>NC_091282.1:265448811-266124811 GCF_032444005.1 Ranitomeya imitator
TGCATTCTAGATGACAGAGACGCAGGGTAAATGAACAATAGATGTTTCTTAAAATGTTATTTACACATTGTCCAGACCAGCTAGTTTGTTGATCTGCAAAACAGAGAAGACCAAACTATGCAAAGTGATTAAATGCTCAAAAAAAGCAAGGATAACAGTCTTGAACTATAAAAGTGGGATATGTAACAGACCATCGAAAGATCCAGAGATCCAAAGAACCAGAGACCCTTTACAAAACTAAAAAGCCAGGAACAGCACAGCAGTACAGGAGCCAGAGCATCTTGGCTCCATCACGAGGGACACAGATTTGACATTCTACAAAATGCCAGCTTAGAGGACCACGGCCTCAGCTGGAAGAATACAGATCTGCTCCATTGACCATCACTGAACCCAAGGATATGTTTGAGGAAGACAGGATTTGGACCCACCGGTCACCTGGCTCCATGGAGATGTTCGGAGAAGCCATGTTGTGACTCTCCGGTCTCTTAATGGACTGTCAGCTTCCTAAGCTTGTCATTACATTTTCTCTGTGTGTGCCACAGGTGGAGATAATTGGCCCTGGAAGCTCTGAAGTCACAGCTGCTCTTATCCAGATGAGTCAGCTGAAGGGTGAGACCCTGTAATTTTTCACTGTCTTGGGTATTTTGCTGGGACTTATCTATGTGTTATTTGGCTGTTTTCTTGGTCAATAAAGTATTGCCACAGCACCCGTTGACCCCCGTGTCTCCACAATCACCTACCAACCAGCAATAATTCTGGCTTTCACAGACCTGCTAGTTTATATTTAATTAACTCTCCTACTCTGCACTCATTTACCTGTATTAAATGCACCTGTTTGAACTTGATACCTGTATTAAACCCTCAATCAATCACACTCCAACCTCTCCACCATGGCCAAAACCAAAGAGCTGTCTAAGGACACGAGTGACAAAGTTTTAGACCTGCACAAGGCTTGGATGAGCTACAGGACAAATAGGCAATCAGCTTTGTGAGAAAGCAACAACTATTTGCACAATTATTAAAAAATGGAAGAAACACAAAATGACTGTAAATCGTCATTGGTCTGGGGTTCCATGAAAGATCTTGACTTGTTGGTAGGGATAACTCTGAGAAAGGTCAGGAATCAGCCCATAATTACATGGTAGGACCTGGTCAATGACCTGAATAGAGCTGGGACTACAGTCTCAAACATTACTGTTAGTAACTCACAACGCCATCAAGGATTAAAATTATGCAGGGCGTGCAAGGTCCCCTTGCTCATGCCAGACCATGTCCAGGTAAATATTAAGTTCACCAATGACCATCTGAATGATCCAGAGGAGGCATGGGAGAAGGTTATGTGGTCACATGAGACCAAAATAGAACTTTATGGTATCAACTCCGCTCGCCGTGTCTGGAGGAAGAAGAGTACAACCTCAAAAATACCATGAAGCATGGTGGGTGAAAACTCATACTTTGTGGGTACTTTTCTGCAAAGGGGACAGGATGACTGTACCTTATTGAAGGGAGGATTTATGGATTCATGTATCATGATATTTTTGCCAACAACCTCCTTCCCTCATTAAGAGCATTGAAAATTGGTCATGGCTGGGTCTTCCAGAATAACAATGACCCGAAACACACAGCCAGGGCAGCTAAAGAGTTGCTCTGTAAGAAGCATTTCAATATCCTAGATTGGCCTAGTCAGTCTCCAGACCTGAAGCCAAAAGAAAATCTTTGGAGGATGCTGAAACTCAATGTTGCCCAGCTACTGCCATGAAACCTGAAAGATCTGGAGAAGGTCTTTGAGGAGGAGTGGGCCAAAATCCCTGCTGCAGTGTGTGCAAAATTGCTCAAGAACTACAGGAAATATCTTACCTTTGTGATTGCAAACAAAGGTTTCTGTATCAAATATAAAGTTCTGTTTTTCCTTTGTAGCAAATACTTATTTCATGCAATAAAATGCAAATTAATTATGGAAAAATCATACAATGTGATTTTCTGGATATTTTTTTTAAGATTCACAGTTGAAGTGTGCCTACGATAAAAATTACAGACCTCTCCTTTCTTTGTAAGTGGGAAAATGTGCAAAATCGGCAGTGTATCAAATACTTATTATCCCCACTATATGTGCAGCATGATAAGCTATACAGATCAAGAATTCTGATGACAAACATGGAAACAATTGGTACTAGAAAGCTGTAAAGTGTGGCATCTCCAGTGCTTCATTAACCTGGAAAGCCTTGGCAGCCGTGAAAGCTGCTGGGTCTAGCAAAACCTGATAAGCTTTGTTATGTAAAAACTAGAAAGATGAGGAATACATTTGAACTAAGTTAATGACATACTATTGCATTTTAATTAAACTTCACAGCTGCTGTAGGTTAATAAAACCATTTATAGCTTACAAAATATCTGAAAGTGGCCAAAAATCCAATGTATACAGCCATGACCGAAAGTGTTGGAACCCTTGAAACACACGTTTTCGAACATCATTTCACCAAAACTCTAAAAATGGCCAGGACAAATTTGTTAGCACCTTTTCAAAAGTGTGATGCTCGTTCAAACTCACCTGTGGCAAATAACAAGTGTGGGCAATATGAAAATCACATCTGAAACCAGATAAAAAGAGGATAAATTGACTCAAGCTTTGCATTGTGTGTCTGTGTGTGCCCCAATAAACATGGATACCAGAAAAAGGAGACGAGTACTGCCTGAGGACTTGAGAACCAATATTGTTGAAAAATATCAACAATCTCAAGGTAACAAATCTATCTTCAGAGATCTTGACGTTCCTTTGTCAACAGTGTGCAATGTAATCAAGAAGTTTTCAAACCATGGCACTGTAACTAAACTGTTGTGAATTCTGTTGTCGAACTCCCTCCTGTGGTCGTGAATGGTACTTCGGTGAGTTCTGTCTATGGGCTCCCTCTGGTGGCTGTGAGTGAAGCTGCTGCTTCTGAGGTTCCTTACACAGGTGACGTGGTTTATCCTTTGGTTGACTGCTCTATTTAACTCCTCTCAGATCGTTACTCCATGCCAGCTGTCAATGTTTTTGCATTTGTTCAGTTCGCTCCTGGATCTCTCTGGTGACCTGCCTTCTCCTGCAGAAGCTAAGTTCCTGATAGTCATTATTTGTTCATTGTTTTCTTGTTCAGCTGGTTTTCTTGATTTTGTCTTGCTAGCTGGAAGCTCTGGGATGCAGAGTGGCCCCTCCGCACCATGAGCCGGTGCGGAGGTCTTTTTTGCACACTCTGCGTGGTCTTTTGTAGGTTTTTGTGCTGATCGCAAAGTTACCTTTCCTATCCTCTGTCTATTTAGTAAGTCTGGCCTCCCTTTGCTGAAACCTGTTTCATTTCTGCGTTTGTGACTTTCATCTTTACTCACAGTCAATATATGTGGGGGGCTTCCTTTACCTTTGGGGAATTTCTCTGAGGCAAGGTAGGCTTTATTTTCTATCTCTAGGGCTAGATAGTTCTTAGGCTGTGACGAGGCGCCTAGGTCTGGTCAGAAGCGCTCCATGGCTATTTTTAGTGTGTGTGATAGGATTAGGGCTTGCGGTCAGCAGAGCTCCCACATCCCAGAGCTCGTCCTGTATGAGATTTAACTATCAGGTCATTCCGGGTGCTCCTAACCACCAGGTCATAACACTAAACTCCCTGGAAGTGGATGGCAGAGAAAAATTGATGAAAGGTTGCAATGCAGGAGAGTATGGATGGTGAACAAGCAGCCTCAATCAAGTTCCAAAGAAATTCAAGCTGTCTAGCAGGCTCAGGGTGCATCAGTGTCAGTGGGAACTATCCAACAACATTTAAATGAAATGAAAAGCTTTGGCAGAAGACCCAGGAGGACCCCATTGTTGTCAGAGACATACAAAAGCTAGATTGCAGTTTGCCAAAATGTGTGTGAGTAAGCTAAAATCCTTCTGGGAAAGCATCTTGTGGACAGATGAGACCACACTAGCGCTTTTAGGTAAAACCCATGATTATACTGCCTACTGAAAACAGAATGAGGCCTACAAAAAACAAGAACACAGTACCTACACTACATTCAAATATGGTGGAGGTTCAAAGATGTTTTAGGGTTTTTTGCTGCCTCTGGCACTGGGTGCCTTGATGGTCTGAAAACATCATGACATCTTAAGATTACCAAAGGATTGAGGGTTGCAGCAGAACATTAGCCCTAAATATACTGCAAGTAGCACTCAGAAATGAACGGAAGCAAAGCGTTAGAGAGTTTTGAAGTGGCCAGCAATGAGTCCAGATCTAAATCCCATTGAACACCTGTGGCAAGATCTTAAAATTGATGTTGAGATAAGTCACCTTTGAAATATGAAAGACTTGGAGCAGTTTGCAAAAGAAGAGTGGTCAAAAATTGTAGTTGAAATGCGTAAGAAGCTGGTTTTAGGAAGCGATTGATTGCAGCTATTTATTTCAAAGGGCTTGCAGCTAAATATTAAGTTAAGGGTGCAAATAATTTTGTCCTACCAATTTTGGGGGTTTTGCGTGAAATTACCATATATACTCGTGTATAAGCCGAGTTTTTCATCACAATTTTTTGTGCTGAAAATGACCCCCTCATCTTATACATGAGTCATTGTCCCAGTTTATGGTGGGGGACAGAGAGCAGCGAAGAAGCAGGTCAGAGGAGGCAGGTGCTGGCGGCTGCGGCTAAAGCCTGTGCCGGGCCGGCTGCTAAGGATAAATGAATATTCACTGCACAGCGCACACAGTTACATCCGTAACCGCCAGCTTCCAGTATAAAGAAAAAAAATCCTAGATACCTTCCCTGCACGCCCTTGCAGCATCTTGTTCCGATGCCAGCCGTTCCTGCAGCTGGCCACTCCCATAGGTGTGGATGGGTTTTTTATGCTTTTCTCATGGGGGCCCATACTACGATGGGGATAAGGAGCTATGCATACAAGGATGGGAATAAGGAGCCATGCATGCAAGGATGGGAATAATGAGCCATGCAGACAAGGATGAGAATTAGGAGCCATGCATAGAAGGATGGGAATAAGGAGCCATGCATACAAGGATGGGGATAAGGAGCCATGCAGACAAGGATCGGGATAAGGAGCCATGCAGACAAGGTTGGGAATAAGGAGCCATACATACAAGGATGGTAATAAGGAGCCTATGCATAGAAGGATGGGGAAAAGGAAATGCATACAAAGTTGGTAATAAGGAGCCCATGCATACAAGGATGGGGATAAGGAGCCATGCATACAAGGATGGGGATGAGGAACCATGCATACAAGGATGGGGATAAGGAGCCATGCATACAAGGTTGGGAATAAGGAACCATGCATACAAGGATGGGGATAAGGAGCCATGCATACAAGGATGGGGATGAGGAACCATGCATACTAGAACAGGGATTAGGGAAAATGCATACCCGGCTTATACTCAAGTCAGTAAGTTTTCCCAGTTTTTCGAGAAAAAATTAGGTGCCTCGGCTTATACTCAGGTCGACTTATACACGAGTATATATGATATGTCCAATTTGCCTTTATTCTCATGTGTATATCAAAACATGTATAATTACAATAATTTTCTTGGAGAAATACTTAATTTTCTGGAACAATTTCAAGGGTGTCAACACTTTAAGCCATGAATTTATGTGGACATTGGCCCTCATCAGCTAGTGTGAGAAATCAAGAAAGAATGAGAATGCTGGAATTTCAAGAGATAAGAGATGTCTGAGTGAGTTTCATGTAAAAATAAGTTGCGAAAAGGTTTTCCCCCAGTGCGTTACCTTTGCCTCTTCCTGGTTCTACTCTTGCCGTCTCTGAAGTCAGATTTTTATTCAGGTTTTCTGGCATCCAGGACAAAAATTCAGTTTGTCCCCCCTCCCTTTCCCAAGCACATATGCGATTTGCACACTTAATCATGTACCGACGAGCTGCTCTCCCTAATTCTCTCAATGTTCAATGACAAACTGAGAGAAACATAAAGAAAAGCTAGCTGTCATGTGACAGTAAGTATGAAAATTGCACATGAGTGAAGTGGTTATGCCATGACTGCTGGAAACTGCAAGCAGAGCTAAATCCTGACATGGTATAGCGATTTATTTTACAATTAAATGGCTCGTCCAGGTTTGAGATGAAAGTCTGCTGTCACTCAGAGTGACTTCTGAATTCTCACAGCGAACGCACTGGACACTTTTAGGATTTTCCCTTCCTCTTGGTAAGAGTAGACGGTCATGTGAGCACAAGTATGCAATTGCTTACTTCTGACCACATTGCAACCAGACGTGTTCAGCATCTCATGTCTAGTTGGCACGTGACTACATGTATGCAAATCGCCAGCACCAGAGAATCTCCCCCCCATACTGTCTACGCACACATACACACACACACACACACACACACACACACACACACACCTTGATTTAACATGTCCCCTTTCTCACATTATTTTAATGGGTACCATCATTTCTGTCCAGGCCTATTTATGAGTTTTATTTTTTTTTTTTTAAATTCTGTGGAAGCATGGTTGAAAAGCAATGTCTGACTCTGATTTGTTCATTCTCATAGATATTTTATTTATTGTTACTTTTGTCAGATTCAATTTATTTCTGTGACCATTGTGGGTTTTTCTGTGATTAAACGAGGGGTACCAACAATTTTGACCACGTGTGTACCTCCATCCCCACTCTAAATATCCCTGAACACATTAAATACACACATTTCATACCTCCATCCCCAAATAAATACTTCCACACACATTAAATACCCCCACCCCCACACATATTAAATAGCCCCATCTCCGCACACATTAAATACCCCCATCCCCACACACATTAAATACCCCGACCCAACACACATTAAATACCCCCATCCCCACACACATTAACTACCCCCATCCCCACACACATTAAATACCCCCACCCCACACACATTAAATACCCCCATCCCCACACACATTAAATACCCCCACCCAACACACATTAAATACCCCCATCCCCACACACATTAAATACCCCCATCCCCACACACATTAAATACCCCCACGCAACACACATTAAATACCCCCATCCCCACACACATTAAATACCCCCACACAACACACATTAAATACCCCCATCCCCACACACATTAAATACCCCCACCCCACACACATTAAATACGCCCACCCCACACACATTAAATAGCCCCATCTCCACACGCATTAAATACCCCCATCCCCACACACATTAATACCCCAACACCTCACACATTAAATGCCAAATTTCCCCACACAAATTAAATACCCCGATCACCAGAACAAATCTCCCTCTCTGCACTTAATCTTTGGTGCCTTCAGCTCCACTGGACCATTTACGATCAATTTGTATTGCCAGCGAGTGACATCAACAGTGTGATCACATGACCTGATCATGTTGCTGGCATCGCTCTGACCCAGCAGCTAGAGCTTCATTTGTACTCACATTTGTAAAATGTGAGTACAGTTGATCTCTGGCACCCAGCACTGCAGCTTCTCTGTCAGCTTAACAGAGAACTGCTGACTCCCAATATAGGGGGGCGGCAGAATGTAGTGGCCAGGGTAGACACTTCGGTCTGCCGCGTAAGGCAGCCCAACTGTGCCCCCCTGCTGGCTGCACCCGTGGCACATTCACCGCCTGTCCCTCCACCCCCCCCTAGATATACCTCTGCCTGAAGGTGTCCTTAGTAAATATAGATTTTTTTTTGTTTCC
This sequence comes from Ranitomeya imitator, assembly GCF_032444005.1. Taxonomy (NCBI): domain Eukaryota; kingdom Metazoa; phylum Chordata; class Amphibia; order Anura; family Dendrobatidae; genus Ranitomeya; species Ranitomeya imitator. The sequence continues at coordinate 265,456,486 of NC_091282.1, forward strand.
ATTCTCACTTTCCCTCTTCCCTCACTGGGTTTATAATTTCCCATTTCCAATTCCAAACTCACAGAGCCAACCATTAGACCCAAGAATACACTAAAGCCATCACTGGATAGGAGGATGTTCACATCATCTGCTAAATAGCACAACTCTATAAAACGTAGACTACTACCAGTTAACTTCTAAGGCAACTGGCGACTCTTTACTTTATGTTTCACTAACAAGTCCTTTCTTTGCAAGACACCAGAACCATTTTCCACTACAAGGTCAATGAAGACAGAAGACCTTCACTCACAATTCCTCTCAGGCAACACAGAATCCACGCTCCAATTCTGTAACCTTTTAGCCACGTTAGTCAGAGGGACAGGTTGCCACTCCAAATTACCAAAGAGACTGTTGTTTAGACAGCCAATATTCCTGTCTGGCCCCACATGTAGACATATGCAGACACTACCCTATATTCTACCACACCACAGCATCTTGGTGGAGAACCCCTTAACAAATCTTCAGGATACTGTTGTCAGGTAAATTCGTGTTTTGAACCAATTATAGTGGCTTCATACTTTTAGGAGATTTCTGACATGATGATGATTGTTATTATCATCACTTTTGGATTCAGAAAAAAAGCAGGGCATTTTCTGTAAATATAGTAATTGACCTTAGGGGCCTCTATTGGTTTGGACCTCTCATATGGTTTGCTCAATGTTTGCAAGCTCATCTGTACAACAGCTCTTACAGACACATTACATATATAGTGTCTCAGTCTGTATGTGCTTATTGAGTGCAGGCAATTAAATAACAAATTAACAACTCAAATAAGGCTCAGATAGATCTGTTGTTTAGGGATCCACATTATTTTGTGATATGGAGCAAACACAGGCTTGTTCTTTTGCATTCAATATGAATTAAACATCTGATCATTTGGTTACCCATTTAACTTCTTACAGACTCAAGGATTAGACCCAAAACTACAGTGTTGAGGTCCTGTATATTTTTAGTCATAGCCATCTATGCTCTTTAATTGTTTTTAAATGTTTTGTTTGGATTTACTGTATATTTATTTTTTGGTGATTCTAGTCCTCACAAACTTTCTTCCCTTACATACACTCTGTAAGTTTTTGGTATGTGACAGGTAGATCCAGACTAATTTTGGGTGGTGCCCTTTTTTCTCTTACTAAACATCGGATCATGATATCTACTCGCTGTGTATGCCCAGCCAGGCATGCATTCATGGTGGCACAAAATGGGGTTCAATCTTTGTGACCCTCACACAGGGCCGGACTGGCCATCTGGCAATTCTGGCAAATGCCAAAAGGGCCTGTCTGGTCAGGGGCTGCCTTGTCTGCTACATTGCTAACAGAATCAGTGTTCTCAAGATGCCCACACTGTTAAGAGTTGTGATGAAGCACCAAGTCACTGACTCCGTCACTTACCCCAGCAGGCCTCGGGTCACATTAGAAACATTGGTCTTGTAGAAAATCTTCCTTTTATATTAGTAATATATTCACATCTGGTTCTTGGGGATGGGGACAACATGGGCCTGTGTAGTTTCAAATGCCAGGGCTGAATTTCAGCCCCAGTTCGTACCTGCCCTCACATATAAGATATTTATGGTGACATTTATGGCATATTTCATGAATAGGCTATATATGTGTTATGATCTGGTGGCCTAGGAGCAGCATGTGACGTACTCTGGAGAAGGTGGTACCTGTACTGACCTCAGACCCTGAACTTAGCACCGCAACTAGAAGTAGCCATGGGATGTACCTAACACTCCCTAGACACCTCGACGCAGCCTAAGGACTAACTTCCCCTAAAGATAGAAACGGGAAAACTATCTTGCCTCAGAGAAAATCCCCAAAGGATAGACAGCCCCCCACAAATATTGACTGTGAGAGGAGAGGGAAATGACATACGCAGACTGAAATCAGGATAAGCAAAGGAGGCCTCTCTAGCTAAAAAGAAAGAATAGGACAGAGAACTATGCGGTCAGTATTAAAACACTAGAAAATATCCACCACAGAAAATACAAAACTCCACATCTGACTAAAGACATGGAGGGTATATCTGCATCTCCAGAGATACAGCTTGGCTGCAAAAAATCCTAACACAGACAAAGCAGGACAAGACAAAACATGAAAATGCACAGAACTATAAGGCCCACAACATGTGGACAGCAAAAACAAAGCCAGAACTTATCTTTGTTGAAAAGAACAGCAAACAGGAGAGACCAGTCAGGGATGTGAATCCTCCAAAAACAATGGACAACTGGCACTGACTAAAGGATCAAGCAAGACTAAATAGCCCAGTCCAAATTGCAATTTGTCCAAGTGGACACACCTGATAAATGCTGCGATCCAAAGACAGCAGCACTACCACTCATAACCACCGGAGGGAGCCCAAGAGCAGAATTCACAACAATATATCTGTTATGGTAACACAGTTGTCATTAAAACAATATATCTGGCAACTAAATCCTCTTATTAAAAAAAAGTTGAACATCTTTTAACTATTTCTTTACTATAAGGATGTTTTACAACTACATTGAGCAGAAATGAGGTTAATTATATTTAATTATAAAAAGAAAAGTTTGGCAGAAGTAGAATCTTACAATCAGAAACATGACTTCAGCATGTAATGTGAACATCTGGTGCGAGGCTGCGGGATTCCTTTCCAAATACTACACTTTAGATACATTCTTTTGATGGAAAAAATATGTTAAATCTCATATCCAGAGACAGAGTGAGCAGTCTAATGGGATTTAAAGCTTTTTATTTAAGACTTTTCTTGAAAAGCGTGTACTTCTCTTGCTGCATAATGCCTGTAATGAAAACCATTGCTCATTATCACACATACTTTTCTAAACCACAGCGCATTTTTCATTGAAATAAAGGAATGGAAATAAGCCATTGGGATAACTAATAGAAGATGTTATCCATAAAAATAACACAATAGATTGGTATCAGCCACAGCCAAAAAATGAAGATCTACCTTGTCTGACAAAAATTTGCATAAGTAATAAACAATAAAATAGTTTCAAAGCATTTAGATGCAGATACATAGTTCTTTACAAAAAGGTTGCAAATGTAGCACAGAAGGGTTTGTCTAGGACATAAAAAAAATTAATAAAAAGGCTCAACTGGACAAAAAAAAACATCCTCATCCTTACGGATCTCCAAAGATCCATCCATTGTGATACTTGCTTGGACGTTGCTTGTCTGTACTTTCTGGTCCCATTACAATCCACTAGCATAATAAAAGACTATAATGACAACAACCAATGGGGAGTGCACAATTACCATATTTTTCCGATTCTGAAATGCATTTTGGGGGGAAATGAGGGTGCATCATATAATCCGAATGTAGCTTACCAGGAGGGGGGTGGAGGCTGCCATGGAGTGGGGTCCTGAGAGACAGGGGCACTAATGGAAGCTAAGGGCGGCAGGAGTGGGGCAATGCTGTGGGCCCCCAGCTGGGAGGAGGTAATGTTTGGCTGTGTGAGGCTGCACAGGTTCCAGACTTTCAGAAAATGTCGGGAGTCCTCACACTTCACATCCTTTTGATTGTGGTAGCAGATTGAGATCTTAGGAGCTGAGATCCCGGGAGCCGAGATATCAAAGCACTCAAAGATCTAAAACTGTCAAAGATCTCAGGAGCCTAAAAGTGGACTATATGACGCACCACCATTTTATAAAAAAAAAATCCCTATTTTCCAACCCAAAATTTGAGGTGCGTCTTATGGTCCGAAGCATCTTATAATCCGTAAAATATGGTATATGACTATTGGATAGCTACGCCTTAGGTAAATGTGAAAATTCAGCTAAGAAAATGATACCATGAACTCTTCTTTGATGACTTTATAGCTTAATCCTTGCGTACCAAGTCTATTGTAAGAAAAATGGGATTGGCCTCAGGACTGACTGCAGCTGCATATGGGCTAATTGGTAACAAAGTCTCAGAAAACCAGTTCCATACTTGGACTGGCGCATGGTGGAACAGGTGAATCCCCTGGTGGCCCCTATGCAGGAGTAGGTCCCTTACATGAGCAGCAGTTGACACAATACACTTGATTCACTTTACATAGGTAAATTTGTAAATAAGTATAATTTAATATTGCATGTAGTTGAAAAGTAAGGAGCCAAAATCAATGTTACTGGTGGGACCTTGCAACCCCAGTAGGACACTGCCCTGTCTATCCCACTCTTCTGCTTGCCCAGCATAGGTAGTATTTTCCTAAATTGCTGTAAGCCTTTCATCCTGGTGAGTTACAGTTATCTACCAAGGCTAATAACAATGAGGCTAAATACTATTGTCATGGGGTTACCGTGACAGTGTGTAGCCAGAATACCGCAGTGTCTGATTGCACCTATTCCGGCGCTGAGAAGAAGCACTTCTCCTTCATTTTAAATGTGTTTATTCTTTCTGGCAGAAAAGGGGTTAATCAGCCGTGTTGGAAATCCCTGTGCTCAGTTAGCCACTCCTTTTTATAATCTGGGCTCTGATACAAATCCTCATCAGAGCTAGCTTTATTGCTGCATGGCTAATGGAGGTAGAGGAGTTTGTATGAGGAGAGTTGAAGGAGTTATCTGTGACTGTTGCTTGGTTTATATGCGTGGTAATTCCTTATCCTTCTCAGTTTTGGTTTATTCCCCTACCTCCACACCCTGGTGCATTCCTCTGTTATTTGTAAGTGAATATTTTGTATGCCTGGAGTTTTCTGTTAACCCTTGTTTGTGTTGCCTTGTTTGTTGCGTTGGTGTACTAAGGTGCACAGTAGCGCCCCTTTCTCCTTTGGTGGGGGAAGAGAACAGATGGAGGGCTAACTCAGGAGATAAGGCAAGGAAAGAGGTCCCGGCATCTCTGCAATCTGAAGTATCCCAGGGAACAGGGCGAGATAGGGCGCTCCCTAGTGTTAGGGACAGGGAAGAAGCCCCTGGTCCAGGGTCACCCGACAGCTTTGTCGTGACAACTATCTAGTTGATTTGTACTATGAAAAATCTTTACTTTTCTATAAAAAGTTTTCTTTTAATATATTGTATTGAATCAATACCACAAATTGATACCAGTTACTAACATACCTTATCCTTCCTAGATGCACTGAAGATGAAGTAGCGGAAAAAAACAGTGCAAACAGGGAACAGATATATGACAACTTGACAAGTTTTCCCATAGAAAGCAGCAAAATAGATTTAGGAGGTTCATATCAAACATGTTTTATTTTGTGAAGCTGTATAAGGTTTTCTGTTTTGCAACTTACTGTGTCTAACAGTGATAAATACCATATTCTTTTGGACAGAACTTGAACCTCTGAGCCTTCATGAAAAATCTGCTGAATCTCTCCAACAACACATTCGTCTCTGCTACAGGCCAAGTGCTACGTCGTTGACCTAGTAGAACTTATTCTGCTTCTGTTAATTAACTGTAAGTAAAATTTTTCTGTCTGACAGCAACGGGCATCAGCTGATACTAAAATATGAGTGTTTTTGTTTAGTTATGATCTTAGCTGTGGTGGCTTTGTGACATGTGCTACGTTCCTATGATGGGAAATGACCTGCCGGTCTCATTTTTTTACTTGACCAACTGGTTCTTCCCAATACAGTGTGAGGTTGACGGTTGCCTCAATAATTATCTCAGTAAAGTACAGTAATTATGCTTTTCATTTCTAAAAGACCATTTTTAAGCAGGGGGACTAAAATGTGAGAGAGCAAAATCTTCTATGTGGAGGAGTATAATGGTTTGACAGCTCCATTTATGGTCTATGTATCTAGCAGAAAGAGCCTAACACATAAAAATATTCACTATGGTAGCAAATTTCAAATCTACAGAAAAGCAGTAAAATGAGCTACTCGAAGATGGATCTACTACTATCTGCAATGTTTTGTAATTTTAAAGGGAACCTATCAGTAGATTAATGCTGCCATGAATAGCGTGAATCAGAGCCCGGCTGCGGGATTGCAGGCAGATACGTATGTTTTGCCATAGTTTGAAAAGCCGGCTGGGGTAGAGACCTTACTAGTCTGATGAAGTCCTTGGGTAGATTTTCCTTGCCCTGCTCCAGTTGATTTACAAGTCTTTCACATGTGTGTACTTAGGGAGAGACCTGTCATTCAACTGGAGAGGTCAAGGAGAAGTGGATAAGGCAGCGATCTCACTATCAGTATTTGGTCAGTATTTTACATCAGTATTTGTAAGCCAAAACCAGGAGTGGAACAATCAGAGGAAAAGTATAATAGAAACAAGTCACCATTTTTGCATTTTTCACCCACTCCTTCTTTTGGCTTACAAATACTGATGTAAAATACTGACCAAATACTGATTGTGTGAACATGGGCTTAGTCAGGTCTTTTATCCCAGGTCTACTTTTCAAGCTATATAGAACACACGTCTACAAAAACAGAAAAACTGACTAGCCCCTCCAAACTAAATAAAGCAAGTGTGAGCAGGTGCAAGCTGCTGTGACTGCATAATATACAAACAAGAGAACACAGTAGCACTCTGTAAGCGCTAAGATGTATGCAAAAACTGAATATATGAAATTTTGACTGCATTACTGCTATATAGAATATACTTACACAAATTAAGGTATTTAATGCAAAATTTGACCAATTCATGAGAGTCCACCAGTAGTGACATGGCATATCTTTGCTTCATGGGACCCTAAGCTAACATTTATCAAACATGCCTCTTCCAGGCTGAAGGTCTACAAATGTAAAGGGCAGGTCTGATCCTACACTAGTTAAAAACAGCCTATGGCTATGTGCACGCGTTGCGGATTTTGCTGCGAATCCGCAGTGTATCTGCAGCTGCGGATCTGCAGCAGTTTCCCATGAGATTACAGTACAATGTAAACCTATGGAAAACGCAATCCGCAGTGCCCATGCTGCGGAATAAACCGCACGGAAATGCTGCGGGTTACATTCCGCAGCATGTCAATTCTTTGTGCGGATTCCGCACCTGCTCCACAATAGGAATCCGCAGGTGTAAAACCGCAGGTGGAATCCGCACAAAATCCACATAAAAACCGAGGTAAATTCCGTGGTAAATCTGCAGGTAAAATGCAGTGCCTTTTACCTGCGGATTTCTCAAATCCGCTGCGGAAATATCCGCAGGGCTCCTTTCTACATGTGCACATAGCCTTAGGCTGATTGAAGGAATGCTCAGCCAAATATGGAGGCAGTTGCCACTTACATCAGTATACTAAAAGAAAATGATCAGCACCTTCGAACGTAAAAGCAAGTGTGAACAAGTGCGAGTTGCTTTGACTACATAATAAACAAAAAAAGAATGCAGCAGCACTCTGTAAGTGCTAAGATGTATGCAATCCAGATGGGGCCTCGGTGGATTAGTGAGTAGAGATGAGCGAATATCTTCGGCTCCCTCCTTATTCGGCAGGCTATAGCGCTTACCAAACAAGCTGCAGCGGAAACCCGGATATATGGATCGCTCTGGCTGGTCAGCTGTTCAGCGTCGCAGCTGCATGAGTCGTGGCTGTGTGACAGTCACAACACATGCATGGAGAGTCTGTGTGTTGGGTTCTCCATGCGTATGTTGTGACTGTCACACAGCCACGACTCATGCAGCTGCGATGCTGAACAGCTGACCAGCCGGAGTGATCCGTGTATCCGGGTTCCCGCCGCAGCTTGTTTGGTAAGCGCTATAGCCTGCTGAATAAGGAGGGAGCCGAAGATATTTGCTCATCTTTATTAGTCAGGTCTTTACTCCTCGTCCTTCTTTCTAAACTATGAAGGAGTCCCTTGGCTAATACATCATAGCCAGGATTGGATTATGCGGCCCGTGGTTTAGGCAGTATGAAGCTAATAAAATCCTAATGCAGAATGAAAATTGAGCGTGCACATAGCTTTATCTACCATAATAACTAGAGATGGTACCAAAAAGGCTGTATATTAAATAACACAAACAATATAACAAGTCAGCAGCACATTCTCAAGAACAACCCTCAGTGGCATGCTGTTATTTGTTAATCCACTCTTACCAAACACAAAGCCTGATTTTATCAGACAAGACAATCAAGTTAGCATTTACATCAGCGTCTACAATCAGTCATTTCATTTTTTTTGTTCAATCGAAGCTCCTGGGAGAGTTTTGCTCAGCCAAGAATGGCAGCCTGCACTCTTTGATTAATGTTATATGAGCAGAGCTTACAACATAACTAAACTCAGCTTGCTACAAATGCGTTCAATGTGTTTCTTGTCTTACAGAAGTATTAAACATGATTAATAGAACAAGTCATTATCTTATTTACTTACCTCTACATCTATTTTAACAATGAATTTAAATATTGTCCTTGTTAAAGCATTACACCTATACAGAGGCTGGGGACCCTGTGAAAGTGTATGAGTCCATTGGATTCCAGCCTTTTATCAGATAAAATCCCCATATGTTTCTTTAACCATTTGCAAATCATTTTTAGCCTTAACATTCATTAGCACAAATGAAATAAAATAACCAGGATGAAGGTGCATTCATTAGCACAGGCATTTACCTGCAGATTAATAGATGGTAGACGGCTGCTTGTAAGATGATAGGGCTTCCTTACGTACTGGGACCTTGTCCAACTGTACAACTTACATTAATGTTGTGTGCACCCATGCTTCTATATCTCTTTAGCTGTTATAGTTTTGATAATCTAATGAAAAACTTTAAAGTCCTACAGAAATAAAGTTTTAAAGGGAATCTGTCACCAGCTTTTTTCTGCCTCATCTGAGAGCAGCATAATATAGGAAAGAAGACCCTGATTCCAGCAATAGTTCACTTAGTTTACCGGGTGCAGCAGCTGTGACACAATCAGAGTTATAAGAAGTAGCATGAAGCCAAGCTAAGAAAGCTGCTGCCACCCACACCACAGCCTTGTGTGTACATTGCCTATTGACAGTGAGCTACTTACCAGAGGATGGGGCGTGGTCAGTCTAGCAGTCACATGAACTGTAGTCCAGGCAGTGATAATCTCCTGGTGATAAAACTAAAATGCTCGGATGCTCGTTACTCAAACCAAGCAATTCCTAATGTTTGGATGCTCATTTTGAGTAAGGAGTATAATGGGAGTCAATGGGAAATTCGAGAATTTTTTAGATAGACCCTACAAGGAGCTCTCGGGGGCAGTCAAAATGTTGAAATAATGGAAAAAGTGCTGAACGGAAGGAGAACAGCATCGGAAAGAGCCCTGGAAGCATCTCTGACTCCCAGTTTGCTGATGAGAACAATTGTCGCAATTTTACTCCACTTTAAGGACTGAAAATAAAACATTCAAAATCTTGACAAATTGGAGTTTACAGAACAAAAATGTTAAGAAACGTTCTTTCCTGCATAATGACTTGTATATAAGGCAAAATTTAAAAAGGATTTAAAAGAATTAAAAAATAAGTAAACCAAAACTGAATTTTGCATTAATTTTTATTACATTTTTATGAAAAAATTGGAAATGTCAGTATAAATTATGAAGGAAGCAAGAACTGCCAAAAATTAGATGGAAGAGGGACTCAGGTACACCCTGTATTAAACATAAAGGAGAACCTCATATACATTATGTTTAAATTGTCCTGTAATTGTACTCAAAGACTTATAAAGACTATACACTAAGTGCAAAGCTTGTCAAAAATTACAAGCAGGGTCATCCACACACCCTTGAAGGCAACAATTGTAGTGCTCATTTAAATATTGTGAACAAAGTGTAGTTGTGGTACTCCCACACTCATAAATGCTCTGCACACAGTGCAAAGCCTGCCACAATTTACAAGCAGGGTCATCCATACACCGTTGAAGATACCAACTGTAGTACCTCATTCAAATATTGTAACAAAGTGTAGCTGTGGATCTCCTACACTCATAAAATCTCTGCAAACAGTGTAAACCCTGCATAAATTACAAGCAGCATCATCCATACATCCTGGAAGGCACCAACTGTAGAGCCTAATTCAAATATTGTCAACAAAGTATGGTTGTGGTACTCCTACACTCATAAAGGCTCTATACACAGTGCAAAACCAGAGCAAAATTATAAGCAGGATCATCCATATACCATTGAAGGCACCAAATGGAGTGCTTCATAAAAAATAAGAAAGTGTAGTTGTGCCACTTATACAATAATAAAGACTTTACACAGTGCAAAGTCAGGAAAAAATTATAAGGAGGGTCATCCAGTATTATATAGACCCATTAAGGTAGAAAATTCTCATTCAATTATTTTGAAAGTATAGTTGGTGTATTTGTACACTCATGGAGGCTTTGCACCAAGTGCGAAGCCAAGACAAAAATCTAAGTTGGGTAATACAGTCATCCATAGACCCTTGAATGCAACAACTGGTGGGCCTCATTCAAATATTTTGAAAGTGTAATTGATGTACTTATACACTCATAAAGGCTTTGCAGAAGGCTTTGGAGTGTTGTACACCACAGAAATGTAACACAAAGTACACAACACTATATGGATTATAATATAGTAATTTTTTAACCCCCAAAAAAGAATGTGGTCACATCCAGAAGCTATATGTTTAGCAACAGACTGCAAAGCCCTAAGCCCTGCATAGATGCTTTATTCTGCCACTCTCCTTTCTCCTGCAACAGTCCCTAGACTAAATGCAGAATGTATCTGATACAAATATTATAGCACAAGATTCCTCCTTTAAAGGACAGTTAGCATGATTGTTCAGCATCAACATCAGTATCAACACTAGAGTACTTTGATTAATTATACTGTGCACACAAAGGACTGGATAACTGTTCTCTCCCTCCAATTAGAACTGTCCCAGAGCTGTGCAAAGGTATTGATGGTGTTAGGTCCTTTTATAACCTCTGAAGAGGTAATGTGGCCAGCCAATCACAGTTAATGCCACTACCAAGATGGCTATGGCATTACAGTGACTGGCAGGCAATAGCTGCATGCTTATTGGCTGTGTAACAAGCTTCAAACATGTGGAGCAGGGATTCAATCTTCAAATCTGAGCACTAGCCAATGCTTCCAGTATCACTGAGCACTTTCGCTCATCCTCAGTCTTCAGATTACTTAGCAAAAACCTGTCCAAAATCTGCTGACAGATTTCCATTAAAGGGAAACTAGCATCAGATTTTTAGCTATCCAGGGGTATGGGTCTGTGTTATGAAAGGCAATTCAGAATCACAATGGACATAGAGGTCAGAGCACATACAGTGATCTGACAATAACCCAAAATAATAGAACGAGCTCTGAGACGTGGGAACTCTGCAGACCGCAATCCCTAATCCTATCAAACCACACTAAAGGTAGCCGTGGAGCGCTCCTGACAAGAACCTAGGCGCCTCGTCACAGCCTGAGAAACTAGCTAGTCCTGAAGATAGAAAAATAAGCCTACCTTGCCTCAGAGAAATTCCCCAAAGGAAAAGGCAGCCCCCCACATATAATGACTGTGAGTAAGATGAAAACACAAACATAGAGATGAAACAGATTTAGCAAAGTGAGGCCCGACTAGCTGAACAGAACGAGGATAGGGAAGATAACTTTGCGGTCAGCACAAAAACCTATAAATAACCATGCAGAGGGGACAAAAAGACCCTCCGCACCGACTAACGGTACGGAGGTGGTCCCTCTGCGTCTCAGAGCTTCCAGCAGGCGAGAAAAACCAATAAAGCAAGCTGGACTGAAAAATAGCAACAAAATAACATAAGCAAAACTTAGCTTTGCAGAGCAGCAGGCCACAGGAATGATCCAGGGAAAAAACAAGTCCAACACTGGAAGATTGACAGGAAGCATGGATCAAAGCATCAGGTGGAGTTAAGTAGAGAAGAAGCTAACGAGCTCACCAGATCACCTGAGGGAGGAAACTCAGAAGCTGCAGTACCACTTTCCTCCACAAACGGAAGATCCCAGAGAGAATCAGCCGAAGTACCACTTGTGACCACAGGAGTGAACTCTGCCACAGAATTCACAACAGTACCCCCCCCTTGAGGAGGGGTCACCGAACCCTCACTAGAGCCCCCAGGCCGACCAGGATGAGCCACATGAAAGGCACAAACAAGATCGGGAGCATGGACATCAGAGGCAAAAACCCAGGAATTATCTTCCTGAGCATAACCCTTCCATTTAACCAGATACTGGAGTTTCCGTCTTGAAACACGAGAATCCAAAATCTTCTCCACAATATACTCCAATTCCCCCTCCACCAAAACCGGGGCAGGAGGCTCAACAGATGGAACCATAGGTGCCACGTATCTCCGCAACAATGACCTATGGAATACGTTATGTATGGAAAAAGAATCTGGAAGGGTCAGACGAAAAGACACAGGATTAAGAACCTCAGAAATCCTATACGGACCAATAAAACGAGGTTTAAACTTAGGAGAGGAAACCTTCATAGGAATATGACGAGAAGATAACCAAACCAGATCCCCAACACGAAGTCGGGGACCCACACGGCGTCTGCGATTAGCGAAAAGTTGAGCCTTCTCCTGGGACCTTAACAGGATCCATCTCGATAGTAGAAGGGGAAAAGATGAACCCCAAAAATGAAACCTTCTGCACACCAAAGAGACACTTTGATCCCTTCACAAACAAAGAATTAGCACGCAGGACCTGAAAAACTGTTCTGACCTGCTTCATATGAGACTCCCAATCATCCGAGAAGATCAAAATGTCATCCAAGTACACAATCAGGAATTTATCCAGGTACTCTCGGAAGATGTCATGCATAAAGGACTGAAACACAGATGGAGCATTGGCAAGTCCGAACGGCATCACGAGATACTCAAAATGACCCTCGGGCGTATTAAATGCAGTTTTCCATTCATCGCCTTGCTTAATTCCCACCAGATTATACGCACCACGAAGATTTATCTTTGTGAACCAACTAGCCCCCTTAATCCGAGCAAACAGATCAGATAACAATGGCAAGGGGTACTGAAATTTAACCGTGATCTTATTAAGAAGGCGGTAATCTATACAAGGTCTCAGAGAACCATCCTTCTTGGCTACAAAAAAGAACCCTGCTCCTAATGGCGACGATGACGGGCGAATATGCCCCATGTCCAGGGATTCCTTCACATAACTGCGCATAGCGGTGTGCTCAGGCACGGACAAATTAAACAATTGACCTTTTGGGAATTTACTACCAGGAATCAAATTGATAGCACAATCACAATCCCGATGCGGAGGTAGGGTATTGGACTTGGGCTCATCAAATACATCCCGGTAATCAGACAAGAACTCTGGGACCTCAGAAGGGGTGGATGACGAAATTGACAGAAATGGAACATCACCATGTACCCCCTGACAACCCCAGCTGGACACCGACATGGATTTCCAATCTAATACTGGATTATGGGCTTGTAGCCATGGCAACCCCAACACGACTACATCATGCAGATTATGCAACACCAGAAAGCGAATAACCTCCTGATGTGCAGGAGCCATGCACATGGTCAGCTGGGTCCAGTATTGAGGCTTATTCTTAGCCAAAGGCATAGCATCAATTCCTCTCAATGGAATAGGACACTGCAAGGGCTCCAAGAAAAACCCACAACGCTTAGCATATTCCAAGTCCATCAAATTCAGGGCAGCGCCTGAATCCACAAATGCCATGACAGAATACGATGACAAAGAGCAGATCAAGGTAACGGACAGAAGAAATTTTGACTGTACAGTACCAATGGTGGCAGACCTAGCGAACCGCTTAGTGCGCTTAGGACAATCAGAGATAGCATGAGTGGAATCACCACAGTAGAAACACAGACCATTCAGACGTCTATGTTCTTGCCGTTCAACTCTGGTCAAGGTCCTATCACACTGCATAGGCTCAGGTTTAAGCTCAGGTAATACCGCCAAATGGTGCACAGATTTACGCTCACGCAAGCGTCGACCGATCTGAATGGCCAAAGACATAGACTCATTCAAACCAGCAGGCATAGGAAATCCCACCATGACATCCTTAAGGGCTTCAGAGAGACCCTTTCTGAATATTGCTGCCAGCGCAGATTCATTCCAATGAGTGAGCACTGACCACTTTCTAAATTTCTGACAATATACCTCTATCTCATCCTGAGCCTGACAAAGAGCCAGCAAATTTTTCTCTGCCTGATCCACTGAATTAGGCTCATCGTACAGCAACCCAAGCGCCAGGAAAAACGCATCGATATTACTCAATGCAGGATCTCCTGACGCAAGAGAAAATGCCCAGTCCTGAGGGTCGCCGCACAAAAAAGAAATGACGATCCTAACCTGTTGAATTGGGTCACCAGAAGAGCGAGGTTTCAAAGCCAGAAATAGTTTACAATTATTTTTGAAACTCAGAAATTTAGTTCTATCTCCAAAAAACAAATCTGGAATAGGAATTCTCGGTTCTAGCAAAGAATTCTGAACCACAAAATCTTGAATATTTTGAACTCTTGCCGTGAGCTGATCCACACATGAAGACAGACCTTTAATGTCCATTGCTACACCTGTGTCCTGAACCACCCAAATGTCTAGGGGAAAAAAAAGACAAAACACAGTGCAAAGAAAAAAAAATGGTCTCAGAACTTCTTTTTTCCCTCTATTGAGAATCATTAGCACTTTTGGCTTCCTGTACTGTTATGAAAGGCAATTCAGAATCACAATGGACATAGAGGTCAGAGCACATACAGTGATCTGACAATAACCCAAAATAATAGAACGAGCTCTGAGACGTGGGAACTCTGCAGACCGCAATCCCTAATCCTATCAAACCACACTAAAGGTAGCCGTGGAGCGCTCCTGACCAGAACCTAGGCGCCTCGTCACAGCCTGAGAAACTAGCTAGTCCTGAAGATAGAAAAATAAGCCTACCTTGCCTCAGAGAAATTCCCCAAAGGAAAAGGCAGCCCCCCACATATAATGACTGTGAGTAAGATGAAAACACAAACATAGAGATGAAACAGATTTAGCAAAGTGAGGCCCGACTAGCTGAACAGAACGAGGATAGGGAAGATAACTTTGCGGTCAGCACAAAAACCTATAAATAACCACGCAGAGGGGACAAAAAGACCCTCCGCACCGACTAACGGTACGGAGGTGGTCCCTCTGCGTCTCAGAGCTTCCAGCAGGCGAGAAAAACCAATAAAGCAAGCTGGACTGAAAAATAGCAACAAAATAACATAAGCAAAACTTAGCTTTGCAGAGCAGCAGGCCACAGGAATGATCCAGGGAAAAAACAAGTCCAACACTGGAACATTGACAGGAAGCATGGATCAAAGCATCAGGTGGAGTTAAGTAGAGAAGAAGCTAACGAGCTCACCAGATCACCTGAGGGAGGAAACTCAGAAGCTGCAGTACTACTTTCCTCCACAAACGGAAGATCCCAGAGAGAATCAGCCGAAGTACCACTTGTGACCACAAGAGTGAACTCTGCCACAGAATTCACAACAGGTCTGTAGATAACAGCTTTTCAAACATACCCTTATTACAAAATGTCCATATGTGGGTCTGGTTGAAATGTAATGTCTCTATATTTGCATGTTCAAAATGTTAATAACATATCTGCAGTCAGTTTGGAAGTGATGTAGTATGAGGGAACGCCAGTCATGGCCGAGGATTGCGATATATCTGTGCTCTGGCCTCCCATCACATGTAAACAATGTCCATTAGCCAGCATACCTGTGACTCCACTTTCTGCACTGCTAGGGTCTCCCCTACATTGCTGAAGGCTTCCTCCACATGGTTTTGCACAGATTGAGACACAGTTCATTTCAAATTTTATATGAACAACTTTACTGACTTCGTTACACAGCACATCTGTATTTATCACAGCATTTACCGCAGGTTTCACAACTCACACTCCTTTCTCTTTCTCTGAACTCCTTTCTCTGTCACACAGCACGTAACCAGGATGGACAGTATCATACGGTTCCTCAGCATCCTTCCTGTCCAGCTTTGCAACGGTTAAGCATTCCCTCGTCTCTTTCGCATGAGATCTAAGGGCATCAGCCCAAGAAGTCAGCTGCCACATGGTGAGTGACCTGCCCAGTGGTACTGTCCTTTGCAGTAACACAGCATCCTCCTTATTCACACTCACTGTGTTTGGAGATTCCCTCAGCCATTTCACCCTGGATCTGAGGGCATCGGCCCATGCGATGAGCTGCCACATTCTGGAGCCACCTGTGTACCCATCTTGTCCTGTCCTTTTTCCCAGTCTGAGTTCCAACTCTGCTGCTGCCCGACTCTATTCTGGTCTACTACTGTGGATGGCTGGGCTCCTGCTTATATAACGTTGCATGGGTACTGGGGAGCCTGGGCTCAGATGCCCACCCAAGCTGTATGGGTACCCTGGCCCCAACTAACTGTATCCAGGAAGCTACTCCTGCCTTATCCCAGTAAACCCCTCCTATGTTTAACTATCTATAGTGTGGACTAGAATGCCCCCATC
The DNA here is from genome assembly GCF_032444005.1 of Ranitomeya imitator. NCBI lineage: Eukaryota > Metazoa > Chordata > Amphibia > Anura > Dendrobatidae > Ranitomeya > Ranitomeya imitator. Next base: position 265,472,844 of record NC_091282.1, read on the forward strand.
TAGTGGTCAAAAATGGGCACTATGCTGTCCCTGACACACATTAATACAATACATAAAATGTAATATATATATATATATATATATATAGCATAGAAAGCTTAAAGGGGTACAATTTATATCCCCTTACACTAGCATAAGAAAATTAATCATAGCTCTAATCATCTGATATCTTATTATCCCCTTTTCTCTTTGACTCACTCCCTCTGGGTATTTGACAACAGCAGTGGCTGCACAGGGAAGGTGTTACTTGTGGAAGAAGAGAGCATGGTTGGGAGTTTGCAGTAGCTGACATCAAATATCTAAGAGATGTAAAGAAGCAAGTTGTGAAATAAAGGCCATGATTCCATGCTCCCTCAATAACTCAAGGAATGCTGCCAGTTTCCCCCAAAGTTGGACAGTGCCTTATATTATTTTTTTATCTGATAAATGCACCAGGGCTTAGTTTCAGAGGATGTCTTATATTTTTTCATGAACAACACTCCACATTGATTCTTCAACAGAAAAAAAATAAACATTTACCACAGTAAATGATGAATGTCATTATTTTTGTTCTTTTACAGGGAACATGGGCTTCAATGGATTAGATGTAAAGGTTAGTATTACTGTATTTTTTTTTAAATAAATGTGTAAAACAGGGTGTTTTGTTTTATTTCAAATAAAGGATTTTATTGTTGCTGTGTGTTTATTTCAATACTTACTATGGGGTTAGTAATAGGGGCGTCTTATAGACGTCTCTCCATTACTAACCCCTGGGCTTGATGTCACCTGACAACACAAAGGTGACATCAACTCCAATCCTGTTAATCCACTTGCAATCTGATCTGAGACATAGATCAGAGCTGCCTTCAGCAGCCGGTGCCTGGGAACAGCACGAACTGTACCGCTTGCTCCCAGGCATGGTATTTGTCACACTGATGACACACAAATATCATCCATATGTCATCAGTATGCATATGTGCTGCACTTATTTTGTCCATGCTGCTGATAAATGTCTGAGGGATTTTCTTATGGACACACGGTATGTGTGAAAATCCTGAAATGTGCACTCCACCATTGAATACAATCAGTGTGCAAATGTCCGTATTTACAGCCCTTAAAAAAACGGACTGCATTACAGACACAAAAAACGGACATGTGAAGGGGGCCTACGAAACTTTCAATTGGTTTCAGAGAAAGAAAATAAAGCTGCTAGAATGCCCCAGCCAATCATGTGATCTGAATCCAATAGAAAATTTATGAAAGGAACTAAAGCTCAGAGTTCATAGAAGGAGCCCACAGAAAATTCAGGATTTGAAAAGTGTTTGTGTGGAATAAATAAGCCAAAATCTCACCTGAGTAATTCAGAAGACTAGTTTCTTCATGCAGGAGGCATCTTGAAGATGTCATCACCAAGAAACGATTTTGTACAAAGTATTAAATATATTTCAGTAAGACTAAGCATGTTCAATACTTTTTCCATATGTCATTTCTAATTATTACACATAATTTATGGACATTTATGGCTTGATATCTTTATCTGTGTGGCTTGAATAGTATCAACGCAATTGAACTGACCGGTACAATCATGTTACAAGGTAATCTTTGCCACATGTAGGCAAATCTTGGTAGCACCCTTTCAGATGCCCATTGCTGACCACAGGTTTAAATCCCATAAAGGTACAATAAAATACATTGTAAAATAAAAAAAATTTTTAAAAAAGATTTTAAAAAATGAAAAATTTGAATCACCCAAATTTTTGCATAAAAAAATAAAAAACATATTCAGTATTGTCAAGTCTGTAAAAGTTTGTCCTACTGAAATATAAAATTATACAATTCACAATGTAAATGTCATAAAGAAAAGAAAATCAAAACATCACAATTGCTGTTTTTTTCTTTGCCATAGTTCCCATAAAAAATTAAGAAAAAGTCATCAAATCCTTGTATATACCCCAAAATATAGCCATTAAAAACTATTGCTCAATGCACATAAAAGCCCTAATATAGGTTCACCGGTAGAAAAAAAGAAGTTATCAATCTCCAAAAATTGCGACAAAAAAATATTTTTTGTTTTTACAAATTTCAGGATTTTGTAAGCCTGTAGAATACAACCCAATTCTAGAAAAGTTGTGAAGCTGTGTATAATGTAAAAAAAGAACAAGAATGAAATGATTTGGAAATATCATATAGTCATATTTTATTCACAACAGAACATAGAAAACACATGAGACAATACATGAAAATTAGTAATTTTTCCATTTTATTTGAAAAATGTAATCATTTAGAAATTAATGACAGCGGCACATTTAAAAAAAAAAGTTTGGCCATGGTTGACAAAAGGTTAGATAAATAAATGGTACTAATGTAGAACAGATTGAGGCTTAATTTCCATTTAGGAGCTCACCATGCTTTGCTAATTTTGAGACAGCCTAGAACCTTTGTAAGGGTATGTGCCCACGCTGCGAATTTTGCTGCAGATTTTTCCGCAGCGGATTTGGAAAATCCGCAGTGCAAAACGACTGCGGTTTTCACTGCAGATTTTATTGCGGTTTCTTCTGAGGATTCCACTGCGGATTTTCAACTGCAGTTTCCTATTGGTGCAGTTGTAAAACCGCACAAAGAATGGACATGCTGCGGAAAATAATCTGCAGCGTTTTCCGCGCAGATTTTTTCACAGCATGTGCACAGTGTTTTTTTTTCCCAGAGGTTTACATGGTACTGTAAACTTAGGGAAAACTGCTGCAGATCCGCAGCGTCAAATCCGCTGCGGATCTGCAGCAAAATCCGCAGCGTGTGCACAAGCCCTAACCAGATGGTGATAGATCCAGCTGCAGAGCTTCTGGGAAAAAATACCCTTAATGGATTTGACGCACCGCCTTGTGAGATGCAGGGCCTAGTATCTCGGAGGTTGGTTCAGTCACGGTGACTCCGATGGCCCTAACAATCCCTAGGTTCGGTGACAATTATAAAGGGGAGACGACGGATATATGAGACTGTGAGTTATGCTAATGCCCGCAAGGAATGAGGCTGCGGACGAAAGAAGCATACACCGGGGTCTCGTGCAAACTTGAAAGATGAACTTTACTGAAGACTTGTAGCAATCTTTGCATTTTTCAATATAACAGTCATGGACTGTCGGAGGCTTATCAGCAGCATTACAGAATGCTGTAGATAAGCCATTAACGCCGGTGGCCTTAGGGTACCGTCACACTATACGATTTACCAACGATCACGACCAGCGATACGACCTGGCCGTGATCGTTGGTAAGTCGTAGTGTGGTCGCTGGTGAGCTGTCACAAAGACAGCTCTCCAGCGACCAACGATGCCGAGGTCCCCGGGTAACCAGGGTAAACATCGGGTTACTAAGCGCAGGACCGCGCTTAGTAACCCGATGTTTACCCTGGTTACCAGCGTAAAAAAAAACAAACAGTACATACTTACATTCCGGTGTCTGTCCCTTGCCGTCTGCTTCCCGCACTCACTGACTGCCGGCCGTAAAGTGAAAGCACAGCACAGCGGTGACGTCACCGCTGTGCTCTGCTTTCACTTTACGGCCGGCAGTCAGTGAGTGCGGGAAGCAGACGGCAAGGGACCTGACGGACACCGGAATGTAAGTATGTACTGTTTGTTTTTTTTTACATTTACGCTGGTAACCAGGGTAAACATCGGGTTACTAAGCGCGGCCCAGCGCTTAGTAACCCGATGTTTACCCTGGTTACAAGCGAACGCATCGCTAGATCGGTGTCACACACACCGATCTAGCGATGACAGCGGGAGATCCAGCAACGAAAGAAAGTTCCAAACGATCTGCTATGACGTACGACTCTCAGCAGGATCCCTGATCGCTGCTGCGTGTCAGACACAGCGATATCGTATGGATATCGCTGGAACGTCACGAATTGTACCGTCGTAGCGACAAAAGTGCCACTGTGTGACGGTACCCTTAGTTCATATACGTTTTTTGGGGAGGCAGATTGCCTTAAACATTTTTAGTCTTAATTACAACAATAAGGAGTATGAAGGAAAGTTCTTATAGGGAAAGTGGGGGAGAGAAAGAGTAAGGAGAAGGAAAGGATTGCATCACCAAAGAATAATGAAAATAGTAATATTTCAACAATATATAACTTGTTGCTTATTGATATCTGCTGAATACAATGCTATAAATTAACCTTTGTTGTGTATCTTTAAAGTACATCTGTTGAGTTTTAGTCTTCAAGTAGTAATTAGTGGTGATTAGTGTTGAGCATTCCGATACCGCAAGTATCGGGTATCGGCCGACACTTGCGGTATCGGAATTCCGATACCGAGATCCGATACTTTTGTGGTATCGGGTATCGGTATCGGATCCATAGGGATGTGTAAAATAAAGAATTAAAATAAAAATATTGATATATTCACCTCTCCGGCGGCCCCTGGACATCACGCTGGTAACCGGCCGGCTTCTTTGTTTAAAATGAGCGCCTTTAGGACCTGAGAATGATGTTGTGGCTTCTGATTGGTCGCGTGCCGCCCATGTGACCGCCACGCGACCAATCAGAAGCCGCGATATCATTTTCATTCACTAAACTCCTAATTCTAGGAATTGAGGACCTGCGAATGACGTCACGGCTTCTTATTGGTCGCGTGGCGGTCACATGAGCGGCACGCGACCAATCAGAAGCCGCGACATCATTCGCAGGTCCTAAAGGCGCTCATTTTAAACAAAGAAGCCGGCCGGTTACCAGCGTGATGTCCAGGGGCCGCCGGAGAGGTGAGCATATCAATATTTTTTATTTTAATTCTTTATTTTACACCTCACTATGGATCCCAGGGCCTGAAGGAGAGTTTCCTCTCCTTCAGACCCTGGGAACCATCAGGATACATTCCGATACTTGATGTCCCATTGACTTGTATTGGTATCGGATATCGGTATCGGCGATATCCGATATTTTTCGGGTATCGGCCGATACTATCCGATACCAATACTTTCAAGTATCGGACGGTATTGCTCAACACTAGTGGTGATTTTTCTTGCTTGGAAGAAATGTTTTGTGCCATAAGTGCCATCTAATTGAATATGAGGGAAAACAGTTGTTGCTAACTGTGAACATATATTTGTATAAATTATTACTTGATACTTTTTCTAAGATTTGTACTGTTGAGGGAACTTCAGGTTGTCTCCAATGCATTGCTATTGCTTTCTTTGTAACTAGAATATCTATAGTTATATATTTGCCTTTTGGGGATAATTCTTCAGTTTCCAGTGACCCACTAGCTCAACACACTAAGGTGAATGCATTCCCATATAGAGCTCAGCCTATAATATATTGCATTGTCTCTGTGTTTTAGTTTGCTTATTATTTGCAGTATGTCAAGAAATGTGCAGGTACTCTGCAGCCAACTACGTGCTGAGAATGGTGGCGTCCTTAGTATAGAGGCAGACCTATGGCTCATGAATAGTGGAGAGTCAAATCAGAATGGTGTGAAGCAGTGATCCCCACTCCGTAGGTCCTACATACAAAATTATGGGAATTATCCAAAGTTACATGGAAAGATACATGGGAATGGCAAAAAAGTGTTTCCATCCCAGGTGGATGGGATGTTATAGTAAAAACCAGTACCAGAAGCCAAGCAATGTCACCCAGTTTATTTTTTGAGTAAATTATGCAGCTTTTCAACTCCCTCCATTAATATTTGTGTTCATCCAAACATTCATGAGGTTTTGTAGACACTAGTGTGGAGTGGCACAGATTATTTGGCAGTAAAGAGCATTTTACGATGTCCGACTTGCTCAAAAGTATCAAGTCAGGAAACAACCTCTGTTGTGGTAGGTTTCCATTTGAAAATTTGTTTTTAAAGAAATTCTTCTTTTTTTTTAGTTATACACAAATGATGGAATATTGCATAAAACAGCTGCATTATTTTTTTTCACTTTAGTCCCCGATAGCCTATTAGAGCTTAGGATGAAGCTCTCTAGCCACAAACACAGCTATGCAGATCATTAAAGCCCTACAGTAATCTCCGGTAGTAATAGTTGAAGAAATACTTTGTGAATTGACCCTTTTACATGTACTTCTCGTTAGAGCAAGGTAAGAGGGGTGTTTAATGTCACTTTGAGAAGGCAGCAGCTTCAGATAAATTAGAACGTCACTGTGATCTAAAATACACTCTGAGCGCCGACAATATAATAATCAAACACTGATTGTTATGAATCTTGATAGCACTACAGTAAAAAAGCCGACTGCCATCTATCAAAGAGATGCCATTTCCAGCTCTGTGTTTTCAACTGTGATATAAGCAGAGCTACAATTTCACATTCTCAGCATGTTTGAGCAATTCTCTGCTAAAATTACAGCTAAAATACAACTCCTTCCACGTAAAAAGCCATTTTGAAACACTTACAAACATTTGTATTTGCATAAGATGACAACTTGTCACTGCCAGGTGTACTGATAATGCTTCCCTAAAACAATGGCATCCAACTTTTTCTATATGCTATATGCAGGTCATTCTTTATCAGGGACATGCGGTCTGCATGCCCACCTGTTACAATTGTCCACTTCATTATCTGCCAGCTGGGTAATGCTGGCGGAAGATTACAGCAGATACAGATTTATTTGCTGTTATCTTATTTAACTATTTGGATGCCAGGATGCATATGGTTCTGTAATGTGGGCAGTATAACACTGTAAATGAGTTATGTTCTGCATCAGCGTGTTATTCATAAACTACATATGATTTTACTTTAACCCAATGAGAACAACGTTCCTTCTGCAAAATTGTTTTAAAAGTTGCAAATATTGTTCTTGTAAATTGCTGTCTTCGAAATTGTCCATCAAATGAGTGAAATTTTTTTTAACAGATATATTTGCACCATGTGGGTAAGGGACCTACAGGTAATGAGGCATTACTACCTTAAAAATAATCTGGACCTACAGGTAAATGAGGCATTACTACCTTAAAAATAATCTGGACCTACAGGTAAATGAAGCATTACTACCTTAAAAATAATCTACACCTACAGGTAAATGAAGCATTACTACCTTAAAAATAATCTGGACCTACAGGTAAATGAGGCATTACTACCTTAAAAATAATCTGGACCTACAGGTAAATGAGGCATTGCTTCCTTAAAAATATTCTGCCTAGAATGTATCATATGTAAGGGACTACCCCAGCTGCCTCACCACCACCAGTGCTGCAGCACACCAACCTCCTGTCTCTTCCCCACTATCCTGAAGAATGTAAGTTCGCAAGGACAGGGTCCTCTCCCCTCTGTACCAGGCGGTCACTGTAAATTTGATTACTGTTAACGATATCTATAACCCCGTATGTTACCCCTTTTCACATGTACAGCACCATGGAATTAATGGTGCTATATAAATAAAAATAATAATAATAAAGGACTATGCTTGTTTCCATCAATGTCATTTCAAATAATAACCAATATTTTGGAACATAAGTTGCATTTTTCTCGATAGTTTAGAATGACGTATGAGATGGTCTATAGCTATTACCTGCAGTCCGCAAATAGAAAACACTATCAGTGCTGAAAAAACGTTCCTGCACAGGAAGCTTTAATTCTCCATCTTTGATCAATAATGTTCTTTTGTTAGGGCTAGCGGAACGCACAGAGAATAGATAGGAAGTTACAAGGTGCGTTCGCAGCCCAGGGTCCACCGTGCAGAGATATCTGCTGCAAAGTAACGGCGGATAACCTCTGAGCTCACACGTGGGTTAAGCTTCACCCCGTGTGAACTGGAAGCTCACAGAGTCACGCTGTACACAAACTATTACCCTAACTAAGGGTTGTGCTTGCTCTGGAACTCTTCTGTGCTAACCGCACACATAAAGGAACCAGATGCTAAGCCAAGGCTAATTGCCCCCACTGATGCTAGCTAGCTGCCTGCCTGAGTGTACAGTCCCAAAGCTACAACCTCACACGACATGTGTATAGAGTGGTACAGTATCCACTGCCATAAGCCAAACACATTTGATACTAGCGCATGGCCGTACGGCCATGCAAACCTTTTATAGTTGCAGCTCTTTCAGGACCTTCCTGGTGGACCAATGGCAGCTGCTACAGGGCCTGAGCGTGTGACCCCCGACCTCCAATGAGAGGTCCTCCCGTGGGCATGCTCAGTGCGTGAAAAGCAGGTCCCAGAAAGCCTGCTCGATGCTGACCAGTGCTGGCTACAAAGTCAGAGCCTTTAAAGGCAGCAGTAACCATTCGTACAGTATCAAGCTGAGCCAGACGCTGGGACTGACGTCTCTGCTGAGCAGGTTCCACTGTGGCTGGAAGAGAATGGGAGACCGCAGCAGACATGGTTTGAGAATCCTACTGTGCAGCGGCGGAAACTCGACACTTAACATTACCCCCCCTCCTAGGGCCCCCTCCTCCTTGAGACTCGCTACGCTCAAAGGCTGCAATGAGCAGCGGAGCCCGATTGTGCTCCACAGGTTCCCAGGTTCTGTCCTCTGGGCCATGACCCTTCCAATCCACCAGATAGTATTTCTTGCCACGTACCACCTTGCACCCCAAGATAGAGTTCACATCGTACTCATCCATGGATGAACCCAATGTCCTGGCAAATGACTCGGAAAACCGGGACATATAGATGGGCTTTAAGAGGGAAACATGAAAGGTGTCACCAAACGGTAGACCACAGGGTTAGCCTGTTCCAGAACCTTGAAAGGACCAATGTAGCAAGGTGCAAACTTAGTGGATTCAACTCGCAGCCTGATGTTACGGGCGGAGAGCCACACTAAATCGCCAGGAGTGAAGGTCGGAGCGGGGCGCTGGTGTGGATCGGCAGAAACCCTCATTCTCTCCTTGGAGGCCCAAATGACATCCTGTGTGCCGTCCCAAATGCCACGTGCCTCCACTGCCCAGTCTGCCACCCTGGAATAAGTGGATGGCACAGCCATGAGCACAGGGACACGTGGATGCTGGCTGTAATTAAGGAGAAATGGAGTCTGCCTAGTGGAGTCGGCTACGGCGTTGTTCAAAGCAAATTCCGCCCAAGGTAGCAAAGATGTCCAGTCATCCTGCCTAGCACAGACAAAATGTCACAGGTATGTCACCAGAGTTTGGTTGGCCCTCTCTACCAACCCATTCGTCTTGGGATGGTATGCAGAAGAGAGATTCAGCTCAATGCAGAGTAAACAACAGAGCTCTCTCCAAAACCGAGACGCGAACTGGGGACCCCGGTCACTGACAATTTTGTCAGGCATGCCCTGTTGACAGAAGATATGTTTTATGAACAACACCGCCAAGGCCCGTGCAGAAGGTAACCATGGAAGCGGCACCAATTGCACCATTTCAGAAAAATAATCGGTGACTACCCAGATAACGGTGCAGCAACCGGCAGGGTGTAAAGAAGCCCAGCAGGCCATTGCCGGGGAGACCGATTCTTGGCGCAGGAGACACACGCCCGAATATAATCCTTGACGTCACGCGCCATATGCGGCCGCCAGTATGTTCTCGCCAGAAGCTCAATTGTCCTCTTGGTCCCAAAATGTCCACCCACCCAGGATGAATGAGCCCAAGAGAGAACCTCCGGTCGCAAATTAGATGGTACAAAAGTCTTGCCCGGGGGCACAGACTCAAGCGAAACAGGAGACACGGTTCTCAGGCTCTCAGAAGGGGCAATAAGCCGAGGCTCCTCCTCTAATAACACTACAGAGAGAGCCTCTCCACGGAGAGAAAATGGAGGGTGATATGGAACCGGGAGAAGAACAGGGAACATCTTGCCTGGCAAGAATTTAGCCGCTTGGCTGTCTGTAAGTACACCAAATTTTTGTGTTCTGTAAAAACTTGGAAGAGAAAGCGAGCCCCTTGCAAGAGGTATCTCCACTCTGAGAAAGCCAACTTCATGGCTAGCAACTCCCTGTCCCTGATGGAATAATTCCTCTCCGCTGTTGAGAAGGTCTTGGAAGACAAGAAGCAAGGATGCTTCCGACCTTGAGCATCCTTTTGGAAGAGGACTGCTCCAGCACCAACGGACGAGGCATCCACCTCCATTATAAACGGCTTATCTACATCGGGGCGATGTAGAATGGGAGCACTAGTGAAGTGTGATTTAATAGCGAGAAAGGCTTTGGAGACCTCCCTTCTTGGTGAGGGCAACCAAGGGAGCTACCAAAGTTGAGAAGTGGGGAATGACCTGGCGATAGAAATTAATGAACCCCATAAAGTGCTGCACCGCTTTAAGAGAATGGGGTTCCTGCCAGTCCATCACAGCCTGTAGCTTGGCAGGATCCATATCCAATCCCTGGGCAGAGATGATATAGCCTAGGAAAGGCAATGACTCTGCTCAAATGCACACTTCTCCAACTTGGCGAAGAGGGAGCTTGCCCGTAAGAGGTCAAAGACTTTGCAAACATCTCTCCGGTGGGAGTCAATATCTGGAGAGTAGATGAGAATATTATCCAGATAGACTACCACCGAGGTGGTGAGCATATCCTGGAAGATGTCGTTCACATAGTCTTGGAAAACGGCTGGGGCATTACAGAGCCTGAAGGCATTCATAGTGGCCATCCCTGGTGTTAAAAGCCATTTGGCCCCGATGCTTGGCGTAAATGAACTTTATTCTTCCCATTAGCCTCCGGCTTCAGAGAAAACCATATTTTTACCCCTTAGCGACTGCTGATATGCCTTTTAACAGTAAGTAAGTGGAATTATGCCTCAGCGCCGGTGCTGAGGAATAAGAGTATAGCGTCCCCCAGAGTGTGAATTTCTCATGTTTTGGGTCAGTTTTCACTGATTCTCGGTGTTGCGATCGCTTTTATTGAAGGTGACCAAAAAAAGACAGATTTTCCATTTGATCTCTCTCTCCTCTGATGTGATCGCACATCAGAGGAGAAAGAAATATGGTCCCCCGATCCCCACCCAGTACCTCCGTTGCAGCCCTCATGAAGTTCCCCGGGCCACCAGTGTCTTCTTCTATGAGAAAATGGCAGGCACATGCGAGATCTGCCAGCCGGCAACAATAGGAAATTTTTCCTATTGGTTCATTTTGATCACTGTGAAAATTAGGGTTAGGGTTGGGCTCGGGTTAGAGTTATGGCTGGGCTAGGGCTAGGATTAGGGTTGTGGTTCTGGTTGGGATTAGGGTTAGGTTAGAGATTAGGGTTAGAGGTGTGTTAGGGTTTGGTTTGTAGTTAGGGTTATGGTTAGGGTTGGAATTAGGGGTGTGTTGGGGCTAGAGCTGTGGTTAGGGTTGGGATTAGGGTTAGGGGTGTGTTGGGGTTAGGATTGGAGATAGAATTGGGGGATTTCCACTGTCTAGGGAGGTATCTAAACGCGACATGGCGCTGCAGCGCCCCAGAGACCTGGTCATTGCAGTATGACGCTCTGCCACTAAGGGGAGTGATGGTACGTCTGATGGCACTAAAGGAGTTCATCTGACCAGGTATCACCAGCACACATTACACTTCACACTCCGGCCACTAGGGGGAGCAAAAGGTTTTATTTATTAGGCCACTCCTCACACTGGTAAAACTAGGGGTTGGATAGGAAGTTAGTCAGAAGCTGACTGGGTTAGATTCAGGCCACATCCGGTGGCAGGGGGTGTTGCAGGGAGAAGATTCAGGGGGGCCCCTATCGGGCGTGGGAACCTGGCAGGTACCTAGCGACCAGAATAGAACGATACGGAACCGCGCCTTCACACCCCGCGGCAGTATCCTAAGAAAGAGACACGAAGCGAAGGATATTGTGGAACAGTGAGAAACGAGATCAAGCACAAAGGAGAGCCAGTAGGAGTCGTGCCCGGAGAACGGCAACATCCTACTGAGGCGTGTAGCTGGTGTCCGGAACACCGAGGAAGTAACTGACTCTACACCTTACTTCAAACTCCGCAGGACAGTTAATTATAGGTTGGCTGTCTCACCTAAATCATCTAAGCAGACATAGAGGGCAAGGCGTGGAGAGGGGCGTCTCTAGGGTCCCGGAAGAACTCCGAGCCTTCCCGTCAAACGCGTGCGTCCTAGCCATAACATACCTGGGGGACGGAGAACTAGAAAGATCTGGAACAAATTAGAAAGAACGAACGAATGAGAACAGAAGTTGTGAGGACTATTCCGAATGCTCAGCAGGGTAGCAATACAACACACAGGCGCTAGTGGTAGGCAACGATTTCCACCTGCAAAGGGAACTCTTGATGTGCCATCGGACCGGCCGGTCTTCGACAGCCCTGTTAACCGTGCTCTGGATTGAGGATCCTGAAGTCTTCAGTAAAGAGGTAAAGAGACTGCAACCTTGTGTCCTCGTTATTGACTGCACCTCACACCATCACCATCCACCTTACTGGGAAGCACTGGGGACATACTTCACCTGTGGGAAGGTATACCATCTAGCTGCCATTCCATCACCCCAGCGGACCCCACGGCAGCGTCGGTCACCCTGACTGAAGACCACAGGTGGCGTCACAAATCCCTGACAAACTGTACCACCTTTATTGGATGCCCCTTAGCAGGGTTGCGGACCGGGTCTAGCCACCGTGACAGCCTCAGAACCGAACCCGAGAGGCCCGGTACCGAGAACTCACGGCCCTGTGTCTGGGGGCGCTCCAACTTGGCGTCACAAACAGGATCCACTTAAGCCTGCAAAGTCAGGTCATGTGTGCCTTGGAACTGTGATTGAAACGTGTTTGGACTGTGATTTATTGCAAGGACTGTGTATTGCTATCTGACGCAAGATTCCCGCCAAAACCGCCGCCATTGCCGCGCCACGAGGAGCGCAGGAGAAGAAGGAGGGCGTGACATGGGCGGAGACTGCCAAAGAGGCGCCAAAAGTGACGACCGCCCTCTCCGACTGCAGCTACAGGATGACGAACTCAGGAATGCAAGGGTTCACACCCCAGGAAATGGAGGAGCAGCGTGTGAGTGTCACCGCAGATCTAGGAACAGAGAGCAGAGATGCCGACCAGCGGGCGCCTGCCCCACGACGAAACGACCCAGGGTCACTGCAGACCAGCGGAGCCGAACCAGGGCTTGTCACCACCGGAGGATCCAGACCTCTTGGAGCTGCAGGAGGAGGCATCGAACCACCCGACTCCGGACATGGGGTCGGCGACAGCGAAGATATGGAAGTCAGAGCTGTGCAAGAAGATCGCGCAGGGAGAGCCGTTGTCTGAGCCGCCACAGACACCAGTGTCCTCGTCAGCGGAGCCGACTGATATCGGTGGAACCACATCAGACGCAGGTACCAACAGCGACCCTGCCCCACCGGCCGATCCAGCTCCAGTGACCGCTCCCCGTCCCAGCTGTGACCAGTCTCCTGCTACCGAGATTGGGGTGACTGCCCTTTACGCCATGAAGGGGATACTGCCCCCGCTACCGATATCTATGGGCGATCCATTAGATGTGAGTCAAGAGGGGGTGATATTTGAGTGGGATGCGCCAAGGATCCAGCCAGATGGGTGTAGACAGCAGGGCTCCTACATCGTTGGGCTCACCTGGGAGCAGTACAGACAATGCTTAGTTGCCCAATGGGAAGGCCGAGAACAAATGAAACAGACTGCTCAAAAGGGACCGAGATCTAAGATTAAACGTGGTAAAAAGGATCCGGTGAGATGAGGGACAGTGGTAGCCTTTCACCCGAAGAGGGGTTGGGGCTTTATACTAGAGCCGGGATTGCCGGCCGAAATCTTTTTTGCCAACTATAATGTAGAAACTCCCTCCCTAGTCAAAGCTTGCGCAGGGGGGACCATGTGACCTACACCCGCCACCAGGGTAATCAAGGGTGGTATGCCAAGAATGTCCAACGATTTGAACCTACTGTGGCGCCATCTACTGCCGTGACTAAGATTAACAACGTTAACCCCCTTGTCTTGGAACTAGCGGGTCCTAGCGCTACTATCACTTTGAGTGTCGTTCTCCCCGCTGAATCTGCCACAAAAGTTGATATTCGTATCAAACCAACTGGTGACTTGACCACACCAGAGAGATAGACCAGCGACGGTGATGCGGCATCAGATGAAAGTCTGGATACCGACCTTCCCTGGCCAGGGAGTGTTCACTCCCGACTGATGTATCACCTATCACAGTAACAAACCTCGAAACCCCGATAACTGTACATAGTTAACTGTTTCATGCTTTTGCTGCTTTAAAACTCGTCTAGGGTTATTTCTTAAAGGGATCCCTTTGTTTACCCGGGATCCCTCTTCCTTGTGGTTTGTTTGTTCATCAGTGTTCTAAAAGACTGCCGGATCATGAACAGTGAATGATTCCAAAACTGCTTTGTATATAGTTCGCACCTTATTGAAGGTGCCCTCTACTGCTTTTACAAAAGAAGGAAGACTTTGCGAAGATACTGTTTTGAATACAGCACGGAAGGTCTTGCTTTCTAACAGACTTGCAGACAGAGAGAATCTGCACTACCTCAAAGAGACTTGGTTCCCTCTTAAAGATAATGTTCACATGTTGCACTGAAGTGTAATGTTGCCTTAAGAAGTTCTCGGTACCGGGTCTCTCGGGTTCGGTTCTGAGGCTGTCACGGTGGCTAGACCCGGTCCGCGACCCTGCTAAGGGGCGTCCAATAAAGGTGGTACAGTTTGTCAGGGATTTGTGATGCCACCTGTGGTCTTCAGTCAGGGTGACCGACGCTGCCGTGGGGTCTGCTGGGGTGATGGAATGGCAGTTAGATGGTATACCTTCCCACAGGTGAAGTATATCCCCAGGGCTTCCCAGAAGTGTAGATGGTGATGGTGGATGGTGCAAGGTGTGGTGAATAATAACTAGGACACAATGGGTGCAGTCTCTTTACCTTTACTGAAGGCTTCAGCATCCACAGTCCATGGTGCCAGATGACAGGGTAGGCAGAGTCCGGCCGGTCTGATGGCAATTCCAGAGTCCCCTTATCCAGGTGGAAATCAGTAGCCTTCCCCTTGCGCACAGTAACGTAGTAGGTCCTTACTTGCATTAGCTACCATAAGGTCCTCACTCTTGTTACTCTTCTCTCTCTGTCCCCCAGATGGATAGGACAAACCCGAATGACGATGGTGGCCTGAGGCTATTTTATAGGGACCCTAGCGTCGCCCCTCCTCCGCGTTGCCACCTTGTCTGCTTAGGTTCTTAGGTCGGACAGCCAACTTGGAATCGACTGTCCTGCCGGTTTCTGAAGTAAAGCGTAGAGTCTATTATTCCCTCGGTGTTCTGGCCACCGGATCTGCGCTTAGTGGGAGGCAGCCTGCTTCTAGCTGGTCTCCCACTGGTGTTTTACTCCTGTTGCTACGACTTCTGTGCTCACTCACTATGGCACACTTCCTTTCTTGTCCTTTCTTAGGAGGCTGCCACATGGGTTGCAAGCGCAGCTCCGTGTCCTTCTTTCCCTTTCCTGGGCCGAGCCTAGTCTGCTCCTCTCCTACTGACTATCTCCTTCTCCCTCCAGTCAGCTTCTGACCCACTTCCTAACCAACCCCCAGTTTTACCCAAGTGTGAGGAGTGGCCTAATAGATAGAACCTTTTGCTCCCCCTGGTGGCCGGCGTGTGAAGTGTGTGTGTGGCTGTGATACCTGGCAGGGTGAACTCCTTTGGTGCCATCAGACGTAACATCGCTCCCCCTGGTGGAAGAATGACATTACTGCAACGACCAGGACTCTGGGGCGCTGCACTACCACTTAGTTTTAGTGCATTATATCTTGTACCTATCCTCTTCTTCTTCCACATGGACCCTAATATATTGTCTGTTTATGTTTTTTTCAGTGAGGTTTCATAAAGACCCATAAAAGGGTTGAAACGTTTCCTCAACACTTTATTAACTACTGTGGTGTTCTTTAATAAAATTTCACATATATGATGCAATTGAAAATCCATCTACTGAGTGCGGCTGTTTTTTTAAGCACATTTTTCATAAATAAACGCAAGTTATATCAAAGAAATTTTACCACTAACATGAAGTGCAATATGTCACGAGGAAACATTCTCAGAATCAGTGGGATATGTTGAAGCGTTCCAGAACTATAACGTTATAAATTGACAGTGGTCAGAATTGTATAAATTGGCCTGGACATTAAGTACCAAATTGGCTCTGTCACTAAGCGGTTAAAATTTGCCGTTCTGTATTCTAATTAGACAGGTAGATCCCAGGCTGCTTCTCCCTATCCGCTGATCTGGATTGATCAGTCTCTGCCTATACGTGCACATAGAAATACATCACAATAGGAATAATATAGCATTAGTATAAGTGAATATTCAGTAACCAACCAAAAGGAGTGAATAACTACCGAAAGATAATTAAATCTTTTTTTTATAAAAGTATAATTTTATTACTTCATATGAATAAAAAATAAAATTAAAATAGTGAGGGGCTGTGTACAAACACAAAATTCACAATAAAATAAGAATAATAAGAATAAAAATGGGTATAATGTAAATAATGGTGTTGCATTCTCTAAAAATGTATAATCATCAGTATATTCAATATATAGCAAAAAAGTTGTAACAGATAAAAGATGATAGATAAATAAATTGATTATTAAATATCCGAATAAATAGCTAATATAGTGAAAAAAAAACCTTTGCTTATATGAAATAACAGACATACCATAAAGACAGAGAACAAGAAAAAATGTAGAGACCCCAGGACTTCAACGTACATTTTGTTCAGTGGCTTTCTCTATACACACACATAGGCACAGACCTATCACTCCAGGACAGCGGATGGGAAGAAGCTACTGGGGACCCACATGTCTGACTTGTATACAGAGTGGCTCAGTCGTCCCTAGGAGCATTTAAAGAATGTTTTTTTCTGAAATGCTGCAAGATTTCAGAATCAAACATACTTGGTTGCATTAATAGAATCAGTATTGTATCAGCTGAAAGGAAATGTCCCAATTAATAAATCAAATGAAAACCCCAACAACACCAACATTGCCAAACATTAAAACATAGGTGAGCACAAATGAAATAAACTTTAAAAAAGAATAAGGCACAAATGAAAAACATCAGAAAAACACCGAAAAGCTAAGCAAAATAGTGGCAAATGCAATAATAAATGGACCTTCTATTGAATCTTTGCTCTCGCTCATGCAGGAGCTAAGCGCTTTTGCCTCCTGAGCAGCATAATTCACAGTTGCATATCTCGAGGGGAGATGTGTGTCACCGTGGTGGTTAGCCTCGGTGATATAAGCCCGGAAAGCAGGCTAAAGCACAGATATCTCTGAGAGTGTTAAAAGGGCGTAACAAGGGCTGGGTTTATGAGCAGTCATAGAGATGGGTAGGACTGGCTTCTCCCATATCTCCACCATTGGGTGTGGCAGGGCTTATATAAGGCCATCAGACTAATGAGATATTGTCTGTGTGTGGAGGAATAAGGATCTTGTTTGCATTGCTCAGTCTTTGCCAGAAGCTGATAGCTAAATGGGTGATCCCATGCTGTATTTATGGACTGTTTATTTTATGTAATGTTTGTGCCCTGAAATGGGATATTTTCTGTTCATGTGGACTTTACTGAAGGTTATGACGGATATCTTTCAAAAATACTCCAGAACTACAGTAAAAGGCTTGTGTGTTTACCTTAATTTCTACCCGAGCGAGTGGATTCCCTATAGTAGTTATTTACTGGAGGTGCTCCATCTTGGGGGATACAGTGCACACTAAAGTACACTCCTCAAAACTGTGCAACAACATGAAGGTATGGTCATGGAATTATGGAAGCACATGCAGACCTTGCAAGAACTTTTCTCAGGCAACCATTAATAACCTCATTGATATCATGCCAAGGTGCTGGTGCGGGGATTTCTGTGCATGCTGCTCATACTCCATACTGAATACGGAATCTCTCTCTTTTCGGGGGTAAATTTGGCAAAGCAGGCGAACTGGAACATCAAAGGATCCACTCATCTCTAATTAGCGCGTATATCAATCCCGTGATTTCCAAGACTCCACGACTTTTACTTTTTTGTGTTACAATATTTTGTTTAGGACAATATGGTTACACTCTTGGGCACCGGTCGGCGATAGAACCATCCCATTGCTTTTTTAGCTATTATTTTTAGTAGAAAATGTGTTAATGTATTACAGGTTAGACAAAAATTCCACATAGGAAAACATTATCCCCATCCTTGACTCACTACATATACTATGTATTCTCAGAATTATTAAAATAAATTGACTTTTTATGTAAAATCCAATGCAAGAAGCTGGTATTAATGAAACCTATTGTAGCTCACTAATGGGTTTTTTGCATTCCCATTTGCTTTCCAAAATTTATCAAATCATTTTCACATACAAATATAGTACCTACGATAAATAAAATTCATTATATGAAGCCAGCTCCCAACGTAGTCATATTTTTTGCCTGTGGAATAGAATTAGCAGCACGTTGTCCCTTACTGAAGTGACACATTCCAGTTCGCACAGATCTCCCTACACATCCTGATAATATCCTATTAACGGGTCCCTTGTTACCCCTTGTTAATGTTTTGAAAGACGTGTGACTTTGTCTTTGTACATCTGCATGAATAAGTGAACAACACCTTCCTATAATTAATTATCATTCTTACTTTAGAAACAGTTTCTGAGACTTGAAATGATCTTTATGGTCATAAAAGACATTGAATAGGTGTTATTCTTTTCTGATTTTTTTTTTTTTGCAGAGAATATTTGACGACTAAAGGGTCACCAAAAATAGACTAATTTTCACCAAACTCACTTATTTCACTTGGACAATCTGACCATCTGATGTGTATTGAATATTTGACCCAAATTCATGCACCCAACTGTGTGTCTGAGAAAAAAAGGATCGGGCATATTGAATCTAAACATGTCCAGTGCACTGTTCAGAGATAAACTGAAACGAAAGGAGTCTGACAGAGACTCAATCCCCTATCCCTATTCAGAACACATTATTGCATGGCTTGCCTGGGTGTGGATGTGTATGCAGGAGTCAGGACACATACAGTTAGGGCCAGAAATATTTGGACAGTGACACAAGTTTTGTTATTTTAGCTGTTTACAAAAACATGTTCAGAAATACAATTATATATATAATATGGGCTGAAAGTGCACACTCCCAGCTGCAATATGATAGTTTCCACATCCAAATCGGAGAAAGGGTTTAGGAATCATAGCTCTGTAATGCATAGCGTCCTCTTTTTCAAGGGACCAAAAGTAATTGGACAATGGACTCTAAGGGCTGCAATTAACTCTGAAGGCGTCTCCCTCGTTAACCTGTAATCAATGAAGCAGTTAAAAGGTCAGGGGTGGATTCCAGGTGTGTGGTTTTGCATTTGGAAGCTGTTGCTGTGAGCAGACAACATTCGGTCAAAGGAACTCTCAATTGAGGTGAAGCAGAACATCCTGAGGCTGAAAAAAAAGAAAAAATCCATCAGAGAGATAGCAGACATGCTTGGAGTAGCAAAATCAACAGTTGGGTACATTCTGAGAAAAAAGGAATTGACTGGTGAGCTTGAGAACTCAAAAAGGCCTGGGCGTCCACGGATGACAACAGTGGTGGATGATCGCCGCATACTTAATTTGGTGAAGAAGAACCCGTTCACAACATCAACTGAAGTCCAGAACACTCTCAGTGAAGTAGGTGTATCTGTCTCTAAGTCAACAGTAAAGAGAAGACTCCATGACAGTAAATACAAAGGGTTCACATCTAGATGCAAACCATTCATCAATACCAAAAATAGACAGGCCAGAGTTAAATTTGCAGAAAAACACCTCAAGAAGCCAGCTCAGTTCTGGAAAAGTATTCTATGGACAGATGAGACAAAGATCAACCTGTACCAGAATGATGGGAAGAAAAAAGTTTGGAGAAGAAAGGGAACGGCACATGATCCAAGGCACACCACATCCTCTGTAAAACATGGTGGAGGCAACGTGATGGCATGGGCATGCATGGCTTTCAATGGCACTGGGTCACTTGTGTTTATTGATGACATAAGAGCAGACAAGAGTAGCCGGATGAATTCTGAAGTGTACCGGGATATACTTTCAGCCCAGATTCAGCCAAATGCTGCAAAGTTGATTGGACGGCGCTTCATAGTACAGATGGACAATGACCCCAAGCATACAGCCAAAGCTACCCAGGAGTTCATGAGTGCCAAAAAGTGGAACATTCTGCAATGGCCAAGTCAATCTCCAGATCTAAACCCAATTGAGCATGCATTTCACTTGCTCAAATCCAGACTTAAGATGGAAAGACCCACAAACAAGCAAGACCTGAAGGCTGCGGCTGTAAAGGGCTGGCAAAGCATTAAGAAGGAGGAAACCCAGCGTTTGGTGATGTCCATGGGTTCCAGACTTAAGGCAGTGATTGCCTCCAAAGGATTTGCAACAAAATATTGAAAATAAAAATATTTTGTTTGGGTTATGTTTATTTGTCCAATTACTTTTGACCTCCTAAAATGTGGAGTGTTTGTAAAGAAATGTGTACAATTCCTACATTTTCTATCAGATATTTTTGTTCAACCCTTCAAATTAAACGTTACAATCTGCACTTGAATTCTGTTGTAGAGGTTTCATTTCAAATCCAATGTGGTGGCATGCAGAGCCCAACTCGCGAAAATTGTGTCACTGTCCAAATATTTCTGGCCCTAACTGTAGTTGTAAACTGAATGAGCATTCAGCTAAATAAGTGCGGCCACTTTTAGGAAACTCTTAGCAATTATTTCCTATATGATTCACATATAACTAGCGTGTATTGTTGTTGCTCTTTTGCACTGATTTTGGTGCTTGTAAGTTGCCTGTACATATTAGATATGGGTCAACAGAGTCTGCCAGGAGTCTATTGTAAGTTACATGGGGGACTTTCAACTTTCCACCAAATCAGACAAATTAGGAAATACAAAAAATTGACATATCAGAAGAGTCTGATTTCTGTTCTAGATCTGCACACTGTGATAGTTCAGACTGCATATGAGCTTAAGTGAAGTGTGAAATGCACGGGGAAAGATTTTTACCATTATAATGTATGTTAAAAAAACATCCAAAAATGGAAGCATTACACACCTGTCAATGTTATCCCAGGCTCAGCTTCCTTCCCTTGGGTCCACTGTCCTCTGTTGTACTCCACGTCAAGTTTTGCAAGTGGATCAATGATGTCATCCTGCGCTGCACTGAGCAGGGGGTTGGACACGATGACCCCTGAGGACCCTTCTTACTCTAACATTCTAATATTCTATCTCTTTATACCTATTTAAATGCCCATTTATAAACCTCCCATGTCTTGGGGTTGAGACCAGGGTCGGACTGGGCAACCGGAGAACTGGAGGATTCTCCGGGGGGGCCCAGGCCCTGATACCTGCTGGCATACAGGGCCAGCAGCTGCCTAGGGCCCCTGCTGCTCCAGTGGCCCCCAGCGAGTGTGGGTGTCACTAATAGCAGCACACCACGCAGCTGCTATGGGGCCCCCGGTGCCAGTGGAGTGCAGCGGGTGACAGGAAGCCTAAGCCTGTACCCACTGCTAAAGTGAAATGAGTATTCACGCTTCCCCACGCCCCCATGGGCATGGAGAAAAGTGAATTCATTTCACTATAATAGCGGGCAGCGTTTGCCGCATGCTGCAGCTAACACTGCTTGCTATCAGGGTCCACAGACCAGGGCCCCCGCTCTCTCTCCCTCAGGGGCCCCCCAGCCTATGTGGCCGCTATGGGGCCGTAAGCCAGGGGGAACCGTCGCCAGCGCCGCCCCTCCAGCGTGCATTAATGGATCAGAGAACGTCAGATGACGCTCCCTCTCCCATCATTCCCCTCGCCTCAGACACACAGCGGGTGCACGATAAAGTCACTTCATCGTGTACTTGCTGTGTGCGAGGCCGACGGCAGCGCAGCTCCTGACATTGGAGCAAAGCCGCCATCTGAATCAGTGTAGGAGCCAGGAGGAAAGGTGAGTATTGTGTTTCTTTTAATATATATATATATATATATATATCGTTATTCCCTATGGGGGGGCAGCATTATACCACATGGGGGAGCTACATTATAACCTATGTGGGGGCAGCATTATACCCTATGAGGGGGGCAGCATTATACCCTATGAGGGGAGCAGCATTACTCCCTATGGGGCAGCATTATACCCTATGAGGAGGGCAGCATTATTTTATTTGAGGGGGCAGCATTATTTCCTATGGGGCAGCATTATACCCTATGAGGGGGCAGCATTATTCCCTATGAGGGGGCAGCATTATACCCTATGAGGGGGGCAGCATTATTCCCTATGAGGGTGGGCAGCATTATTCCCTATGGGGGCAGCATAATACTCTATGAGGGGGCAGCATTATTCCCTATGAGGACAGCAGCATTACACCCTATGAAGGGGACATATTATTCCCCATGAGGAGGTCAGCATTTTACTCTATGAGGGAGGTCAGCAGTACTCCCTATGAGGGGGCAGCATTATTCCCTATGAGAGGCAGCATAATACCCTATGAGGGTGGGCAGCATTATTCCCTATGGGGAAGCTGCATTATACCCTATGAGGGAGGGCTGCATTATACCCTATGAACCCCCCTGACGAAGGAGTACCATCCGAAACGCGCGTCGGGGCGCGTTTGTATGAGGACCCGGCTGACCCCGCTGACCCAGTCTATTTATCGAGGTATAGTGAGCTCCCCTGTTTGCCACTTCTTATGCTAGTTTCCTCTGGCTGAGGCGGTACATTTAGCGATCTGTGGGCTGTATACTTCTATTGCCCTCATTCGCATGAGGGTGCCAGCAGCATTTCTGTTGGTAGAAAACTTATATTTTTTTGGGCACCTTCTCTGCTCTATTGGCTGCATTGCACTTTGGCACTTTTCTTCTCTATGTAATGATATTATGGTAGAAAGTCAGACTGGATAGACCATTTGTTATATGATTATTATTACCTGTCTTTTTTACAGTTTCTGCACAATATTGCACCTTAGTAATATTCACTACTAATATATTATTAATTACCCTTGTTGTGTGTTATATATCTTTTGGCACTTTACACCTTGGTCTGTGCAGTCTGGCACATCCATACAGGAGTTTTTTTGTGCCTTTCATTTTACTCAGCACTTGCATTAATATTCATTTTTTTATCATATATTTCCCTTTTTCTTTGTCTTGTTTTGCTGTATACATTACAGGGGAGCCAAACCCTCGGTCCTATATGTGGATACTGTTGGGGTCAGCTAGTGTTTCTATTTCAAACAAGTATTTTAAAAAAAATTCTTTTATCTATATTTTTGTATTAGATGTTTGGTGAATATTAATTTTTGTCCTTATGCGAATTTTTTTATTTTAAAAATATACATATATTGTGCCAATTATATTCAATAAAGGCGTTTCTTTAATATATATCCTGTGTGGTGTCAGATCTTGCTTCTATCCATATACTGGCTATGGTTATAATTATACCCTATGGGTGGAGCTGCATTATACCCTATGAGGAGGGCAGCGTGATACTCTGAGGGGGCTACATTATATTCTGTGTGGGGCTGCATTATAGTATATGAAAGGGGCTGTATTATATTCTATGGAGGGGCTGCATTATACTATAAGAGGGCCGCATTATATTCTGGGGGGCTGTATTATGCTATATGAGAGGGTCAGCATTATACCCTATGAGAGGGGATAGCATTATACCCTATGAGGAGGGCAGCATTATTCCCTATGAGAGGGTCAGCATTATTCCCTATGGGGGCAGCACTTTACCCTGTGAGGAAGGCAGCATTATACCCTATGAGGGGGCAGCATTATACCCTATGGAGGAGCGGCATTGTACTCTATAAGGGGGACAGCATTATTCCCTATGGGGGAGCTACATTATGCCCTATGGGGCAGCATTATTCCCTATGGGGGAGATACATTATACCCTATGGGGGCAGTATTATTCCTTATACAGGAGCTGCATTGTACACTATGAGGGGGGTAGCCTTATTCCCTATAGGGGGAGCTGCATTGTACCCTATGGGGGCAGCATTATTCCCTATGGGAGCAGTATTATACCCTACGAGGGGGGCGGCATGATACCCTATGTGGGGGGAAACTTTATACCCTATGAGGGGGGCAGCATTATTCCCTATGAGGGGGGCAGCATTATTCCCTATGGGGGAAGCTGCATTATACCCTATGAGGCAGGGCTGCATTTGTACCCTATGGGGGAGCTGCATTATACCACATGAGGGGGGGTTTATTATTGTCTACGGAGGGGCTGCATTATATTCTGGGGGGCTGTATTAAACTATAAGAGGGGGCAGCATTATTTGAGGAGGGCAGCATTATTGCCTATGAGAGGGGCAGCATTATTCCCTATAAGGGGGCAGCATTATTCCCTATGGGGGAGCTACATTATACCCTATGGGGGCAGCATTATTCCCTATCGGGGAGCTACATTATACCCTATGAGGGGACACTCTTATTTCCTATGGGGGGAGATACATTATACCCTATGGGGGCAGCATTTTTCCCTATGGGGGAAGCTGCATTATACCCTCTGGGGGGCAGCATTATTCCCTATAGGGGAAGCTGCATTATACCCTATGGTAGAGCTGCATTATACCCTATGAGGGAGTGCTGCATTATACCCTATTGGGGAGCTGCATTATACCCTATGAGGGGGCAGCATGATACTCTGAGGGTGCTACATTAAATTCTATGGGGGGCTGCATTATACTATATCAGGGGGGCTGCATTATATTAATATTAATAATCTTTATTTTTATATAGCGCTAACATATTCCGCAGCGCTTTACAGTTTGCACACAATATCATCGCTGTCCCCGTTGGGGCTCACAATCTAAATTTCCTGTCAGTATGTCTTTGGAATGTGGGAGGAAACCGGAATACCTGGAGGAAACCCACGCAAGCACGGAGAGAACATACAAACTCTTTGCAGATGTTGTCTTTGGTGGGGTTTGAACCCAGGACTCCAGCGCTGCAAGGCTGCTGTGCTAACCACTGCACCACCGTGCTGCCCATATTCTATGGACTGCATTATATTCTGGGGGGCTGTATTATACTATATGAGGGGGGCAACATTATTCCCTATGAGGGGGGCAGCATTATTCCCTATGGGGGCAGCATTATACCCTATGAGGGGGGCAGCATTATACCCTATGGGGGAGCTGCATTGTACCCTGCAAGGGAGGCAGCATTATTTCCTATGGGGAGCTACATTATAGCCTATGGGGGAGCTACATTATACCCTATGAGGGGGCAGCATTATTCCCTATGGGGGAGATACATTATACCCTATGGGGGTAGCATTATACCCTATGGGGGAGCTGCATTGTACCCTATGAGGGGGGTAGCCTTATTAACTATAGGGGGAGCTGCCTTGTACCCTATAATGGGGGCAGCATTATTCCCTATGGGGGAAGTTGCATTATACCCTATGGGGGGCAGCATTATTCCCTATGAGAAAAGCTGCATTATACCCTATGGGGGGAGCTGCATTATACCTTATGAGGGAGGGCTGCATTATACCCTAAGGGGGAGCTGCATTATACCCTATGAGGGGGAAGCATTATATTCTATGGAGGGGTTGCATTATACTATGAGGGGGGCTACATTATATTCTGGGGGGCTGTATTATACTATATGAGGGGGGCTGCATTGTATTCTATGGAGGGGCTGCATTATACTCGGGGGGGCTACATTATATTCTATAGGGGGGCTGCATTATACCTTATGAGGGGGTTGCATTATACTCTATGAGGCTGGTTGCATTATATTCTATGGGGGTACATTATATTCTATGGGGGCTGCATTATATTCTATGATGGGGCTACATTATACTATATGAGGGGGCTACTTTATATACTATGAGGGGGCTGTATTGTACCCTATGAGGGGGCTACTTTATATTTTATGAGGGGGCTACTTTATATTCTATGAGGGGGCTACATTATATTCTATGAGGGGGCTACTGTATAATCTATGAGGGGGCTACATTATATTTTATGAGGGGGGCTACTTTATTGTCTATAAGGGGGCTACCCCATCCCCTGCTACATAATTAAGACATGTACTACCTTATAAAATACCCTGATGTTAGCGTATTTTACAGCACAATTGGTGGTCTTGTATTTATTTCTATGTAGCTACATAGTGGGCCCAAGGTGTTCCAGTCCGACACTGGTTGAGACTCTAAATCTCTATGGTGTGCTGCACCTTCTGTGCCTACTGTGCTTTTACTTTTTTACCCATCTTGCCCTCCTGTAAAATGTCTTAGTGTTACCGCTGTTAGACATGAATATTAACGGTGATCAAGTTTAGATATTTATAAGGGCCAGTGTCAATCATTTTTGTATTATCCAAAAACTACACATTCACAGTCTCTGCTGACATTTCTATTACAAATAGACTAGTATGATATTGTATTTCTCAGAAACTATTCTGATTATCACTAATAATGTTATTTTCTGTTCCATACATTAGTATGGACATTTCCCAGGCACTCATTTTTTAGGTAAATGGTCAGGAGAGGATGTAACAGGTAGGGACGTGGTGATGTCATCAGTGCCAGCAGTCTTCTGGCTGCGCTACAGCATGGGAGATACGGTGTAACAGGCCTGAATATACCCAGTCCCAGACTATGCCCAGGATTATAGTGGCCTAGGCCAGAGTATACCTCGGGTATATTCTGGTCTAGGTCAAAGTATACTCCAGATATACTCTAGCCTAGGCTAAACTATACCTCTCCAAGCCCGAATATTGATGTGTTCTTCATGCTCACCCACCCAAGTCACATAATAGTTGTCCTGTGTTTTGGGACCTTTAGGACAGGGACACACGGCGACTTTGTATGCGATTGCTGCATGCGACTTTTTATCCCTGGCCTTAGACGAGCAAGTCCTTGCTACAATATAAACATTTAAAGGCAAACACTGATAACAACGTTAATATGATAATGCCTATTTTCAAGATAAAGTGCATGTTCTGTTGTTGACTGCAGATTGAAGCTTGCAGGATATGTCAAACAATCCATGGAGTCACCGACTTTTGTGTGGATGACAATGTCGCAATTCAACAGATTCACTGTGGTCATGATCTCTGCATCAGTTGCCCAGACTCCACTACAAGAGATGCCAGAGATGTTCACTGTTCACATATTCATTCACATTTTGATTCAAGTAGTCCTGTAGTTTTTTTGTCAAAGCAGTTTTCATGTGGTGTATGACTTTATCTCAGAGAAGGCAGTGATTGTACTCTGTTCCTGTCAGGACGTAGCTGATAGCCTGGAAGTAGAAGTTCCCAACACCTTTGGTTTTATATGTGCACCGTGGTTGTCCAGGGTCTCTTTTGGCTCCATAGTACACAACCCTACCAAACATAAGGCCGAGAGTGGTGGTAAGATACTTCCTTCCTGAACTTGATAGTGGGTTGAAAGTCTTAGTTTGCTAGTATTTTGTGTGGCAGAGTCACTGGGACAATCATTAGGGGACTGTGGTGGTACAGAAGTTTTATCATCTTGGTAAATTTTAAGGTTGCTGGCATGATAGGTGTTGCTCAGTATCTTGCCAGTCTTACTGTTCTTAAATTTTTCTCACCCCTTGGCCAAGGATTCCACAACTAAGTAGGGTCCAAGCCAGTGTGGTTCCATCTTTGAACCCATGTGATGAATACGGCATTGATTCTTCATATAAACGATGGTGCCCACAGTGATTTCATTGTTGCTGTTGTGTCAGTGATCAAATCCACATTTTTGGTGTTCCTGAGCACACCGGATATTGGCACTAATGGCTGAGTGGAGCTTTTTATGAATGACACACAGTGCATTTAGCACATCAGAATTAGCATTATCTTGAAGGGACATGAGGTCCACGATGTCATTTTCTGAGAGATTGAGGTCGATAGGAAGCTTGGCCTTGAAATGGAGTGCACTTGGTTGAGGCATGCACTGATGTGTGATAGGAAAACAAAACTCCAGGGATGAACTGGTCCCATTTATTTCCTTGGTCATTGACAAGCTTAGGCTAGTTTCACATTTGCGGTCAGGAGGGTTATGGATGGCAGCGTACTTCCTCCCTTCTTCCTCCTTTCATCCTGTGTTGCCCTGCGTTCCTATCTTTAACATTGGGTATGCAGGGATGTGCCTTGTATGCGGATGCGTCCGCATGCGACGATTTGACTAGTGCGGCAAACGCGCAGAATCTCAAAATTTTGTGTTTCCGTGCGGCCACCGCACACGTCAAATCGCTGCATGAGGACGCATCTGCATACAACGCAAGTCCCTGTGTACCCAATGTTAAAGATAGGTATGCAGGGAAAAGCAGGATGCATACAGAAATAGGCGGAGCATAGGTGCAGCTTCAGGGAGGAAGAAGGGAAGAAGTACGCTGCCATCCGCAGCCTTCCCGACCGCAAATGAGAAACTAGCCTTACAAAGAGATTCTATGAGTGTTCAATTGTCACGATCCCACTGGCCATTTGCTTGTGGGTGATAGGCAGATGAAATACGGTGATCTGTTTGAAAATGTTCCATCAGGTTGTCAATGATCAAGTTTACAAACTCTCTTCCCTGGTCGCTAATCAGAGTGTCCATACAGCCAAGGCGGCAAGTAACGGTGTACAAAGAATTTGCTACTGACTTGGCACGCTTGTCTGGAACAGCTGTTGCTTCTGTCCACTTGGAGAAATGATCAGTGGCAGCAACCATATACGGTATTTGAAAAGCCAAAAAGCAGAAAGAAAATGCACAAAAACAGGGATCACCTGAACAACAATTTTTATTATGAAATGGGATACCAAAAAAGAACAAACATAGGCCACACAATAAAAACATTTAAAAAAATTCCAATAGGCACAAACGCTCAAAAACAAAAATGGTCCCTCCAAGAGGGACTCACATAGCACAATAAAGAGATAATAAAGACAATAAATGCAGTTGTCATAACCAAAACATAATGCATTAAAGTGAACAACTCAGATGCAGTCAAAACACATATAAATCTATGCTATACCAAAATAGGTGGACCCTACAAATAATAGGTATGTTTCCAGCCCTATTGAAGCAATAGAAAATTGGAGGGTAAAAAAAAAAACCATACAAATAGAGCCTAAGTGTGGAGAAGTGGCCCTAGTACTATACAATGATATAATTACCAAATGGAGAACCCGCCAGTGTGATCAATGGATAAGGCCGTGGCAACTCAGGGTCACCATCTGAGGCTAAAGTGTTATGTGGGGAGGGGGAGGGGGAGTGCCCCACGCGTATTGACACTGTACGAGTGTCTTCCTTAGGGGTAAATATGTGTCAAATGGCTGCCGAGCGCTCCTCTTATACCTAGTAACTGTAACAACCCTGCCAGCATCACTGCATGGCCTTCCATTCCCCACCTGCCTGTTACATCTACTCACTCACCCAGTGCCATGCTGTGAGATCTGTCTGCTGCTGGTTCCATGCCATGTGCTTCATGGCGGCCTGCACTGTGTACACTTCCTGGCTGTGTGCATAGGGGGGCGGCGCCAGCCACTCCGGATTCTTATTGAGACTGTGTGCACCTCCCTAAGGTGCTTCTGGCCAATAGCCTTGAGGCCTCTGATACTTAAGGCATCCTCACCCATTGGAGGATGCCTGAGCAAACTATTCCCCTCAGTTAGCATTTGCTACTGAGCTGCCAGGTCGTGTGTTTCCTGTCTCTGAGGGCTGCACTATTGCAGGCCTTCATCTGTGTTCTGTTTGTGTATCCATGTCCGTTCCTGTCTGTACTCTGGTCTATGTCCGTCCCTGCTCCTTCTTTGTCATTAGTCATTTCCCACTCAGCTGTGTGTACCTCTGCCTTATCTTTCTGCTCTGTTCGCCACTGTCTGTGGCTCTGCTTCTCTCTGCTCAGTTCTACCACAACCTGTGGCTCTGTGTCTCTCAGCTTTTCTCTCAGCTCTGCTCTCTGACCTTGCTCCGCTCTCTGTGGCTTTGCTCTACGGCTCCGCTCCTTGCGGTTCCACCTGGCACCGCTCCTTGAGGTTCTACGTCTTTAGCTCTTGGCTCCGCCTTCAGCGTCTCCGCTCTTGGCTCCGCCTCCAGCGTCTCCGCTCTTGGCTCCGCCTCCAGCATCCCCACTCTTGGCTCCGCCTCCAGCGTCCCTGCTCTTGGCTCCGCCTCCAGCGTCCCCGCTCTTGGCTCCGCCTCCAACGTCCCCGCTCTTGGCTCCGCCTCCAGCGTCCCTGCTCTTGGCTCCGCCTCCAGCGCCCCCGCTCTTGGCTCCGCCTCCTGCGGCTCCGTCCTTGGCTCTGCCTTCTCCTTCTCTACTCTCTGCTCTGCCTTCTCCTTCTCTACTCTCTGCTCTGCCTTCTCCTTCTCTGCTCATAGCTCCACCTTCTACTCGTACTCCGCCTCCTGCGATTCAGCTTTTCTTCCACTCTTGCTCTATCTTAATTCTGCAACTTTCCCTACAGGTCTCTACCTGTTCCTTTATATTCTCCAGTCTGAACAGGTTCTTACCTGTTTCCACACATCCATCTGAATACCAGTTCCTACCAGAGTATCAGTCCTGTCTGCCAGTGCCAGCCGTGCCCGCCTGTCTGCCTGAGTGCCAGCCGCGCCCGTCTGCCTGCCTGTATCTCCGTCAAGCCAGTCCGCCCGTCAGGGCCTCTGCCATACCCGTCTGTCAGCAAGTGTCACAGCCGTGCCTGCCTGCCCGTGTCTTGTCCCCGGTGGGATCAGCATCCACAGTCCGACTCCACCTCCACCCTGGAGTGGTACCTGGTAGCTTCCTATTGCACAAGTCTGACCTCACCATCAGAGGCTCCAGCGAACACCTAGGAAGCTACTTAGTTACGCCCCTTCCAGGGAAGTTCGGTCTGTGGTCCAGTGGGGCCACACCCCCAGGTGCCCGCGCCAACCAGTCTCGGCGCGAGCGTTACAGTATCACAGAGCATAAAGTATTACCAGCTGACGGGAGGTGGGTGCTGCATATCAATTAGAATATCTAAGAGAGGCGTGACCGGAGTCCGGCGTTCCTATTGTCCCAGTGAGCATGCACCCAGGACACCAAGCGTGTCTTCCATACTTCAATGACGCAAATAATGATAGACCAATAAGTGTGGAGGCATTTGAGAGTGGTCGACGGTATGCAGCGCATCTACCGATAAACAAGAGAAAAAAAAAGTATAAGAGCCTTCACTGCGCACGCTCAGAGTGAGTCAAGCAAAGTATAGCTCACCCAGTGTGATAATACGCAGGGCGCACTATTAGCCAATCATGTCCTTTTAAGCTGTGGTGATTAGGGTTGAGCGACTTTTGTTTTTATAGGATCGGGTCGGATTTCACAAAACCCGACTTTTTCAAAAGTCGGGTAGAGTGAAATCGGCCGATCCTATAGAAAAGTCGGGGTCGGGGTCGGCCGAAACACGAAACCCAATGCAGTGCATTGGGTTTCTAATGGTTCCTGTTATGATCTGGTGATTAAGGAGCGACATGTGTCTAGCTCTGAGCAGGTGGCAACTATACTGACCGCAGTCCCTAAGCTCAACACAACACTAGAAGCAGCCGTGGAATGCTCCTAACTCTACCTAGGCATCTTGTCACAGCCTAAGAGCTAACTACCCCTAAAGAGAGAAGCAGGAAAACTATCTTGCCTCAGAGAAAATCCCCAAAGGATAGATTAGCCCCCCAGAAATAATGACTGTGAGAGGAGAAGGAAATGACATACGTAGTATGAAACAAGATTTAGCACAGGAGGCCACATCTAGCTAGATAGAAAATAGTACAGGACAGAACGCTGTGCGGTCAGTAAAAAAAACTAGAAAAAGTCCACCGCAGAGAAATGCAAAAATCTCCACACCTGAGTAAAGGTGTGGAGGGCAAACTCTGCTGCCCAGAGCTTCCAGCTTAGCTGAATAGATCCATACTGAAAAGCTGGACAAATGAACAAAAACAAGAAAGTGCTGAACAACAAGTCCACAACAAGAGAACCGCAAAAGCACAAGCAAGGACTTAGCTTTGATGAACTGGTCAGAGTGTCAGGAAAGTCCTAAGAGCAATGACTCCAGGCAGGAACAATTGACAACTGGCATTGAATGAGGGATAAGGCCAGACTAATATAGCTGAGCCAGAAAGACGATCAGTGAAAACAGCTGCTGAAGCTAAATCCAAGAAGCAGCCATACCACTAAAAACCACAGGAGGGAGCCAAAGAGCAGAACTCACAAAAATGCCACTAACAACCACCGGAGGGAACCCAAGAGCGGAATTCACAACAGGTTCCCAGGGTCTGAAGGAGAGGAAACTCTCCTTCAGACCCTGCGATCCATATTAATATGTAAAATAAAGAATAAAAATAAAAAATATTGCTATACTCACCCTCGGATGCGCCCTGGTTGTAACCGGGAGCCTTCCTTCCTAAGAATCAGCGCTTGAAGGACCTTTCGATGACATCGCGGCTTGTGATTGGTCGCGTGAGCGGTCACATGGGCGTCACGCGACCAATCACAAGCCGCGACGTCATCGAAAGGTCCTTCAAGCGCTGATTCTTAGGAAGCAAGGCTGCGGGTTAGAAACAGGGCGCATCCGAGGGTGAGTATATACCTATTAGGAATATACTCACCCTCGGACGCGCCCTGGTTCTAACCCGCAGCCTTCCTTCCTAAGAAACAGCGCTTGAAGGACCTTCGGTGACGTCGCGGCTTGTGATTGGCCGCGTGAGCGGTCACATGGGCGGTCGCACGACCAATCACAAGCCGCGACGTCATCTAAGGTCTTTCACGCGCTGATTGTAAGGAAGGAAGGCTGCCGGTTAGTACCAGGGCGCGTCCGAGGGTGAGTATAGCAATATTTTTTATGTTTATTCTTTATTTTACACTTAAATCTGAATTCCGATACCGATTTCCGATATCTTAAACATATCGGGAATCGGCATCGGAATTCCGATACCAGATTCAGAAGATCGCCGACCTCATGGCCGACCCCACACAGGGGTCGGGTCGGGTTTCATGAAACCCGACTTTGCCAAAAGTCGGCGACTTCTGAATCTGGCCGACCCATTTCGCTCAACCCTAGTGGTGATGCAAAAACCAGTAAAACATAAAGACATTGAGAGCGAATAGGGATAGAAGTGGCGCAGGCGTTAATTTGCTTAGAGAAATATTCAGTGCGCACGCTATGCGTGAATTAGATGCAATTCCTTAAGTATGATAATACGCAGGCGCATTATTATCAAATCATTTGCCTTATATTACAAATTACTCAATGTGACAATGCGCAGACGCAACAAGTGCGAGCGCTATTGGCACAGGTGTCAAACAGTGCGCACACTCAAAGCAGTGCAACATACGCTGGTCAAATAACGTATATCTCTATAAGATGCAAATATTGGGAAAGTATACACAAAAATGGGGGTAAACACGCAAACGCTAGAAAAATATAGACTAGTGCGCATATTCTGCAATAAATACAAGTAGAGCACACCAAACTCAGAATGCTAGATATATAAGCGTGCATTCAATAAATAACACACCCCACTCGTTTGTGCATAAATACCCCCCTGACTTAGGCCAAAAAATGTTGCGCACTACACATATGTAACAACTTGTACTCATGCCAGAATGGACATGGTCAGATAGTCAAAATAAAAAAAAAGGAGGAAAGTCCACTAATCATAGAATGTCCACTGGTGACATGATTGGGACAGAGAGAGCAGTGTCAACAGCTAATGTTTAGTGGAAATATTAACATACAGTATGCACATACAAATACCGTCACAATAGATATACACAGCTAGGGCTGGCATCATACCACTACATTACAAAAGGTCATAGGTCAGCAAGACAATAAATCATAGAGAGTATAAACAGCCAAGTATGTTATTCTGTAGATCTTCATCCTGGTGATAGGTCGTCCAAACTAAGGATGGGCACCTGAGAGGAAGGAAATTAAGGACACACTTGTGATATAATGTTTGTTTCTGTACGAAAGAAAAAATCTAGAAGTTGAACACAGAGAAAGGTAAGTAAGAGATCTGATAACGAAGAATAACTATACAGAGCAAAAGGACTATAATTGCTTATAGAAATCCGTGTAAAGTAGGTTTTCATTTAAACCCAAGGGTGCCCGACTATTCAAGCTATGTATCCATTTAGACTCAAGCCTAAGGAGGTCTAACGTAACATTACCCCCTCTGATATCATGGCGCGTGACGTCTCGTCATAGTCTTTGAAGAGAGAGTAACTTTCCCATACCCACGTGTGTCTGGGACGGTACTGAATCCAACGTATGGAATCGCTAGAATGAGACTTCGCTCCGCGGTGTACACGAATCCTGGGTAACAGAGCACGGGCTTATACACCTTTGTCTTACGGTGTCACACACCCAGTGCAGTCTCCGGCGTCAAGTCTGAGTCACCTCCAGCCTTGGAGGATAGCTGGAGATTGTCAGTTAGTCATCCACCAGCGGTGGACCTGTATGCAGGGGTATTGTGGAGTCGATCTATACAAACGGATCGCTCTGCCCTCACAGCGGACACAGCTCCCAACTCACCACTCAGGTTTCCCTCCTAGGCTCTGGCTCCTTTCCCGCGTGCTATTTATCTCAGCCCCGACAACTACAGACACATGCAAGGGTTCGTCCTGGAATGAATGTCTTCCCCCTGCAACATGAGTGACAGCCCTGGTAGTTCCAGAGCCTGTGTGAGAAAGGTACCCCCATTATGGTTCTTCCTCTTACATGTGGAGAGAATCCCGGAAGATCCACGTAATCCCGGAAAGGCTGATCCAGCCGGTAGTGGTATCTGGATGGTTCCTTGAGGAGAGTCTTGGTCAGCCTGGAGTGGAAACCAGAGTGTACAGAAAGATGCAGGATAGGGAACTGCTAGCAGAGGATTCTGAGGAGACAGAGGTATTAGTATAATGCAATGCAACAGTTTTCAAATAGCAGAGCGTGGCCTGAGCAGGAGGCAACAATCCTACAGAATGAACATGTTACGCAGGCACCTCCCTTAAGGGGATGATGCCTTTTATGTACAGAGCATCACAGCACAGACAGCCCCAATAGAGAATAGGTGCCCTGCTGCTTTAAGTATGTGCAGGAAGTGGGGTATGCCTCCTAAGAGCATTTCCAGGATACCTGGCAGGGGAATGCAGGTTCGTAGCAGAGAAAGGAGCCGCCGATTGTCTGGAGCCACGGACAGGCTGAGTATTACCAGCGGAGCTGCGTGAAAGGTGCTGGTCTCCCTGCACAGCGGAGATCGGACCCACAGCAGGGACAGAGCGGGTGAGGTGCATAGCGATACGTGATGAGCACCAGTCTCCCTATCTATGAGAGACCGGGCCCACAGCTGAGGGCATGACAATAGGCGGCTCAGTCCAACTTTGTAAAACGCAACTGGACAGCGTAATGACTTCATTAGTAAGCCTGGGTTGACTTCTGAGCCTACAAAAATCAAGGCTTGAGCTAAACACTGCACAATAGTTCCTAGGACTTATGTTGGACTCCCGGAAATGAAAATGCCGCCTCCCAGTGGAAAAAAGGGGGAAAATTGTGAGTCAGGTATTGAGAGCATCACAAATTCCATCCATGACATTGAGGAAGACCATGCCTCTGCTAGGTTCCCTAACCGCTTGACTGCCAGGAGTCCAGTGGGCCCAAATACACACCAGGGACCTCCAGTGGGACATTTTAAAAAGTCAACTCTCTAAAAGGTCACTTTGAAGGAAGCATGACTCTATCTTCAGCAACTATTCGTTCCTTGAGTTGGTGGAAAAACATGGGCAATCTAACCAAATGGATCCCTTGGGTAACAAAAGAGTCCCAAGTAGTTACCACAGATGCAAGCCCCACTGGATGGGGGGCTCAGCTGGACAACAAGGTTACTCAGGGGGTCTGGATAAGGTATTAGTTTGTGGTATCCTCAAACGAAAAAAAAGAGATATTGCGTGAGTTATGCCTGTTAGAATTCTTAGATACCCTTTGGGGTCATCACGTGTGAATATTTTTGGACAATCAGGTGGCGGTGGCCTATCTGAACGATTATGGGGGAACAAGGTCACGGGCCTTGATAAACACAACATCTCAGATTTTCAGGTTGGCGGAAAGCAATCTTCTATCCCTGACACACTACATATCCATGCGATAGAGAACCAAAGGGCAGACTCTTTGAGCAACACTCACACTTTGAGACAGGGCGAGTGGGTGCTAAAGGAGTCAATTTTCAGACAAATTCTGGAAATGTGGGATGTTCCAGTCATAGATCTCTTTGCCAAAATCAGCAACGCAAAGGTAGATTCATTTTCCTCCCTAGATCCCAGAGGGAACCCTCATGCTCTAGATGCCTTTATGATCCCATGGAATCAGAGCCTGGCCTATGTCTTCACCCTTGTCATTCTCATCCCAGCAGTCCTGAGGAAGATCAGGGATGAC
This sequence comes from Ranitomeya imitator, assembly GCF_032444005.1. Taxonomy (NCBI): domain Eukaryota; kingdom Metazoa; phylum Chordata; class Amphibia; order Anura; family Dendrobatidae; genus Ranitomeya; species Ranitomeya imitator. Next base: position 265,509,072 of record NC_091282.1, read on the forward strand.
AAGGCAAGAATAATACTGATAGACTCCTTTTGGCCAAAAAGAACTTGGTTCTCCTAGATGAGGATGATGTCTATCACCGATCCTTGTGTTTTACCAGAAATCTTAACCTTCTTTCTCAGGGACCGGTGTTTCACCCTCAGGCAAAAAACCTACACTTAGCAGCATGGAATTTTGAAAGGGCACCATTTAAGGACAGAAGTTTTTATTGAAACTTGGTTTCTACCCTACTTCAAAGAAGAAAAAGTGTTACTGCCAGAGCCTACGGTAAAACCTAGAAAAAATTTTTATCCACCGCAGAGGTAAGAATCCAGGATGGATTAATGATTACGGCAATCCTGGACTTTCTACAAAAGGGACTGGAACCAGGCATGGCTACTAGCAACCTAAAGGTTCAGGTGGCAGCTCTGGGTGCCTTATACAGTCATGATATAGCAGGCAACCCATGGGTAGCATGATTTATTAGAGCCTCAGCAAGATCTAGGTCCATTATCAGCCAAAAATTGCTGACATGTGATCTATACTTAGTACTATCAGCCCTAACAGGTCCTCCCTTCGAACCCTTAGATTCAGACTATTTCAAGGTCCTGTACCTTAAAACGGTCCTTCTAGTGGCTCTAACATAAAAAAAACACCAAAAAAAGGACACATTCAAGAAAAAACACCAAAAACAGGCAAAGATGCTTACCTGTCTAAATAGGCCTCAATACAAATGCACAAGCAGGGTGCAGCGGACCCAAACAAAATAGCAAATGCACAGGTGCATTCCATAATATGGAAGCTGGCAACCCACGCCAAGGGTCCTTACGTATTGCCAGTCCTACTCTAACATGAAAAACACCAAAAAAAGGACGCATTCAAGAAAAAACACCAAAAAACAGGCAAAGATGCTTACCTGTCTAAATAGGCCTCAATACAAATGCACAAGCAGGGTGCAGCGGACCCAAACAAAATAGCAAATGCACAGCCTTCAATAAGGGTTTGGCCGTGTGGTACACCAATGCACTAATATAAAATACTCTGTATGTGGCGTGTTCACACAAGGAATACAAAGTATCTGGCTACAGCCTATTAATGTACCACACGGCCAAACCCTTATTGAAGGCTGGCTGTTTCATTAGGTATTCCACCTGTGCATTTGCTATTTTGTTTGGGTCCGCTGCACCCTGCTTGTGCATTTGTATTGAGGCCTATTTAGACAGGTAAGCATCTTTGCCTGTTCTTGGTGTTTTTTCTTGAATGTGTCCTTTTTTGGTGTTTTTCATGTTAGAGTAGGACTGGCAATACGTAAGGACCCTTGGCGTGGGTTGCCAGCTTCCATATTATGGCCCTAATATCAACTAATACCTTACATATATTTATATGTTTTTTTGCACGTATATTTTCTGCAGGGTGCAGCTGGGCCCAAATTGTTCTGTACACTGTGGCCTCTGTTCGCACGGGATGCATTTTAGCACTGGGCAGCCCGCCATAGGGCGTTAATAATAGGCTGTAGCCAGATGCTTTGTTTTCCTTGTGTGAACACGCCACATACAGGGTATTTTATCTTAGTGCATTGGTGTACCACACGGCCAAACCATTATTGAAGGCTGGCTGTTTCATTAGGTATTGCACCTGTGCATTTGCCTTTTTTTTTTGGGTCCGCTGCACCCTGCTTGTGCATTTGTATTGAGGCCTATTTAGACAGGTAAGCATCTTTGCCTGTTTTTTTTTTTTTTGGCTCTAACATCAGCCTGAAGGGTAAGCAACATACAGGCCTTATCTGCGGGCCCTCCCTTTACTAATATCCTTAAAGACAGGGTTATTTTAAAACCTGAACCTGTTTACCTGCTCAAGGTAGCATCTCGTTTTTACAGGTCCCTAGAGGTAGTCCTTCCTTTCTTTTGCTCCAACCCCAAAAATATGGAAGAAGAGAAATTCTCCACCTTAGATGTAAAAAGATGTTTGGTTCAGTACCTGGAGTCCACCCAGGGGTGTAGGAAGGATGGATCTCTGTTTATATGCTTTCAGAGGCCTAGGAAAGGACTCCAACCCTCCAAAAGTACCTTGGCAAGATGGATAAGAGATACAATCTTGTTGGCCTACTCATCAAGTTGGAATGTCGCCCAGGAGGGTCTGACAGCTCATTCCACGAGGGCAGTGGCAACCTCCTGGGCAGAAAGGTCGGAGGTATCAATAGAGCAGATCTGTAAAGCTGCCACTTAGTCATGACCTTCTACCTTTTTCAAACACTATCGGCTGGACTCTTCCGACTTAACCTTTGGGAGAAGGGTTCTACAGGCTGTGGTCCCTCCCTAAAGATACAATTCTCTGTAATTCTCTCCGTGGTGCTGTCATGGGAGAAGGAGAAAGACGTAGTTACTTACTGGTAACGGGATTTCTCAGAGCCCATGACAGCACCCTTATATTCCTTCCCATCATGTGTGGGTGAGCACTCTTTGCCTGTTTGTGGTGTGATTTATGTATAGACACAGAGTGTTTCTTATCAGTAGTATGATAAAAATGTTTAATCTTTAAGAATAACTTGAAGGTACTCCTATGCTCTGTAAACTAACTGATGGAAGGAAGAGGTACCGGCCTTTTATCTGTAGGTTTCTGCAGCGCACCAGAGTCCTGGTCATTGCAATAATGTTATTCTTCCACCAGGGGGAGTGATGTTACGTCTGAGGGCAATGAAGGAGATCTTCTGTCCAGGTATCACAAACCACACAACACACTTCACACTCCAGGCCACCAGGGGGAGCCATGCTTCTATTAGGGCACTCCTCACAATTAGGTAAAACTGGGGGTCTGGACAGAAAGTTAGGGAGATGCAGACTGAAGCTGAAGCTGGCTGGAGTGAGAGGGAGCCAGATGCAGACTGAGGTCTGCAGAGGACGAGGGTCCACGGAGCTGCGCCTGCCCCATGTGTGGCAGTATCCAAAGAAAGAGACATTGAAAGGAATTGTGTTGCAGTGAGTGAGAAACGAAGTCATAGCAAAAGGAGAGGAACATCAGGGGGAGACCAGCTAGAAGCAGGCTGCCTCCTTCTGAAGCGCAGTAACCGGTAGCCAGGACACCAAGGGAGTAAGGATCTCTATACTTTACTTCAGAGACTGGCAGGACAGTTGATTCCATGTTGGCTGCCCGCCCATATACCCAGGAGGCACAGTGGCAACTTGTGGGGGCCAGGGCAGCTCTAGGGTCACTATAAAAAGCATCAGGCCATCAGCCATACGGGTTTGTCCTATCCTATCCATCAGGGGGACAGAGAGAAAGAGACATTACATCTACGATAGTTGTGCGGACCTCACCGAGAAGCTCAGCAGGGAGGAACTACAACACTCAGGCGCTAGAGGAAGGCTACTGAATTCCACCTGGATAAGGTGACTCTGGATTTGCCTTCAGACCGGCCGGACTCTGTTTACCCTGTGGTGCTTACCCTGGACTGTGGATGCTGAAGCCTTCAGTAAAGGTAAAGAGACTGAAACCTTGTGTTCTCGTTCTTTACTGTGCCTCACACCATCCATCATTTACACTTTGGGAAGCCCTGGGGACACACTTCACCTGTGGGAAGGTATACTATCTAGCTGCCATAACATCACCCCAGCAGACCCCTAAGCAGCGTCGGTCATCCTGACCGAATACCACAGGTGGCGTCATGAACACTATCCCTTTAAAGACCTTTTCCCAGCTTATTAACGGACGTTCCCCTAGGGCCACGGACCGGGTCAGCCACCGTGACATCCCCGACGAGAACCGAAGGGCCCGGCTCCGAGTACCCCATAGACCTTGGGGGGCACTCCATTTCCTGTTCCTGAAGGGCGGATCCTCTCTCTCTCCGTGGTGCTGTCAAGGGCTCTGAGAAATCCCATTACCAGTAAGTAACTACGTCTTTTCTGGATTAAATAAGTTATCCATAGAGTATTATTTGCTTTCTATAACATTTCAGTGGTATATAACAGTCCAGAAAAGTGTTAAAATATTTTTATGTATTCAATTAGTTACCTATATATTGAAACCATCCATATACTTTTACATGCTTTGTGTTACATTATGGTGGTATTAAACTCTAAAAACAAATGCTTTGGCTGTGACTGGTGACTTTTTTATTATTAAAAATATACTTAGTGTAAAGACATCTAGCAAATAGACAATGCATAAGGAATGCAGTAAGGAATGGGAAAGTGGAAGTGCTGATATTGGTGAACGTAGACGCAGAGGACGTGGGGCACGTGCAACTACGCCTGTAGCACAAGAAAAATGCCTATGCACAACACACAAGTTCTTGTCCTACTTTGCAGGGAGGCATGGTACACCACTTTTGAAGTCACAACAGTGCGAACAGATGGATGGTTGGATAGCAATTTGATATGTTCTCCCTTTCTGCTCCATATGTTCTCCCATCCTGCCCCTATGTGTCTCCAACCTACCCCATATGATCTTCCATCCTGCCCCTAATGTTCTCCCAATCTGAGCCCATTTGCCCCCATTCTGCCCTTATGTATCTCCATTTCGCCCCATGTGTCTTCATTTTGCCCCATGCGTCTCCACTTTACCCAAATTTCTCCGCTCTGCCCCATATGTTCTCTCATTCTCCCCATTTGTCTCCAACCTGCTCTATTTGATATCCAATCCTGCCCCATATGATCTCCCATCCTGCCCAATGTGTCTACATAATATTTCCATCTTGCCCATATGATGTCCTATCCTTACCCAGGTGTCTGGATCCTATCCCCATACTGCCCCATATTTTCTCCCATCCTGCTCCAGGTGTCTCCATACTGTTTCCATCCTGCTCCATATGTTCTCCCATCCTGCCCCATATGATCTCCCATCTTGCCCCATGTGTCTCCAAACTGTTTCCATCCTGCCCCATATGTTCTCCCATCCAGCCCCATATGATTTCCCATCCTGCCCCAGGTGTCTCCATCCTGTCTCCACGCTTTCCCATATGTTCTCCCATCCTGCCTCATATGATCTCCCATCCTGCCTCATATGATCTCCCATCCTGCCCCATGTGTCTACATAATATTTCCATCCTGTCCATAGGATGTCCCATCCTGACCCAGGTGCCTGGATCCTGTCTTCATGCTGCCCCATATGTTCTCCCATCCTGCCCCAGGTGTCTCCATCCTGTCTCCACGCTTCCCCATATGTTCTCCCATCCTGCCTCATATGATCTCCCATCCTGCCCCATGATCTCCCATCCTGCCCCATCCTGCCCCTGAAGAGTTGGGGAAGAAAGTAAAGGAACTGGATGCACAGGTAGTTTTTTCTTCTATCCTTCCAGTAGACGGGCATGGCACCAGGAGATGGAACAGGATCCTTGATGCAAACAACTGGCTAAGACTATGGTGCAGACAACAAGGATTCGGATTCCTGGACCACGGTGTGAATTACTTGTACGATGGACTCCTCGCCAGAGACGGACTACACCTCAACAAACCTGGGAAACACACATTCGCCAGAAGACTCGCTACACTCATCAGGAGGGCGTTAAACTAGAAGAAGAGGGGACGGGAAGAAAAACATTAGACTTGAACAAAGAAGATCCAGGAAAACATACTCAGAAGGGAGGTAAGAACATTTCTAAAACAATCCACAGCGAGGAGATTGGAACAAAACAAAATCCTCTAAACTGCATGCTCGCAAACGCCAGAAGCCTGACAAACAAGATGGAAGAACTAGAAGCAGAAATATCTACAGGTAACTTTGACATAGTGGGAATAACCGAGACATGGTTAGATGAAAGCTATGACTGGGCAGTTAACTTACAGGGTTACAGTCTGTTTAGAAAGGATCGTAAAAATCGGAGAGGAGGAGGGGTTTGTCTCTATGTAAAGTCTTGTCTAAAGTCCACTTTAAGGGAGGATATTAGCGAAGGAAATGAGGATGTCGAGTCCATATGGGTCGAAATTCATGGAGGGAAAAATGGTAACAAAATTCTCATTGGGGTCTGTTACAAACCCCCAAATATAACAGAAACCATGGAAAGTCTACTTCTAAAGCAGTTAGATGAAGCTGCAACCCATAATGAGGTCCTGGTTATGGGGGACTTTAACTACCCGGATATTAACTGGGAAACAGAAACCTGTGAAACCCATAAAGGCAACAGGTTTCTGCTAATAACCAAGAAAAATTATCTTTCACAATTGGTGCAGAATCCAACCAGAGGAGCAGCACTTTTAGACCTAATACTATCTAATAGACCTGACAGAATAACAAATCTGCAGGTGGTCAGGCATCTAGGAAATAGCGACCACAATATTGTACAGTTTCACCTGTCTTTCACTAGGGGGACTTGTCAGGGAGTCACAAAAACACTGAAATTTAGGAAGGCAAAGTTTGACCAGCTTAGAGATGCCCTTAATCTGGTAGACTGGGACAATATCCTCAGAAATAAGAATACAGATAATAAATGGGAAATGTTTAAGAACATCCTAAATAGGCACTGTAAGCGGTTTATACCTTGTGGGAATAAAAGGACTAGAAATAGGAAAAACCCAATGTGGCTAAACAAAGAAGTAAGACAGGCAATTAACAGTAAAAAGAAAGCATTTGCACTACTAAAGCAGGATGGCACCATTGAAGCTCTAAAAAACTATAGGGAGAAAAATAGTTTATCTAAAAAACTAATTAAAGCTGCCAAAAAGGAAAAAGAGAAGCACATTGCTAAGGAGAGTAAAACTAATCCCAAACTGTTCTTCAACTATATCAATAGTAAAAGAATAAAAACTGAAAATGTAGGCCCCTTAAAAAATAGTGAGGAAAGAATGGTTGTAGATGACGAGGAAAAAGCTAACATATTAAACACCTTCTTCTCCACGGTATTCACGGTGGAAAATGAAATGCTAGGTGAAATCCCAAGAAACAATGAAAACCCTATATTAAGGGTCACCAATCTAACCCAAGAAGAGGTGCGAAACCGGCTAAATAAGATTAAAATAGATAAATCTCCGGGTCCGGATGGCATACACCCACGAGTACTAAGAGAACTAAGTAATGTAATAGATAAACCATTATTTCTTATTTTTAGGGACTCTACAGCGACGGGGTCTGTTCCGCAGGATTGGCGCATAGCAAATGTGGTGCCAATATTCAAAAAGGGGTCTAAAAGTGAACCTGGAAATTATAGGCCAGTAAGTCTAACCTCTATTGTTGGTAAAATATTTGAAGGGTTTCTGAGGGATGTTATTCTGGATTATCTCAATGAGAATAACTGTTTAACTCCATATCAGCATGGGTTTATGAGAAATCGCTCCTGTCAAACCAATCTAATCAGTTTTTATGAAGAGGTAAGCTATAGGCTGGACCACGGTGAGTCATTGGACGTGGTATATCTCGATTTTTCCAAAGCGTTTGATACCGTGCCGCACAAGAGGTTGGTACACAAAATGAGAATGCTTGGTCTGGGGGAAAATGTGTGTAAATGGGTTAGTAACTGGCTTAGTGATAGAAAGCAGAGGGTGGTTATAAATGGTATAGTCTCTAACTGGGTCGCTGTGACCAGTGGGGTACCGCAGGGGTCCGTATTGGGACCTGTTCTCTTCAACATATTCATTAATGATCTGGTAGAAGGTTTACACAGTAAAATATCGATATTTGCAGATGATACAAAACTATGTAAAGCAGTTAATACAAGAGAAGATAGTATTCTGCTACAGATGGATCTGGATAAGTTGGAAACTTGGGCTGAAAGGTGGCAGATGAGGTTTAACAATGATAAATGTAAGGTTATACACATGGGAAGAAGGAATCAATATCACCATTACACACTGAATGGGAAACCACTGGGTAAATCTGACAGGGAGAAGGACTTGGGGATCCTAGTTAATGATAAACTTACCTGGAGCAGCCAGTGCCAGGCAGCAGCTGCCAAAGCAAACAGGATCATGGGGTGCATTAAAAGAGGTCTGGATACACATGATGAGAGCATTATACTGCCTCTGTACAAATCCCTAGTTAGACCACACATGGAGTACTGTGTCCAGTTTTGGGCACCGGTGCTCAGGAAGGATATAATTGAACTAGAGAGAGTACAAAGGAGGGCAACAAAATTAATAAAGGGGATGGGAGAACTACAATACCCAGATAGATTAGCGAAATTAGGATTATTTAGTCTAGAAAAAAGACGACTGAGGGGCGATCTAATAACCATGTATAAGTATATAAGGGGACAATACAAATATCTCGCAGAGGATCTGTTTATACCAAGGAAGGTGACGGGCACAAGGGGGCATCCTTTGCGTCTGGAGGAGAGAAGGTTTTTCCACCAACATAGAAGAGGATTCTTTACTGTTAGGGCAGTGAGAATCTGGAATTGCTTGCCTGAGGGGGTGGTGATGGCGAACTCAGTCGAGGGGTTCAAGAGAGGCCTGGATGTCTTCCTGGAGCAGAACAATATTGTATCATACAATTAGGTTCTGTAGAAGGACATAGATCTGGGGATTTATTATGATGGAATATAGGCTGAACTGGATGGACAAATGTCTTTTTTCGGCCTTACTAACTATGTTACTATGTTACTATGTGTCTACATAATATTTCCATCCTGTCCATAGGATGTCCCATCTTGCCCCAGGTGTATCCATACTGTTTCCATCCTGCTCCATATGTTCTCCCATCCTGCCCCATATGATCTCCCATCTTGCCCCATGTGTCTCCATACTGTTTCCATCCTGCCCCATATGTTCTCCCATCCAGCCCCATATGATTTCCCATCCTGTCTCCACGCTTCCCCATATGTTCTCCCATCCTGCCTCATATGATCTCCCATCCTGCCTCATATGATCTCCCATCCTGCCCCATGTGTCTACATAATATTTCCATCCTGTCCATAGGATGTCCCATCCTGACCCAAGTGTCTGGATCCTGTCTTCATGCTGCCCCATATATTCTCCCATCCTTCCCCAGGTGTCTCCATCCTGTCTCCACGCTTCCCCATATGTTCTCCCATCCTGCCCCATGTGTCTACATAATATTTCCATCCTGCCCATAGGATGTCCCATCCTGACCCAGGTTTCTGGATCCTGTCTTCATGCTGCCCCATATGTTCTCCCATCCTGCCCCATGTGTCTATATAATATTTCCATCCTGCCCATAGGATGTCCCATCCTGATCCAGGTGTCTGGATCCTGTCTTCATGCTGCCCCATATGTTCTCCCATCCTGCCCCAGGTGTCTCCATACTGTTTCCATCCAGACCCATATGTTCTCCCATCCAGCCCTATATGATTTGCCATCCTGCCCCAGGTGTCTCCATCCTGTCTCCATGCTTCCCCATATGTTCTCCCAACCTGCCTCATATGATCTCCCATTTTGCCCCCATGTGTCTCCAACCTACCCCATTTGATCTTCCAACCTGAGCCCATGTGCCCCCACTCTGCCCCCATGTGTCTCCATTTTGCCCCATGTGTCTCCACTCTGCCCCATATGTTCTGCCATCGTGCCTTCATGTGTCTCCAACCTGCTTCAAATGATCTCCCATCCTGCCCATTTGTCTCCATCCTGCCCAATATGGTCCACCATCCTGTTCCCATGTGTCTGCAACCTGCCCCATCCGATCTGTCATCCTGCCTCTTGGGTGTCCATCCCATCCTGCTCCATGTGTCTCCAAAAGGCCCCATATGAACTCCCATCCTGCCCCATATGTTCTCCCATCCTGGTCCATATGTCTCCATTCTTCCTCATATGTTCTCCCATCTTGCCCCTATGTTTACCCAAACTGCCCCATTTCATCTCCCATCCTGCCCCATGAGTGTCCATTCAGCTCCATATGATCTCCCATCCTGTCCCAGATGTCTCCATCCTGTCTCTATGCTGCCCATATGTTCGCCCATCCTGCCCCATATGATCTCCCCTCCTGCCTCATGTTCTCTCATACTGCCCCATGTTTTCCCATACTGCCCCATATGTTTCACCATTTTGTTCCCTTGTGTCTCCAACCTCCCCCATATGACCTGCCATCCTGCCCCATGTGTGTCCATCCCATCCTGCCCCGTGTCTCCATCCTGCCCCATGATCTCCCATCCAGCCTCATGTGGACAGGGACAAGGGGGCATCCTCTAGGTCTGGAGGAAAGAAGGTTTAGGCATAATAACAGATGCGGATTCTTTACTGTAAGAGCAGTGAGACTATGGAGCTCTCTGCCGTATGATGTTGTAATGAGTGATTAATTACTTAAATTTAAGAGGGGACTGGATGCCTTTCTTGAAAAGTATAATGTTACAGGGTATATACACTAGATTCCTTGATAGGGCGTTGATCCAGAGAACTAGTCTGATTGCTGTATGTGGAGTCGGGAAGGAATTTTTTTCCCCAATGTGGAGCTTACTATTTGCCACATGGTTCTTTTTTGCCTTCCTCTGGATCAACATGTTAGGGCATGTTAGGTTAGGCTATGGGTTGAACTAGATGGACTTAAAGTCTTCCTTCAACCTTAATAACTATGTAACTATGTGTCTCAAACCTGCCCCATATGAACTCCCATCCTGCTCAATATATTCTACCATCCTGCCCCATGTGTCTCCAACCTGCTGCAAATGATTTGCCATCCTGCCCCATGTGTGTCCATTCCATCTTTCCCCATATGCCTCAATCCTGCCTGCATGTGTCTCTAACCTGCCCCATATGATCTCCCATCCTGCCCCATGTGTTTACATCATATTTCCATCCTGCACATATGATCTGCCATCCTGACCCAGGTATCTGGATCCTGTCTCCATGCTGCCCCATATGTTCTTCCATCCTGTCCCATATGTGTCCATATTGCCTGCATGTGTATCTAACCTGCCACATGATCTCACATCCTGCCCCATATGTCTCCATCCTGCACCATATGTTCTCCCATCCTGCCCCATATGATCTCCATCTTGCCCCATATGTTCTCCCATCCTGCCCCATGTGTCTCCATACTGTTTCCATCCTGCCCCACATGTTCTGCCATCCAGCCCCATATGATTTCCCATCCTGACCCAGGTGTCGCTAACCTGCTGCAAATGATTTGCCATCCTGCCCCATGTGTGTCCATCCATCCATCCATTCTGCCTCATATGTTCTCCCATCTTGCCCCCATATGTATCCAAACTGCCCCATTTGATCTCCCATCCTGTCTCAGGTGTTTCCATCCTGCCCCATTAGTGTCCATTCAGCTCCATATGATCTCCCTTTCTGCCCCAGATGTCTCCATCCTGTCTCTATGCTGCCCATATGTTCACCCATCTTGCCCCATATGATCTCCCATCCTGCCCCGTGTGTGTCCATCCTGCCCCATATGATCTCCCCTCCTGCCCCATGTTCTCTGTTGTGAATTCTGTGGCAGAGCTCCCTCCTGTGGTCACAAGTGGTACTTCGGCTGGTTCTCTCTGTGAGCTTCCGTTGGTGGAGGAAGGTGGTACTGCGGCTTCTGAGTTTCCTTCCTATCCTCGCTCTGTTCAGAAAGTTGGGCCTCACTTTGCTAAATCTATTTCATCTCTACGTTTGTCTTTTCATCTTAACTCACAGTCATTATATGTGGGGGCTGCCTTTTCCTTTGGGGTATTTCTCTGAGGCAAGGTAGGCTTATTTTCTATCTTCAGGCTAGCTAGTTTCTCAGGCCGTGCCGAGTTGCATAGGGAGCGTTAGGCGCAATCCACGGCTGCCTTTAGTGTGGTTGGAGTGGATTAGGGATTGCGGTCAACAGAGTTCCCACGTCTCAGAGCTCGTTCTTGTTTTTTGGGTTATTGCCAGGTCACTGTATGTGCGCTGACCTCTATGTCCATTGTGGTACTGAATTACCTTTCATAACAGTACTGGAGGCCAAAGTACTAATGATTCCCAATAGAGGGAAAAAAGAAGTTCTGAGACCATTTTTTTTTCTTTGCACTGTGTTTTGCCTTTTTTTTCCCCTAGACATTTGGGTGGTTCAGGACACAGGTGTAGCAATGGACATTAAAGGTCTGTCTTCATGTGTGGATCAGCTCACGGCAAGAGTACAAAGTATTCAAGACTTTGTGGTTCAGAATTCTATGTTAGAACCGAGAATTCCTATTCCTGATTTGTTTTTTGGAGATAGAACTAAATTTCTGAGTTTCAAAAATAATTGTAAACTATTTCTGGCTTTGAAACCTCGCTCCTCTGGTGACCCAGTTCAACAAGTTAGGATCGTTATTTCTTTTTTGCGTGGTGACCCTCAGGACTGGGCATTTTCTCTTGCGTCAGGAGATCCTGCATTAAGTAATATCGATGCATTTTTCCTGCCGCTCGGATTGCTGTACGATGAGCATAATTCTGTGGATCAGGCAGAGAAGAATTTGCTGGCTCTGTGTCAGGGTCAGGATGAAATAGAGGTATATTGTCAGAAATTTAGAAAGTGGTCCATACTCACTCAGTGGAATGAAGGTGCGCTCGCAGCTATTTTCAGAAAAGGTCTCTCTGAAGCCCTTAAGGATGTCATGGTGGGATTTCCTATGCCTGCTGGTCTGAATGAGTCTATGGCTTTGGCCATTCAGATCGGTCGACGCTTGCGCGAGCGTAAATCTGTGCACCATTTGGCGGTATTACCTGAGCTTAAACCTGAGCCTATGCAGTGCGATAGGACTTTGACCAGAGTTGAACGGCAAGAACACAGACGTCTGAATGGGCTGTGTTTCTACTGTGGTGATTCCACTCATGCTATCTCTGATTGTCCTAAGCAAGCGCACTGTTATGATAGGCAATTCAGTACCACAATGGACATAGCGGTCAGAGCACATACAGTGATCTGACAATAACCCAAAATCATAGAACGAGCTCTGAGACGTGGGAACTCTGCAGACCGCAATCCCTAATCCTCTCCAAACAACACTAGAGGCAGCCGTGGATTGCGCCTAACTCTGCCTATGCAACTCGGCACAGCCTGAAAAACTAACTAGCCTGAAGATAGAAAATAAGCCTACCTTGCCTCAGAGAAATACCCCAAAGGAAAAGGCAGCCCCCCACATATAATGACTGTGAGTAAGATGAAAAGACAAACGTAGGGATGAAATAGATTCAGCAAAGTGAGGCCCGACTTTCTTAATAGAGCGAGGATAGGAAAGATAACTTTGCGGTCTACACAAAACCCTAAAGGAAACCACGCAAAGGGGGCAAAAAGACCCTCCGTACCGAACTAACGGCACGGAGGTACACCCTTTGCGTCCCAGAGCTTCCAGCAAAACAATTAGACAAGCTGGACAGAAAAAATAGCAAACAAATAGCAAAGAAGAACTTAGCTATGCAGAGCAGCAGGCCACAGGAATGATCCAGGGAAAAACAAGTCCAACACTGGAACATTGACAGGAAGCCAGGATCAAAGCATTAGGTGGAGTTAAGTAGAGCAGTACCTAACGACCTCACCACATCACCTGAGGTAGGAAACTCAGAAGCCGCAATACCACTTTCCTCCACCAACAGAAGCTCACAGAGAGAATCAACCGAAGTACCACTTGTGACCACAGGAGGGAGCTTTGCCACAGAATTCACAACAGCGCACTAAGCGGTTCGCTAGGTCTGCCACCATTGGTACGGTACAGTCAAAATTTCTTCTGTCTGTTACCTTGATCTGCTCTTTGTCATCGTATTCTGTCATGGCATTTGTGGACTCAGGTGCTGCTCTGAATTTGATGGACTTGGAGTATGCTAGGCATTGTGGGTTTTTCTTGGAGCCCTTGCAGTGTCCTATTCCATTGAGAGGAATTGATGCTACGCCTTTGGCCAAGAATAAGCCTCAGTACTGGACCCAGCTGACCATGTGCATGGCTCCTGCACATCAGGAGGTTATTCGCTTTCTGGTGTTGCATAATCTGCATCATGTGGTCGTGTTGGGGTTGCCATGGCTACAAGTCCATAATCCAGTATTAGATTGGAAATCCATGTCTGTGTCCAGCTGGGGTTGTCAGGGGGTACATGGTGATGTCCCATTTCTGACTATTTCGTCATCCACCCCTTCTGAGGTTCCTGAGTTCTTGTCTGATTACCGGGATTTATTTGATGAGCCCAAGTCCGATACCCTACCTCCGCATAGGGATTGCGATTGTGCTATCGATTTGATTCCTGGTAGTAAATTCCCAAAAGGTCGACTGTTTAATTTATCTGTGCCTGAGCACGCCGCTATGCGGAGTTATGTGAAGGAGTCTTTGGAGAAGGGGCATATTCGCCCATCATCGTCGCCATTAGGAGCAGGGTTCTTTTTTGTAGCCAAGAAGGATGGTTCACTGAGACCTTGTATAGATTACCGCCTTCTAAATAAGATCACGGTTAAATTTCAGTACCCCTTGCCATTGTTATCTGATTTGTTTGCTCGGATTAAGGGGGCTAGTTGGTTCACCAAGATAGATCTTCATGGTGCGTATAATCTTGTGCGTATTAATCGAGGCGATGAGTGGAAAACTGCATTTAATACGCCCGAGGGCCATTTTGAGTATCTAGTAATGCCATTCGGACTTGCCAATGCTCCATCAGTGTTTCAGTCCTTTATGCATGACATCTTCCGAGAGTACCTGGATAAATTCCTGATTGTGTACTTAGATGACATTTTGATCTTCTCGGATGATTGGGAGTCTCATATGAAGCAGGTCAGAACGGTGTTTCAGGTCCTGCGTGCTAATTCTTTGTTTGTGAAGGGATCAAAGTGTCTCTTTGGTGTTCAGAAGGTTTCATTTTTGGGGTTCATCTTTTCCCCTTCTACTATCGAGATGGACCCTGTTAAGGTCCAAGCCATCCATAATTGGACTCAGGCGACATCTCTGAAAAGTCTGCAAAAGTTCCTGGGCTTTGCTAATTTTTATCGTCGCTTCATCTGCAATTTTTCTAGTATTGCTAAACCATTGACCGATTTGACCAAGAAAGGTGCTGATTTGGTCAATTGGTCTTCTGCTGCGGTGGAAGCTTTTCAAGAGTTGAAGCGTCGTTTTTCTTCTGCCCCTGTGTTGTGTCAACCAGATGTTTCGCTTCCGTTCCAGGTCGAGGTTGATGCTTCTGAGATTGGAGCAGGGGCTGTTTTGTCGCAGAGAAGTTCTGATTGCTCGGTGATGAAACCATGCGCCTTCTTTTCCAGGAAGTTTTCGCCTGCTGAGCGAAATTATGATGTGGGCAATCGAGAGTTGCTGGCCATGAAGTGGGCATTCGAGGAGTGGCGTCATTGGCTTGAAGGAGCTAAGCATCGCGTGGTGGTCTTGACTGATCATAAGAACTTGACTTATCTCGAGTCCGCCAAGCGGTTGAATCCTAGACAAGCTCGTTGGTCATTGTTTTTTGCCCGTTTTGACTTTGTGATTTCATACCTTCCGGGCTCTAAAAATGTGAAGGCGGATGCTCTGTGTGTAGGAGTTTTGTGCCCGACTCTCCGGGTGTATCTGAGCCGGCGGGTATCCTCAAAGAGGGAGTAATTGTGTCTGCCATCTCCCCTGATTTGCGGCGGGTGCTGCAAAAATTTCAGGCTAATAAACCTGATCGTTGCCCAGCAGAGAAACTGTTTGTCCCTGATAGGTGGACGAATAAAGTTATCTCTGAGGTTCATTGTTCGGTGTTGGCTGGTCATCCTGGAATCTTTGGTACCAGAGAGTTAGTGGCTAGATCCTTTTGGTGGCCGTCTCTGTCGCGGGATGTGCGTACTTTTGTGCAGTCCTGTGGGATTTGTGCTCGGGCTAAGCCCTGCTGTTCTCGTGCCAGTGGGTTGCTTTTGCCCTTGCCGGTCCCGAAGAGGCCTTGGACACATATCTCTATGGATTTTATTTCAGATCTTCCCGTCTCTCAAAAGATGTCAGTCATTTGGGTGGTCTGTGATCGCTTCTCTAAGATGGTCCATTTGGTACCCTTGTCTAAATTGCCTTCCTCCTCTGATTTGGTGCCATTGTTTTTCCAGCATGTGGTTCGTTTACATGGCATTCCAGAGAATATCGTTTCTGACAGAGGTTCCCAGTTTGTTTCGAGGTTCTGGCGAGCCTTTTGTGGTAGGATGGGCATTGACTTGTCTTTTTCCTCGGCTTTCCATCCTCAGACTAATGGCCAGACCAAACGAACCAATCAGACCTTGGAAACATATCTGAGATGCTTTGTTTCTGCTGATCAGGATGACTGGGTGTCCTTTTTGCCTTTGGCTGAGTTCGCCCTTAATAATTGGGCCAGCTCGGCTACCTTGGTTTCACCGTTTTTCTGCAACTCTGGGTTCCATCCTCGTTTCTCTTCAGGGCAGGTTGAGTCTTCGGACTGTCCTGGTGTGGATACTGTGGTGGACAGGTTGCAGCAGATTTGGACTCATGTAGTGGACAATTTGACTTTGTCCCAGGAGAAGGCTCAACATTTCGCTAATCTCAGACGCTGTGTGGGTCCCCGACTTCGGGTTGGGGACTTGGTTTGGTTATCTTCTCGTCATATTCCTATGAAGGTTTCCTCTCCTAAGTTTAAACCTCGTTTTATTGGTCCGCATAGGATTTCTGAGGTTCTTAATCCTGTGTCTTTTCGTCTGACCCTTCCAGATTCTTTTTCCATACATAACGTATTCCATAGGTCATTGTTGCGGAGATACGTGGCACCTATGGTTCCATCTGTTGATCCTCCTGCCCCGGTTTTGGTGGAGGGGGAGTTGGAGTATATTGTGGAGAAGATTTTGGATTCTCGTGTTTCAAGGCGGAAACTCCAGTATCTGGTTAAGTGGAAGGGTTATGCTTAGGAAGATAATTCCTGGGTCTTTGCCTCTGATGTCCATGCTCCCGATCTTGTTCGTGCCTTTCATATGGCTCATCCTGGTCGTCCTGGGAGCTCTGGTGAGGGTTCGGTGACCCCTCCTCAAGGGGGGGGTACTGTTGTGAATTCTGTGGCAGAGCTCCCTCCTGTGGTCACAAGTGGTACTTCGGCTGGTTCTCTCTGTGAGCTTCCGTTGGTGGAGGAAGGTGGTACTGCGGCTTCTGAGTTTCCTTCCTCAGGCGATGTGGTGAAGTCGTTAGGTGCTGCTCTATTTAACTCCACCTAGTGCTTTGATCCTGGCCTCCAGTCAATGTTCTAGTATTGGACCTGTTTCCTCCTGGATCGTTCCTGTGGCCTGCTGCGCTGCATAGCTAAGTTCCTCTTTGCTATTTGTTTGCTGTTTTTTTCTGTCCAGCTTGTTTATTTGTTTTTTTCTGCTTGCTGGAAGCTCTGGGACGCAGAGGGTGTACCTCCGTGCCGTTAGTTCGGTACGGAGGGTCTTTTTGCCCTCTTTGCGTGGTTTTTGTAGGGTTTTGTGTTGACCACAAAGTTACGTTTCCTATCCTCGCTCTGTTCAGAAAGTTGGGCCTCACTTTGCTAAATCTATTTCATCTCTACGTTTGTCTTTTCATCTTAACTCACAGTCATTATATGTGGGGGCTGCCTTTTCCTTTGGGGTATTTCTCTGAGGCAAGGTAGGCTTATTTTCTATCTTCAGGCTAGCTAGTTTCTCAGGCCGTGCCGAGTTGCATAGGGAGCGTAGGCGCAATCCACGGCTGCCTTTAGTGTGGTTGGAGAGAATTAGGGATTGCGGAGTTCCCACGTCTCAGAGCTCGTTCTTGTTTTTTGGGTTATTGCCAGGTCACTGTATGTGCGCTGACCTCTATGTCCATTGTGGTACTGAATTACCTTTCATAACAGTTCTCTCATACTGCCCCATGTTTCCCCATACTGCCCCATATGTTCCATCATCCTGTTCCCATGTGTCTCCAACCTGCCCCATATGAATTCCCATCCAACCCCATATGTTCTACCATCCTGCCCCATGTATCTCCAACCTGCCCCATATGCCCTGCCATACTACCCCATATGTTCTACCATCCTGCCCCATGTATCTCCAACCTGCCCCATATGACCTGCCATCCTACCCCATATGTTCTACCATCCTGCCCCATGTATCTCCAACCTGCCCCATATGCCCTGCCATCCTACCCCATATGTTCTACCATCCTGCCCCATGTATCTCCAACCTGCCCCATATGCCCTGCCATCCTACCCCATATGTTCGAATATCCTGCCCCATGTATCTCCAACCTGCCCCATATGCCCTGCCATCCTACCCTATATGTTCTACCATCCTGCCCCATATGTTCTACCATCCTGCCCCATCTATCTCCAACCTGCCCCATATGACTTGCCACCCTGCCCCATGTGTGTCCATCCCATCCAGCCTCATGTATCTCCAGCCTGCCCCATATGCCCTGCCATCCTACCCCATATGTTCTACCATCCTGCCCCATGTGTCTCCAACCTGCCCCTCATGTTCTACCATCCTGCCCCATGTGTGTCCATCCCATCCTTCCTGATATGCCTGAATTTTTTTCCTGTTTTTCCAGGACATTGAATGGCAAGATATGGTGTCATTCAAAGCTACAACTCATCCCGCTAAGAAAACAAGCTCTTGTTCTGCTACTGGGACAGAGAAAAATAAAAATAGGAAAAATAACATGGCTCTTGGAAGAAAAAAAAAATGAAAACACAAATATGAAAACTGAACCATTAAGGGGTTAATGCTTCCAGCTGTCCACTTTTTGCCCATTTGGGGCTTCTCAGCTTCTTTCATCTCTTGATTAACACTAATTCGTGATTAATAAGAAGTTTCCATGGTTACTTAACTTGTAAATCTCCAATATCTTTCTTGTGCGTAAGAAACTGGTGAAAAAGAAAAGAATCTCATCTGCAAGTAAAATAGTCAGTGCCAGTCATCAGGGGGTTAAGCAGGAGCCTTCCAGCAGTGAAGAGGTTAACCCCCGCTCACTCTGCGATCGCTGGACTGAATGAACACATCCACAAGTCTGTGCCCAGAGGCCACGCCCACCGGCCGGGCTCCGCTCCTGGTTGGCTCTCGCCGCTGTCACTCATCACGCCCAGCCCTCCATGCTTTTTACTATGAAATGGGAAGAGTTCTTGTGTTTGGGGAAGGAGATGAGGACCAGATCGGGGAGGGACGAGCTGCGCGACCACCAGCATCTGCTCCAGATGGAGAACACACAAAGTTCTGACTCTTGGGGATCTGCCCTCATCTGTGACACTCTACAAGTACTGACAGGCTGGGGCATGAGGGCATAGGGGGCAGGATCGGCTGCAGCGAGCTCTGGAGCAGGCATGATCGGGCAGAGCGGCCCCCAGGACACCTGGCTCTCTGCTGTGCTGTGATTCCCCAGCAGCACCTACCTGGGAACTTGATCGCTGGGAGCCTGGAGCAGTTGAGGCACCTCCCATGGTCACCAGTAGCCTGGCAGCCTCATCGTCCATGTGATCGGCGTGCTGGGAGCAGCTATGGGCCCCCCGGGATGGTATCAGTGCCCCCTGCACCGGAGCCTGGCCGCACTGCTCACACTGGGGATGCTGCTCTGCAGAGGTAAGCCATGGGGATGCCAGCCTTGCCCTATATCTGCCAGGCAGCTAGATGGAGCCAGTCAATCTCAGTACTCCTTGTAGGGCACAAATGCTCCGGCTGTAAGGCTTCATTGTATGGGCTACATGGAAGTCATACTGAGTATTGGGCACAGGGCAGGAAGCCTCTGCCACCCAGGTCTGTGCTGTGGGCTAAGTACTTAGTGATGTGGGCTGCTACAAGAGGACTACTGCCAGGGGATGGATGATGGATGGATAATAAATGAATGGATAATTATCTACAGCTGCTATATAGTGATGTATATGATCGATTAGATAGATAGGAGATATATATATACTGTATATATAGATAGATGCAGCGTATAGTTAACGTATTGAAATTTACTAATAAAAGATTGTAAATGTTATCTGTTTAGTGATGGGTAGGATAAATAGATGGATAGATAGATGATAGATAGATGATAGATAGATATGGGATAGATAATAGATAATAGATAGATAGATAGATAGATAGATAGATAGATAGACAATAGATAGATAGATATGGGATAGATAATAGATAATAGATAGAAAGATAGATAGATAAATAGATAGATAGATAGATAGATAGATATGGGATAGATAATAGATAATAGATAGATGATAGATAGAAATGGGATAGATAGATATTAGATAAATAGATAGATAATAGATAGATATGGGATAGATAATAGATAGATAGATAGAGAGAGAGATAGATAGATATGGGATAGATAATAGATAGATAGATAGATATATAGATAATAGATAGATATGGGATAGATAATAGATAGAGAGAGAGATAGATAGATAGATAATAGATAGATAGATAATGGATAGATAGATAGATAGATAGATAGATAGATAGATAGATAATGGATAGATAGATAGATAGATAGATAGATAGATAATGGATAGATAGATAGATAATAGATAGATGATAGAGAGATAGATAGACAATAGATGGAATAGACACTAGATAAGTACTTGTGGCTTCTATGTTGTATGTAACTAATAGAAACCCTGTAATTACAAGTATTCTGGATGTCGCTGGCAACTTTCTAACTCTTCCCCAATCACAGAACTATTCTTCCACTTTGACAAACAATCCACAGAGGACCCAGTGCCCCCCTACATGTCGGTGCCAAGTGGCTTCCTAATGATGGCGCTTTCTCAGGGACAGGACGCCACCAGAGGATGATGTTAGACAAGTGGCATCTTTAGATCCCGCTCCTGTTGGCATGCCTTGGTGGGTTCCTATGACCTCAGGGGATTACAGATAAGAGAGTGCTTATTGTTGAGCATGGTTAAATCCCCTGCCAGCCTTTTTTTTTCCCATGGCACTTGAAGACACCATTTCTCCAAGTTTGCATCCTGAGGGGACACAGAGACACCATTTTGTCATATTCCTGTCCCAAATAGGTAGAACTGTGTTCAAGCAGCTATTCAGAATGTAATTTAAAGAGCCAGTCGTGTCCGTTCAGCTCAGGATCATGTATGTGGGAGTCCATCTGCCGATATATATACATCCACACTGAGTATAGCGTGCGCTGATCCGCAGAGACAGCCTGAACTCGCCAGGAGCGCTCTGTGGTGCAGGAAATCACATCTTATTGGAAGCCATGAAAACCCACTGAATGCCAGGACCAGCACAGTAATGTGGTGTCTGCGCCTGTGACCTGGCTGTGTGTGTGCCATGAGCATATTCACAAAGTAGGCACTGTAAATCTGAATGATTCCTTTTCATGCCATTGATTCACGATCACTCTAACATCCATCAAGAACCAATCAGACCCAGAAGACTATGGCCAGAATGGGGGCGACATGGAAGCTGTCTGACCCCCAGCTGGGACACCCCAGTAAGGCCACCTCTGGGCTCCTCACCTTGTGCAGGGGACAGTGTGTTGTGCTGGAGAATGTGAGTGTGATTTATTCAATGAGTTACATCTACAAGAGCGTGGCACATCGCTGGCAGTCATCACTGCCAGCTTCTTACTCAACCCAGATCTTGTCCAGTAGTTTGGTCTCATCATTAGCCACACGAAGGAATAGGGGTCCTTTAAATCCCAAACTGCTGCAGTTATAGGATCGTCTTGTGACGCTTAACTCTTCCATAAAATATGCAGGATCTAATGTATGCCTTTCTGGTATTGTTTGGGAATATATTACATTTATCCTGTACAGTAAATCAATAAGTGATAAAACCCTCCGCACTTAGTTTTTTTTTTCGGAATTGCTAATTTTAAATCATATTTTCCTTATAAGTACCAAAGAGGATACAACAGTTCCAAGGTTATCACAGGAAAACTAGGGTCTTATACCACTATGATTTATATGTACAGAGTCGCGCCAAGCTTGCCAGAAAAGGGGCTCTGAGTTTGTCATTTAGCACAAGTACTGCTGTTTATATATATATATATATATATATATATATATATATATATATATTATATATTTCTTACAAATTGAGGGATCTTAAAAATGTGGCCCAACATACCTTCTTCCCAAACTAAGCGTTTTCTTATTATTTATTCTTATTATTCTTATTTATTGTTAGAACACTTTACTTGGAGCCTTCTGGGTTCACAAAATTCTTGCATAGTAAATTAATAAATTAATATCATGCTTATTTCCATTATTGTAGTATATATGGTAAAGCGCCATGGAATAAATGCAATAAATACGAATAAATAATAATAAAAGGGTTACTTTGGAGGAAGGTACCACATTTGTAAGATCCCTTAATATTTGAGAAAGATTTCCCCGGGAAACAATTGAGCATTGTGAGAGCATCTCGCTGCAGGAGCTCAGATCTGCTCGGAGACCAGCGATTGTGCCCGGATGCCCCCACACCGGCAGCAGCTGGCGAGAGGTCCTGATTCTGGCTCATTGAGATAAAAGGGTAAGATATTAATTTCCTGCCGGGAACGCTGTCTGTGATTTTATACTTCACGGGCTCTTCTGAAAGACCCTGCAAACTTCCTACAATGTCAGCATGCCTGAGCTCCAAGAGAGCCTTAATTGAGTGGTCCCGGCCCCCCTCGTCCGCTCTGCAATCCCTCTCTGGGTTTTGTCTGCTGAACTGCAGGATTAAAGCTTTTCGAAGGATGTGGTTCTCACAAGCTAAATCCCAGAAACCAGTTATTTCTTTTAATTAGACAAGTGGTAATGTAGGATCAACCCAAACATCTCCCTCCACAATGTCTTCACAGTTTATTACGGACCCTCGCATTTTACGTTACACCGTATCGCGCCCCCCGGACGTGTTTCACTTATTAACGTGCCATCTCTCATATTCTGTGGGGTCCATTCTGCTTTGTCAGTTTATTTTCCCCTCAAGAGAAAAAAACAGAAGAGTTTCACATAATGACTTTAATTAAACATTAGGCTGTCTCTTCTGACGGTACCAGGACTTGGATTATTAATACCGCCAAAACACGGGGATCGGGATTCTCCCTGACATTATTACCTGCCCTACAATCTTACAATCCATTTTTACAAAGAATGAAATACACCTAGTTGGGAAAAAAATACACTTTTTCGGTCATGCAAACTATAGCCGTGCACATAATTCAAGCAGTGTCATCTATTCACCCCCCTCCCCCAGACATAATATATTCATTTATGACATTTTGGAATTCTTTTATCATTTGATGGATGATTCAGAAAATTTAGATCGACAGATGGTTGCTTTCACTCAATTGTGATTATTCTATTGCAATATTTCAAGGTTCTCTTTTAAGTGATTGTGTCCAAAATGTGCAGAATTGTTCAGATCCCCCCAAAAAAACCCACAAGCTGCACCTATTCATTGATTTTCTTCATCATTCCATTCTAAAAATGTTTCTAATTTTACAGGGGAGTGTTAGATGGCCTAAGCCCTCCCCGATGAAACAACATGTGCAGTGATGAAGGCCACTGGGCCACCAGGGAGCATGTGGCAATGTAACACTTATCACCGGGGACTGACCCGGCTAAAAACACCCAAAACAAAAAGCTGCTGAGTTTTTCATTGATCTTCAGCTTCCAGTTTCTAAATAACCCCCTGATCAATTAGATCAAGATAAGATTAGATCAAGATAGCAATTAGATCAAGATAAGATTAGATCAAGATAGCAATTAGATCAAGATTAGATGCAGTTGATCTCCAACATCCTCTTAGCAGTGAACAAACTCGTTAAGAAACTTTGTAATATACTTATCAGAAAAATCTATTTGTTTCTCCCCTTATGAGACACTTCACCACTGCCTCCTGAACTTATCATCTACTCTGACAAAAAAATCTGGTGTTGGTCAAAGTAACTGACTGCCAACACAGTGATGAGTCAGGTCACATATACTATTATTAGTATTATTATTATTACATGGATAGGAGAGTGAGTGGGAGGACAGGGAAAAAGAAATACGCATGGTCCTGACTTTTTTTTAACAAGACTTTACCATACTTCAAACCTGGAATCACATCTACACCCCTCAGTACTGCTGAATAGTTTCCTCCATACTGCTTCTGTTTATCTCTGTGTGTGAAATGTACAATTGGTGGAGAAAGGTGTAACTTGATGGACCCAGGTCTTTATTCCACCTATGTAACTATGTATCTTAAGAAATGAAGAACAGGAATTTATCTATTTGTGTGTTGTGCTGTTTATGGGAAACATCATAGTGGCTAACCCCCACCTACTAGCTCAGAGTCAATTGCAAATTAAAGAGGTTGTCCAGCCTCAGAAGAAATGCCTGTAGACACTCTATGTGACTGCAGACTGCTAAATCTTGACAATGTGTGAAGGGTACACTGTCATGATTCCCCTATATTCCCTGTGTGATTGTGTGTTCCATAGGTATGTGATTTGCATACTTGTGATAACGTGCCAACTGTTCTTGCATCAAGAAGTTTTTGGCAATTTTCTGGCGTAAGAAAGTTGTTTGAAATGTCACAAAATGTTTACGCAACTTGTAGTTAAACTACAATTTTGTAACTTTTGCCATTTTTACGCCAGGCTCAGCCAGCTACAGCATTTTGAAAGAGTGGGAAGAACTTTACCTGGAGGTGGAGTAATTATAATTTAGGCCACACAAAATTAATTGGGTCCAAAGTGTTTTTTTCTGCCATAGACTAGATATTGACAGTCAGGGAATGACCAATGACATTTCCTCTAACCACTTTGGATGATGAGACCTTTACGAATTATTTGTCACCAAGACATCATAGATCATCATGCCATTTGACCACCAGGAATGAACAGCTAATTGGACCACCAACTAAGAGGACTCAGGCTGAATGCACTGTTGGCCATAGCAGTATTCCACCAACCATCAGGGCCTTAATACAATCTAGCTTAATAACACCAGACATGCCCAGGTGTACAATGGTCACACTGTAGCCGATTGATCTCTGTGTGGTTTTGGACTACCGGAGTATATACACGCAGAGAATACATACACTTATATTTAGTATCAGATATGTTTCTACAATTTTAGAGGTGTGTCCGATCTTAAGCTTGAAGTATGATTTTTGAATCCCCACATCGCGTGCCCTGACCTGACGAATCTCCGGTGCCGGTGCCAGGAACGGTGGACATGTGACCCCAAGTATATGATTTGCCTACAACCAGTCACATGCCAACTAGATGGATGAGGCCTCGCTCAACGCAAGTGTATTGAGCGAGGCCGGAAACAGTCTACTTGAAGTGTGGGCGTAAATATGCAGATCCCATACTTGTAGTCACATGACTGCCCACTTCCTGCGGCGGCACCATAGAATCCTCATAGCCCGCAGTGCACACGATGTGAGGATTCACGAGTCTGCAGTCGCCATAGGGTTATTGCAAATTTGTAGCTTTAGTCCGGACAACCCCGTTAAACCATTGTACATTTCTATATGTAAAAAAAATTGCTGAATAATTTTCTTTGGTGTGAAAAGTGAGGCATGACCACAATTCCAGCCTTCTGTCCATTTTTATGGTACTATATTGCACCTATGGTTGGATGGATTACTTCTAGGATGTTTTCATCAGTTTCATATTCATTTATCTAGGAACACTACCAGGATTTATTGACACACACACTGCCCTGCTCCAGCTAATATTCACGTGTGTTTAGAAATGCGAGAGCTCTTTTTCACTTCCGTCTTGAAGGAAGCTCTTAATTGGACAAGTGAAGCCTCTTGGATTGGTGCTGTATCTGTCCTCTGCCTTAAATCTGTCTGCCGCTGTCACTTGAACAAGCCTTCTTTGCTGATTTAGATATTTTCCTGTGTCTGATCACCTCGCTTGTGTTACCAGCCGAGCTGCCATTGGTTACATTCAGCAAATTACATCAAATATGTAACGGTCTTTTAACGGAAATTGTTATTTGTAATATTTCTACTCAATTATCTATGGGATTTCCAGGAATATTTCTCTGAAATAAAATTGCACATAGTTGAATATTTTTTTTCCCTTATTTGCTTATTTTATGTATCATCATTATACTCTAGGAGATGGGAATAGAGAAACGAGCTCGGAGAAATTCACTTTGACCTGTGATACTCCATTCAATCTTTCTGGTTTAAACAATTAGGTGCAACATTCTTTCCTTCTACGTAATGTATTGATATGAAACATCTTGAGGACAATAAATGAGAAAAGGCCTGTCTAAATTGACCTTGTCTAAATTGTGGGGGAGAATCGATACTCCTCTCCTGTCCTAAATAGGTGAGCAGATCGCTTCTTTGGTCCAGGTCAGCTGCGCACATTTCCTTATCCTCTGGGATCCCAGGCTCAGCTTCTGATTAGCCGGGGTGGCAAGACGTCACTTGTGCTCTGCACTCCGCACAGATGCCATCACACCCGGGCAGCAAATCCTATGCTACATCGTGGAACCCAAAAGCTCGGTAAATTTGTGCAGTTCCTGTCCACATCCAGAGAGCACTGACCTATTCCAAGGATTGGGGTTACATAAATGCACCAAAATGATTGCACATCCTGAGCTGTCCAAAAGGCAAATATATATCTATATACATAATTGTCTAAGGGTCACTTCCGTCTGTCTGTCTGTCCTTCTGTCACGGTTATTCATTCACTGATTGGTCTCGGCAGCTGCCTGTCATGGCTGCCGCGACCAATCAGCGACGGGCACAGTCCGATTAGTCCCTCCCCTACTCCGCTGCACTCACTGCCCGGCGCCCGCTCCGTAATCCCCTCCACTCACCGCTCACACAGGGTTAATGGCAGCGGTAACGGCCCGCGGTGTAACGCACTCCGTTACCGCTGCTATTAACCCTGTGTGTCCCCAACTATTTACTATTGATGCTGAGTATGCAGCATCAATAGTAAAAATATGTCATGTTAAAAATAATAAAAAAAACAAAAAACCTGCTATACTCACCCTCCGCCGCCTTTGCTGCTCCTCGCCACGCTCCCAGGACCGCTCCATTGCAAGCGGCAGCTTCCGCTCCCAGGGCTGGTGTGCGACAAGGACCTGCCGTGACGTCACAGTCATGTGACCGCGACGTCATCATAGGTCCTGCTCACACCAGCCCTGGGACCGGAAGCTGCCGCTTGCAATGGAGCGATCCCAGGAGTGTGGCGAGAAGCGGGAAAGGCGGCGGATGGTGAGTATAGCAGGACTTCCAACAGGCCTTCGGAAGGTGAGTATATGTTTATTTTTTTAAGTCTCTATACTACGTGGCTCTGTGCTGGGCAATTTCCTACTTGCCTGGGCAATATACTACGTGGCTCTGCTATATACTATGTGGCTGGCTAATATACTACATGACTGGGCAATATACCGTACTACGTGGCTGTGCAATATACTACGTGGCTGGGCAATATACTACGTGGCTCTGCTATATACTATGTGGCTGGGCAATATACTACGTTACTGGGCAATATACTATGTGACTGGGCAATATACTACGTAGCTGGGCAAAATACTACGTGACTGGGCAATATACTACGTGACTGGGCAATATACTTTGTGACTGGGCAATATACTACGTGACTGGGAAATATACTACGTGACTGGGCAATATACTACAAGGCTCTGCTATATACTACGTGGCTGGGCAATATACTACGTTACTGGGCAAAATACTACGTGACTGGGCAATATACTACGTGACTGGGCAATATACTACGTGGCTCTGCTATATACTACGTGGCTGGGCAATATACTACGTTACTGGGCAATATACTATGTGACTGGGCAATATACTACGTAGCTGGGCAAAATACTACGTGACTGGGCAATATACTACGTGACTGGGCAATATACTTCGTGACTGGGCAATATACTACGTGACTGGGAAATATACTACGTGACTGGGAAATATACTACGTGACTGGGCAATATACTACGTAGCTGGGCAAAATACTACGTGACTGGGCAATATACTACGTGACTGGGCAATATACTTCGTGACTGGGCAATATACTACGTGACTGGGAAATATATTATGTGACTGGGCAATATACTACGTGGCTGGGCAATATACTACGTGAGTGGGCAATATACTACGTGTCTGGGCAATATACTACGTAGCTGGGCAAAATACTACGTGGCTGGGCAATATACTACGTGGCTCTGCTATATACTACGTGGCTGGGCAATGTACTACGTTACTGGGCAATATACTATGTGACTGGGCAATATACTACGTGACTGGGCAATACACTACGTGACTGGGCAATATACTACGTGACTGGGCAATATACTACGTAGCTGGGCAAAATACTACGTGACTGGGCAATATACCACATCACTGGGCAATATACTACGTGGCTGCGCAATATACTACATAACTGTGCAATATACTATGTGGCTGGTCAATATACTACGTGACTGGGCAATATACTACGTAGCTGGGCAATATACTACGTCACTAGGCAATATACTATGTAACCGGGCAATATACTACGTGGCTCTGCTATATACTACGTGACTGGGCAATATACTACGTGACTGGGCAATATACTACGTGACTGGGCAATATACTACGTGACTGGGCAATATACTACGTGACTGGGCAATATACTATGTGACTGGGCAATATACTACATCACTGGGCAATATACTACGTGGCTGCGCAATATACTACATAACTGTGCAATATACTACGTAACTGGGCAATATACTACGTGACTGGGCAATATACTACGTGACTGGGCAATATACTACGTGACTGGGCAATATATTATGACTGGGCAATATACTACGTGACTGGGTAATATACTACGTGGCTGGGCAATATACTACGTGGCTGGGCAATATACTACATGACTGGGCAATATACTACGTGACTGGGCAATATACTACGTGGCTGGGCAATATACTATGTGGCTGGGCAATATACTTCGTGGCTGGGCAATATACTACGTGGCTGTGCAATATACTACGTGGCTGCCCAATATATTACGTCACTGGGCAATATACCACGTGGGCTGTGCAATATACTACTACTACTAACCCTGAAGTCATGTTCATCTTCGAAAACGAAGAACGAACATCACTTTGCATATCTGTGCAAAATTAGACTATAATAAATTGATAAATCACTAAATGTCCAAATAACAAAGGGCACTTCCACAATACTAAGACACAAAGTCCCATATCAATCATGATGGAACTAAGAAGAGATCCCACAATTGAAATATAAAATCATTTTTATTAGTAAATAAATATAAAAAGACAGAGAGTAAATTCAAAATCAACAAAATACAGTACTAAGGGACCCCAAACTAATATAGTAACAATGGGCACATAGATGCAAAAATCACCTGCATAAACCATATGCTAGAAGAAGGCTAACTATAATAACGCCTTACAAGTGCTGATATCAGTGCCCATATGTCTCAGAAGCTGAGCAGCATATAATAGAAATCACCCGAAACAAAGGTCTCCCGACCAATATAGTACTCCCCGATACAATTATGCTTGCCACAATGGGCCAAAAGGGCAAACAACCTCAACAGAGAAAAGGGGAACATATAAAATGAACAAACGGGTGTATATTACCAGCCGCGCTGCTTCTCACCAGGCGTCCCTTCACCCCGACACGCGTTTCGCCGCCAGTTTCTTCTGGCGTCCCCCATCTATGTGCCCATTGTTACTATATTAGTTTGGCGTCCCTTAGTACTGTATTTTGTTGATTTTGAATTTACTCTCTGTCTTTTTATATTTATTTACTAATAAAAATGATTTTATATTTCAATTGTGGGATCTCTTCTTAGTTCCATCATGATTGATATGGGACTTTATATAATAAATTGATGCATAGTGACAGAAAACAATGAATATGTGATGGTTGACTTAATGACAGCCTATAAATAATAGAAAATATTTACAAAGAATATTGATTGAAGATGAGTGAATCAATTTGATGCAAATTAAATTTGTGTCAAATTTTAGGAATTCTCTGAACCCGGCAATTTTGGATATTATGTGAATCACTTTGCTTGTATTGCCTAGAATGGCCATTGCCATTTTACACATTGCAGAAAATTGTATCTGCTAAAGAGGGATCCGGTAGCATCAAACGGTGCCTAGCGGGCTTCCCATATTGCATTGCAGCTTTCACATCACATGGTATAGGACAGGTAATTAGGAGAAACTATCATAGCCTGTATAAAAGCAGAAGGAGGAAATTCAGCAGCCATTTTGTGGTGATTCTGGATCATGACAGCATGTCACAGCTTGCAGTTTAGCCATAGAGATAGGGAGAAGAAACATAAAACAATAATTAAACTGTACAGATATTTGTGACAGTCTAAAAGTGAAGAAAAGTTCTCTCATCTGTTTACCAATTGTTATATACAGTATGTTGAGGTCACTTTAATATTACCAGTGCTGTATCTGTGCTAAAGAGATTGAACAGGGTAGGACACAGTCCTAAGAGACCTCAGAGTGTTACATATGTCTTGTCTGGCCAGTTTCGATTTTACTCCATTGAAAATTTTCTTGGAAAACTTGACAAAATTGTTGAACTTAAAAAGCATGTACATCATGGCTGCTGTTTTTACATCAGATGTTTCTGGAAAAAAGATGGTATCGCAGTAGTCTGTGAAAGGTTGTTATGGCATTCAGCAATGAACATTAAGTGGCACTTTGCTTTGGTAACCTTTCGCCGGTGATAGATAAGATGACCAGTTCTACATATTGTTCTCTCTTAGCTGTGGAAAAAAAAGCTTATTTTATACTAGATGGCAGCCCGATTCTAAAGAATCGGGAGTCTAGAATCCATATATACTTTATTTATTCAAATGTAAGAATAATACAATTAATAAATAATAGTAAGAAAGAACAAAAATAATAGGCAGTATATGGAGAAAACACCAAACAAAAGTTCAAAATTGGTGTGAAAATGTCACTGAACCACTTCACAACTAAATATATATAGTTTTGGTAAATGGTATTATCATTTTTTTGACGAAATTCGGCAGGAGCTTGAAGAGCAACGTCACTGGGCCCGCCTCCATGCAGTAGAAACTTGCTGTGAGGTAAAAATTCAAAAATCACACCAAAATGGCGGGCGGAGTGTGTCACAGTACGGCACGTTTCTGATTGGTCGCTCGCAGCAGGCGGCAACCAATCAGACACTGGACACTGTTGACGTCACTTATCTCCGGACATTAGCTCCGGACATTAGCTCCGGACATTAGCTCCGGACAAAGCCACGGAAGTTGGCACAAATTGCAGGAAGTAGTATTCTAGGCAATTATATATTAGAAGTGCCAATCTCGCTGGGTAACAGAAAAAGAGTGAAAACATTTGGATGCAGCTGAATGAGAGTTCATTTAAAGCTTGAAGTGATGTTGCTGTCAGATGGAACATATGGAGGCTTCACAGCTCCAAATATCACACAGGCATTGAGATCATTGATCCTGGAAGTCTTTACTGTATAGATGCACAATGCCAGTAGTGCAGATGTTGTGTCTGCACAATAATGATGATGATCAGTTAGACCAAGGCTTCTGTCTCACAACCGCAGTAGTGTACAGAGAAAAAAATGAGTTTTAAAAGTGTTGATTCTGTTAATACAACATACACCGTGTTCCAAATTATTATGCAAATATTAATTATGCAAATTGGATTTAAGTGTCATAAAGATTTCATTGTTTTGTTTTTCAAATAAACTCGTGGATGGTATTGTGTCTCAGGGCTCAATGGATCACTGAAATCAATCTTAAACACGTGATAATAAGTTTTCCAGGTGATTCTAATTAAAGGAAAACTACTTAAAAATGATGTTCTACATTATTAAGCAGGCCACAGTTTTCAAGTAACATGGGAAAGAAAAAGGATCTCTCTGCTGCCGAAAAGCATCAAATAGTGCAATGCCTTTGTCAAGGGGTGAAAACATTAGATATTTCCAGAAAACTTAAGTGTGATCATCGTACTGTTAAGAGATTTGTGGCTGAATCTGAGCACAGTCGTGTTCGTGCTGATAAAGGCATAATGATGAAGGTTTCTGCCAGGCAAGTTCATCGGATTAAAAGAGCAGCTGCTAAAAAGCCTTGACAAATCAGCAAACAGATATTTGAAGCTGCTGGTGCCTCTTTAGTCCCTCGAACCTCAAGATGTAGGATCCTTCAAAGGCTTGCTGTGGTGCATAAACCTACTATTCGGCCACCCCTAAATAGTGTTCACATGCAGAAACGGTTGCAGTGGGCCCAGACATACATGAAGACTAATTTCCAAACAGTCTTGTTTACTGATTAGTGTCAAGCAACCCTGGATGGTCCAGATGGATGGAGTAGTGAATGGTTGGTGGATGGCCACCATGTCCCAACAAGGCTGTGACGTCAGTAAGGAGGTGGAGGAGTCATGTTTAGGGCCGGAATCAAGGGGAGACAGCTGGTAGGGCCCTTTAAGGTTCCTGAAGGTGTGAAAATTACCTCTGCAAAGTATATAGAGTTTCTGACTGACAACTTTCTTCCATGGTATAAAAATCAGAAACATGCATTCAGGAGCAAAATCATCTTCATGCTGACAATGCACCATCTCGTGCTGCAAAGAATACCTCTGAGTCATTGGCAGCTATGGGCATAAAATGAGATAAACTCGTGGTGTGGCCACCATCTTCCCCTGACCTCAACCCTATAGAGAACCTTTGGAGTATCATCAAGCAAAAGATCTATGAGGGTGGGAGACAGTTCACATCATAACATCAGTTCTGGGAGGCTATTCTGACTTCATACAAAGAAATACAAGCAGAAACTCTCCAAAACCTCACAAGTTCAATGGATGCAAGAATAGTGAAGGTGATATCAAAGAAGGGTTCCTGTGTTAACATGTAACTTGGCCTGTTAGGAGGTTTTGGAGTTAAATAGCTTTTTTGCTCAGTGAATGTGACCTCCTAATGCCGCAAATTCAACAAATGAACATTTTCAGTTCTTTAAAACATATCAGATGTTCTACTGTGCCTAATAATTTGGAACAGTGCATTTTGAGTTTTTATTTATTTTGGAGATTATACTGTTATCATTGGGAGGTTTCGTCAATAAAATTTGATGTACACTGTAACGGGTGATGACTTTTATTAGACTGACTGTCATTTTCACCGACCATTTAGGAAAATCCGAGAAAAATATAATTTGCATAATAATTTTGAACATGGCGTATAGTCTCATAGCATTATATATTTTTCTAAAACTGTCATGCTCAGGTTGAGAGACCCGCAGCCAGTCTGTACATTACAGTCCAATCTCGGACCTATTTTCATGGATGTCTGAATGCGCCCTAACCGTAAGGACTCTGTATACCACTACAGGGCTCAGAGGGTTCTCTGGTGCCCATAGCCCTAATGAAATAAATCTTACTGCAAATCGAAGCAATTTGTACAAAGCAGGGTAGGCAAAGAAAGCTTATTTTGTCATGGAAATTGTCTGGTATTCCATATATTAGAAAATTCTGAAAATCCAAACAGGGATATCTGCAATACTATTATGTACCCTGATAACTTTTATTTCAGGTAGAATTACCTTATAAATCATATTTCATATACAGGTGAAAATTAGACTTTGCTAAAATACGTCACCACTTGCTTGATTAGTCTTCTGCATGCCAATTGTATACACATGACTATACAGATGAAAAAAATCATCATTTTTTTATGGACCGTAAAATGGATGATTTTACATGCACATGTGTGAACCCAGCCTACGACAGTCTCCTTTGATTTTATATTCAGTATAAGGCTGCGTTTCCATGATGACCTATTTGCGTGTTTTTGACTCTATGTGTTTTTGCTGCGTCAAAAAAGCAGTGTCTACAATTTTAGCAAAGTGTAAAGAAATGCAAAAGCGCAATAGGGTCTTATCCATGTTAAAAGTTTGACGAATAAAGGTAGAACCACTCACCTTATGAGGTTGTGAGAGATCCAACACTTGAAAACCAGATGGAACAGCTTCCACTAAGCAATAGATTTAAGTAACAGGATTGGAAGTGTTTCTGTGCTCTCCAGAATACGAGGCAATTAGTGGAATGATAAAATTGTAGGCTTATTGTCAATGCGTTTCAGAGTCCACTGACTCCTTCTTCAGGACAACCAAACATTTATTTATGTATGGTTGTCCTGAAGAAGTCGGTGAACTGTGAAACGCGTTTACAATAAGCCTACAATTTTATCATTCCACTAATTGTGACTAGTTATGAGCGAGTGTGCTCGTTACTCGAGATTTCCGAGCATGCTCCAGTGTTTTCCAAGTATTTTGGGTGTGCTCGTAGATTATGTTTGTGTCGCCGCAACTGCGTGATTTGCGGCTGTTAGACAACCTGAACATATGCAGGGATTGCCTGTTTGTTAGGGAATCCCCACATGTATTCAGGCTGTCTAGCAGCCACAAATCACGCAGCTGCGGGGACACAAACATAATCTACGAGCACGCCCAAGATACTTGGAGAACACCCGAGCATGCTCTGAAAACTCGAGTAACGAGCACACTCGCTCATCACTAATTGTGACGTATTCCAGAGTGCAGAAACACTTCCAGTCTTTGCAAAGTGGATGGGATTTATAGAAATCTTGGGCCCACTGTGCTTTTTAACATAAACTGACCTTTTTCAAATTCGCAGCATGTCGATCTCTCTCACGGGTACACTGAGTTTTCGGTGCAGAATTTCCCCATAAACTTGCATTAGGTACAGGAATTCCGCAGGTAAAAAAGGCACCTGCATTTTTAGTGCATTTCTGCTGAGGAAATGTATCAAAAATGCATATAATCCACATCTACATATGCCAATAAAGTTTTCTCAAAGCTAAATACAAGGAAGTATCAAAAACAAAGCAGCTTTATTTAAAGGGAACCTGTCACCCCCAAAATCGATGGTGAGGTAAGCTCTCCGTCATCAGGGGCTTATCTACAGCATTCTGTAATGCTGTAGATAAGCCCCCGATGTTACCTAAAAGAGGAGAAAAAGAGGTTAGATTATACTCACCCAGGGGTGGTCCCGCTGAAGTCCGGTCCGATGGGTGTCTCAGGTCCGGTCCGGAGCCTCCCATCTTCATTCCATGACATCCTCTTCTGGTCTTCACGCCGTGGCTGTGCCGTACTTTGTCTTCCCTGTTGAGGGCAGAGCAAAGTACTGCAGTGCGCAGGCGTCAGGACAGGTCAGAGAGGCCCGGCACCTGCGCACTGCAGTACTTTGCTCTGCCCTCAACAGGGCAGACAAAGTACGCCGCAGCTGCGGCGTGAAGACCAGAAGAGGACGTCATGGAATGAAGATGGGAGGCTCCGGACCGGATCACGACACCCATCGGACCCAGACCGCAGCGGGACCGCCCCTGAGTGAGTATAATGCAACGTCTTTTTCTCTTTCAGGTAACATCGGGGGCTTATCTGCAGCATTCCAGTGACAAAACAAACAGAAATGCAATAAAAAACCTGCAAGTAACCTAATTTAATAATTGGAGCAGAATTTCTGAAGCGTTAAAAATGCATGAAAAGCTCATCGTGGGAACGTAGCAGATAAGTTCCCACAATAAGTTTGTTAGTGTATGCACCGAGTATCGTTGGTGCTCGAGTGACATGTTTGAGTCACCGATG
This sequence comes from Ranitomeya imitator, assembly GCF_032444005.1. NCBI lineage: Eukaryota > Metazoa > Chordata > Amphibia > Anura > Dendrobatidae > Ranitomeya > Ranitomeya imitator. Next base: position 265,544,407 of record NC_091282.1, read on the forward strand.
CCTCGTGTTTCGTGGCTGTTAGACAGACACAAAACTTGTGGGGATAGCCTGACAAACATGAGCAATCCCCGCATGTCTTGTGGCTGCCTAACAGCCACGAAACAGATGGCTGAGGGGACTCGAACAGTCACTCGATAACCCGCGATACTCAGTGCATACTCGAGCACCCTTGGCAAACTCGAGCCCTTGCCCTCATCACTAGAGGCAACCATTGAAAACAGCTTGATACAAACCTTTAGAATGACGTTTCCATGAAAAAAATCTGAATCTATATGTAACTTAACTTCGTACCGCACGTTATACAAAAAACAACCTTTAGATGCTTTTGTGATCACCTGCTTGTTCACTGACAATGGTTTAGCGCCTCCACAAATTTCCATGGTCACAGGACACAACACCAGACTAGAGATCCTTTACCATATTCATGGCAGCCGCCTCCGCTGTGAGATTTGTTTTAGAATCACGTCCACATTATACAAATTTAACACGCAGAATAAATAACCACTGTGCTGAAGATAATATGATATTGACTTCTTGGGCTGTGTTAATTTCAATTGATCAACACAGCATGGAGAAGTCATGCAGAATGTGACAGACCGCCTACCGTCGGCAGAAACAATGCTCCCAAGTAATACTACTTTGTTAACTCGGAGGGGGGTTCTTTTGGGGACTAGATTTATCTGTATTGCTGGATAGATTTTTGGATGTATGACTTTACGAATATTTCAGCAATGCCAGTAGGGCTTCTCTTGCTATCCCTTTCCTCCCCGGCATCATAAGTCTTTGCCACTGTGTTGAATCATAGTGCACATCCTACTCTATTATAATAAGTTTGTCTCATAGTCGTGATTCATAATTATTCATTGCACTGAGAAATGATTGTGCTTGGTTACAGAAGAGTTTACAGATATTTATGGAGAGATCTGATATCCAAGGAGTTAAATGTTATTGCTGAATTGCTGGTCTGTTCTCTAGTTGCTGGTTGCTGCAGCAGGGTGCTCGCCAACCCCATAGGGGGCTCAATACGGACTCCGCTTCTGTAGTAGCATTAAGCGAATGAATCTCCAAGGGGAAATGTGAGGAAACACGGAAACTACACACAAAACAGCTTATCATGTCCATGATGCTAATGTTACTGCAGCTCCCGGTACAGATGTTTGGAATCTTATCCAGAAAGTTATTAGTATTGCAAATGTTCATGTTTGGGTATGGTCACGCAAAGGTCTTTCAATTTTTCGGTATGGACTCCATACCAAAACCCACAGCCTGAACCCGAACGAATCAATGGGGACCCAAACTTTGGATCTGGGAAATCTCTCTCTTGCTGTCTCTCACTCTCACTCTCGCTCTCTCTCACTCTCTCTCACTCTCACTCTCGCTCTCTCTCACTTTCTCGCTCTCTCTCTCACTCTCTCTCTCTTGCTCTTTCTCTCTCTCTCTCTCTATGGATTACGGAAACAGACTTTTATAGGTCTTCCAGGAGACGTCCGCGTTCAGAGTTCAGCACTGGACACCGGTATGAACCCCGAGCTATACATTTTAGGTTCGCTCATCTCTGGTCTTGATTTTTCACCCAAAAAAAGCACAAACAAGCTATAAACAGTATTTTAAAGATATTGAACATTAAAGCAGTTGTCCACTAGTTAAAACAAAAACATAAAAATATTTTCAGATATTCTAAAACTAAAAAATGAAAATAAAACAAAAACTGCAGACCTTGCCTAATTGTCCTTATGGGCTGCCAGCAATGACATGACAATGACTGGCACAAACCCAATAAGTAGAGTCCTTGTGCCTTATTGACCTGACTGAATAGCAGATGAGCCAATAGAATAGATAGCAGCTGACAGCACTCTCAATAGGGGCGCCCGTTCAACATCCAGGGAACCGTCCCGGATCCAATATAGTCAGAGAAATGTAAAAGGAACAGCGCTCCATCCGGGTGTAGATTTTCTTAGAACAAATTTATTAAAGCCATAATCCAGCAACGTTTCGACCGGTATGCGGTCTTTATCAAGCATATAATACAACAGGGGCAGCCATCTTAAATAGCAAGGGTGCCACATAGTGCACCAATCACCATCAATCACCACCCCCCCACAAATCATAAATAACTCCTAGAAAAAACAGACATCAATGTTCCATATATACAAGTATCACAAATAAACAATCTTATAATGTATAAAACACCACAAAACGCCGTCCAGATGCAGAGTTAATCCTGTGTTCATCCTGAATTCATACGGTGTTCCTTCCTGTATATCCGTTTCCATAGGGACACTAAGCCAATCATAGGATCCGGTACCGGTACGTCCATGTGTCCAGGGGCGATCAACCAATTGTGTCCTCCGATCCATGTAGTCTCGCAGAGGTCACCCAATCCAGCACCAGTCATTAGAACAATATCCTATCCGGGTCAATAGACTCCCCAATTAAAGCGCATAAATCCGCGCAGCCGCACAGGCACTGAATGAGACACCGCTCACGGCCGTGCCAGCGACCCGCCCACCGGACATACCGCGCATGCGCAACACAGGCACTCAGAACCCAAGCGCCATATGTGTGCGCAGGCGCACCACGCCGATGTTCGGACACCGCCACAGATCCGAAGACGCCGCCCATTCATGTATCCTGAGTGCGCAGCGGCCACCAAGTGTGCGCACTGCCGACAGGTGCATAGAAGGCACCGGTGGTGATGCGCACGCGCATCACAGTAAGGGTGAGCTTCACAAGAATCTTCATTCTATAAACCGGATACAAAAGGCGCAACCCTCATAGAGGACACTAGCAAAACCCCACTCATGTACAAAGATCATACCGGGAATAACATATGAACAAAAGTAATACAGAACATATGGAAAACCCCACCAATCCCACTACATAAAGGCAACATATCAGTAAATTTACACGGCATTAAATGTGAAATAAAACCACATAAACTATCTAGACACTGAGGCAATCAAATAGCACAATGGAGACAGGAATAACAATGAATATCCATTCATTCATATTTCTTACAAAGGAAATCATTCCGATAATAGAAGATCCATCTCCATCAGCCTTTGATCGTCCCAGTGTCTACAAAAAATAAAAACATGACATAAAAAATGTCAAATAAACAAATGTCTATTAAAAACAAACATATACTGACGAATTCACTGCACAAGGGAGTAGAAACCAGATTAGGCACAAGATAACAGATTGAAATCCAAATTTAGACCCTTTGGTTGTAACGTCCCCAATGTGTAGATCCATCTCATCTCTTTTTTCTTTAATATTTGCACCCTATCACCACCTCTCCTTAACATGGGGACACTATCAATGACCCGAAAGCGAAGTTGGTTAACAGAGTGTCTCATTTCCATAAAATGTTTAGGGATTGGTAAGTCTGTCAGGCCTGTTCTTATTGTACTTTTATGCTTGCTAATGCGGATTTTGACTGCTGTAGTTGTCTCACCTATATACGCCAGGCCACATGGGCAAACAATCATGTATATTACATAATTAGACAAGCAAGTATACCTTTCTTTCAAACAGATTTTTTTACCAGTATGAGGGTGATGAAAAGCATCACCCTTCAGCATGTTGTTGCAACAGGCACAACCCAGACACGGAAAATTACCGAGTCTGGTTGTGCCCAAAAGTTGTTGTACCGGGGTCCTCTCAGAACCGACGTCAGACCTCACTAATTTGTCCCTTAGATTCCGCCCCCTTCTGAACGACATCATCGGTGGTGACCTAAAGCCCTCAATGGCCGGCAGGCCACGTTGGAGAAACGACCAGTGTCTCTTCAACACCCATCCAATCTGGTTACTGGCAGAGTTATAAGTGGATACAAAGGGGATGCGCACATCAGGCTGTCTATTAGGTGGTTTCTTACCAATCCCATCTCGTGATATACCGCGGGCCTTAATCCTAAACCCATCCACCACCGTCCTTGGGTATCCCCTTCGTAGAAATTTTCCACACATCTCCTCCAGTCTTCGATCTATTCTCTCCTCATCAGACACGATGCGTCTGACACGTATGAGTTGACTCCATGGAAGGGAGCCCACCATTTTCCTAGGGTGATTACTATCAAACAATAAAAGGCTATTTCTATCAGTCCCCTTGATGTAAATGTCAGTCCTCAACATGCCTCCCTCTTTGTAGACCAAGGTGTCCAAAAACTGTATCTGAGTGACAGAATGGGTAAGGGTAAACTGCAATTCGGGGTATACACTGTTGATCTCCCCCCAAAAATCCTCCAGTCCTTTCAACTCCCCATCCCATACAACAAAAATATCATCAATGTAACGCCACCAGGCTCTGACGTGGCGCCAGAAGATAGAACTGTACACGAACCTGTCCTCGAATACCGCCATATAGATGTTAGCGTAAGTCGGGGCCACATTGGACCCCATGGCGGTACCCCTAAGCTGCTGGAAATATTCATCACCGAAGAGGAAAAAATTCCTCCTCAGGATGAACTCCAGCAGCGTGAGGACAAGCCGTGCACATTCCGGGGCCACGTCAGAGCCCGATAGCCCACTGGACACTGCTTCTAGCCCCTTCTCATGCTCAATGGATGTGTACAATGACGTCACATCGAACGAGGCCAGGATAGTAGAATCAGAAACCGTTACATCACGGATTTTATCAAGAAAATCACTTGTATCCCGGATAAACGACTTAGTTCTCACAGCAAAAGGTCGCAACACTTTATCCAAAAAAATCGCCGTATTGTTAAACAATGAACCCCTACCGGATACTATAGGCCTACCGGGTGGGTTGTTTAGATCTTTATGGATCTTCGGTAATATATATATCACGGGCACTATAGGTGCATCAACAATCAAGTACTCAGACAACTTGTGGTCAATGAGTCCCATGGCAAGGGAATCACTGACCACAAGTTGTAATTCCCTCTGAAGACGAGGGGTAGGGTTAGATGATAATTTCTCATATACCAAGTGGTCATTCAATTGCCTACGAATTTCCGCCTTATACTTGTTCGTGTCCATAACCACCACCGCTCCGCCTTTATCGGCCGGTTTAATAGTTAATGCGGTGTTCTTTGCTAATTTCTCAAGGGTCGACTTCTCTAGCAAAGTCATATTGTGTCTGGAACTCGGTTTAAAATTAGTTCTGATCTTCTCAATGTCTCTTTGTACAAGCTCAATATAGGACTCAACAAAGTGGTTCCTATTCGGTGGTTGGAATTTACTTTTGTTATAAAGTCCCACCTGTTGTAATGAGAAGCTATTTGTCGACTCCTCGACCTCAGCACTACCTCCCACAGTCTTATCGGAGAAAAACGATGTCAGCCTCAATCGCCTATAAAAGGCTTGTAGATCAACCTCAATGTTAAACCAATCTGGACAATTCGAAGGACAAAACGACAAACCCTTAGACAGTACTTTAAGTTCTACCTGTGATAGTTCAACAGATGAAATATTTACCACCAATTTGTCATCAGTTACTGGATGTCCCTCATATTCCTTGTCCTCATCGCAGTATTGCGTATTTGTCGTTGATCCTTGTGAAGCTCACCCTTACTGTGATGCGCGTGCGCATCACCACCGGTGCCTTCTATGCACCTGTCGGCAGTGCGCACACTTGGTGGCCGCTGCGCACTCAGGATACATGAATGGGCGGCGTCTTCGGATCTGTGGCGGTGTCCGAACATCGGCGTGGTGCGCCTGCGCACACATATGGCGCTTGGGTTCTGAGTGCCTGTGTTGCGCATGCGCGGTATGTCCGGTGGGCGGGTCGCTGGCACGGCCGTGAGCGGTGTCTCATTCAGTGCCTGTGCGGCTGCGCGGATTTATGCGCTTTAATTGGGGAGTCTATTGACCCGGATAGGATATTGTTCTAATGACTGGTGCTGGATTGGGTGACCTCTGCGAGACTACATGGATCGGAGGACACAATTGGTTGATCGCCCCTGGACACATGGACGTACCGGTACCGGATCCTATGATTGGCTTAGTGTCCCTATGGAAACGGATATACAGGAAGGAACACCGTATGAATTCAGGATGAACACAGGATTAACTCTGCATCTGGACGGCGTTTTGTGGTGTTTTATACATTATAAGATTGTTTATTTGTGATACTTGTATATATGGAACATTGATGTCTGTTTTTTCTAGGAGTTATTTATGATTTGTGGGGGGGTGGTGATTGATGGTGATTGGTGCACTATGTGGCACCCTTGCTATTTAAGATGGCTGCCCCTGTTGTATTATATGCTTGATAAAGACCGCATACCGGTCGAAACGTTGCTGGATTATGGCTTTAATAAATTTGTTCTAAGAAAATCTACACCCGGATGGAGCGCTGTTCCTTTTACATTTCTCTGACTATATTGGATCCGGGACGGTTCCCTGGATGTTGAACGGGCGCCCCTATTGAGAGTGCTGTCAGCTGCTATCTATTCTATTGGACTATTGGAACCTAGACTGACGTGCACCTTGGACATTAATATGGAGGCAAGTGCTAATCTAGAAATGGGTGATCTAGAAAATGCCATGTTTTTTTCATATACTGACGATGATGCTGCACGTATTTTATCTGGGTCTGGCTTGGATACTGCCTTCTTGAGTACACCGACGGCAGACATGCTTAAGAAAAAATGGGAGAATGAGAGGAGAAGATTAATCTCTCTGGAACTCCATGTTGTAACCCTGACGGAATATTATAAAGTACGGAGGATTCCGAGGGGACTGCGGCCACACCTGAGACCAACTCTGCTACCCGATAATGCGCAATTCTGTATTAAGTTTGAGTCTATCTCCAATAAGTATGCTTTTGACATCATGCTCCTCAATATTGAATTTCTGAAAAAGGAGATGGAACTACTTAAGAAAACTATAAGTGATCTTGAGTTACAGATAACAACACAGCTGACAGCACAGGGGTGGGGCCCCCTTAAAACGAAGATTGAGGAGAATCTCGTGAAATACAGGAGTGAGATCGAGACCACAAAAAGGAATAAGTGGTTCCGTGATGCAGAGGACTACAGAGTGGGCCGGGTCTTCGCTTGGCAGACGAGAATCAACCAGAATCCCGGTAATGGGCGTGGGAGATCGATGACCCAAAGGAAATATAAGAAACAGCAAGGGAGGAAGCATTCGAATTTTGGCTTCACAACGGCGGAATCGGATTCCACGGACGAATCTATAACTGGGAATAGTACCAGACCCGCCCATTTTTTAGGGAGAGGACCAGTCGACAGAATCGCTCCAGGAGACGGGGTCGCCGAGGTGGCAGGAGGCACAGGAAACAAAGGAGCATCGAAGGATCAACGACAAATACGCAATACTGCGATGAGGACAAGGAATATGAGGGACATCCAGTAACTGATGACAAATTGGTGGTAAATATTTCATCTGTTGAACTATCACAGGTAGAACTTAAAGTACTGTCTAAGGGTTTGTCGTTTTGTCCTTCGAATTGTCCAGATTGGTTTAACATTGAGGTTGATCTACAAGCCTTTTATAGGCGATTGAGGCTGACATCGTTTTTCTCCGATAAGACTGTGGGAGGTAGTGCTGAGGTCGAGGAGTCGACAAATAGCTTCTCATTACAACAGGTGGGACTTTATAACAAAAGTAAATTCCAACCACCGAATAGGAACCACTTTGTTGAGTCCTATATTGAGCTTGTACAAAGAGACATTGAGAAGATCAGAACTAATTTTAAACCGAGTTCCAGACACAATATGACTTTGCTAGAGAAGTCGACCCTTGAGAAATTAGCAAAGAACACCGCATTAACTATTAAACCGGCCGATAAAGGCGGAGCGGTGGTGGTTATGGACACGAACAAGTATAAGGCGGAAATTCGTAGGCAATTGAATGACCACTTGGTATATGAGAAATTATCATCTAACCCTACCCCTCGTCTTCAGAGGGAATTACAACTTGTGGTCAGTGATTCCCTTGCCATGGGACTCATTGACCACAAGTTGTCTGAGTACTTGATTGTTGATGCACCTATAGTGCCCGTGATATATATATTACCGAAGATCCATAAAGATCTAAACAACCCACCCGGTAGGCCTATAGTATCCGGTAGGGGTTCATTGTTTAACAATACGGCGATTTTTTTGGATAAAGTGTTGCGACCTTTTGCTGTGAGAACTAAGTCGTTTATCCGGGATACAAGTGATTTTCTTGATAAAATCCGTGATGTAACGGTTTCTGATTCTACTATCCTGGCCTCGTTCGATGTGACGTCATTGTACACATGCATTGAGCATGAGAAGGGGCTAGAAGCAGTGTCCAGTGCGCTATCGGGCTCTGACGTGGCCCCGGAATGTGCACGGCTTGTCCTCACGCTGCTGGAGTTCATCCTGAGGAGGAATTTTTTCCTCTTCGGTGATGAATATTTCCAGCAGCTTAGGGGTACCGCCATGGGGTCCAATGTGGCCCCGACTTACGCTAACATCTATATGGCGGTATTCGAGGACAGGTTCGTGTACAGTTCTATCTTCTGGCGCCACGTCAGAGCCTGGTGGCGTTACATTGATGATATTTTTGTTGTATGGGATGGGGAGTTGAAAGGACTGGAGGATTTTTGGGGGGAGATCAACAGTGTATACCCCGAATTGCAGTTTACCCTTACCCATTCTGTCACTCAGATACAGTTTTTGGACACCTTGGTCTACAAAGAGGGAGGCATGTTGAGGACTGACATTTACATCAAGGGGACTGATAGAAATAGCCTTTTATTGTTTGATAGTAATCACCCTAGGAAAATGGTGGGCTCCCTTCCATGGAGTCAACTCATACGTGTCAGACGCATCGTGTCTGATGAGGAGAGAATAGATCGAAGACTGGAGGAGATGTGTGGAAAATTTCTACGAAGGGGATACCCAAGGACGGTGGTGGATGGGTTTAGGATTAAGGCCCGCGGTATATCACGAGATGGGATTGGTAAGAAACCACCTAATAGACAGCCTGATGTGCGCATCCCCTTTGTATCCACTTATAACTCTGCCAGTAACCAGATTGGATGGGTGTTGAAGAGACACTGGTCGTTTCTCCAACGTGGCCTGCCGGCCATTGAGGGCTTTAGGTCACCACCGATGATGTCGTTCAGAAGGGGGCGGAATCTAAGGGACAAATTAGTGAGGTCTGACGTCAGTTCTGAGAGGACCCCGGTACAACAACTTTTGGGCACAACCAGACTCGGTAATTTTCCGTGTCTGGGTTGTGCCTGTTGCAACAACATGCTGAAGGGTGATGCTTTTCATCACCCTCATACTGGTAAAAAAATCTGTTTGAAAGAAAGGTATACTTGCTTGTCTAATTATGTAATATACATGATTGTTTGCCCATGTGGCCTGGCGTATATAGGTGAGACAACTACAGCAGTCAAAATCCGCATTAGCAAGCATAAAAGTACAATAAGAACAGGCCTGACAGACTTACCAATCCCTAAACATTTTATGGAAATGAGACACTCTGTTAACCAACTTCGCTTTCGGGTCATTGATAGTGTCCCCATGTTAAGGAGAGGTGGTGATAGGGTGCAAATATTAAAGAAAAAAGAGATGAGATGGATCTACACATTGGGGACGTTACAACCAAAGGGTCTAAATTTGGATTTCAATCTGTTATCTTGTGCCTAATCTGGTTTCTACTCCCTTGTGCAGTGAATTCGTCAGTATATGTTTGTTTTTAATAGACATTTGTTTATTTGACATTTTTTATGTCATGTTTTTATTTTTTGTAGACACTGGGACGATCAAAGGCTGATGGAGATGGATCTTCTATTATCGGAATGATTTCCTTTGTAAGAAATATGAATGAATGGATATTCATTGTTATTCCTGTCTCCATTGTGCTATTTGATTGCCTCAGTGTCTAGATAGTTTATGTGGTTTTATTTCACATTTAATGCCGTGTAAATTTACTGATATGTTGCCTTTATGTAGTGGGATTGGTGGGGTTTTCCATATGTTCTGTATTACTTTTGTTCATATGTTATTCCCGGTATGATCTTTGTACATGAGTGGGGTTTTGCTAGTGTCCTCTATGAGGGTTGCGCCTTTTGTATCCGGTTTATAGAATGAAGATTCTTGTGAAGCTCACCCTTACTGTGATGCGCGTGCGCATCACCACCGGTGCCTTCTATGCACCTGTCGGCAGTGCGCACACTTGGTGGCCGCTGCGCACTCAGGATACATGAATGGGCGGCGTCTTCGGATCTGTGGCGGTGTCCGAACATCGGCGTGGTGCGCCTGCGCACACATATGGCGCTTAGGTTCTGAGTGCCTGTGTTGCGCATGCGCGGTATGTCCGGTGGGCGGGTCGCTGGCACGGCCGTGAGCGGTGTCTCATTCAGTGCCTGTGCGGCTGCGCGGATTTATGCGCTTTAATTGGGGAGTCTATTGACCCGGATAGGATATTGTTCTAATGACTGGTGCTGGATTGGGTGACCTCTGCGAGACTACATGGATCGGAGGACACAATTGGTTGATCGCCCCTGGACACATGGACGTACCGGTACCGGATCCTATGATTGGCTTAGTGTCCCTATGGAAACGGATATACAGGAAGGAACACCGTATGAATTCAGGATGAACACAGGATTAACTCTGCATCTGGACGGCGTTTTGTGGTGTTTTATACATTATAAGATTGTTTATTTGTGATACTTGTATATATGGAACATTGATGTCTGTTTTTTCTAGGAGTTATTTATGATTTGTGGGGGGGTGGTGATTGATGGTGATTGGTGCACTATGTGGCACCCTTGCTATTTAAGATGGCTGCCCCTGTTGTATTATATGCTTGATAAAGACCGCATACCGGTCGAAACGTTGCTGGATTATGGCTTTAATAAATTTGTTCTAAGAAAATCTACACCCGGATGGAGCGCTGTTCCTTTTACATTTCTCTGAATAGCAGATGAGCGTCTGAATAATTGTCCTAGTTTCATCCATAAAACCTTACGATTTTCACCTATATGCAGTCCTTGTGCTATTCATTGGTCCATGTGACATCTGTTTTTATACATCAACATTTTAAAATGTAGAAGATGAAATACAGCTTCCTTGTTATTAATGGCAATGTGTCCAGACTCCATAACAATCAGATACTATAAGGATGATGATGCGTGTGGGAGCTGATTTTTTTTCTTTTGCACACCCATAGACTTGTATAGGTGAGTCTCATCCAACATTCGGAAGAGAATAGTTAGTGCTGCAATTTATTGCACATAGCCATTGGGTCTATGTGAAAAACTGTCTTCAGAACTATCCTATTGATATATATTGGTCAGAGTGCTTTTGCTACTTAATCTAAAAGCAGCATAATGTAGTTTATGAGACCCTGATTTCAGCGATGTGTCACTTATTAGGCTGTGTGGTGTAGTTTCAATACAATCAGTGTTTTATCAGCAGGAGACTATCAATAGAGGACTAGGTCTCACATGCAGGTTTGTCATGCTAATCTGTGTAATCCCGCCCCCACAACTGATTGGCAGTTTGCTGACAATTCACAGTGAACACAGGAGGCTGCCATTCTGGTGTGGGCGAGGTTATACAGGGCTCAGAATTCTGACTACATCTACAGCAGGAAACAGGAACTTTATCAAAACTGCATCAAGCAGTAGAGTAAGTGATACATCCCTGGAATCAGAGTCTCTACCTTTACATTCTGCTGTTCTCAGATTACATAGCAAAACCTGCTGATGGATTCCCTCTAAACTTAAGGGATTATAAATCGAGCACCTGTACACCTAGTGGCTGCTCAGCAGCAGATTTGGGGAGAAAGAAATCATAAAACTATGGCTGCTTCTTTATGTACTCCACATATTCACACTTTTAAACCTTACTGTAATTTAGTGTGCAACCCCTTGAAGCCCTCTATCAGTCCGCAAGATACAGAAGCTGAATTGACTGTAATCTTTGTCACATAAACATTATTCAAAGATAAAAAAAATTAAAATATAGGGCCCGCACACTTTCAGTTTTAATGTATAGTTGTGAAGCTTCTGAGTGGGCCCCTAACCAGGTAACCTTGATTATGACTCAGTGATGCGCCCTAATAGTAGAGGAAAGCCTCTGCAGATGACCGCACTGTTACTGAAGATAATCTCTATATAAAGACCAATATGGATATTACCGCCGTATAGTCAGTGGTAGATACTAGGGTTGAGCGACTTTTACTTTTATAGGATCGGGTCAGGTTTCTCGAAACCCGACTTTCTCAAAAGTCGGGTCGAGTGAAATCGGTCGATCCTATAGAAAAGTCGGGGTCGGCCGAAACACGAAACCCAATGCAGTGCAATGGGATACTATGGTTCCCAGGGTCTGAAGGAGAGGAAACTCTCCTTTAGGCCCTGGGATCCATATTTAAGTGTAAAATAAAGAATTAAAATAAAAAATATTGCTATACTTACCCTCTGACGCGCCCTGGTACTAACCGGCAGCCTTCCTTCCTTAGAATCAGCGCGTGAAGGACCTTAGATGACGTCGCGGCTTGTGATTGGTCGCGCGACCGCCCATGTGACCGCTCACGCGACCAATCACAAGCCGCGACGTCACCGAAGGTCCTTCAAGCGCTGATTCTTAGGAAGGAAGGCTGCCGGAAAGAAGCAGGGCGCGTCCGAGGGTGAGTATATTCCTATTAGGTATAAACTCACCCTCGGACGCGCCCTGCTTCTTTCCGGCAGCCTTCCTTCCTAAGAATCAGGGCTTGAAGGACCTTCGGTGACGTCGCGGCTTGTGATTGGTCGCATGAGCGGTCACATGGGCGGTCGCGCGACCAGTCACAAGCCGCGACGTCATCTAAGGTCCTTCACGCGCTGATTCTAAGGAAGGAAGGCTGCCGGTTAGTACCAGGGCGCGTCAGAGGGTAAGTATAGCAATATTTTTTATTTTAATTCTTTATTTTACACTTAAATATGGATTCCGATACCGATTTCCGATATTGAAAACATATCGGAACTCGGTATCGGAATTCCGATACCAGATTCAGAAGATCGCCGACCTCATGGCTGACCTCACACAGGGGTCGGGTCGGGTTTCATGAAACCCGACTTTGCCAAAAGTCGGCAACTTCTGAAAATGGCCGACCCGTTTCGCTCAACCCTAGTAGATACCAGTCCTACATAACATATAAGAGATCACTGCACAGTTACAGATAATGTCTTACCACTGACGTTCTTTACTTTAAAAGTCATCACTTTTCCCGTCTTTTCCATCTGGCCCAGACCAACATGACGACTTCTTCCAGCAATGTCTCGGCTGCAGAGAATACAACAAAGACACATTTCACTTCTCATATTCCAGACATCACCATCTATTCCCAACCTGCACAACCTCCTCATCCTGCTGATACCCCAATACTGAGCCGCTGCTGCCGTATGTGTCCCTATTACTGCACCTAATACCTCAATACTGAGCCACTGCTGCCGTATGTGTCCTTATTACTGCCCCTGATACCCCAATACTAAGCCACTGCTGCCGTATGTGACCCTATTACTGCACCCGATATCCCAATACTGAGCCGCTGCTGCCGTATGTGCCCCTTATTACTGCACCTGATACCCCAATACTGAGCCGCTGCTGCCGTATGTGTCCCTATTACTGCCCCTGATACCCCAATACTGAGCCGCTGCTGCCATATGTGACCCTATTACTGCACCTGATATCCCAATACTGAGCCGCTGCTGCCGTAAGTGACCCTATTACTGCACCTGATACCCCAATACTGAGCCGCTGCTGCCGTGTGTGTCCCCATTACTGCACCTGATACCCCAATACTGAGACGCTGCTGCCGTATATGTCCCTATTACTCCACCTGTTACCCCAATACTGAGCTGCTGCTGCCGTATGTGTCCCTATTACTGCCCCTGATACCCCAATACTGAGCTGCTGCTACCCTATGTGTCCCTATTATTGCACCTGATACCCCAATACTAATCCCCACACTGTATGATGCCCTTCTAGATAGCCTCCATATAGTATAATGTACCAGATTGTCCTCAATATAGTGTAATGCACTCCCCATAGGCAGACTCTATAGCACAAGGCAGCACCCATAGGCAGACTCTGTAGTATAAGGCAGCACCCCATAGGCAGACCCTGTAGTATAAGGTAGCACCCACAGGCAGACCCTGTAGTATAAAGCAGCACCCCTATAGGCAGACCCTGTAGTATAAGACAGATCCCCCATAGGCAGACCCTGTAGTACAATGCAGACCCCCCAAAGACAGACCCTGTACTATAAGGCAGCACCCCTATAGGCAGACCCTGTAGTATAAGGCAGCACCCCCATAGGCAGACCCTGTACTATAAGACAGATCCCCCATAGGCAGACCCTGTAGTACAATGCAGACCCCCCCAAAGACAGACCCTGTAGTATAAGGCAGACCCCCATAGGCAGACCCTGTAGCATTAGGCAGACCCCCCATAGACAGACCCTGTAGTATTAGGCAGAACCCCCCATAGGCAGACCCTGTAGCATTAGGCAGACCCCCCACAGGCAGACTCTATAGTATTAGGCAGACTCCCCATAGGCAGACCCTGTAGTATTAGACAGACCCCCCATAGGCAGACCCTGTAGTATTAGGCAGACCCCCTCCCATAGGCAGACCCTGTAGTATTAGGCAGACCCCCATAGGCAGACCCTGTAGTATTTAGGCAGACCCCCTCCAATAGGCAGACCCTTTAGTATTAGGCAGACCCCCCATAGGCAGACCCCCCATAGGCAGACCCTGTAGTATTAGGCAGACCACCCTATAGGCAGACCCTGTAGTATTAGGCAGACCCTGTAGTATTAGGCAGACCCCCATAGGCAGATTCTGTACTATAAGGCAGCACTCCTTAAAAAATTAATAAATGCTCACCTCTCTTCTTCCTGGTTCGCACACTGTGATAAATGAATTCATGTTCTCTCACACTTAGCTTAGACTGTAATGGTTGAAGGAAAACCACGTACAACAGAAAAATAAATTCTTGTTTCAGTTGCTCTCAGTATGTCTCAGTTTTTCTAAAAATGATATGGGACATTAAATGTATAAAGTTGAACTCTTTCAATTTCTACTGGCAAATTTTACACAAATTACTGAAATATCAGAGCAATTTGCTTTTCGCAAGTATAGTTATTAATGTAAATTCTAAAGTGGTAAAGAGCATGGCGCAGTCTGCCAACTGCTGGATTTCTCAATGATAAGTTCCAAGACATGACAAACTACTTCAAGCAATCATTCATTCAACAATTAGGTCAATGTGGTTGTCGCAGTGGCTTCACTCTAAGGGCTCATGCAGATGAGCATATTAATCCGACGCCTTAATCAATATGGCTTAACTCACTACGCGCACTCATTTTTTATGAGTATCGGATGAGACTCACTCATTTAGTCTATGGGTGCGTAAAAAATCGGATCCCACACAACATCAGAGTGGCCTCTGATTTTTATGGATACATTTCTCTTATAAACCTTGGAATTCATGTACATTTATTAAAGTAAATGTATGAAAACGTATCACACACGAATGTCACATGGATATCATATGGAAGTAGATAATTTACACACGGATGTCACGCAGATCAAAATCAGATGAAAATGAGAAAAAAAATCATCTGAGTTTTCTGGTTGAAACTTGACTCATTTTTCATATACTCGACTGAAGCTGCCCTAACACTGAGTTGTATAACTGAGATTTTGGCAAATCAAAATCCTCCTCAAAACTCATAAAAAATGTGTTGTTTATGCTTGGTTCCCATTTAAAAAATACAGCAAAAAACCCACACCTCAAGAATGAAGAAAGGATGGCCCAACAAGGGCTAACATTTCTGCTGGGGCAATAGGGCTTTTAAGTTCTGCCACCAGCGTCCATCTGTAGTAGTCATGCCCTCGTCACGCTCTGCAGGACCAAATTTGGTCAGGGTTTGCGTAATCTCAGCTCCTCCCTCTCTAAGACACCCCACAATAGATATGAATATGTGAAAATTTGGGACAAACCAGGCTAATTCTGGAAAGTTGACAGGTACAGGATAGTCTGCGAGTAACCACTGGTTAGATGCAAGGTCCGAGTACAAGATGTATGTGAACCACAGGGGCTGATTGGTCTGTAAGGAATACTTTGACCTTGATAACTAGACAGACTTCTACCCACTTGGAGTCAGGCCATATGTAATAGTTATATTCAGTCTATGCACTTGGTGGTTTCTATATAAGGCACACTTCTTAACATTCTTTGAACAACTATATTATCAATCACTCCCGTTTTCTTTCAACGGTAGTCACTTTCAGGCAGTGGATGCTCTATATTGCAGGGAGACTTCTTTCTTCGCCTGCCAGACTAGCCTTCAGGTCATTTTTAGCCTTCATTGCTGCATCCTAATCACTTAATAACAGTCCTTAAAGCACTGGCCACACTCGCGATGTTCAGCACTGCTCTTGCCTGAGGGTCCTCTACTGTCTCCATCGTTACAGTCCGAATAAACCTATTCTCTGTGCAGTTAGGAAATACTTGTGTAGGAGAAGCAGTCTGGTGTCTCTCATGGGGTCACGCAACAACCTCGAAGGTGAATTAGCTCCCTATTCGTACCCCCAAACTGTTTATCCAAACCCCGGAGAACACTTGGAGTGCGGGCCACATCACAAGAACCTGTAGTAGTGGTAAAATCTGAAGGAAAGAAAGAAGGAAGCCATTAGTCTATGGGAAAAGCTAAGGCAGTAATTGTCTCCAAAGTACACTTATGATAAGAAAAACAAGTTACACATAAATGTATGAGTTAGATATAGGGACCACAAGTGCTTCAAGCGTAACATATTAGATGTAATTGGGTCCTTGTTGTCAGTCCCATGGAGACTTAGGAAATAAGACTTTGTGACTTCTTCTGTTCTCCTGTTTTCATTGCAGTAAAATAACAGTGGAATAATTGGAAGGAATTCACTACTGAGCAGAAAATAGGTCATCACTTGCATGTCAGCACATAACTGAATAAGGTGTGAACAGGACAAGTGGAAATACATTGGGTTTATTATCCAAGGTTCCATTTACAAAGTATGTGGAAGGATAGACAAGTAACACATTGGCATCATATCAATAAATCTGTCAGTACATGGTAATCCAGGCACCATTTAGTCAGCAGATATTAAACACTTGCTTTATTAATGTCTCTCTAGTCTCAGGTTTAAATATCCATATACAAAAACTTGGAATAAATCTAATAATAAAGCAATTTGGAACATTTCAGCACCTTGGCATCCAATGTTCTATCTCTATTCATATCTTTATCAATCTGCTGTCTGATAGGTTACCCACCGATAAGGGAGCTCTCATCATGCACTTTTCTCCGTTACTAGCACAATTGTGAATATTATTATTTCTGTATAAAGAATAAATCTTCAAATAAAAAGCAACTTAAGATGAGTAAAGCAAAGCACCGGTATTTATCCTGCTACACATAGCACAATGTGGTGCCGCAAACCGCACTGTATTCTAAACTAGAAGTCATGCTTCTAGAGGATAGTACTTCTGTAATAAAGAATGGCCATGGGAAATGCCACAATTTTCCATATTTTGTATTGTTCCTAATCAAATCAAAGGTTACGATACTGTAGAGAATGGGCCAGTACTTTTTCTTTAGGTGCTACATTACAGGATGCGTTGTAATTGTCCCATGTACATAAAACTTCAAAGTGTCCAAAGTTATCACATGCCGGTCTACTGTGAAGATGCAAGAATTCTCTTCATATATAGGTACAAGTGATTGTTTCTCCATAGTAAACTCTGCTTGAAGGGAACCTGTCGGCAGAATTTCAGCCCCCAAATATTTATACACTGCTCAAAGAAATAAAGGGAACACTAAAATACCACATCCTAAATGTCAATGAATGAAAAATTCCATGTGTAAATCTTTATTCAATACATAGTGGAATGTGTTGAGAACAATAAAACATAAACATGTTTAATGTAAATATAAATTAATATCCAAAGGAGGTCTGCATTTGGAATGATACTCAAAATCAAAGTGGAAAATCAAATTACAGACTGAGCCAACTCTATAGTGGAAATGTTTCAAGATAAGAAAATTGTGTTCAGTGTGTGTGTATGTGTGTGTGTGTGTGTGTGTGTGTGTGGCCTCCACGTGCCAGTATGACCTTCCAACGATGTCTGGCCATGCTCCTGATGAGGCGGCAGATGTTCACCTGAGGAACCTCCTCCCAGATATGGATTACAGCATCAGTCAACTACTGGACAGTCTGTGATGCAACGTGGAGTTGGTGGATGGAACGAGACATGATGTCCTAGATTTGCCCGATTGGATTCAAGTCTGGGAAATGGGTAGGCCAGTCCATAGCATTAATGCCACTTATCATGCAGAAACTGCTGACACACTTCAGCCACATGAGGCCTAGCATTGTTATGCATCAGAAGTAACCTGGGGCCCACTGCACCTGCATATGGTCTCACAATAGGTCCGAGGATCTCATCGCGGTACCTAATGGAATTCAGGGTACCTCTGGCTAAGGCTAGGTTGTGTTAATGGGACCGCGCTAACGAACAGCGTTGCATGGCAAAATTAACGCCGTGCAACGCGTCCATTAGCGCGCCCATTGGCAGCAATGGGAACGCGCATCGCTAGCGAGTGCCATTTTCGGCACGCGCTAGCGATGTGCCGGTGTTTTGTGACGCTGTTATGTTTGCTAATGACAGGTGTTATGAAGGCAATCCAGAAACACAGTGTGCTTAGCGATCAGAGCGCACACAGTGATCTGACAAATACCCAAAAATACAAGAACGAGCTCTGAGACGTGGAAACTCTGTAGACTGCACACCTGATCCTATCCTAAACACAACTAAAAGCGGCTGTGGATTGCGCCTAACAACTACCTAGGCAACTCGGCACAGCCTAAGAAACTAGCTAGCCTGAAGATAGAAAAATAGGCCTGACTTGCCCCAGAGAAATTCCCCAAAGGAAAAGGCAGCCCCCCACATATAATGACTGTGAGTAAGATGAAAAGACAAAACGTAGGGATGAAATAGATTCAGCAAAGTGGGGCCCGATATTCTAGGACAGAGCGAGGACAGTAAAGCGAACTTTGCAGTCTACAAAAAACCCTAAAGCAAAACCACGCAAAGGGGGCAAAAAAAACCCACCGTGCCGAACTAACGGCACGGCGGTACACCCTTTGCGTCTCAGAGCTTCCAGCAAAACAAAAGACAAGCTGGACAGAAAAAAAGCAACAAAAAAGCAAAAGGCACTTAGCTATACAGAGCAGCAGGTCACAGGAACAATCAGGAGAAGCTCAGATCCAACACTGAAACATTGACAAGGAGCAAGGATAGCAGCATCAGGCAGAGTTAAGTAATGAAGCAGTTAACGAGCTCAACAGAACACCTGAGGGAGGAAGCTCAGAAGCTGCAGTACCACTTGTGACCACAGGAGTGAATTCAGCCACAGAATTCACAACAGTACCCCCCCCTTGAGGAGGGGTCACCGAACCCTCACCAGAGCCCCCAGGCCGACCAGGATGAGCCGCATGAAAGGCACGAACAAGATCGGAAGCATGAACATCAGAGGCAAAAACCCAGGAATTATCTTCCTGAGCATAACCCTTCCATTTAACCAGATACTGGAGTTTCCGTCTAGAAACACGAGAATCCAAAATCTTCTCCACAATATACTCCAATTCCCCCTCCACCAAAACCGGGGCAGGAGGCTCAACAGATGGAACCATAGGTGCCACGTATCTCCGCAACAACGACCTATGGAATACATTATGTATGGAAAAGGAGTCTGGGAGGGTCAAACGAAAAGACACAGGATTGAGAACCTCAGAAATCCTATACGGACCAATAAAACGAGGTTTAAATTTAGGAGAGGAAACCTTCATAGGAATATGACGAGAAGATAACCAAACCAGATCCCCAATACGAAGTCGGGGACCCACACGGCGTCTGCGATTAGCGAAAAGTTGAGCTTTCTCCTGGGACAAGATCAAATTGTCCACTACCTGAGTCCAGATCTGCTGCAACCTATCCACCACAGAATCCACACCAGGACAGTCCGAAGACTCAACCTGTCCTGAAGAGAAACGAGCATGGAACCCAGAATTGCAAAAAAATGGAGAAACCAAGGTAGCCGAGCTGGCCCGATTATTAAGGGCGAACTCAGCCAACGGCAAAAAGGACACCCAATCATCCTGGTCTGCAGAAACAAAACATCTCAGATATGTTTCCAAGGTCTGATTGGTTTGTTCGGTCTGGCCATTAGTCTGAGGATGGAAAGCTGAGGAAAAGGATAGGTCAATGCCCATCCTACCACAAAAGGCTCGCCAAAACCTTGAAACAAACTGGGAACCTCTGTCAGAAACAATATTCTCAGGAATGCCATGCAACCGAACCACATGCTGAAAGAACAAAGGTACCAAATCAGAGGAGGAAGGCAATTTAGCCAAGGGCACCAGATGGACCATTTTAGAAAAGCGATCACAGACCACCCAAATGACTGACATCTTTTGAGAAACGGGAAGGTCAGAAATGAAATCCATCGAAATATGTGTCCAAGGCCTCTTTGGGACCGGCAAGGGCAAAAGCAACCCACTGGCACGAGAACAGCAGGGCTTAGCCCTAGCACAAATCCCACAGGACTGCACAAAAGTACGTACATCCCGTGACAGAGATGGCCACCAGAAGGATCTAGCCACTAACTCTCTGGTACCAAAGATTCCAGGATGACCAGCCAACACCGAACAATGAAGTTCAGAGATAAGTTTATTAGTCCACCTATCAGGGACGAACAGTTTCTCTGCTGGACAACGATCAGGTTTATTCGCCTGAAATTTTTGCAGCACCCGCCGCAAATCAGGGGAGATGGCAGACACAATGACTCCTTCCTTGAGGATACCCGCTGGCTCAGATAAACCCGGAGAGTCGGGCACAAAACTCCTAGACAGAGCATCCGCCTTCACATTTTTAGAGCCCGGAAGGTACAAAATCACAAAGTCGAAGCGGGCAAAAAATAACGACCAACGGGCCTGTCTAGGATTCAAGCGCTTGGCAGACTCGAGATAAGTCAAGTTCTTATTATCAGTCAATACCACCACGCGATGCTTAGCTCCTTCAAGCCAATGACGCCACTCCTCGAATGCCCACTTCATGGCCAGCAACTCTCGATTGCCCACATCATAATTACGCTCAGCGGGCGAAAACTTCCTGGAAAAGAAAGCACATGGTTTCATCACTGAGCAATCAGAACCTCTCTGTGACAAAACCGCCCCTGCTCCAATCTCAGAAGCATCAACCTCGACCTGGAACGGAAGAGAAACATCTGGCTGACACAACACAGGGGCAGAACAAAAACGACGCTTCAACTCCTGAAAAGCTTCCACAGCAGCAGAAGACCAATTAACCAAATCAGCACCCTTCTTGGTCAAATCGGTCAATGGTTTGGCAATGCTAGAAAAATTACAGATGAAGCGACGATAAAAATTAGCAAAGCCCAGGAACTTTTGCAGACTTTTCAGAGATGTCGGCTGAATCCAATCCTGGATGGCTTGGACCTTAACTGGATCCATCTCGATAGTAGAAGGGGTAAAGATGAACCCTAAAAATGAAACTTTCTGCACACCGAAGAGACACTTTGATCCCTTCACAAACAAAGAGTTAGCACGCAGGACCTGAAAAACCATTCTGACCTGCTTCACATGAGACTCCCAATCATCTGAGAAGATCAAAATGTCATCCAAGTAAACAATCAGGAATTTATCCAGATACTCACGGAAGATGTCACGCATAAAAGACTGAAACACAGATGGAGCATTGGCAAATCCGAACGGCATCACTAGATACTCAAAATGACCCTCGGGCGTATTGAATGCAGTTTTCCATTCATCTCCTTGCCTGATTCTCACCAGATTATACGCACCACGAAGATCTATCTTAGTGAACCAACTAGCCCCCTTAATCCGAGCAAACAAGTCAGATAACAATGGCAAGGGATACTGAAATTTAACAGTGATCTTATTAAGAAGGCGGTAATCAATACACGGTCTCAGCGAACCATCCTTCTTGGCTACAAAGAAGAACCCTGCTCCCAGTGGTGATGACGATGGGCGAATATGTCCCTTCTCCAGGGATTCCTTCACATAACTGCGCATAGCGGCGTGTTCAGGCACGGATAAATTAAATAATCGACCTTTAGGGAATTTACTACCAGGAATCAAATTGATAGCACAATCACAATCCCTATGCGGAGGTAGAGCATCGGACTTGGGCTCTTCAAATACATCCTGATAATCAGACAAGAACTCTGGGACTTCAGAAGGGGTGGATGACGAAATCGACAAAAATGGAACATCACCATGTACCCCCTGACAACCCCAGCTGGATACCGACATGGAATTCCAATCCAATACTGGATTATGGGTTTGTAGCCATGGCAACCCCAACACGACCACATCATGCAGATTATGCAACACCAGAAAGCGAATAACTTCCTGATGTGCAGGAGCCATGCACATGGTCAGCTGGGCCCAGTATTGAGGTTTATTCTTGGCCAAAGGTGTAGCATCAATTCCTCTCAATGGAATAGGACACCGCAAAGGCTCCAAGAAAAACCCACAACGTTTAGCATAATCCAAATCCATCAGATTCAGGGCAGCGCCCGAATCCACAAACGCCATGACAGAAAACGACGACAAAGAGCATATCAAGGTAATGGACAGAAGGAATTTGGACTGTACAGTACCAATGACGGCAGACCTAGCGGACCGCTTAGTGCGCTTAGGACAATCAGAAATAGCATGAGTGGAATCACCACAGTAGAAACACAGACCATTCAGACGTCTGTATTCCTGCCGTTCAACTCTAGTCATAGTCCTATCGCACTGCATATGCTCAGGTTTAACCTCAGGCAGTACCGCCAAATGGTGCACAGATTTACGCTCGCGCAAGCGTCGACCGATCTGAATGGCCAAAGACAAAGACTCATTCAAACCAGCAGGCATAGGAAATCCCACCATGACATCCTTAAGAGCCTCAGAGATACCCTTTCTGAACAAAGCTGCCAGCGCAGATTCATTCCACTGAGTGAGTACTGACCATTTCCTAAATTTCTGACAATATACTTCTATATCATCCTGACCCTAGCACAAAGCCAGCAAATTTTTCTCAGCCAGATCCACTGAATTAGGCTCATCGTACAGCAATCCGAGCGCCAGGAAAAACGCATCGACACTACTCAATGCAGGGTCTCCTGGCGCAAGAGAAAATGCCCAGTCTTGAGGGTCGCCGCGCAAAAAAGAAATAATAATCAAAACCTGTTGAATAGGATTACCAGAAGAATGAGGTTTCAAGGCCAGAAATAGCTTACAATTATTTTTGAAACTTAGAAACTTAGTTCTATCTCCAAAAAACAAATCAGGAATAGGAATTCTTGGTTCTAACATAGATTTCTGATCAATAGTATCTTGAATTTTTTGTACATTTATAACGAGATTATCCATTGAAGAGCACAGACCCTGAATATCCATGTCCACACCTGTGTCCAGAATCACCCAAATGTCTAGGGGAAAAAAAAAAAAGTGAACACAGAGCAGAAAAAAAAAAAAATGATGTCAGAACTTTTTCTTTCCCTCTATTGAGAATCATTAGTTAGGCTCCTTGTACTGTTATGTCTGCTAATGACAGGTGTTATGAAGGCAATCCAGAAACACAGTGTGCTTAGCGATCAGAGCGCACACAGTGATCTGACAAATACCCAAAAATACAAGAACGAGCTCTGAGACGTGGAAACTCTGTAGACTGCACACCTGATCCTATCCTAAACACAACTAAAAGCGGCTGTGGATTGTGCCTAACAACTACCTAGGCAACTCGGCACAGCCTAAGAAACTAGCTAGCCTGAAGATAGAAAAATAGGCCTGACTTGCCCCAGAGAAATTCCCCAAAGGAAAAGGCAGCCCCCCACATATAATGACTGTGAGTAAGATGAAAAGACAAAACGTAGGGATGAAATAGATTCAGCAAAGTGGGGCCCGATATTCTAGGACAGAGCGAGGACAGTAAAGCGAACTTTGCAGTCTACAAAAAACCCTAAAGCAAAACCACGCAAAGGGGGCAAAAAAAACCCACCGTGCCGAACTAACGGCACGGCGGTACACCCTTTGCGTCTCAGAGCTTCCAGCAAAACAAAAGACAAGCTGGACAGAAAAAAAGCAACAAAAAAGCAAAAGGCACTTAGCTATACAGAGCAGCAGGTCACAGGAACAATCAGGAGAAGCTCAGATCCAACACTGAAACATTGACAAGGAGCAAGGATAGCAGCATCAGGCAGAGTTAAGTAATGAAGCAGTTAACGAGCTCACCAGAACACCTGAGGGAGGAAGCTCAGAAGCTGCAGTACCACTTGTGACCACAGGAGTGAATTCAGCCACAGAATTCACAACATGACGCGCCTCGGACGCTGCTTGCAGCGTCCACGGCGCGCCCGAGGTCCGTTCCCCGCTCTCGCAGATCGGGGATCTGCGAGAGCGGGGACATTAAACGCGACCCCGAAATAGACATTGCGTTAGCGCAATCCGCTTGCGCTTAGAGCTAAGCGGAGTGCCCTAACGCAATCTGAACCTAGCCTAACACATTTCCAAAGAAATGCCTCCCCACACCATTACTGACCCACTACTAAATCTGTCATGCTGGAGTATGTTGCAGGCAGCATAACGTTCTCAACGGCGTCTCCAGACTCTGTCATATCTGTCACATGTGCTCACTATGAACCTGCTCTCATCCATGTCGAATCTGCCAATGTTGGTGTTTTCTGGCAAATGCCAATCGCCCTGCATGGTGTTTGGCTGTAAGCACAACACCCACTTGTGAACGTTGGGCCCTCATACCACCCTCATGGAGTCTGTTTCTGACAGTTTGAGCAGACACATGGATGTTAGTGGCCTGCTGCAGGTAATTTTTCAGGTCTCTGGTACTACTCCTCCAGTTAATCCTTGCACAAAGGAAGAGGTAGTGGTCCTGCTACTTGATTTTTGCCCTCCTATGGCCCCTCTACATCTCCTGGTATCTGCTCCATGTGCTGCACACTGTGCTGACATACACAGCTACCCTTCTTGCCACATCTCGAACTAATGCGCCATCCTGGATGAGCTGCACCTCCTGAGCAACTTCTGTGGATTGTAGACACCACGTCATGCTACTGTACAGTACCTCTAGGGGTAAGAGCAATGACAAAATGCGAAAGTGACCAAAACAACTGCCAAAAAAATGACAAAAGAGAAATGGTCTGTGGTCAGTCCCTGCAGAACTACTCCTTTATAGGGGCTGTCTTGCAAATTGCCTATCATTTCTACCAGTTGTCTGTTCGATGTTGTTTAACCCCTTTACCCCCAAGGGTGGTTTGCACGTTAATGACCAGGCCAATTTTTACAATTCTGACCACTGTCCCTTTATGAGGTTATAACTCCGAAACGCTTCAACGGATCCTGGTGATTCTGACATTGTTTTCTCGTGACATATTGTACTTCATGATAGTGGTAAAATTTCTTTGATAGTACCTGCGTTTATTTGTGAAAAAAACGGAAATTTGACGAAAATTTTGAAAATTTCGCAATTTTCAAACTTTGAATTTTTATGCAATTAAATCACAGAGATATGTCACACAAAATACTTAATAAGTAACATTTCCCACATGTCTCCTTTACATCAGCATAATTTTGGAACCAATTTTTTTTGTTGTTAGGGAGTTATAAGGGTTAAAAGTTGACCAGCAATTTCTCATTTTTACAACACCATTTTTTTTTAGCGACCACGTCTCATTTGAAGTCATTTTGAGGGGTCTATATGATAGAAAATGCCCAAGTGTGACACCATTCTAAAAACTGCACCCCTCAAGGTGCTCAAAACCACATTCAAGAAGTTTATTAACCCTTCAGGTGTTTAATAGGAATTTTTGGAATGTTTAAATAAAAATGAACATTTAACTTTTTACACAAAAAATTTACTTCAGCTCCAATTTGTTTTATTTTACCAAGGGTAACAGGAGAAATTGGACCCAAAAAGTTGTTGTCCAATTTGTCCTGAGTACGCTGATACCCCATATGTGGCAGTAAACCACTGTTTGGGCGCATGGGAGAGCTCGGAAGGGAAGGAGCGCTATTTGACTTTTCAATGCAAAATTGACAGGAATTGAGATGGGACGCCATGTTGCGTTTGGAGAGCCACTGATGTGCCTAAACATTGAAACCCCCCACAAGTGACACCATTTTGGAAAGTAGACCCCCTAAGGAACTTATCTGGATGTGTGGTGAGCACTTTGACCCACCAAGTGCTTCACAGAAGTTTATAATGCAGAACCGTAAAAATAAAAAATCATATTTTTTCACAAAAATTATATTTTTGCCCCCAATTTTTTATTTTTCCAAGGGTAAGAGAAGAAATTGGACCTCAAAAGTTGTTGTCCAATTTGTCCTGAGTACGCTGATACCCCATATGTGGCAGTAAACCACTGTTTGGGCGCATGGGAGAGCTCGGAAGGGAAGGAGCGCAGTTTGACTTTTCAATGCAAAATTGACAGAAATTGAGATGGGACGCCATGTTGCGTTTGGAGAGCCACTGATGTGCCTAAACATTGAAACCCCCCACAAGTGACATCATTTTGGAAAGTAGACCCCCTAAGGAACTTATCTAGAGGTGTGGTGAGCACTTTGACCCACCAAGTGCTTCACAGAAGTTTATAATGCAGAACCGTAAAAATAAAAAATCATATTTTTTCACAAAAATTATATTTTTGCCCCCAATTTTTTATTTTTCCAAGGGTAAGAGAAGAAATTGGACCTCAAAAGTTGTTGTCCAATTTGTCCTGAGTACGCTGATACCCCATATGTGGCAGTAAACCACTGTTTGGGCGCATGGGAGAGCTCGGAAGGGAAGGAGCGCCGTTTGACTTTTCAATGCAAAATTGACTGGAATTGAGATGGGACGCCATGTTGCGTTTGGAGAGCCACTGATGTGCCTAAACATTGAAACCCCCCACAAGTGACACCATTTTGGAAAGTAGACCCCCTAAGGAACTTATCTGGATGTGTGGTGAGCACTTTGACCCACCAAGGGCTTCACAGAAGTTTATAATGCAGAGCCATAAAAATAAAACAAAATTTTTTTCCCACAAAAATTATTTTTTAGCCCCCAGTTTTGTATTTTCCCTAGGGTAACAGGAGAAATTGGACCCCAAAAGTTGTTGTCCAATTTGTCCTGAGTACGCTGATACCCCATATGTGGGGGGGAACCACCGTTTGGGCGCATGGGAGCGTTCGGAAGGGAAGGAGCGCCATTTGGAATGCAGACTTAGATGGAATGGTCTGCAGGCGTCACATTGCGTTTGCAGAGCCCCTAATGTACCTAAACAGTAGAAACCCCCCACAAGTGACACCATTTTGGAAAGTAGACCCCCTAAGGAACTCATCTTGATGTGTTGTGAGAGCTTTGAACCCCCAAGTATTTCACTACAGTTTATAACGCAGAGCCATGCAAATAAAAAATATTTTTTTTCCACAAAAATTATATTTTAGCCCCCAGTTTTGTATTTTTCCAAGGTTAGCAGGAGAAATTGGACCCTAAATGTTGTTGTCCAATTTGTCCTGAGTACGCTGATACCCGATATGTGGGGGGGAACCACCGTTTGGGCGCAAGGGAGGGCTCGGAAGGGAAGGAGCATCATTTGGAATGCAGACTTAGATGGATTGGTCTGCAGGCGTCACATTGCGTTTGCAGAGCCCCTAATGTACCTAAACAGTAGAAACCCCCCACAAGTGACCCCATATTGGAAACTAGACCCCTCAATGAACTTATCTAGATGTGTTGTGAGAACTTTGAACCCCCAAGTGTTTCACTACAGTTTATAACGCACAGCCGTGAAAATAAAAAATCTTTTTGTTTTCCCACAAAAATTATTTTTTAGCCCCCAGTTTTGTATTTTCCCAAGGGTAACAGGAGAAATTGGTCCACAAAAGTTGTTGTCCAATTTGTCCTGAGTACGCTGATACCCCATATGTTGGGGTAAACCCCTGTTTGGGCACACAGGAGAGCTCGGAAGGGAAGGAGCACTGTTTTACTTTTTCAACGCAGAATTGGCTGGAATTGAGATCGGACGCCATGTCGTGTTTGGAGAGCCCCTGATGTGCCGAAACAGTGGAAACCCCCCAATTATAACTGAAACCCTAATCTAAACACACCCCTAACCCTAATTCCAACGGTAACCCTAACCACACCTCTAACCCTGACACACCCCTAACCCTAATCCCAACCCTATTCCCAACTGTAAATGTAATCTAAACCCTAACCCTAACTTTAGCCCCAACCCTAACTGTAGCTCCAACCCTAACCCTAACCCTAGCCCTAACCCTAGCCCTAGCCCTAACCCTAGCCCTAACCCTAGCCCTAACCCTAACCCTAGCCCTAACCCTAGCCCTAACCCTAACCCTAACCCTAGCCCTAACCCTAGCCCTAACCCTAGCCCTAACCCTAGCCCTAACCCTAGCCCTAACCCTAGCCCTAGCCCTAACCCTAGCCCTAACCCTAGCCCTAACCCTAGCCCTAACCCTAGCCCTAACCCTAGCCCTAGCCCTAACCCTAGCCCTAACCCTAGCCCTAGCCCTAACCCTAGCCCTAACCCTAGCCCTAACCCTAGCCCTAACCCTAGCCCTAATGGGAAAATGGAAATAAATACATTTTTTTTTATTTTTCCCTAACTAAGGGGGTGATGAAGGGGGGTTTGATTTACTTTTATAGCGAGTTTTTTAGCGGATTTTTATGATTGGCAGCCGTCACACACTGAAAGACCCTTTTTATTGCAAAAAATATTTTTTGCAATACCACATTTTGAGAGCTATAATTTTTCCATATTTTGGTCCACAGAGTCATGTGAGGTCTTGTTTTTTGCGGGACGAGTTGACGTTTTTATTGAAAACATTTTTGGGCACGTGACATTTTTTTATCGCTTTTTATTCCGATTTTTGTGAGGAAGAATGACCAAAAGCCAGCTATTCATGAATTTCTATTGGGGGAGGCGTTTATACCGTTCCGCGTTTGGTAAAATTGATAAATCAGTTTTATTCTTCGGGTCAGTACGATTACAGCGATACCTCATTTATATCATTTTTTTATGGTTTGGTGCTTTTATACGATAAAAACTATTTTACAGAAAAAATAATTATTTTTGCATCGCTTTATTCTCAGGACTATAACTTTTTTATTTTTTTGCTGATGATGCTGTATTGCGGCTCTTTTTTTGCGGGACAATATGACGCTTTCAGCGGTACCATGGTTATTTATATCTGTCCTTTTGATCGCGTGTTATTCCACTTTTTGTTCGGCGGTATGATAATAAAGCGTTGTTTTTTGCCTCGTTTTTTTTTTTTTTTTCTTACGGTGTTTACTGAAGGGGTTAACTAGTGGGACAGTTTTATAGGTCGGGTCGTTACGGACGCGGCGATACTAAATATGTGTACTTTTATTGGTTTTTTTTTTTTATTTAGTTGAAGAAATGTATTTATGGGAATAATATATATTTTTTTTTTTTCATTATTTTGGAATATTTTTTTTTATTTTTTTTACACATTTGGAAAATTTTTTTTTTACTTTTTTACTTTGTCCCAGGGGGGGACATCACAGATCAGTGATCTGACAGTTTGCACAGCACTCTGTCAGATCACTGATCTGACTTGCAGCGCTGCAGGCTTCACAGTGCCTGCTCTGAGCAGGCTCTGTGAAGCCACCTCCCTCCCTGCAGGACCCGGATCCGCGGCCATCTTGGATCCGGGGCTCGAGCAGGGAGGGAGGTGAGGAGACCCTCGCAGCAACGCGATCACATCGCGTTGCTGCGGGGGGCTCAGGGAAGCCCGCAGGGAGCCCCCTCCCTGCGCGGTGCTTCCCTGCACCGCCGGCACATCGCGATCATCTTTGATCGTGGTGTGCCAGGGGTTAATGTGCCGGGGGCGGTCCGTGACCGCTCCTGGCACATAGTGCCCGATGTCAGCTGCGATAAGCAGCTGACACCCGGCCGCGATCGGCCGCGCTCCCCTCGTGAGCGCGGCCGATCGGCTATGACGTACTATCCCGTCCAGGGTCAGATAAGCCCAGGGCACCTCGACGGGATAGTACGTCTAAGGTCACAGAGGGGTTAATAACTGAACAGTTTGATTTCACAGAAGTGTGATTGACTTGGAGTTACATTGTATTATTTAAGTGTTCCCTTTATTTTTTGTGCAGTGTATATGCATGTAGTTTTTTAAAAATGTATGTCCAGCAATACATTTACATGTCCAGTCCATTCCCCAATTACTGAGAAATGAGTGTATGAATGGAAGCTGTTCTCATGTCTCTGTGGCTCTGATTATATTCCATGCCTAGTGACAGCTCCTCCTGCATGTCTGACCGCTCCTTTGCTGTGTGACATGAAGCAAAAAAGCTGTCAGTCAAGCTGGAAGAGGTGGTGCTGGTTGGTAATAGACCTTGAGTGACAGAGGCATGAGCAGATATTCCACTAGATTTCATTTGGTAGATAACTAGGCAATCTGCAAATCACCTTAATTAAAAAAAAGAATGTAGCCTTACCCTTGAAAAATCACTGCTAATTGTCTCCCTTCTATCCAACTTTTCATCCACTGTTGTTTCTTCTAATTTACCTCCAGCAGCTGAGATATGAGACCTCATTTACTTATTCACTTACATAACGCTATTAATTCCATACCGCTTTACAGACATCATCATTGCTGTCCCCATGGGGGCTCACAATCTAATTCCCTATAAGTCGGTCTCTGGAATGTGGAGGAAACCCACGCAAACACGGGACGAACATACACAATCTCCTCGCAGATGTTGTCCTTGGTGGGGTATAAACCCAGGATCCCGGAAACGCAAGGCAGCAGTGCTAACCACTGATCCATCGTGCTGCCCACAGTCTGCTCATTTTGACATACAGTATATGAGTCGAGTCATTGTCCATGATAATTTGTGAGACTGTTCAAATGTCCATTTTTTTATGGACTAAGTGATCCACAAAACATTTTCTGGGACATGTCAATTTTTGTTCCATGTGTTGGATCAAAATTAACCAGACAGGTTTTTAGGTCTGTGAAAATCATAGCTAGCACATGGATGGCATAAATACCAGCTTTTATTCTATCTGTCTATGTACTGTTTATACATATATACTGTATATATGTGTGTGCGTTTTGAAGAATATTTCCCTTGAAAACGATGTGTAAATGGCTTAGGCTAGGTTCACATTGCATTATTGCAGTCCGTTTAGCACATACGCTAACGGACTGCGTTAACGCAATTGCCAAAAAGGGGATCACATTATGCGATCGCGCTAGCGCAGATGCTCAATCTGCGCTAGCGAGAACAGACCCAAAAACGCTGCAGACAGCGTTCGAGGTCCAT
This sequence comes from Ranitomeya imitator, assembly GCF_032444005.1. Classification (NCBI taxonomy): domain Eukaryota; kingdom Metazoa; phylum Chordata; class Amphibia; order Anura; family Dendrobatidae; genus Ranitomeya; species Ranitomeya imitator. The sequence goes on from NC_091282.1 coordinate 265,575,812, forward strand.
CACAAAATAACGGCACATCGCTAAGGCATGCCAATAATGGCATGCGTTAGCGATGCGCTACAATAATTGCGGTCAATGGGTGCGCTAACGGATCCGTTACATAGCGTTAGTGCCGCTATGTAACGGATTCCGTTAGAGGACACCCACTAACGCAATGTGAACCTAGCCGTAGAGAATTGATGTGTAAAATCTCATGTTACAATCGAATTGAATACGGATTTAAATCGGATGCTAGGTGTGAAAAATCGGATTGTACTCATATAACACTTGTGAGACTCTCGGCAGGGAGACTCGGACCGATTTTTCATACATTTAGGGTGACTCCGGCCTTAGTTTTTAACTTCACTTCTTCCCAGAGCCATAACTTTTTATTTTTCCATCGATATTGCTATATGAGGACTTGTTTTTTGCAGGCTGAGCTGTGCTTTTGAATGAGATCATTGATTTTACCATATACTGTACTGGAAAATTGAAAAAAAAATCAAAGTGTGTTGAAATGGCAAAAAAGTGCAATTCCACAATTGTTTTTTTTTTTAATTCATTTACCATGTTCACTAAATGCTAAAATAGGTTAGAAAATAAAAAAGCCGATGTCGCCATTTTTCCAAGACGTTGGTGATGGCTTATTTTTTGTGCCCTGAGCTGACACTATTATTGATACCAGTTTGGAGTAGATATAATGTTTTGATTTTGTCCCATTGCATTTTATTGCAATGTTGTTGCAGCCAAAAAAAACATAATTCTGGCTTTTCTATTTTTTTTTCTTGCTATGCCATTTACCAATCAGATTAATCTACATTATATTTTGATAAATTGGACATTTCTGAACATAGCGATACCAAATGTGTATTTTTTTTAATTATTGTTTTATTTTCAAGGGGGCAAAAGGGGGGTGACTTGAACTTTTGTGTTTTATTTATTTTTTTATAATTTTTAAAACCTTTTTTTCTTACTGGCTTCAATAGTTCCCTTGAGACTTGAAGCTATGGCCATGCGATCACTTGTGCTGCACATACCAGGGCTTCAGTAGGCGACTACTGCTGGACAATCAAGAAAGACCATCCAGAGCTACGCTACAAACAGCAGCAAAGAGATAGCGCCTAACTTCAAATTGTAATAAATGTAGTTATTTAGTTATTTATTATGTACTTTGGCCCATGTAATGATAGTTTGTCATAAAAATTATCCATAAATGTGTGGAAGGTTTTAGAAAAATATTTAGAATTGAGAGTCCTCAGTGGTTGATACCTTTTAATGCCTAACTGAAAAGATGGTAATAAATTGCAAGCTTTCGAGACTACACAGGTCTCTTCATCAGGCAAACACTAAAAACAAATTCTGAATCACATATTTATGCACAACATAGCACAGAGAAAATAAAAGGGGGGGGGGGAAACCATGGATAAGACAGGTGACATGAAGCAGAATTACAATGAGTGATAAACAGTTATGTCCATAAATATTGGGCCAGCTCTTTGATAAGGAATGTTTTATTGTCCTCTGATTAGGGTCTCTGTTGTGATGACCCCTTACAGTCTGAGGGGCAAGTTCCTTAGTTGATGTAAAAAGACAAAAATCCATGCGACACATTCATTCCTCCACTAAGGCTGTCAAAGGTCGTCATCAGTTTATGTTCCCAGACTCTAAATATTTTTCTATCTACTGGCTAACACTGTACCAAGATATTTAGCTTTCCTGTATCAAAATGGAAGGTTTTAGAAAATTTCATCTTGTAACCATGAATTGTGTATTTCATTAATTTCATTTATTTCTTTGCCCCACATCTCCTATTCTCCTATTTTAAAAATAGAGCTAATGATTTAGCGATATCATAATATTCTGTTCTCTTATGGTCATAGAAATGTAATTAACCTCATTTGAATGCATTTACAATTCATGAAAATTAGCTGAACAGTGTATTAATCATCAGTGAAAATCACTGACAAAAATCAGATCCATAAACATTGATGAAAAATTACAAACGTCTGACTTAGAAGTGGGAGCGGGTCTTAGTCTATCCGTTGTCCTGTCAGATAGTACACAGGTGTAAACGGGCTCATTGGATGGAACTGCGCAGACAGGGGCACTTAAGAAACACTATTTCACTAACATGGAAAGAAAATATATCTATGCACGAGTAAGCACTATATTGGAGGTAGCAGTAGCAATGTCAATACGTTATCTTATGGCACTATCAGAAAGCAGCAATGCAATTTAATACAATATCTATTCAATGTCCCATTTATATATGCTGTCCTTATTCTCTAGGGCGTTTGATGAATAATGCTTAGCCTTTATGCCTCAGCTCAACAGGCACCATTCTCAGTATAAGGCCAAGTAACACTGGCGTTTTGCATCCGATGCCAGATCATCGGATGCGATATGCTAATGACCCTCGGCTCCTGCTCGCAGCAGAGCAGGAGCCGAGTGTCATGCGTCTGTGCTCCGATTCTCTCGCACAGGGAGGATCGGAGCACAGCTGCGGAGGAGGCGGAGAAATGAATTTCTCCATCTCCTCCATTGCTGGGGTTCGCTTATAACGCACATCACTCGGATGATAGCCAAGTGGTGTGCGCTGTCTCACTCACACCCATAGGCTTATATGGGTGCGAGTGAGCCGAGAGTTTTCCTCGGTCCGAGACAATCGCAGTATGCTGGGATTGTCTCGGACCAAGGAAAACGGGCGGCAAAAAGTCGGCTGGTGGGAGCTGCCCCATATGTTAACATTGGGCCGAGTGCAATGCGATTTTTTTATCGCATTGCACTTGGCCATTTAAAACACCAGTGTGACACCGGCCTTAGGCCTGTCCCCAGCGTAGGCTCTGATCGTTACACTGACCCTAGCGAGGGGTCACCGGTATTTCCTCCTGGGCTACAAGTCCTAGATACAGTGCAGACCTAAAGTTTGGACACGTCTTCTCATTTAAAGATTTTTCTGTATTTTCATGACTAGGAAAATAGTAAATTCACACTGAAGGCATCAAAACTATGAATTAACACATGTGGAATTATATATCAACAAAAAACCAAAAGATAGTCAGCTCACCTGAATATCGGCTATTCCACACCTGTTCCTGCACGGAAAAGTTGAGCACTCAGTCTGTGGAATTATATACTTAACAAAAAAGTGTAAAACAACTGAAATTATGTTTTATATTCTAGGTTCTTCGAAGTAGCCACTTTTTGCTTTGATGGCTGCTTTGTACACTCTTGGCATTCTCTTGATGAGCTTCAAGAGGTAGAAACCGGGAATGGTCTTCCAACAATCTTGAAGGAGTTCCCAGAGATGCTTAGCACTTATTGGCCCTTTTGCCTTCACTCTGCAGTCCAGCTCACCCCAAACCATCTCGATTGGGTTCAGGTCTGGTGAGTGTGGAGGCCAGGTCATCTGGCGTAGCACCCCATCAATCTCCTTCTTGGTCAAATAGCCCTTACACAGCCTGGAAGTGTGTTTGGGGTCATTGTCCTGTTGAAAAATAAATGATGGTCCAACTAAACGCAAACCGGATGGACTAGCATGCCGCTGCAAGATGCTGTGGTAGCCATGCTGGTTCAGTATGCCTTCAATTTTGAATAAATCCCCAACAGTGTCACCAGCAAAGCATCCCCACACCATCACACCTCCTCATCCATGCTTCACGGTGGGAACCAGGTATGTAGAGTCCATCTATTCACCTTTTCTGCGTCTTGCAATACACGGTGTTTGGAACTAAAGATCTCAAATTTGGACTCATCAGACCAAAGCACAGATTTCCACTGTTCTAATGTCCATTTCTTGTGTTCCTTAGCCCAAACAAGTCTCTTCTGCTTGTTGCCTGTCCTTAGCAGTGGTTTCCTAGCAGCTATTTACCATGAAGGCCTGCTGCACAAAGTCTCCTCTTAACAGTTGTTTTAGAGATGGGTCTGCTGCTAGAACTCTGTGTGGCATTAACCTAGTCTCTAATCTGAGCTGCTGTTAACCTGCAAATTCTGAGGCTGGTGACTCGGATAAACTTATCCTCAGAAGCAGAGGTGATACTTGGTCTTCCTTTCCTGGGGCGGTCCTAATGTGAGCAAGTTTCGTTGTAGCGCTTGATGTAGTGCAACTGCACTTGGGGACACTTTTCCCAATTTTTCGGACTGACTGACCTTGATTTCTTAAAGTAATGATGGCAACTCATTTTTCTTTACTTGGCTGCTTTTTTCTTGCCATATTACAAATTCTAACAGTCTATTCAGTAGGACTATCAGCTGAGTATCCACCAGACTTCTGCTCAACACAACTGATGGTCCCATCCCCATTTATAAGTCAAGAAATCCCACCTATTAAACTTGACAGGGCACACCTGTGAAGTGAAAACCATTCCCGGTGACTACCTCTTGAAGCTCATCAAGAGAATGCCAAGATTGTGCAAAGCAGTCATCAAAGCAAAAGGTGGCTACTTTGAAGAACCTAGAATATAAGACATATTTTCAGTTGTTTCACACTTTTTTGTTAAGTATATAATTCCACATGTGTTAATTCATAGTTTTGATGCCTTCAGTGTGAATTTACAATATTTATAGTCATGAAAATACAGAAAAATCTTTAAATGAGGTGTGCTATTCATGCAGAGCAGTGAAGGAACGTTCCAGCTCCTGCAGTGCTGGAAAAACAATAAAAGTGGAAAGAGTACTCAAAAAAGATAGATGACAAGCTAAACAATAAGAGTACTGGGATCATCCCTGAATATATTAAACCTTTATAAGCACCAAGGCTGTTTTATCTGTGGACTCTCCATGCTTTTCTGCAGGTTTTGTGTGAAAGTACTAAGCTTCTACAAAATTACTAATGATATCAAACTGGGACATTCATATCGATTCAAATTATTGATGTATGTGCAAATTCGCAAGCCCAGTATCTATGAGCTTGAACTATAGCAGGAATTGATAAAACCTTATGATAACTAACATATGATGCCGCAGAGTTGCTAAGATTACAGACAGCTCAGAACAATAACCGTCACCTCATTTTACACATCCCTTTATTCAATTTAATGATGTACATGAATAATCTGAACATGGATCTAAGATTTAGATTAAGGTTGTTCTCTTTTTCCTAAGTGCATTAATGTTTTCACTAATTATCCTTTAATATACTTACTGTTATGCTAATGTTTGATATGCGCAGATGTAGTTCTATCTTTCTAATAAGTATTCCATTGCTTTTTCAGTAATTATGCAAAAAGATTGAGAGCAAAAAAAAAATCTTTAGTGCATCCTGACAGTTCGGCTTACATAGTGACCCTATCTGTTGTAAAGGGGATGTACCATTGCAATCTACGGTAATTATTCATACCACTTTACAAATTAGGTTTATTATCAAAATTTCATGATATTTTCAATAAATCAATCAAACAAGAACAAATGAAATAGCTGAACACAACTAATATGTAGTAAGTGGTTTCTCCAAATTCAGCACAAAACTTCACTTTTATCTAATATATAAAGCTGAATGTGTGTGTGTGTGTGTATGTCCGGGATTGGCATCTGCACCGTCGCAGCTACACAGGTATATACTATATACAGGAGGAGATGACATATAGGTATATACTATATACAGGAGGAGATGACACACTGTTATATACTATATACAGGGGAGATGACATACAGGTACATACTATATACAGGGGAGATGACACACAGGTATATACTATATACAGGGGAGATGACACACAGGTATATACTATATACAGGGGAGATGACACACAGGTATATACTATATACAGGGGAGATGACACACAGGTATATACTATATACAGGAGGAGATGACACACAGGTATATACTATATACAGGAGGAGATGACACACAGGTATACACTATATACAGGAGGAGATGACACACTGGTATATACTATATACAGGGGAGATGACATACAGGTACATACTACATACAGGGGAGATGACACACAGGTATATACTATATACAGGGGAGATGACACACAGGTATATACTATATACAGGGAAGATGACACACAGGTATATACTATATACAGGGGAGATGACACACAGGCATATACTATATACAGGAGGAGATGACACACACATATATACTATATACAGGGGAGATGACACACAGGTATATGCTATATACAGGAGGAGATGACACACTGGTATGTACTATATACAGGGGAGATGACATACAGGTACATACTATATACAGGGGATATGACACACAGGTATATACTATATACAGGGGAGATGACACACAGGTATATACTATATACAGGGGAGATGACACACAGGTATATACTATATACAGGAGGAGATGACACACAGGTATATACTATATACAGGAGGAGATGACACACAGGTATATACTATATACAGGGGAGATTACACACGTATATACTATATACAGGGGAGATGACACACAGGTATATACTATATACAGGAGGACATGACACACAGGTATATACTATCTACAGGGGAGATGACACACGTATATACTATATACCGGAGAAGATGACACACAGATATATACTATATACAGTTGCAGATGACACACAGGTATATACTATATGCAGGAGGAGATGACAAACACTCGTATATACTAAACACAGGAGGAGATGACATACAGGTACATACTATATACAGGTGGAGATGACACAGCTATATACTATATACAGGAGCAGATGACACACAGGTATATACTATATACAGGAGGAGATGACTTACAAGTATATACTATATACAGGAGGAGATGACACACGTATATACTATATTCAGGAGGAGATGACATACAGGTATATACTATATACTGTAAAAGAGGAGATGACACATAGATATATAGAGGAGGAGATGACATACAGCAGGTATATACTATATACAGGGGAGATGACATACAGGTATATACTATATACAGGAGATGACATACAGCAGGTATATACTATATATAGGAGGAGATGACATACAGGTATATAGTATATACAGAAGAGATGACATACAGGTATATACAATATACAGGAGGAGATGACATACAGCAGGTATATACTATTTACAGGGGAGATGACATAGATATATATACTATATACAAGAGATGACCTAAAAGTGTATACTATATATAAGGGAGATGACAAACATGTATATACTGAGGGGAAAATGGGAGGTGTGAGGTGAAAATGAAAAGGTGTGAGTGCAAAATGAGAGGAGTGAGGGAAAATAGTGGAGTGATTGGAAAATGAAGGCGTGTACTACGGAGGACATAGAATGAACTTCAATCCAATATTGCGGGCAGCATGCAGCCAGCGGGTATGGAAAGGGTGAATCAAACACCCGAAAACTCCGCCCATATGACCGAAAACCAATCCTGCCAAATTCAGGTGACAGGTTCCCTCTAAATGGAACCTGTCACCCCAAAAATCGCGGGTGAGGTAAGCCCACCGGCATCAGGGGCTTATCTACAGCATTCTGTAATGCTGTAGATAAGCCCCCGATGTTACCTGAAAGAGGAAAAAAAGATGTTAGATTATACTCACCCAGGGGTGGTTCCGCTGCTGGTCCGGTCGGATGGGTGTCTCTGGTCCGCTGCGGCGCCTCCCATCTTCATTCCAAGACGTCCTCTTCTGATCTTCAGCCACGGCTCCGGCGCAGGCGTACTTTGTCTGCCCTGTTGAGAGCAAAGTACTGCAGCGGGACCGCCCCTGGGTGAGTATAATCTAACGTCTTTTTCTCTTTCAGGTAACATTGGGGGCTTATCTACAGCATTACAGAATGCTGTAGATAAGCCCCTGATGCCGGTGGGCTTACCTCACCTGCGATTTTCGGGGTGACAGGTTCCCTTTAAGCTTTCAAATGTGTACATTCTCATACTTCAAAACATACATCTTTACTAACCAACACCATATGAATAAGATATAGAAATTTTTGGATTCTGTAGTTTATAGCAATGAAAGAAAACTGAAACTTTTTAGGCCTCAGTGGTAAAGAGGAAGAATGAATCATAGGATGAAAAGAAAATCATATCTACAGTGAAGCATGATGGTGACTTGATGATGCTCTGGGACTACTTTGCTTCCTCTGGCATTGAAACTCTTAGGCCGGGATCACACGGCTGAGTCTCGCATGTTAACATCTGGCACTACCGCCTGCACTCAGGAGCTGAGCGTGCGGCTCCATGTATTGCTATGCAGCCGCACGCTCTGCTCCCGAGTGCAGGCGGCAGTGCCAGGTGTTAACATACGAGACTGGGCCGTATTTCTCGCATATGTGATCCCGGCCTTAAAATGAGGAGGATACAATGTATTCAATTAAAGAAGCACTCCTCCCATCAAAGTTTTTATTCTCTTAATATATTGCATTCATCATATACACTGTGTACCTACAATTGCTGATTTCACCCCTATACGCAGCAAATTCTTCTCTTTTCTCTGGTCTGCTTAAAAACAGGATGTTTCTTGTCCCCACATTTATCATTCCCCTCATCAACTCTTGACCAACCTGCTCTGCCCCCCGCCATTGAGTTTTACAGTGACTCATGAGTCATACAGGCAAAATTAACTTCCTGTTCCTACATAGATCTTAGAAAGATTCAAACAGTCAGTTTTTAATCACATGATGTCATAGACCTAATGGAAAATAGAAGAATTTGTTGGGTAGAAAGGTAAAATGAGCAATTGTAAGTACACAGTGCTATATAATATGATGCCTGCAATAAATTAAGAGGATAACAATTTTGATGGGAGGAGAGATTCTTTACGTATCAGGAAATTCTAGGAGAAATCCTCACGCTCTCTCTGATTAAGCTGAAGATTAAACATGATTGGACGCTCCCAGAGAACAGTGACACCAAGCATACCTAATGGCATGATTTCAGAAGAATTCTGGTGGAATTTGAAGTAGGAGGATGCAGCACACAAACCCAAAAATATCAGTGACCTGGAGGCCGTCGCTCATTAGGAATGGGCTAAGATCCCTCAGGAACATTACCAGAAACTGGTGTCTAACAAAGCATCATGTTTACTGCTGGTAATACAGCCAAAGGTGCTTTATAAAAGGGACTGTCACCTGAATTTGGCAGGCTCTCTGTCCGGTCCGATGGGCGGTGTTTTCTCTCCTCTCATGCACCCCTTCCTTTCCCACTGGCCGCAATATTATCTTGAATGTGAGTCTGGTTCCTCCGTAGTTCACGCGTGCGCAATGCAATCTTGCCTTGCGCACACGCAGTATGCTTTGCCCAACTGCGGGCAAAGCTGAAAAGCATTAGTGCGCATGCGCAGCTGCACTATGTCCCGGAACACAGCGATATACTTCCGGGACATAGTGCGGCTGAGGCAAGATTGCATTGCGCACGCGTGAACTACGGAGGAAACAGACTCATATTCAAGATAATATTGTGGCCAGCGGGAAAGGAAGGGGTGCATGAAAGGAGAGAAAACACCGACCATCGGACCAGACAGAGAGCCCGCCAAATTCAGGTGACAGAGTCCCTTTAATTACTAAAGATACTTCTAATTTAGGGGTTGAATAATGCTGAATTTTGAGAACTCACGTATTAGTTGTTTTGAGCTATTTACATTGTTCTTGTTTGATTGTTTTATTGCAAAAAGTTAGCAAATTTTGCTAATAAACCTAATATTAATAGGGGTATAATAATCTTGATTGCAACTATACATGTTTACACATTTAGGTAAGATTACAGCAGTTATCTAGTCTTAGAAGCATAGTATGCTGTCGCTCTACGTGAGTGCCGAATCATGACATTGTGCGATGCACACTCTTTTGACTCCCCTGTATGCCCAATGTGAGTATGTGTTCTGTATTCATGCAGTCACATGCTGGTTAGTCTCACCCGGTTCCTCTTGTTTTGATAACAGTGGAATGAGACTAGTCACCACATGACTGCAAATATGCAAATTGCATACATGCTACTCACATGGGGCATACAGTTGAATTATGACAGTGAGTGCATCGCACACTGTCACGATTCGGCAGTCTACAGTCACATAGAGCAACTGCAAATTATTTCCTTAGGCCAGACATCCACTTTAATATTTTACTACAAAAAGCACCCCATCTATCCTAACCAGACTCTACCCATCGACAGTGGTAATATTGTTTCTGGTAGAAGCAAGTTTTCCTCCTTTTTTTTGTCCAACACAAAATGCAATATATTCTGTACTGCTCTAATTTAAAATAAAGCAAGTTACTAATAAGCCCTACTTTTCAAAACTTCACACATCATCTGATTTCATCTGCTGTCTCAGCCAAAATCAGGAGTGAAAAAGAATGAAGCCAAGTTCGGTCTTTGTAAATTCTTATGATGCTGTTAGTTTTAGTGATTAAATCTGTGGTCAGGCTGGAATGCGCTGTCATATTATATTTCTTTGAAATTGGCCTTTAAAAGGGTTGTCCAGGCATACAGATGAAAAAAAAAAAACATTGCAAAGGCTTTGAGAAATAAAGAAACTTTATAATTTACTGGCTGTTAAAATTCCTGCTTGTTTCTGAGCTGTGAGATGTGGTGGCTCATTACTTCCTGCTACCTTCCATTCAGAGCCCAAACAGCAGAATTTTCTTGCCTCTGGAACATAGTCTGTCACTCGGGCTGAGCCCAGTGTGCAGGGGTGGGACTCAGTCAGGAGATCTCAGGGCATTGAGGTCTGAATGATGGTGTCATGGGGGCGTGGTCTTTGATCTTCCTGTGAACACACACGCAGGTTGCAGGGGAGCTGAGGAGGAGAGTGGCGCTAGGAAACAGTAATGATGAAGTGGGAGTATATGAAGGAGGGGCTACTGGAAACAGCACTGAATCTTTAAGAGGGGTCGTAAGCAAGGGAAACGGTGGGGAAAGGCGACAGAGCAGGCATATCACAACAGTATACATCTTTTTTTCCATGTTGAAACTGTATATCCATCTGAAAACCACAGTCCGTGAGTGCAGTAGGCGGGCCAGATATCAACAGCCAACTAGAGGGCAGTGAGGATAGGAGTTTCGGTTGTATGCAACTCAGTGAATGATGATGAATGTAGTCTGGATGTGTGTGCTGGCATAAGGCCATGAACATAAACAATAACAAGCTACAACAATGGCTACAGGAGGTGAATGGGAAAATAAAAGGTAACAGGAGTGTTTCTGGACTCACTGTTATGACTGTAAAAATGTTGTTATTCTTGTGCTCCTAAAATCCCTTTAAGGAAAGCCTTTCACTTCCTTTTTTTGTCTGAATTTTACCCTAAAAGTATATTATGAAAAAAAACCCACACTTTCTCATCATTACAATGACAATACCAAGAAGGAAAGCTTGTAGAATGATGGAAATCACAGGATCGATAGACATTCTAGTGATATGCAAATGATGAAAAAGTAAACAACATTTTTAAAACATTTTATTTTTGTCAATATAGTGTGAGCACCACGAGCACAAACACATGCACTGACACCCGTTGACATGTTATCAATTAGGTTATTTATGGTTGTTTGAGGAATGTTCTTCCATGAAAAGTGCACTTGGGCACACAAATCATCAAAATCCACTGCTGACAGCTCTTTTTGCAATTGCTGACCAATGACGTTTCATATGACTGGTTCCCTAAATGATCTATTCTGTACTGCAAGTGAAATTAGAAGTCACATACCAAGCATAAGGTGTTAAACAGTGTATATGCAAAGCTTCAAAAGGTGTTTGCATGACATTGGGCTACAAGCCAGTTCCGTTGATGTCACCGTTTTAAAAGGCTATTATAGTGCAGAGCAAGTGGGCAATGGAGGCTGAAATAAAGGTCTATCCTCTTCAGTAATGAGTCCCACTTTTTTCTAGTACATAATACCAGTCATTTGGACTAGAGATCACATGGAGAACAACTTGAGGCATTCATGAGGGAATGTCCAAATCCAAGGATTAAGTGCAGTTGCCGGACCCCCCTAGTCTCAATCCAAGTACATTAATTGCTCGTCTCTAGATTTCTTTAGTCATGAAACCAGCCATACAGTCATTTATCCAAAGTTTTACAAGAGTAATTTTTCAACATGACAACACAAAGCCACGTGTTGCTCGTGCTACTGTGCATAGTCCACCTGGCCTATACATTATATTACGGCCTGCAGTGTCTATAGACTTATCTCCCATCTAGTACATATGGGATGTCATTGGTCTGCTGTTGCAAAGGTACCTGCCAGCAGCGGATTTTGTTGACTGGCATACCAACTACATTTAGCGTGGCAGAACATTCCTTAGGCAACCATTAAATCTTAATTCATAGCATGTGAGGGCGTGTCAGTTCATGTGTTTCGGCGCTTGGCGCTCATACTGAATATTGAATAATTTGAGATGTTGCAGTTTCAAAGTTGAGGAGTTTACTTGATTGATCTGAAATGAGCTGACTGTAGGCTCTGACATATTGTTTGAGTAAGCCCCATTCAGTGTTATTTTGGCCAAAGTCTGATCACTATACACTGGAATATCTTTATTATTATTGTACAGAATACCTAGTAGACTATGATTTCATTTTAAGAGGTTGACAGTAAAACAAATGTTTACTGCCCTTTATAGATTTTTTTAACATGGAAACTTAATGACTATATATGCCACTCTACACCTATATGTCATATGTTACAAACTTCCAACTACTTGACAAGGGCCAAATTAGCAGTAGATAACAATACACTTTGGACACCATTGGGATATAGACAGGTTGTTTTTGGATCAATATAGAAAATATATTAAAGGAATAAATCACGTTCAGAAAATAATCGTCCAAGGGGGAAATTATAGAGGTGCTTAATATATTTTAAGCAAAGACAGGTCACTATTAAAGACAGGATTTAAGCAAAAAAAGAAGATTTTGCTTGCAAATAAAGGACACTTGAATAGTATGGAAAAAACATTAGTCTCAATGGATTGTTTAATATCTTCAAATGACCATCCTTGCCTGAATAGTGACTTGATATTTCTCATGTATAATCACTCTATCTGGCGCCATCCATTTTCCTCCCACTGCTTGCTTTGCTCAGATTGGCATTCTGTTCTTCCTGATTTCCAGATGTCTGCAGAAGTGGCATGGGAAGTACAGTGGAAAGTCCAAACCATGCCTCCCCTGCCTTTCCTACCCCACAGCATAGGATGGTTTAGACTGACCACTACACTCCCATGCCACGGCAATGGCCATCTTGAAAGCAGGAGGATCGGAACACTGATCCGAGCAGATGAGACGGTGGGAGGCAAATAAAGGGCAACAATTGGTTGACTTTTCATTCCCTGGTGGAGGGTCTTTTTACTATGTAGTTAATTTATTCACTGAAGGAAAATATATAAAGCAGCCCATATAAATGTATACAGTATATGACTTACATATACCCGCTAATCAGATCAAAACTGTGTATGAAACATTATGACTATCTACAGTGTTCTAGATTATTAAAAAAGCACAAGGAAATCTAAAGGTTAATAATGAATTAATTTACTCAATGACTGTGGGTAGTATGGTACATATTTTGTTTCTTTGATAAAACCTTATCAAAGTCCATTGCTTATCTCTGTATTCATATATACAGCAGGTCCAGTGATGTTCGGGCAATAGACTGCAGGCAGCGCGTGTTCAAACCCTTTACCATATCCAATGCTGTGCGCATGAAGCAGAGATTTCCTGCAAGTGACCTCTTTACCAGCTTTGTCATGTCTTTGATGAGAGCATTTGATGTTGCAGTGTATTGATATGTTTGGCTTTAAACCCAAAATAGGATTAGAGGAGCTTATACTTTAATGCTTTTCCCAACATAATTCATCTGTTTCATATTTACTGCCTAAAATGGTAAATTAGGGAATTGTATCAACACCTATTCAGTAATAAATGATTTTCTTTCATAGTAGACACTAAAGCTGGAAATACACATTTGATAGCTGTTGACTGAATGTTTGTTCGGTAGATAACTCTCAATCCCCCAAAACATGCCTGCTCAGCTGTGCATGCACTTGTTCTCAGTTGCAAGAGGGGAATTAGACCCTGTCAAACATTTTGAGCTGACTTATTCCCTAGAAAGATTAAGCAGTTTAACTCCAACTATAAATGTCCCTTGACTCCTGTCTTGAGAAAAGAGTCTTGAGGTCCTAATATATCATGGATGGCCCTGTGGAAGTTCGGGTTCTGGTACCCGACCTGTACTTTATTCCAAAGTTCAGCTCGGGGACCAGAACTGTACTCAAATTTGAACTAGAACATGAACCCTATTGAAAACAATAGGGACTTGAACTTTTGATCTGGAAGATATTGTCTCTCTCTCTCCTCACCTGACTTTCCCAGGAACTCAGAACTTTGCAACCAGCTTCTGGGAAAAGTAGATGTTCAACGATTAGCGTTGGACACTAACTGTCCAGTTCGAACCACAATTTTTTAAGGTCGGGTTCGCTCATCTCTAACCCTGGACAATAACAATATAAAGGATCCTCCAACTTGAATTGGGATGTTAACCATAGTACACGTCATTTATGGCTTGCCAGAAATTTACTCACCAGACTGCCAATCGCAACTGACATTCTTGACTGGATGCCAAAAAGGTGGACCCATAGCCTTCCTGCTGCCACATGAAGTGCAGCCTGCTTCTTCCTATTGGATACTCCCTTAGTCAATTACATGTCCTGCATTTTCTTCTTCCACATTGGGCAGATTACTGGAGAGCTAAAAACGATACTTCTAAACGTCTTGTGAAATCATTTTCATATTATAACAATATATATTGCATGCTATAATATTTCAGTAATATGTGGTAATGCAATTTGGGAGTTATGGAAGTCATTGATCAATATATGGTGGTTAGCCAGGCTATTAAAAGGATATGAAAAATTCAGCACTTGAAAAGTAAAATGTCTAAAATGTTTAAAGGGAACCTGTCATCTGAATTTGGCGGGACTGGTTTTGGGTCATATGGGCGGAGTTTTCGGGTGTTTGATTCACCCTTTCCTTACCTGCTGGCTGCATGCTGGCTGCAATATTGGATTGAAGTTTATTCTCTGTCCTCCATAGTACACGCCTGCACAAGGCAAGATTGCTTTGCGCAGGCGTGTCCTATGGAGGACAGAGAATCAACTTCAATCCAATATTGCAGCCAGCATGCAGTCAGCGGGTAAGGAAAGGGTGAATCAAACACCCAAAACCTCCACCCATATGACCCAAAACCAGTCCCGCAAAATTCAGGTGACAGAGTCCCTTTAATATGAACAACCCTTTTGAACTGTGAGTAAGGAAATGTGCTTAAAGGGACTAATGCAGGAAACTGGAATTGCGTGTCCAGTTTTACTTTTCCTGCAGTAGTTTTCTCGGTTATAATTCTGCAACTGCAGATGCTGCTTCTTTCCTGACAAGCAGGGCAGAGAGATTTTTCTAATGGTTGCTCTCCAGGATCACAATAAAGAGAACAGACTCTGGGGAGAATAACTAAGCGTAAGGGTCCAGCCCACTCAGCTATTAAAGTGAACTTTGGGCTCCAATTCACCCATACACTCTGGTCACCAGTTGGCTCCATACTGTGCAAATATATGTTATAACGTTACTGGATTCTTTTTTTTTAACATTATGTAAATGGAAAACATTGTTACTTTTTTGATCTATATAACTATAAGGCTATGTGCACACGTTGCGGATTTTCTGCGGTGCAGAAACGCTGCAGATCTGCAATTGATTTACAGTACAATGTAAATCAATGAGAAAAAAAAAGCTGTGCACATGTTGCGGAAAATCCACTGCGGAAACGCTGTGGTTTAAAGGAAGTAGCATGTCACTTCTTTTTTGAGAATCTGCAGCGTTTTCGTACCCATTCCATTATAGAAATCCGCAGGGGTAAAAAACGCAGCAAATCGACAAAAAACACAGCAAAAACGCACCAAAAACGCAACAAATCCGCAGGTGCGTTTTCTGCCAGGAGAGGCAGAATCTGCACCAGAAATTCCTAAGGCTAATCCACAACGTGTGCACATAGCCTAAGTTTTAAAGTGTATTTCCATTTTTAGGAAAATTGTGTCCCAAGGTACAGTTTGTAGTAAAAAAAAGCAAACCGAGCTGTACTCAATCCTTCCCAGATCCAGTGCTGAGCCCACCGCGTCCCCGATGGCTGTCGTTGTCTGCAGCACTAAGGGTACGTTCACATTAGCGTTGCGCCGCTGTTGCGTCGGCGACGCAGCGGCGACGCAGCGGCGACGCGCCCCTATGTTTAACATAGGGGACGCGTGCGTTTTTTGGGTGGCGTTTTTCGCCACGTGCGTCGTTTCCGACGCTAGCGTCGGACGCAAGAAAATGCAACAAGTTGCATTTTCTGTGCGTCCGATTTTTGTCAAAAACGACGCACGCGTCGCAAAACGCGCGCGTTTTTGCGCGCGTTTGCGCGCGTTTTAACATGCGTCGCGCGTTGCGTCGCCGACGCAGGGCGGCGCAACGCTAATGTGAACGTACCCTAACATCATGTCGACAGCACTGAGGCCAATCCCTGGGCACAGCGTGTAGACAGCACAAGCTGCTGACCTCACTAGCGGCAATGCTGTCAACATGACGTCAGCAGACAACAGCACATATCAGGGAAGCGGCGGGGATCTCTGCAGGGTAAGAAAATCCATTAGATTTTTACCAGCAAGCTATGCCTGAAAATACTGGTGTCCAGAAAATGGAAAATAAATGTAGTGGTAGGACAACCCTTCACAGGAATATTGATTTTTTTTATTAAATTGAATTTTCTTTAAGAATAAAACTTATTGTTAAACACAAACAAAAGAAGGAAAAAATTATGGATAACATCCGTCAAAAAATCCTCGGACACATCCTTCGTGCAGAGAATTTATTCCAATTAGAAATCGTTTGGCCCGTGTGTTAATGAATGATTAATACCTCGCAGTGCGCCACATGTCAGGGATATGTTTTACACATTATAGATTTTTTTTTGCATACTGTCTGAAACTCAATCAACCTTTCATTATAAAGAGGTCAGAGGCACATTGCAGCTGAAGCCATTTTTCAGTTGTGTAATGGAGAAGCGACAAGACATGGGATTTTGTTATTTCCATTTTTGCTTCTTATTTATTCTGTTGCTTTCTGAGGTCAACTTTAACTAGATGGTTTCCTTCTAAAACAGTAAGAGAATATGTACCAGAAGATTGGCTTATGCAGTTTCCTTTGAAAGAAATAATGTTTTTATGGAAGAGTACCTTTGTAATACACCATGATATGGAGCATGCTACAACTTTTTTTAATGGCATGAAAAAAGCACTGTAAGCCCATATAAAATAAGTGACTGATGAAGATACGGTAAGAGCTGGTAGTGTGTTACCTTATGCCATATTTTTCGGATTATAAAACGCACTTTTTCCCCCAAAAAAAGTCTTATAATCCGAAGTTACAGTATTTTACCTGGAGGGCAGCAGCAGCTGAGTGGAGTCACAGCTTCGCCTGCAGCAGGAATGGAGCGATGCTGTGGGCCCCATCCTCTCAGAAGAAGTCGAGAGTAGAGGTCCCCTCTCCTGTACATATCTGTACAGTGGGCTTCGGGAAAAAGGCCACTGGAGGCAGCGCATGCTCAGATTGAGATCTCAGGAATCAGTTTCAAAAAGCCCAACACAGGGATATGTACGGGAGAGGGAACCTCCTCTCGCCGACAACTTTTTCTGAGAGGAATGGGCAGCAGCATCACCCTTCTCCGGCTGCCGCAGCAGTCCTCCTGGATCAGAGACCCTTCTGAGAAGATGGGGCTCACAGCATCGTCCCACTCTTGTTGCCATTTCCGACCTCTTGAAGCAGTGACCCTTGCTTCTGTGACCCCGCTCCACTGCCATTGCCACCCAGGTCAGCTACCGTTAAAATGGTTTAAAATGGTTTATAAGCCGCACGATTTTTTACATACATTTTTTTCCTATTTTTCACCCCATTATAATCCAATGCATGTTATAATCCACAAAATACGGTATATCATTTTAAGGACAGTTTCCAACGTCCGACATTGTTGGTTTGAGCACAGACTGAGATGGTCGGACCTACTGCAGGGCTCCTGACGTGAATTCAGCAATTATATCCGATACAATTAAGTCAGAGTCAAAACACCCACACTAAGTCCAGGCATCGCGGTCTGTACTGAGATCTTGAATGTTGGATGTGTGAAACCGGCCAAACATGTTTTTGTATTTTGACCATATGCATAAGGCCGAAAAACTTTTCATAAAACACATGATTACACAAATTTTTTCTCTATGGTTACAGCAGCCTTTTTGGTGCAAGGGGGCACAGTTGTCAGTGTGACTTCTATTTACTATAGTTTAGAGAAATCATTAAACCAACTCGGCACAGACTAAGGCTAGGTTCACATGACAGTATAAAAAAATTGTTCGGTTGCATCCAGAAAAGTGGTCCGATTTTTCCTAACTTGTCATCCATGCACAGTCCTTTTATACAATTGTTTTTTTTTACAGCAGTAGCTATTAATCATTTACAGATCAATTTCAGTTTTCTAACTTACAAAATTGCAATGTGATGGTAAAAATTGCATACTATACTGTGCAAGCCCGGATTGGCAATCTGCCGAGGCGGGTATATGCCTGGTGGATTGGCGGCACTGAGTTGCAAAGTGGCTGCGGGCCCTTTAAAACTTTTGCAGAAACCACTGTTTCCACACGCTGTGTCACGCGCATGCGCTGACAGGGCTGACAGCTAATATTCCCATGCCGGTAAGGTAACATCAATATTGCCCCCTGCCTTAAAATAGCAACTCACAGCTGCCCCAGAAAAGGCACATCAATTAGATGCCTAAATTCTGGTGCTTTGCCTGGCTCTTCCCACTTGCCCTCTGGAGGCGGCAAGTGGGGTTCATATTTGTGGGGTTGATGTCACCTTTGTATTGTCTGGTGACATCAAGTCCATGGCTTACATCATCACCCATTCCACTGAAGCCATGGTCACCTGTAATAATACAAAAATAAAAAACAACCATATCTCTCACCTGTTTGTCATTTTGTCCCATGCCATAATCCATGTCTGGGGATAAAAACAGTTTTCAACCTGGATGGTGCCAAGATGCAGCCATCCAGGTTGAGAACCACTGAGGAATGAGCTGCTACCAACGCAGCCTCTGTGACTAGCGGTGACATCATCAAGGTTACCCCAGGCCCTTAGGCTGCACTGCCAGCCGGGCCCCTGAACTATGGTGACCTAGGTGAGCTCAGTGCTGCACCATGAGACTTTTTCTCACTGTGCTAGTGATTTTCACACCAGTTATTTATTTAAATAATTTAAAAAACAGTTAGGGGACCCCTCTATTCTTGATAACCATCCTTGCTGAAGCTGACAGCTGAGGGTTTCAGCCTGCATCTTTCAGTTTTGCCTGGCTGGTTATCAAAAATAAAGGGTGACCCACAGCAATTTTTTTTAAATTAATTATGGTTCATTGATGCCACTTTTCCTGGTGTCTGTCCCTAATTTTAGTTGTTTTATCAGCTTTTTTGCCCCCCCCCTCCCTGAAGATGATGTCTAGGTGATTGGTTTTGCCTCCCATTGAAGTCAGTGGGGTTCGGGTATGTTCGTTGAACTGTTTGGCAAATATGTTCGGCATGTTGGGACATTCACCGATCCGAACCTTGAAAGGTTCACTCATCTTTAGTGTTTAGCAAATAAAAATTAGTAGCATTATTGAGCCATCTACCTGGCCCCTCATGCAGTGTCCCCCCTTAGGTATTCTCAGAGCTGAGTTGATGAGTGCATTTTTACCCAAGGCGACATTTTACATAGCAGTTATGGAGGAAATATGGCGAATGTGCTCTTTTTTTCTCCCTTTAATCAAGTCTTTGTTACTTACATTTGCTAATTATCTCTTTCTGCTCAAGCCTGATATGTATATTTCATTGTTGTTGTTTCCTGATATAATGTTCCATCCAGTCATTTATACTACAGTTATGAAGATTTGCCGCCATATAGTCAATGATCCACTCACTAGTTTGCTTTGCTTTTGACCTTTTTATTTTCAAAGTTTTTGCAAACACTAAATTTTAATGGGTTATTTCCAAAATCAAAATGTGATGTCCTCATTCGGTGCATACAGATTAAATAATGTGAACCTGTTGATTGATACATGTTGCCCAAATCATGGGCAGCATGTATCAGCCACTGGCTGTAGTATCCTAGGGAGGTATGTTTGTCTCTGAAACACTGTGGAATTTCAGAAAAAAACATACTTTTAATAGCTACCAGGTACCAAGCCACATTATTGACTAGTCATACATGCGGGTCTCTGTTCACGCAAGGTAGTGGCTTGTCAGACACTGTCAGTTGGCCGGGGAGATGCCGCCGGAGACCTGCCTGTATGACTAGTCAATAGCGCTGCTCAATCCCCGGCAGCTATTAAATGTGTGTTTCTCTGAAACGCCACAGAACTTCAGAGGCAAACATACCACGGCTGGGATACTATGGCCAGTGGCTGATACATGCTGCCCGTGGTTTAAGCACTATGTATCACCTGATAAGTTGCTTTTAATTCATCCTAAAACATTGTACAATTTGTTACATTTTGAAGATATTACTTCCTTGATACTGTTTTCACCTTGCTTATTTATAAATGTAAAAGAAAAGTGGAAACGGGAGAGTCAGCTTACCGGATCCATGTTGTGATGAAACTGTGTAAGTTGTCACAGCATGGAGCCGCCCAGGACCTGATGCAGTTAGCGGACACAAAAAAATCTCCAGCAAAGAGTCAGATGAATAAAACTTCACAATTTATTTAGACATGATAAAAAAAGCACTATAGGTTCCTTCAGTGGTCTCCAATCAATGCGTTTTGGCTACGCCTTACTCATGGTTATTAATGAGTAAGGTGTAGCCGAAACGCGTTGGTTGGAGACCACTGGAGGAACCTATAGCTTTTATTATGTTGTCTAAATAAATTGTGAAATTTTATTCATTTGACTCTTCGCTGGAGATTTTTTCTCTTTGCTATCATGTTTTATTTACTCTTCGTTTATATTAGATCCATTCTCTAGCATGATAGATTGAGCATGCACAATTGTCTCCTTCTCTTCCCCCATAGTCTACTACTGTCTCTCTGTGTAGATATTGTATACTGTGCATGCATGATCTGCCATTCAGTAGCTTTGGCCAAGCATGCGCTGCGAGACACTATATTCTCAGTCCCTGCAAAGTCTCAGCTTACTGAGAGAACGAGCTCAACTCTATGATTAGTTCTACTGTGTCTGAAAATCAGGGGGTTGACTGATAGTGTTAAAAGTGAGATGAAGCTCACTGTCTGAAGGACCAGAGGCTGGCTGATAATAAGCCAGACGGGGGTTGAGTCTGCCTTCTCATGTCTGGCAGTCATGGCTTGTTTGGAACTGTTTTCCCGGTAAGAATGCAGCTTTTTTCCCCATGAAATTGGACTTTTAGCTTGATTTCAGAATATTGTGGTAAAATAACGCATTGTGATCACAAGTGTGAACATACACTGAAAGGGATCTGGAAAGACACATAGCTCCACTGTGCTACTTTCAACTCTGCTGGGCCATCAGTGAGAGGTATAACTACCTACGAGGTCTGGATTTACGGATGATGGCAAAATAGTAATGAGGTAAGGCCCAAAACATATTACTGGAAGGGTGATGCCATGTGTTATATATAACAAAAGGAAAGCGTAAAACAAGATAATCTTGTATTATCAACAACTCACTACCCCACTTTATTTTTTCACAGCATATACTGTATAATTCCATCCATCAACCCCTGAAATCACCATATTAAGTCGAATGAACAAATCTGCATTATACAATCCCTGTATGTCTCGCAATGCCTGGCCTAACTAGGGGTATCTTGACTTCAACTAATAACTTCATAAATGCATTTGAAAATGTTAGTTCGGGTTAAGAAATCTGCAGTTAGTCCTGGCATTTCAGTCTGAACATGGTTCATAAAATATGGATGTTTGGAATCAGCATTGGGACAAATGTTAGGGTTTTTTTTCTCGTCTGCAAAAAATTGACATTTTTTCTTCAGCGTGCTCGATCAGATATTCAGCAGTGTTTGGTCAGTGTGTCAGATTATACCATCAGAGATTCATCAGTTATTGGGGGTTTCCCAAAGTTTTCCTAGTCAGTCAGTGAAAACAGCCCACAGATGCATTTCAGATGACATCCGCATGCTGTCCTTATTTTTGTAGATCCATTCACTGGAATAGATGAGATTGGTTTGCAAGTCAGAACAAAATAGGACATCTTTGTTTTTTTGTTTTGTAGACCATCAGTTTCATGCGCGTAGCCCCTAGAATGTAATGTGCCAATGCATTGTAAAAAACACAGAGATCTATTAGGAGTTGATTAAGCAAGTGTATTTTTGGTTTGTGTGCTGTCCTTATGCAGAATAGACCTGAAACAGACAAGACATGGCCCAACTGTAGCTTATGTGCTACTGACCCTAAGCAATTTTCCACATGGGCTACAGGTTTCTGTAGGGAAAAATCATAGCATGCACTAATCTGCTTCAATTTAGTGATCAGATTAGTGCACATAACAGGAGGCCGCTCTATTACCAGCAGCAATGTGGGAATGTGCACAGAGCCAGTAGCATTCGCAGTTTGTAGTGATGAGCTCGATTTTAAAAACAAATGTCTGGAACTGGCCTTATGCCTTATTCACACATCCGTAGCTGGTCAGTGTTTCACATCACTCTTTTTCAGCCAAAATCAGAAGTAGAACCTACAGAACTGTAAAAGGATTCACAACTGTACTTTTAGTTTGGAGATGATTCACTCCTGCATTTGGCTTCCAATTGTTGATAAAATATTGGTCAACCATGCTGACGTATGAGTAGAATCTTATTCTTCATTCAGAGGTGCATATTTTACAATAGGTTTGTGGTTTTTCTTTGCAATTTGCAGAACACAGATGCCAAATGCATAAATTGCAGCCTACGTTAAGTGCATATGGCATATGAGTGACTGTCCACACAGACTGCAATTATGCTTTGAAAATATTTGTGCATGCACTAGTCTGGTTTGTTTTATTGATCGTCCTAGTGCACGTAATGGCAGTCAGAAAACCAGAGAGGTGGAGCAACTCAGTAAGCACATAGGAGAGCAAAGGGAGAGGGGACTGCAGTACGGTGGAGAAGCAGGGTGCTGCTGTGAAATGTAGTTTTAACAGATAAGAAGAAGACCACCCATCTGGCTCTCTCAAACTGGATATACATAGGTGCTTAAGGAGATGAAAAGTAGTCACAAAGATGCAAGACAGACACTTTATGTTAGCCTTGGTCTGTATATTATCAACTGTGCTTTGTGAAAAATATTGCCATTGTGGGAATAATGTTTAAAATGCTTGTTTCCTTCCTCCCATCTTTATTTTTATTGTTGGCTTGTTCATACTTGAAAATGTCTTCTCAGAAGACATGGGTCGACCTCGAAGTGCTCTCCCAAGTGTAAAGCCTCTTTAAAGTAGTTGTCCAGCCTTGGCCTACAAGTCTGCAGTCAATCTATGTACACAGCGCAGCAAGGATTCTTCGATGCGCCTGACTTGGGCGGTCATTCTTAGAGCTGCTTTCTAACTAGCCTTGCGTGGTCTCGCTCTATGCTAGTGTATTGAGCAAGGCCGTGCATATCTATTTGGAATGTCACATGCCCATCTCTCCCGGCACCAGTGAATCCTCACAGCATGCAGTGCACGTGATTTAATGATTCACAAGTCTGCAGTCATGAAGAGTGACTGCAGACTTGTATTTTTAGGCCGGACAACCCCTTTAACTTCAGTTGCTGTCATTTGCTCAGAAGTACATTCAGACTACATACATAGAGTACATAGACTTTAGAACAAAAACCCCATCAATCATACATATTTGGTGGAAAAACCTTATTGACAAGCCTGTCAAAATAAGGTCAATATGATAATGACTCTATCCACATACAATATTTAAATCTAGGCAATTCGTAACAATTTATTTTATGTTAAACAAGATTTATAGAGAAACTGTATTTTTGTAAAACTTCTGATATGTCTGGCCATCTCACTGGCAATTCTGGCAAATGCCAGAAGGGCTGTCTGGCTGTGGGCCACCTTGCCTGCTCTGTTATTAACAGAATTGGTGTTCTCAAGACACCCATACTGTTAAGAGTTGTGAAGGAGCACAAAGTCACTGACTCCATCACTTACCCCAGCAGACCACGGAAATCATTTGAAATATTGGTCATGTAGTAAATCTTGCTTTTCTCCATCCAGAGTAATTTTATTACTATATCCCATCTGGTGCTTGGTGTACGGGGACACCATGGGCCTGTGTGATTTCAAATGCCAGGGTTGAACTTTAGTCCCAGTCCATACCTGATGGCGTTCCAGGTGCTGAAGCCCCCTACAATAACTAAAATAAAGAGGAAGAAGCACTGAGCTGACTACATAGTAACATAGTAACATAGTTAGTAAGGCCGAAAAAAGACATTTGTCCATCCAGTTCAGACTATATTCCATCATAATAAATACCCAGATCTACGTCCTTCTACAGAACCTAATAGTTGTATGATACAATATTGTTCTGCTCCAGGAAGACATCCAGGCCTCTCTTGAACCCCTCGACTGAGTTCGCCATCACCACCTCCTCAGGCAAGCAATTCCAGATTCTCACTGCCCTAACAGTAAAGAATCCTCTTCTATGTTGGTGGAAAAACCTTCTCTCCTCCAGACGCAAAGAATTCCCCCTTGTGCCCGTCACCTTCCTTGGTATAAACAGATCCTCAGTGAGATATTTGTATTGTCCCCTTATATACTTATACATGGTTATTAGATCGCCCCTCAGTCGTCTTTTTTCTAGACTAAATAATCCTAATTTCGCTAATCTATCTGGGTATTGTAGTTCTCCCATCCCCTTTATTAATTTTGTTGCCCTCCTTTGTACTCTCTCTAGTTCCATTATATCCTTCCTGAGCACCGGTGCCCAAAACTGGACACAGTACTCCATGTGCGGTCTAACTAGGGATTTGTACAGAGGCAGTATAATGCTCTCATCATGTGCATCCAGACCTCTTTTAATGCACCCCATGATCCTGTTTGCCTTGGCAGCTGCTGCCTGGCACTGGCTGCTCCAGGTAAGTTTATCATTAACTAGGATCCCCAAGTCCTTCTCCCTGTCAGATTTACCCAGTGGTTTCCCGTTCAGTGTGTAATGGTGATATTGATTCCCTCTTCCCATGTGTATAACCTTACATTTATCATTGTTAAACCTCATCTGCCACCTTTCAGCCCAAGTTTCCAACTTATCCAGATCCATCTGTAGCAGAATACTATCTTCTCTTGTATTAACTGCTTTACATAGTTTTGTATCATCTGCAAATATCGATATTTTACTGTGTAAACCTTCTACCAGATCATTAATGAATATGTTGAAGAGAACAGGTCCCAATACTGACCCCTGCGGTACCCCACTGGTCACAGCGACCCAGTTAGAGACTATACCATTTATAACCACCCTCTGCTTTCTATCACTAAGCCAGTTACTAACCCATTTACACACATTTTCCCCCAGACCAAGCATTCTCATTTTGTGTACCAACCTCTTGTGCGGCACGGTATCAAACGCTTTGGAAAAATCGAGATATACCACGTCCAATGACTCACCGTGGTCCAGTCTATAGCTTACCTCTTCATAAAAACTGATTAGATTGGTTTGACAGGAGCGATTTCTCATAAACCCATGCTGATATGGAGTTAAACAGTTATTCTCATTGAGATAATCCAGAATAACATCCCTCAGAAACCCTTCAAATATTTTACCAACAATAGAGGTTAGACTTACTGGCCTCTAATTTCCAGGTTCACTTTTAGAGCCCTTTTTGAATATTGGCACCACATTTGCTATGCGCCAGTCCTGCGGAACAGACCCTGTCGCTATAGAGTCCCTAAAAATAAGAAATAATGGTTTATCTATTACATTACTTAGTTCTCTTAGTACTCGTGGGTGTATGCCATCCGGACCCGGAGATTTATCTATTTTAATCTTATTTAGCCGGTTTCGCACCTCTTCTTGGGTTAGATTGGTGACCCTTAATATAGGGTTTTCATTGTTTCTTGGGATTTCACCTAGCATTTCATTTTCCACCGTGAATACCGTGGAGAAGAAGGTGTTTAATATGTTAGCTTTTTCCTCGTCATCTACAACCATTCTTTCCTCACTATTTTTTTAAGGGGCCTACATTTTCAGTTTTTATTCTTTTACTATTGATATAGTTGAAGAACAGTTTGGGATTAGTTTTACTCTCCTTAGCAATGTGCTTCTCTGTTTCCTTTTTGGCAGCTTTAATTAGTTTTTTAGATAAAGTATTTTTCTCCCTATAGTTTTTTAGAGCTTCAATGGTGCCATCCTGCTTTAGTAGTGCAAATGCTTTCTTTTTACTGTTAATTGCCTGTCTTACTTCTTTGTTTAGCCACATTGGGTTTTTCCTATTTCTAGTCCTTTTATTCCCACAAGGTATAAACCGCTTACACTGCCTATTTAGGATGTTCTTAAACATTTCCCATTTATTATCTGTATTCTCATTTCTGAGGATATTGTCCCAGTCTACCAGATTAAGGGCATCTCTAAGCTGTTCAAACTTTGCCTTCCTAAAGTTCAATGTTTTTGTGACTCCCTGACAAGTCCCCCTAGTGAAAGACAGGTGAAACTGCACAATATTGTGGTCGCTATTTCCTAAATGCCCAACCACCTGCAGATTTGTTATTCTGCCAGGTCTATTAGATAGTATTAGGTCTAAAAGTGCTGCTCCTCTGGTTGGATTCTGCACCAATTGTGAAAGATAATTTTTCTTGGTTATTAGCAGAAACCTGTTGCCTTTATGGGTTTCACAGGTTTCTGTTTCCCAGTTAATATCCGGGTAGTTAAAGTCCCCCATAACCAGGACCTCATTATGGGTTGCAGCTTCATCTATCTGCTTTAGAAGTAGACTTTCCATGGTTTCTGTTATATTTGGGGGTTTGTAACAGACCCCAATGAGAATTTTGTTACCATTTTTCCCTCCATGAATTTCGACCCATATGGACTCGACATCCTCATTCCCTTCGCTAATATCCTCCCTTAAAGTGGACTTTAGACAAGACTTTACATAGAGACAAACCCCTCCTCCTCTCCGATTTTTACGATCCTTTCTAAACAGACTGTAACCCTGTAAGTTAACTGCCCAGTCATAGCTTTCATCTAACCATGTCTCGGTTATTCCCACTATGTCAAAGTTACCTGTAGATATTTCTGCTTCTAGTTCTTCCATCTTGTTTGTCAGGCTTCTGGCGTTTGCGAGCATGCAGTTTAGAGGATTTTGTTTTGTTCCAATCTCCTCACTGTGGATTGTTTTAGAAATGTTCTTACCTCCCTTCTGAGTATGTTTTCCTGGGTCGTCTTTGTTCGAGTCTAATGTTTTTCTTCCCGTCCCCTCTTCTTCTAGTTTAACGCCCTCCTGATGAGTGTAGCGAGTCTTCTGGCGAATGTGTGTTTCCCAGGTTTGTTGAGGTGTAGTCCGTCTCTGGCGAGGAGTCCATCATACCAGTAATTCACACCGTGGTCCAGGAATCCAAATCCTTGTTGTCTGCACCATCGTCTTAGCCAGTTGTTTGCATCAAGGATCCTGTTCCATCTCCTGGTGCCATGCCCGTCTACTGGAAGGATAGAAGAAAAAACTACCTGTGCATCCAGTTCCTTTACTTTCTTCCCCAACTCTTCAAAGTCCTTGCAGATTGTCGGTAGGTCCTTCCTTGCCGTGTCATTGGTGCCAACATGTATCAGAAGAAATGGGTGGACGTCCTTGGAGCTGAAGAGCTTTGGTATCCTATCGGTCACATCCTTGATCATCGCACCTGGAAGGCAGCATACTTCTCTTGCAGTTATGTCCGGTCTGCAGATGGCTGCTTCGGTGCCTCTCAGTAGTGAGTCTCCCACCACCACCACTCTTCGTTGCTTCTTGGCTGTACTTTTTGCTGTCACTTGTTGCTGTGTGCCCTTTTCTTTTTTGCTTGCTGGTATTGCTTCATTCTTAGGTGTGCCATCTTCATCCTCTACAAAGATTTGATATCGGTTCTTCAGTTGTGTGGTTGGTGATTTCTCCATGGTCTTCTTGCTTCTTTTGGTCACATGCTTCCACTCATCTGCTTTTGGAGGTTCTCTGACACTTTTTGCACCTTCTGTGACCAGTAGAGATGCTTCTGTTCTGTCTAGAAAGTCTTCATTCTCTTTGATGAGTTTCAAAGTTGCTATTCTTTCTTCCAGACCCCGCACCTTTTCTTCTAAAAGGGCCACTAGTCTACACTTCTGACAGGTGAAATTGGATTCTTCTTCTGGTCGATCTGTGAACATGTAGCACATGCTGCAGCTCACCATGTAGGTTGTCACATCTGCCATGTTGCTCCTAGATCCTGCTGACTTGCTGTGTGTTTTCCTTCTTGTGTAATCTACTCAGCCAAGCTCTCTTGCAATAATGTCCTACAGGCAAAAATTCCTTGAATTCCTGGTTTATGTATATGTATGTATGTATACTAGTTCATGTATAGGTAGTAAAATCCACATATGAAGTTGCCTCACTTTCTCAATGCTTTGCATTACTTGTCTTGCACTTGCACTGAGTTACAAGTTTTATTTTAGCCCACAGCGGCTTTTACAAATTTTCTGGTTGTATTGAACATATAGTACAAGCTTCTTGTCAGACAGCTCCCTAACAGCTGAGTTGAAATTATTTAATGCATTAGAAAGGTTAAGTTTTACCTACCCTAGATTAATGGACAATATCTGATGCAAAAAATAGACTTCCCAGAAGGCGAGTCAACACTTACCAGTGGGAAACATGATGAAGAATTGCCAATGCTACCTTGTACTACAATGTAGCCTGTAGGTAAGGATCAGTACAAAATACATAAGGAGTGACACAATTTTGCATTGTTTTTCCACTTGTTATAAAGAAATTAGAAGAGATCCGTACAACTCAATAATATAATAGAGAACGTGTTAAATACTAAGTGCCGAAAATACTTCTATTGTTGACTGTGCTCTGTATAGTGGTGGGAGAGCGATGGAAATAATTCTGCAGGCATTTTCAAATTCAACGCAGTTTGTTTATAGATTTATACACATTTGTCCAAATGGATAGAAATATTTTACCCGATATGTCGAGATGATTAAATCAATTCTAAAAGTCATCTAATTTAGAAAGAGACAACTATCATAATCATATGTATGTGACTAAATAAAACAATTGAATACACATTATCCATGCGATCATGCTGCAGTGCAGGTGGTGCCGCCGAAGGCGCCTTCCTGCCGAAGGCTATTTTTTTTCAATACATATAATAATTAGTATGTAAAATAGAGGCCAGGTCACAGATGGATCAATGACCTATCACAAGCCATACAGATGAATACCTAATCAGAGCACCACATGAAGACCCCCCACAGGCCGCCCCGGAGCACGAGCATATCATTAACTCAAAACTGAAAATAAAGATTAAACAACAACTCAAGATGGATTTCATCAACCAAGGTATCATTGTAATCAGTATAATGGTGCAGATCGGACACTGTCTGTAGTTTACTCAGCACAATCCTGCTGACAGGTTCCCTTTAAAACAATATCATCAGGTCATGTAATTACTCAATAAATGGTTTGCTACTATATATAGCTCTAACTTGGAGCTTTCCTTCATATATGCTCATTGAATTATGAATAAGCACATTATTCTGCAGTTATTATACCTGTGCTTAGAAGTAGTATTCTGTAGGGTGTAGAATACTGGACATTTCTAGATATCTCCTGTGAGGCAGTGACAGATGTTATATGCGAGGGTCGCTATGTGTCCCCCAGGATGTTAGAAGAAGCATATGGAGGCCGGGGGAGTGCATTGCAGTCACAGGCATAGCTGTGATTGCAAGGCAGAATAGAAGTACGTGTCAGTTTTAGTCTTGCAACCAGGCAGAGCAGACGGCTTTGCAGAGCTCAACCTCTGTGAGGCAACACAGGGCCAAGAGGAGCCAAAAGTCCTGCTACCCTCAGCATACTGTTTTTATATTTCCCAGCTGTGATGTGGAGGATCCAATTTAATTTCCAGTTTTGTGAGTACGTTGTTTATTAAAATAAACTTTACTTTGAACTTTTCCTGGGTCACTGCCTCATCACTGCACAGCATGGATACCACTGCACTACACTCCCTATAGCATATCTTTTCAGTCCTGATATGTCTATATATTTAGTTATGACTGCTTACAGACATTTTCTACGAATACTGTCTATTCTGACATATAACAGATTGCTGAACTGCAGCTGTAATATCTATTAAAACAAAGGCATGGGTCACTTATTTGTAACATTTTCCTCTCCCCTGACATGTCAACTAATAGCAAGAGTCGCCTCTAATGCCTCACGCCTTTTGTAGTTGGTTTGGTTTTGGAATTCACAATGTCTTAAGCTAAGATCTCTCCTGGGAAGCAGCGCTGCGGGCACTTTCTGAACTTATATGTTCAAGTCCTTTATAGAATTTGCTAAAATCAAATCATTTGCAGTTACAGAAACCCTGTAGATTTACAAGAAGCATGACCTGGCATTTCCATTTCAAACGATCTTCTGCCTCCCTGGAATATTAACACTGACATAAGTAAAAAAGACAAAGCTAATGTGCATTTCTTTATTAGCCCCTAATTATGCAAATGATCCATTTCACCATCTCTGCTAACCTGACTTCTTTAGAAGCAAATCGGTAGCATTCATTGACTATTTCTAACATAGTTGACATTGATCCTTAATGTGGAAATGAGCATACAGAATTGATAATCTGAGATAATCAATAGGAGTCTCTGTCATTCTGTATAGAGTTAGGTCCAGAGATATTTGGAAAGTGACCGAATGTTTGTGATTTGGGCTCTGCATGCCACTTTTTTGAATATAAAATGGAACAATTGAGATATAATTGAAATGTAGACCTTCATGTTTAAGTAAAGGATTAAACAAACATATCCTGTCAAACTTTTAGGAATTGGAAACATTTTTCCACAATGCCTCCTCAATTCAGGGGCTTATATTGGACATATTAACTTTATCATAAATAAAATGTCCATTTTTAATACTTTGTAGAGAATCCTTTGCAGACAATGAGTGCCTGAAGTCTGGAAACCATGGATGTAACCAAACGCTGGGTTTCATACTTTGTGATGCTTTGCTAGGCCTCTACTGAAGCTGACTTCAGTTGTTGTTTGTTGGTTTTTCTGACTTAAATTTTAACTTAAAATGCTGCTCAATGGGGTTGAGATCTGGTGATTGACTCGGCTACTGCAGAATATTTTACTGAACTTTGCCTTAAAAAAAAAATCCTGGGTTGCTTTTACAGTATATTTTGGGTCATTGTCCATTTGTACTGTGAAGTGTCATCCAGTCAACCTTGTTGCATTTGAGCTAAAAGTATAGTCCTGTACACTTCATGTGACTGTGTCTGACTTCAGTCATATAATCAATAAACACTAGTGACCCAGCGGCATTGGAAGCCATGCATGCCCATGTCATCACACTGCCTCCACCACGTTTTACAGAGGATGTGATGTGCTTTAGATCATGAGTAGTGATGAGCGAGCACTAAAATGCTCGGGTGCTCATTGCTCAGGTCGAGCAAATTGGAATACTCAGGTACTCGACCCGAGCAACGAGCCCAATGTAAGTCTATGGGAAATCCAAATATTTTTACCATAATCCCCCTAAGGGTCCTTTTAAGGTCTAAAAAGTCTAAAAATGAAGTAAACACTGCTCAAATGACACAGGAACAATGTGGGGATCGCCCCTGGAAGCATTTCTGACTCCTAGGTCCCAGCTGTAAGCAGTGTTGTCAGAGTTTCACACCATTTTTACAGGTGCACCAAAAAACATACAGAAACAAAAATCAAAATGGATTTTGCTGGGAAATATGTTAAGGTACATCCCTTCCAAGGTATTGACTTCTATATGGGCAAAATAATTAACTCCAGACCCAAATGTTCCTTCACCACTTGGGCCTTTTTCACACACAGCGTTTTTGATGCGTTTTTGAACTTTAACATTGCTTTCAACCAACATTATTATTTATTTATATAGCACCATTAATTCCATGGTGCTGTACATGAGAAAAGGGGTTACATACAGGGTTATAGATATTGTTTACAGTAAACAAATTTACAATGACAGACCGGTACAGAGGGGAGTGGACCTTGTCCTTGCGGACTTACATTCTAACCGATACAAATGCATTCACTTGGAAATGTCATTGTAACATTTAACAACCCTAGCTGGGCATGTGGTGTGTGACACATAAGGAGACACATCTTGTGTCATTTCTGAAGGAGGGACTCTTAAAATCACAAAGCCTATTTTTAGAGGGGCATCAGGCAGCATTATTATTCTTAAAGGGCCATTATTAAACAGTGGGTCTCCTATGCTGTTACTGCCTATGCAGTGAGTGGCTGGGCTGCCAAGAATTACAGCGCACCCCAATACCCTTTTCATGAGAGGTACAGGAGGGCCTCCTGAAAAAATGTTTCATTGAATGCAAGGCCTGCCCTGCTATCAAGTCATATGCACCCCATGCTTTCAATGCAAGGGCTGCCTTGAACCAAATTTGCCCGCACTCCAATCACCCCTTGGAAGAAACATGGAGGAGGGCTTCCTAAACAAAACCATTACCAAGGAGCATGTCTCCTCGACTCGTACTGCCCATAAACTAAGTGTATGGGTTGACCAACATTTCCCCATGGGAGGTAAATTTAAAAAAAAGAAAAATTCATGACAAAATAGTGTTTACTCTTTTGAGCTAGGGTAACACACAGCAAAAAAAAGGAGAATGGAAGCCTCAAAAGCACACTTTGTAGCCCACAGATAGATGAGGTGTGTCACAGAACTACCACACTGTAAATTTTTTTTGTCTTAACAAAGATAGTGTATAGACCTAGGGTATTAGACAGACCAAAAATTGGAATGTATGCATGAAAAAAATATTTTTTGACCACACATAAAATCGCCGTCAGATGGAGATAACAGACTATTTCAATATGTGGCCTGTATTTTTAACAATTTTCAAACCACAAAATGCTGTATACACCAAGGGTGTCAGACCAAAAAAATGGAATGTATGTCTGAAAAGCCAAGATTTGAAGACCACTGATAGACCAGGCGTGTGACTGAGATAATAGACTGTTTCAATATGTGGGATGTATTTTTTTAAATTTAAAAAAACAAAAAAAAACTGTATACACCAAGGTTATCAGACCAAAAACTGGAATGTATGGCTGAAAAGCCCAGATTTGAAGACCACAGATAGACCAGACATGTGACAGAAATAACAGACTGTTTCAATATGTGGGATTTATTTTAAATTTAAAAAAAAAACACAAAATACTGTATACATCAAAGGTAGCAGTCTACCAGACAAAAAAATGCAATGTAAGCCTGCAAAGGAAGGATTTTGACACCACAGGTACACTGTGCGTCTGACGGAGATAACAGAGTGATCAAAATGTGTTCTTGTTTTTTTTTGGCCCACCAAAGATGAGTCCATAAGTAGGCTATGACACTAAAAAAAATTTGGAGTACTAAAATTGTCAAAGTATGTCCCCATGGGGGTACATTTAAAAAAAATCTTTTATGGGCATTATAGATCCCCTTTCCAAAAATTGGACTGGCTGTAGCAGCACAAAACCCGTTAACCATGGTGATCTAGTGGTGGCAAATGATGATATGTGGAGGAGGGCATTATTAAAAACTAGGGCCAATGTTAAGGAGCGGTCTCCTAAACTTGTAATACCTATACACGAAGTGCATGGGCTGACAAACATTTCCCCATTGTGGTTATACAGTTTAAAAAAAATATTTATGAGTATCATAGACACCCTTGCCCAAAAATTGAATGGCTGTAGCAGTGTACATGTTCATCATGGTGTTCTAGTGGCGGCAAATGATGATATCTGGAGGAAGGCATTATTAAAAACTCGGGCCAATGTTAAGGAGGGGGTCTCCTAAACTTGTAATGCCCATACACGACGTGCTTGGGCTGACAAACATTTCCCCATGGGAGTAAATATTTTAAAAATTATGCTATGGGCATCAGAGACACCCTTGACAAAAATTAGACTGTCTGTAGCAGCACAGAACACGTTAACCTTGGTGATCTAATGGTGGAAAATGAGGAGGCATAAGATAAATCATATTAACCCCTTTCTGCCAGCTGACGGAATAGTACGTCAGCTGGCAGAACCCCAGCTTTGAAGTGGGCTCCGGCGGTGAGCCCACCTCAAAGCCGCGACATGTCAGCTGTTTTGTACAGCTGACATGTGCGCACAATGAGTTTGAGCGGAATCGCGATCCGCCCGTGCCCATTAACTAGTTAAATGCCACTGTGAAATGCTGACAGCGGCATTTAACTAGCGCTCCCGGCCGCGCGGCCGGAGGTGCTATCACTGCTGATCCCCGATCGAGTTGTGCATGCTTCTAGCCTATTAAAGCATGCCAAAATTTAAAAAAAAAAGAGTGTTTAAAAATATAAAAAAATAAAAAATATATAAAAGTTCAAATCACCCTCCTTTCGCCCCAATCAAAATAAAACAATTTTTTAAAAAATCAAACCTACACATATTTGGAATTACCGTGGTCAGAATCGCCCGATCTATCAATAAAAAGAAAGGATTAACCTTATCGCTAAATGGCGCAGCGAGAAAAAAATTACGTTTTTTGGGTCGCCGCAAAATTGCATTAAAATGCAATAACGGGCGATCAAAAGAATGTATCTGCACCAAAATGGTATCATTAAAAACGTCAGCTCGGCTCGCAAAAAATAAGCCCTCACCCAACCCCAGATCACAAAAAATGGAGACGCTACCGTTATCGGAAAATTGCGCAATTTTTTTTTTTTAGCAAACAGAATTTTTTTCACCACTTAGATAAAAGGAGAACCTAGACATGTTTGGTGTCTATGAATTCGTAATGACCTGGAAAATCATAATGGTGGGTTAGTTTTAGCAGTTATTGAACCTAATTAAAAAGCCAAACAAAAAAACAAGTGTGAGATTGCACTTTTTTGCAATTTCATCGCACTTGGAATTTTTTTCCTGTTTTCTGTTACATGACATGGTAAAACCAATGGTATCGTTCAAAAGTACAACTCGTCCCACAAAAAATAAGCCCTCACATGGCCATATTGATGGAAAAATAAAAAAGTTATGGCTCTGGAACTAAGGAAAGCGAAAAACAAAATGGAAAAAAGCTCCGGGGGTGAAGGGGTTAAAATCAAAGAAAAAAATAAAACATGTAACCCCACCTATGAAAGAACATAACAAAAGAGATGGGCGAACACAGTTTCATAAATATGAAGCCAGAATATGTCCAACAAGATATGTTTGTCCCTAGCAACAGCTCAGAGACAGGGCTGTAAATACAAACATAATATAAAAGTCTTTGAATAATTTTCTATTGTAGAGGCATACACTACCTCATTAGAGGACTGTCCAGAGATAGGAAAAATGAAAAATAATAAAAATTAATGAAAAGAAGATACGTATATATCATAGTAACATAGTAACATAGTAACATAGTTAGTAAGGCCAAAAAAAGACATTTGTCCATCCAGTTCAGCCTATATTCCATCATAATAAATCCCCAGATCTACGTCCTTCTACAGAACCTAATAATTGTATGATACAATATTGTTCTGCTCCAGGAAGACATCCAGGCCTCTCTTGAACCCCTCGACTGAGTTCGCCATCACCACCTCCTCAGGCAAGCAATTCCAGATTCTCACTGCCCTAACAGTAAAGAATCCTCTTCTATGTTGGTGGAAAAACCTTCTCTCCTCCAGACGCAAAGAATGCCCCCTTGTGCCCGTCACCTTCCTTGGTATAAACAGATCCTCAGCGAGATATTTGTATTGTCCCCTTATATACTTATACATGGTTATTAGATCGCCCCTCAGTCGTCTTTTTTCTAGACTAAATAATCCTAATTTCGCTAATCTATCTGGGTATTGTAGTTCTCCCATCCCCTTTATTAATTTTGTTGCCCTCCTTTGTACTCTCTCTAGTTCCATTATATCCTTCCTGAGCACCGGTGCCCAAAACTGGACACAGTACTCCATGTGCGGTCTAACTAGGGATTTGTACAGAGGCAGTATAATGCTCTCATCATGTGTATCCAGACCTCTTTTAATGCACCCCATGATCCTGTTTGCCTTGGCAGCTGCTGCCTGGCACTGGCTGCTCCAGGTAAGTTTATCATTAACTAGGATCCCCAAGTCCTTCTCCCTGTCAGATTTACCCAGTGGTTTCCCGTTCAGTGTGTAATGGTGATATTGATTCCCTCTTCCCATGTGTATAACCTTACATTTATCATTGTTAAACCTCATCTGCCACCTTTCAGCCCAAGTTTCCAACTTATCCAGATCCATCTGTAGCAGAATACTATCTTCTCTTGTATTAACTGCTTTACATAGTTTTGTATCATCTGCAAATATCGATATTTTACTGTGTAAACCTTCTACCAGATCATTAATGAATATGTTGAAGAGAACAGGTCCCAATACTGACCCCTGCGGTACCCCACTGGTCACAGCGACCCAGTTAGAGACTATACCATTTATAACCACCCTCTGCTTTCTATCACTAAGCCAGTCACTAACCCATTTACACACATTTTCCCCCAGACCAAGCATTCTCATTTTGTGTACCAACCTCTTGTGCGGCACGGTATCAAACGCTTTGGAAAAATCGAGATATACCACGTCCAATGACTCACCGTGGTCCAGCCTATAGCTTACCTCTTCATAAAAACTGATTAGATTGGTTTGACAGGAGCGATTTCTCATAAACCCATGCTGATATGGAGTTAAACAGTTATTCTCATTGAGATAATCCAGAATAACATCCCTCAGAAACCCTTCAAATATTTTACCAACAATAGAGGTTAGACTTACTGGCCTATAATTTCCAGGTTCACTTTTAGAGCCCTTTTTGAATATTGGCACCACATTTGCTATGCGCCAGTCCTGCGGAACAGACCCTGTCGCTATAGAGTCACTAAAAATAAGAAATAATGGTTTATCTATTACATTACTTAGTTCTCTTAGTACTCGTGGGTGTATGCCATCCGGACCCGGAGATTTATCTATTTTAATCTTATTTAGCCGGTTTCGCACCTCTTCTTGGGTTAGATTGGTGACCCTTAATATAGGGTTTTCATTGTTTCTTGGGATTTCACCTAGCATTTCATTTTCCACCGTGAATACCGTGGAGAAGAAGGTGTTTAATATGTTAGCTTTTTCCTCGTCATCTACAACCATTCTTTCCTCACTATTTTTTAAGGGGCCTACATTTTCAGTTTTTATTCTTTTACTATTGATATAGTTGAAGAACAGTTTGGGATTAGTTTTACTCTCCTTAGCAATGTGCTTCTCTGTTTCCTTTTTGGCAGCTTTAATTAGTTTTTTAGATAAAGTATTTTTCTCCCTATAGTTTTTTAGAGCTTCAATGGTGCCATCCTGCTTTAGTAGTGCAAATGCTTTCTTTTTACTGTTAATTGCCTGTCTTACTTCTTTGTTTAGCCACATTGGGTTTTTCCTATTTCTAGTCCTTTTATTCCCACAAGGTATAAACCGCTTACACTGCCTATTTAGGATGTTCTTAAACATTTCCCATTTATTATCTGTATTCTTATTTCTGAGGATATTGTCCCAGTCTACCAGATTAAGGGCATCTCTAAGCTGGTCAAACTTTGCCTTCCTAAAGTTCAGTGTTTTTGTGACTCCCTGACAAGTCCCCCTAGTGAAAGACAGGTGAAACTGCACAATATTGTGGTCGCTATTTCCTAGATGCCCGACCACCTGCAGATTTGTTATTCTGTCAGGTCTATTAGATAGTATTAGGTCTAAAAGTGCTGCTCCTCTGGTTGGATTCTGCACCAATTGTGAAAGATAATTTTTCTTGGTTATTAGCAGAAACCTGTTGCCTTTATGGGTTTCACAGGTTTCTGTTTCCCAGTTAATATCCGGGTAGTTAAAGTCCCCCATAACCAGGACCTCATTATGGGTTGCAGCTTCATCTATCTGCTTTAGAAGTAGACTTTCCATGCTTTCTGTTATATTTGGGGGTTTGTAACAGACCCCAATGAGAATTTTGTTACCATTTTTCCCTCCATGAATTTCAACCCATATGGACTCGACATCCTCATTCCCTTCGCTAATATCCTCCCTTAAAGTGGACTTTAGACAAGACTTTACATAGAGACAAACCCCTCCTCCTCTCCGATTTTTACGATCCTTTCTAAACAGACTGTAACCCTGTAAGTTAACTGCCCAGTCATAGCTTTCATCTAACCATGTCTCGGTTATTCCCACTATGTCAAAGTTACCTGTAGATATTTCTGCTTCTAGTTCTTCCATCTTGTTTGTCAGGCTTCTGGCGTTTGCGAGCATGCAGTTTAGAGGATTTTGTTTTGTTCCAATCTCCTCACTGTGGATTGTTTTAGAAATGTTCTTACCTCCCTTCAGAGTATGTTTTCCTGGGTCGTCTTTGTTCGAGTCTAATGTTTTTCTTCCCGTCCCCTCTTCTTCTAGTTTAACGCCCTCCTGATGAGTGTAGCGAGTCTTCTGGCGAATGTGTGTTTCCCAGGTTTGTTGAGGTGTAGTCCGTCTCTGGCGAGGAGTCCATCATACCAGTAATTCACACCGTGGTCCAGGAATCCAAATCCTTGTTGTCTGCACCATCGTCTTAGCCAGTTGTTTGCATCAAGGATCCTGTTCCATCTCCTGGTGCCATGCCCGTCTACTGGAAGGATAGAAGAAAAAACTACCTGTGCATCCAGTTCCTTTACTTTCTTCCCCAACTCTTCAAAGTCCTTGCAGATTGTCGGTAGGTCCTTCCTTGCCGTGTCATTGGTGCCAACATGTATCAGAAGAAATGGGTGGACGTCCTTGGAGCTGAAGAGCTTTGGTATCCTATCGGTCACATCCTTGATCATCGCACCTGGAAGGCAGCATACTTCTCTTGCAGTTATGTCCGGTCTGCAGATGGCTGCTTCTGTGCCTCTCAGTAGTGAGTCTCCCACCACCACCACTCTTCGTTGCTTCTTGGCTGTACTTTTTGCTGTCACTTGTTGCTGTGTGCCCTTTTCTTTTTTGCTTGCTGGTATTGCTTCATTCTTAGGTGTGCCATCTTCATCCTCTACAAAGATTTGATATCGGTTCTTTAGTTGTGTGGTTGGTGATTTCTCCATGGTCTTCTTGCTTCTTTTGGTCACATGCTTCCACTCATCTGCTTTTGGAGGTTCTCTGACACTTTTTTCACCTTCTGTGACCAGTAGAGATGCTTCTGTTCTGTCTAGAAAGTCTTCATTCTCTTTGATGAGTTTCAAAGTTGCTATTCTTTCTTCCAGACCCCGCACCTTTTCTTCTAAAAGGGCCACTAGTCTACACTTCTGACAGGTGAAATTGGATTCTTCTTCTGGTCGATCCGTGAACATGTAGCACATGCTGCAGCTCACCATGTAGGTTGTCACATCTGCCATGTTGCTCCTAGATCCTGCTGACTTGCTGTGTGTTTTCCTTCTTGTGTAATCTACTCAGCCAAGCTCTCTTGCAATAATGTCCTACAGGCAAAAATTCGCGCGCCGTAAGGCGCGCGGTTTGGTGATGCTTTCGAAGCAGCTGGTCCCGGCTGTACCCAACGATCTTCTAGCTTAGGGAGACTTCGCTTCTCCCAGAAGGCACCTGGAATATGCAAATTAGCCTCCTGAAGCTTGAATCCCTGGTTTGGTGATGCTTTCGAAGCAGCTGGTCCCGGCTGTACCCAACGATCTTCTAGCTTAGGGAGACTTCGCTTCTCCCAGAAGGCACCTGGAATATGCAAATTAGCCTCCTGAAGCTTGAATCCCTGGTTTGGTGATGCTTTCGAAGCAGCTGGTCCCGGCTGTACCCAACGATCTTCTAGCTTAGGGAGACTTCGCTTCTCCCAGAAGGCACCTGGAATATGCAAATTAGCCTCCTGAAGCTTGAATCCCTGGTTTGGTGATGCTTTCGAAGCAGCTGGTCCCGGCTGTACCCAACGATCTTCTAGCTTAGGGAGACTTCGCTTCTCCCAGAAGGCACCTGGAATATGCAAATTAGCCTCCTGAAGCTTGAATCCCTGGTTTGGTGATGCTTTCGAAGCAGCTGGTCCCGGCTGTACCCAACGATCTTCTAGCTTAGGGAGACTTCGCTTCTCCCAGAAGGCACCTGGAATATGCAAATTAGCCTCCTGAAGCTTGAATCCCTGGTTTGGTGATGCTTTCGAAGCAGCTGGTCCCGGCTGTACCCAACGATCTTCTAGCTTAGGGAGACTTCGCTTCTCCCAGAAGGCACCTGGAATATGCAAATTAGCCTCCTGAAGCTTGAATCCCTGGTTTGGTGATGCTTTCGAAGCAGCTGGTCCCGGCTGTACCCAACGATCTTCTAGCTTAGGGAGACTTCGCTTCTCCCAGAAGGCACCTGGAATATGCAAATTAGCCTCCTGAAGCTTGAATCCCTGGTTTGGTGATGCTTTCGAAGCAGCTGGTCCCTTTTTATCCTTTTTATGAAATTTCCACCTGGGGGAGTAACATTTCTTTTGGTTTCAAATCGGTAACGGGCATCATATAGACACTTTTGCCCAAAATTGCACTGGTGTATCAGCACAGAACACGTTAAACCTGGTGATCTAGTGATGGAGAATGAGGAAACATTCATGAAGGCCTTATTAAAAACTAGGCCCAATGTAAAGGAGCGGGTCTCCTAGACATGTAATGCCCTTACAGAAAGTGCATGGGCTGCAAAACATTTCCACATTGGGGTTCAATTTTTTTAAAATAGTTTATGGGCATCATAGACACGCCAAAAATTGCACTGGTGTAGCAGCACAGAGCACGCTAAATCTGGTGATCTAGTGGTGGAAAATGAGGAGACATAAGGTAAATAATACTGAAATCAAAGAAAAAAATAAAACATGTGACTCCATCTATGAAAGAAAATAACAAAACGGAGGGGCGAACACAGGTTCATAAATATGAAGCCAGAATGTATCCAACGAAATATGTTTGTCCCTAGCAACAGCTCAGAGACAGAGATCAAATGGGAGAATAGACGTACATCTCTTTTTTATGACATTTCCCCCTGGGGGAATAATATTTGTTTTGGTTTCCAATTAGTAACGGGCATCATAAAAACACCCTTGCACAAAAAATGTGTGACTTTGGCATCACAGAATCCATTCACCCTGGTCTTCTACTGGTTGTGGGTGGTGAGGATGAGGATAAGGAGGATGATAACATCAAACAGACCAAATCAAGAAGCGTATACCCATGTGTGATTGTGAAGAGGTGCATGAGAATACACCTCCAAAAAAAAGAATGTATTTGAGGTTATGTTTCTCTGTTTTTCACTTCGGTGTACAGAAGTCTTGCCCAATCCATTTTTATAAGAGTCAGCATTTTCAGTTGACAGGCAGATGCACTTATTTGTTATAATTCCACCAGCGGCACTAAAAACCCGCTATGACAGAATGCTAGCAGCAGGGCAGGCCAGGACCTCCAAGGCATAGAGAGAGCCAGTTCATGCCACGTGTCCAGCTTGGATACCCAATAACTAAAAGGCACAGAGGAATCCTGGAGGACATTTGTACGATCTGCAAGGTACGCCCTAAGCATCTTCCCAAACATTGCACTTCATGTGACAGCACCCCTTGCCTCTGTGCTGGCACGATGGGAGGGTCTGAGAAAACTATCCCAGAACTTTGCCATTGTTCTCCTGCCTGAGCTGGATTGTACTTCTGTCTGTCTCGCTTGGACTCTTTGGTTGTACAACAAACTCTGACATCTGCTGCCAGCATTCTCACATGGGAATTTTTTAAGTTATTCCACTACAAGGGCCCTCTGGTACTGCAACATTTTAGTACACATCTCTGCCTCTGGCAGAAGAGATTGAGAGTTCTCCTTGTAGCATGGGTCTAGAAGTGTCACCAACCAGTATTGAGTGTCACCAAAAAATTTTATAATGCGAGGGTCACGTGAATTGCAGTGCAACATGAAGTTAGCCATGCATGCCAGACTGCTAACAGGCAAGACTTCTGTGTCCAGGTGTTAGAATGGCCAAGTCAAAGTCCCGACCTCAATCCAATTGAGAATCTGTGGAAAGAGCTGAAAACTGCTGTTCACAAACGATCTCCATCAAATCTCACTGAGCTCGAGCTGTTTGCCAAGGAAGAATGGGCAAGAATTTCAGTCTCTCGATGTACAATACTGATAGAGACATTCCCCCAGCGACTTGCAGCTGTAATCGCAGCAAAAGGCGGCGCAACAAAGTATTAAGTTAAAGGGGCCAAATAATATTGCACGCCCCACTTTTCAGTTTTTGAATTTTCACAAAAATTTTAAATTACCAATAAATTTTGTTCAACTTCAAAATTGTGTTCCATTTGTTGTTGATTCTTCACCAAAAATTTACATTTGGTATCTTTATGTTCGAAGCATGATATGTGGGAAAAGGTTGAAAAGTTCCAGGGGGCTGAATACTTTAGCAAGGCACTGTAAATACTGAAACACCTACTTCTTGGAGAGTGTTCTTCTCTTGGGTGGATTTTGTGAAAGGGTTTTTCTTCATCTTGACACAGATTCTTTGATCGTCTAAGGCTGTTGTCTTCCTTGGATGTTCAGGCCTTTTTTGAGTTCACAAGCTCACTAGTGTGCTCTTTTTTTAAGAATATACCAAACTGATGATTTGGCTACTCCTAACATTTCTGCTATCTCTCTGTTGGATTTCTTCTTTTTTTAAATCAGCCTAATGATGGTCTATTTCTCCTCCATGGAGATATCTTTTGACGTCATGTTGTGGTTTTACAGCACCAGTTTAAAGGTGCAAATACCACACCTGGAATCATCCTCAGGCCTTTTACCTTCTTAATTAATGATGGAATAATAAGTGATATGCCCAAGCAGCACAATAACGAGCTTTTGAGATAATTGTCCAATAGCTTTTGGTCCTTTAAAAAAGAGGCAACTACGTATTAAAGAGCTGTAATTCCTAAACCCTTACTCCAATTAGGATGTGAATACCCTCCAATTAAGGCCACGTTCACACATTCAGCATTTGGTCAGTACTTTAGATCAGTATTTGTAAGTCAAAATCAGAAGTGGAACAATCAAAAGAAAAATATATTAAAAACACATGCACCACTTTTGAGTTGTTTAACCACTCCTAGTTTTCATTTATAAATACTGATGCAAAATACTGACCGTGTAAATGTGGCCTAAAGTTGAGAGTCAGAACTTTAAGTCCATATTGATTATGCATACAGTATATACCATATATACTCCTGTATAATCTGAGATTTTCAGCACATTTTTTTTGTGCTGAAAATGCCCCCTCGGCTTATTCACGAGTCAGTGGGTCACAGGAGGCTGAATCCGGCAGCTGCGGCTAAAGCCAGTGCCCACTGCTAAAGATAAATGAATACTGCATTGGCAATGAATATTCATTTCTCATATAGTGGGCACAGTTACATCCGCAACCGCCGCCTTCCAGTATATTAAAAAGCATCCTACTTACCTTCCCTGCGTGCCCTTGCATTTTTTTCCAGTGCCAGCAGCTCCTGCAGCGGGGCGATCATGTGTCCCCACTCATTAAGGTAATTAATAGTGTTGAGCGATACGGTCCGATACTTGAAAGTATCGGTATCGGATAGTATCGGCCGATACCCGAAAAGTATCGGATATCGCCGATACCGATATCCAATACCAATACAAGTCAATGGGACACCAAGTATCGGAAGTTATCCTGATGGTTCCCAGGGTCTGAAGGAGAGGAAACTCTCCTTCAGGCCCTGGGATCCATATTAATGTGTAAAATAAAGAATTAAAATAAAAAATATTGATATTTTCACCTCTCTGGCGGCCCCTGGACATCACCGCGGGTAACCGGCAGGCTTCTTTGTTTAAAATGAGCGCGTTTAGGACCTGAGGAATGACGTCGCGGCTTCTGATTGGTCGCGTGCCGCCCATGTGACCGCCACGCGACCAATCAGAAGCCGCGACGTCATTCCTCAGGTCCTAAATTCCTAGAATGAGGAGTTTAGTGCCTGAGAATGACGTCGCGGCTTCTGATTGGTCGCGTGGCGGTCACATGGGCGGCACGCGACCAATCAGAAGCCGCGACGTCATTCCTCAGGTCCTAAACGCGCTCATTTTAAACAGAAGCCTGCCGGTTACCCGCGGTGATGTCCAGGGGCCGCCGGAGAGGTGAATATATCAATATTTTTTATTTTAATTCTTTATTTTACACCTCACTATGGATCCGATACCGATACCCGATACCACAAAAGTATCGGATCTCGGTATCGGAATTCCGATACCGCAAGTATCGGCCGATACCCGATACTTGCGGTATCGGAATGCTCAACACTAGTAATTAATTTATTCTTAGTCTTATAGACAATGAATAGAGTGGTGGTGAGCATACTGTACATTGCCACTGTTAGGAGTCGAGTTTCCTCTGCTGCACAGGGGGAATCTCGATCCGTGTCTGCTGCGGTCTCCCATTCGGTATCGGCCGCAGTGGGCTCTGCTCAGCGGAGACGTCGCT
The DNA here is from genome assembly GCF_032444005.1 of Ranitomeya imitator. Classification (NCBI taxonomy): domain Eukaryota; kingdom Metazoa; phylum Chordata; class Amphibia; order Anura; family Dendrobatidae; genus Ranitomeya; species Ranitomeya imitator. Next base: position 265,620,367 of record NC_091282.1, read on the forward strand.
CCCAGCGTCTCGCTGGGGCTGATTCGGTGCATAGGGTCACTACTGCCTTTTCTGGCTTTCCTATGGTACCCTGCACTGATCTGCGGCGAGCGAGCCTCTCTGGGACTAAGTCCTTGTTTACTCACACTGAGCATGCCCAGGGCAGGGTCTCCCATTGGAGGTCGAGGGCCACATGTTCGGTTACATGCTCAGGTGCTGCAGTACATTCCATTGGTCCTTCTGGAAGGTCCTGAAAGGGCAAAACATGCTCAGGTACTGCAGCACTTTCCATTGGTCCTTCTGGAAGGTCCTGAAAGGGCAAAAGCTTCAGTAGCAGCTTCCTGTGCTGCAACTATATAAACTGCGCATGACCGCACGGCCATGCGCTAGTATTGTCTTATGTTATGTGCTTTGCGCCAGTGTGGTCACATGTATGTGTGTTCAGGGACCTGGCTGAAATAAGCCCCTAGAATGCTGGCTCCTCCGGCGAGGAGATTGAGTCTGAGTGTATTCAGGGACCCGGCTGAAATAAGCCCCTAGAATGCTGGCTCCTCCGGCGAGGAGTTTTGTGTGTTTGTGTGACCACTGACTGCTCTCTGTTTGGGCAGTTAGCCTGTGCCTTTGTGGAGTCTAACAGGGCACAGTGCTTTCCTTTCACGGCTACTCAGTGAATTAACTGAGTTAGTCTATACCGCCATATAGCTACGCCGTTTGCTAGCAGCAGGTACTCCTGCACGGTGGACCCCGGGCTGCGAACGCACCAATATCAATAAACATCTCTATTTACTCGGTGCGTTCCGCTAGCCCTAACAGAATACTAGCGCCAGGGTCTGGCTAGTAAATGGCGGACATTCAGCAATCTTTGCGGTATATCCAGCAGCTGGAGGGTAGGTTGGCGGCTCTCGAGAGCTCAACCTCAGCTGTGGATGTTACCGCAGTTGCTGTACAGGCTGCTAGCGTGGCTGCAGCAACCTTGTCCACTGCCACCCCTGTTCCGACGTTATCTCGCCTCCCGCTGCCAGAAAAATTTTCCGGAAATAGCAAAACTTGTAGGGGATTCGTGAGTCAGTGCTCTATTCACCTCGAGCTCCTGGCTGCACGTTTTCCTACAGAGCGGGCTAAGGTGGGATTTATTGTGTCTCTTTTGTCGGACAGGGCGTTGGAGTGGGCTACGCCGCTGTGGGAGCGTGGTGATCATATGGTGCAGAGTGCTCCGTTGTTCCTGAGCACTCTGAAAAAGGTCTTTTTAGGACCTCAAGTCACCCATGACACAGCCCTCCAACTACTGGCATTAACTCAGGGTGAGTCCTTGGTCAGCCATTTTTCCGTCCGCTTCCGTACTTTAGCTTCCGAGCTGGAGTGGTCGGATAAAGCCCTTATCCCCATATTTTGGAGGGGCCTGGCTGACCACATTAAGGATGCTCTGGCCACTAGGGAGATTCCTGCCACACTGGAGGAGTTAATAACTGTCTCTACTCGTATTGACCTCCGTTTTAACAAGCGGAGGTTGGAGCGAGCCCAGTGTAGGCAGAGGTTTCGGCTGGCTCCCACCTTCGCCAAACCTTTGGAATCTCCAGTCCAGGCATCCGAGTCACATGAGGCCTTAGAGGTGACACGAGCGGGATCCAAGTCTCAGTCTGCCCGTGCACATAAGGTCCGTCATGTTTGCCAGCAGTCAGGACACCTTGCCTCCAAGGGTCCTCAGCGGTCGGGGAAAGGTCAGCGTCTAGTGGCAGTTGGAGGAGGTACACTAGACACGGCGACGTTTGCCTCAAAGTTGTCCTTCAAGGGGACAATTACCATAGGCCCATCCACTCTAATGGTCGAGCTATGCGTGGATTCTGGGGCAGAGAGTAACTTTATGTCTTCCGCTTTTGCCCAGCGTCACGCAATACCCTTGGTGATGCTCGCCAAGCCAGTAACCGTTTGAGTGGTAAATGGGTCAACACTACCTTCACAGATTAACCACCAAACCATTCCTTTCACGCTATCTGTGTCTCCATCACATCAGGAGATAATCTCCCTATTAGTCATTCCTGAGGGAATTGATGAGGTCCTGTTGGGGATACCATGGCTTCGCTACCATTCTCCTCATATTGAGTGGTCCTCTGGGAGAATTTTGGGATGGAGTAAATCCTGCAAGGGTAGATGTCTGAGGGAGTGCGTTCAGGTTGCTACTACACAGGTACCCGCAGATCTTTCCTCTCTCCCCAAGCACTATTGGCCCTATGCAGACGTGTTCTCCAAAAGAGCTGCGGAGACCCTTCCGCCTCACCGCCCCTATGACTGTCCTATTGACCTCTTGCCTGGTGCTGAGCCTCCCCGGGGTCGAGTCTATCCGTTATCTCTCCCGGAGACGGAGGCAATGTCCCAGTACATCCAGGAGAATCTGGCAAGAGGATTCATTAGGAAGTCAGTGTCACCGGCAGGGGCAGGGTTCTTCTTCGTACAGAAGAAGACTGGAGACTTACGTCCATGCATAGACTACAGGGGTCTTAACGCCATCACCGTTAAGAACAAGTACCCACTACCCCTGATATCTGAGCTGTTTGATAGGCTATGGGGAGCGAGGGTATTTACAAAGTTAGATCTGCGGGGTGCTTACAACCTGATTCGCATTCGTGAGGGGGATGAATGGAAGACGGCTTTAAACACCAGGGATGGGCACTATGAATATCTGGTGATGCCCTTCGGGCTCTGTAATGCCCCAGCCGTTTTCCAAGACTTTGTGAACGACATCTTCCGGGATATGCTCACCACCTCGGTCGTAGTCTATCTGGATGATATTCTCATCTTCTCTCCAGATATTGACTCCCATCGGAGAGATGTTCGCAAAGTCTTCGACCTCTTACGGGCAAACTCCCTCTACGCCAAGTTGGAGAAGTGTGTGTTTGAGCAGGAGTCCTTGCCTTTCCTTGGTTATATCATCTCTGCCCAGGGTTTGGCTATGGATCCTGCCAAGCTACAGGCTGTAATGGACTGGCAGGAACCCCATTCTCTTAAAGCGGTGCAGCGCTTTATGGGGTTCATTAATTACTATCGCCAGTTCATTCCACACTTCTCAACTTTGGTAGCTCCCTTGGTTGCCCTCACCAAGAAGGGAGCAAATCCCAAGTTGTGGTCAGAGGAGGTCTCCAAAGCCTTTCTCTCGATCAAATCAAACTTCGCTAGCGCTCCCATCCTACATCGCCCCGATGTTGATAAGCCATTTATCTTGGAGGTGGATGCCTCATCCGTTGGTGCTGGAGCAGTCCTTTTCCAAAAGGATGCTCAAGGTCGGAAGCATCCTTGCTTCTTCTTCTCCAAGACCTTCACACCAGCGGAGAGGAATTATTCCATCGGGGACAGGGAGTTGCTGGCCATGAAGTTGGCTTTTTCGGAGTGGAGACATGTCTTGGAGGGAGCTCGCTTTCCCTTCCAAGTCTTCACTGACCACAAGAACTTGGTGTATCTGCAAACGGCCCAGCGGCTGAATTCTCGCCAGGCTAGATGGTCCCTGTTCTTCTCCCGGTTCCATTTTACTCTCCATTTCCTCTCCAGGGAGAAGAACGTTCGTGCTGACGCTCTCTCCCGCTCCGTGGTGTCATCGGAGGAGGAGGAGCCTCGGCTTATTGTCCCTTCTGAGAGCCTGAGAACTGTAGCTCCGGTTTCGCTAGAGTCTGTGCCCCCGGGCAAGACTTTCGTACCAGCTAACTTGCGACCGGATGTTCTCTCTTGGGCTCACTCCTCCAGAGTGGGTGGGCATTTTGGGACCAAGAGGACATCTGAGCTTCTGGCGAGAACATACTGGTGGCCGCATATTGCCCGAGATGTCAAGGACTATATTCAGGTGTGCGTTTCTTGCGCCCAGAATCGGTCTCCTCGGCAACGGCCTGCTGGGTTGCTTTACCCTCTACCGGTGGCAGACAGGCCCTGGGAGATGGTCGGGATGGACTTTGTGGTGGGTCTACCCAAGTCGCGTGGCTGCTCCATTATTTGGGTTGTCACCGACCATTTCTCCAAGATGGTGCATTTGGTGCCGCTTCCTCGGTTACCCTCAGCACGGGCCTTGGCGGTGTTGTTCATTAAACACGTTTTCCGATTGCATGGTATGCCTGATAAGATTGTCAGCGATCGGGGTCCCCAGTTCGCATCTCGGTTTTGGAGAGAGCTCTGCCGTTTACTCAGCATAGAGTTAAACCTCTCCTCTGCATACCATCCTGAGACGAATGGGTTGGTGGAGAGAACCAACCAGACTCTGGTGACATATTTGCGACATTTCATCTCTGCTAGGCAGGATGACTGGGCATCTTTGCTACCTTGGGCGGAATTTGCCCTGAACAACGCCGTAGCCGATTCCACTGGTCAAACTCCTTTTCTCCTTAATTACGGCCAGCATCCGCGTGTCCCTGTGCCCATGCCCGTGTCATCCACCGATTCTAGGGTGGCAGACTGGGCGGTGGAGGCACGTGACATCTGGGACCGCACACAGGATGCCATCCGGGCCTCCAAGGAGAGAATGAGGGTTTCGGCTGATACACACCGGCGCCCCGCTCCGGTCTTTGCTCCTGGCGACTTAGTGTGGCTCTCCGCCCGTAACATCAGGCTGCGAGTTGAATCCACTAAGTTTGCTCCTCGCTAAATTGGCCCGTTTAAGGTTCTGGAACAGGTCAACCCTGTGGTCTACCGTTTGGCTATTCCTCCACGCCTTGGTATCACCGATACTTTCCACGTTTCCCTCTTAAAGCCCGTTCATTTGTCCCGGTTTTCCAAGTCATCTGCTGGGACATCGGGTTCATCCACGGATGAGTTTGAGGTGAATGCTATTGTGGGGTGCAAGGTGGTACGTGGCAAGAAATTTTATCTGGTGGACTGGAAGGGTCACGGCCCAGAGGATAGAACCTGGGAGCCTGTGGAGCACATTCGGGCTCCGCTGCTTATCGCAGCTTTTGAGCGTAGTGAGGCTCAAGGAGGGGGGGGCCCTAGGAGGGGGGGTAATGTTAGGAGTTGAGTTTCCTCTGCTGCACAGGGGGAATCTCTATCCGTGTCTGCTGCGGTCTCCCATTCGGTATCGGCCGCAGTGGGCTCTGCTCAGCGGAGACGTCGCTCCCAGCGTCTCGCTGGGGCTGATTCGGTGTATAAGGTCACTACTGCCTTTTCTGGCTTTCCTATGGTACCCTGCACTGATCTGCGGTGAGCGAGCCTCTCTGGGACTAAGTCCTTGTTTACTCACACTGAGCATGCCCAGGGCAGGGTCTCCCATTGGAGGTCGAGGGCCACATGTTCGGTCACATGCTCAGGTGCTGCAGTACATTCCATTGGTCCTTCTGGAAGGTCCTGAAAGGGCAAAACATGCTCAGGTACTGCAGCACTTTCCATTGGTCCTTCTGGAAGGTCCTGAAAGGGCAAAAACTTCAGTAGCAGCTTCCTGTGCTGCAACTATATAAACTGCGCATGACCGCACGGCCATGCGCTAGTATTGTCTTATGTTATGTGCTTTGCGCCAGTGTGGTCACATGTATGTGTGTTCAGGGACCTGGCTGAAATAAGCCCCTAGAATGCTGGCTCCTCCGGCGAGGAGATTGAGTCTGAGTGTATTCAGGGACCCGGCTGAAATAAGCCCCTAGAATGCTGGCTCCTCCGGCGAGGAGTTTTGTGTGTTTGTGTGACCACTGACTGCTCTCTGGGCAGTTAGCCTGTGCCTTTGTGGAGTCTAACAGGGCACAGTGCTTTCCTTTCACGGCTACTCAGTGAATTAACTGAGTTAGTCTATACCGCCATATAGCTCCGCCGTTTGCTAGCAGCAGGTACTCCTGCACGGTGGACCCCGGGCTGCGAACGCACCAATATCAATAAACATCTCTATTTACTCGGTGCGTTCCGCTAGCCCTAACAGCCACTACTGCATTTAAACATGGGATTCCCTTACATTATGATCCTGTGGATGAGTGAAAAAATTTATTTTTTTGGCCTCCAATTTAAAGGGAACCTGTCAGTAGGATTTTGCTGAGTAACCTACAGACAGTGTCAGGCTGGTGTTGCTATACTGATTAAAATGATACTTTGGTTGATGAAATCCATCTTGTGGTTGTTGTTTAATCTTTATTTGTAGTTTTAAATTAATGATGTGCTGGTGCTCTGTGGTTAGGTTTTCATCAGTAAGGCTTATGACAGGTTACTGATCCCTCAGTTTATTTAATGAATATATATTTAAAACAAAAATCACCTTCTGCAGGCAGACGGCGGGGGCGGCATCTGCGCTGCAGCATGTTCGCATCTATAATTTGTATTTACTTATTGTTTTTGATGGTACACATAAATAAAAAAAATCAGTTTGAAAATGGCGCTGGCCACTCCTGCGCAGTAGCAGCTATCGGTTTATATAGAGGCCATCCGATAGCTGCTACTGCGCAGGCGCCGGCAGCACCATCTTGCTAGAGAAAAGATATTGCGTCTTCCAATGCGGTGCTGCTCGCGCCTGCGCAGTATCATCTATCGGATAACAGATAGATGCTACTGCACAAGCGTGGGCCCTGCGTCATCTTAGTGGAAACATTTTTTTTCTCTAGCAAGATGGAGCCGCCAGCACCTGCGCAGTAGCAGCTATCGGCATCGGCGGCGCCAGCTTGGTGGAGCCAATTTTTTTTCACTAGCGTATCACCAATAGCTGCTACTGGGCAGGCATGGCCAGTGCCATTTTCAGACTGATTTTTCTTTTTTTAATTTATGTATACCATCAAAAACAATAATTAAATACACCTTTTAGATGTGATCATGTTGCAGCACAGGCGTCAGCTCTGGCAAAAATTAAGAGACCACCACATCAAAACCCTGTTATGGGCAGCCCAATCTCCAGACCTGAACTCCATTGAAAACCTCTGGAATGTCATCAAGAGGATGATGGATAGTCACAAGCCATCAAAGAAGAACTGCTTACATTTTTGCACCAGATGCAGCGTAAAAGACTGGTAGAAAGCATGCCAAGACACATGAAAGCTGTGATTAAAAATCATGGTTATTCCACAAAATATGGGGTTGGGGTTGGGGCTAGGGTTAGGGTTTCAGTTAGAATTGGGGGTTTCCACTGTTTAGGCACATCAAGGGCTCTCCAAACGCGACATGGCGTCCGATCTCAATTCCAGCCAATTCTGCTTTGAAAAAGTAAAACAGTGCTCCTTCCCTTCCGAGTTCTCCTGTGCGCCCAAACAGTGGTTCCCCCCACCATATGGGGTATCAGCGTTCTCAGGACAAGTTGGACAACAACTTTTGGGGTCCAATTTGTCCTGTTACCCTTGGCAAAATAAAAACATAGGGGATAAAATATCATTTTCGTGGAAAAAAAAATTTTTTTTATTTTCACGGCTCTGCGTTATAAACTGTAGTGAAACACTTGTTGGTTCAAAGTTCTCACAACACATCTAGATAAGTTCCTTGGGAGATCTAGTTTCCAATATGGGGTCACTTGTGGGGGGTTTCTACTGTTTAGGTACATCAGCGACTCTGCAAATGCAACATGACACCTGCAGACCAATCCATCTAAGTCTGTATTTCAAACGGCGCTCCTTCCCTTCCGAGCTCTGCCGTGCACCCAAACAGTGGTTCCCCCCAACATATGGGGTATCAGCGTTCTCAGGACAAGTTGGACAACAACTTTTGGGGTCTAATTTGTCCTGTTACCCTTGGGAAAATAAAAACATGGGGGCTAAAATATCATTTTCGTGGAAAAAAAATATTTTTTATTTTCACGGCTCTGCGTTATAAACTGTAGTGAAACACTTGTTGGTTCAAAGCTCTCACAACACATCTAGATAAGTTCCTTGGGGGGTATAGTTTCCAATATGGGGTCACTTGTGGTGGGTTTCTACTGTTTAGGTACATCAGGGGTTCTGCAAATGCAACATTACACCTGCAGACCATTCCATCTAAGTCTGCATTTCAAACGGTGCTCCTTCCCTTCCGAGCTCTGCCATGCACTCAAACGGTGGTTCCCCCCCACATATGGGGTATCAGCGTACTCAGGACAAATTGGACAATAACATTTGTGGTCCAATTTCTCCTGTTACCCTTGGGAAAAAAATTGCTGGCTAAAACATCATTTTGTGGAAAGAAAAAATGTTTTTTTTAATTTTCACAATGCTACATTCTAAACTTTAGTGAAACAATTGGGGGTTAAAAGTGCTCACCACTAGGGTTGAGCGACCTTGACCTTTTTAGAGTCGAGTCGTGTTTCGCGAAACCCGACTATCTTAGAAGTCGAGTCGAGTGGAATCGGCCGATTATGGCGAAAAGTCGGGTATCGCCCGAAACACGAAACCCAATGCAAGTCAATGGGGGAGCATAGTCGGCAGTGAGTGGAGGCCAGGAAAACACCTACACTGCCCATTTTAATGGCAAAAACATCCATTCTTGTTACAGAAGCTTGTCAATCGTAATTTAGCTTATAATAATTGGAAGACATTTGAAATTGGGGGTCATTTGGCTAAAGTTGTGGGGGGTAGGGCTGGTTCAAGTAATTAGTGGGCCCAGTAAATCTGGACCACGTCACGGCAGTGGAGCAGGGAGAGGTAAGTATTTCAACTTTGCAAGTGCTGTGATCCTGAGCAAGCAGGGGGGGCCCACTCGTTGGCATTGGCACTGGCACAGGGCCCCTCAAAGTACAGCGGTGTGTTTGCACGGCGGGGGCGCCTCCCACCAGCAGCAACACTTTTGCGTACTATGAGAGGCCCTGTGCCAGTGACGTCGCCAACTAGTATTCCTCCCCCCACCTGATGAAGGAACCTGCACTTTCATCTGCACCTTCCTCTTTGTCCCCGTGTAAGGTGGTATGGTATGCGGGAAGAGGAACCTGACTTTCAGCAGGGTCACAATCTTGCTGTGTAGCGTGCACGGGGAATTTTGCGTTATGGGTCAATGTACCAGCAGACTCATCTATCACTGGCTGGGCAATGGGCAGGATGAGGAGGAAACACAGATATAGGCCCAAAGAATAAAGTTGGCTAAATGCAGTTCAAAATTGGTAACACAGGACTAACCAGGGGGCATTGCAGTAGAGGACAACTGGAATGAGAGGCTGACACAGAGAGTAGGCCCAAATCAGTAAGTAGTTGAAATGCAGTTCAAAATTGCAACCGTAGTAAACAGGCGGCACAGCTTTGTTCAGTGGAGGAGAACTGCAAGGAGTGGCAGACACCGATAGTAGGCCCCAACCCAACTAGTAGGCCAAATGCAGTCTAACATTAACAACTACTTAACGAGAGCCTGAAAATGGAATTTCAGGACAGGAAACCAGGAGAACAGCAAGGAGTGGCAGACACCGGTAGTAGGCCCCAAACCAACTAGTACGCCAAATGCAGTTGTTCCATTTAACCACAATTTAATGAGAGCCTGAAGATAGAAGTTCAGGAAAGGCAACCTGGAGAACACCTTGGAGTGTAACACACCATCTCTCTACACCCCATACCCAATTTGTAGGCCTAATGCAGCGTAGTTTCCAACAACTACTAAACGAGAGCCGGAAGATCGAAGCTCAGGAAAGGCAACCTGGAGAACACCTTGGAGTGGAACACACCATCTATCTACACCCCATACCCAATTTGTAGGCCTAATGCAGCATAGTTTCCAACAACTACTAAACGAGAGCCGGAAGATCGAAGCTCAGGAAAGGCAACCTGGAGAACACCTTGGAGTGGAACACACCATCTCTCTACACCCCATACCCAATTTGTAGGCCTAATGCAGTGTAGTTTCCAACAACTACTAAACGAGAGCATGAAGATCGAAGCATTGGCGAGGAAACCTGGGGAACACCTTGGAGTGGAACACACCATCTCTCTACACCCCATACCCAATTTGTAGGCCTAATGCAGCGTAGTTTCCAACAACTACTAAACGAGAGCCAGAAGATTGAAGCTCAGGAAAGGCAACCTGGAGAACACCTTGGAGTGGAACACACCATCTCTCTACACCCCATACCCAATTTGTAGGCCTAATGCAGTGTAGTTTCCAAGAACTACTAAACGAGAGCCGGAAGATCGAAGCTCAGGAAAGGCAACCTGGAGAACACCTTGGAGTGGAACACACCATCTCTCTACACCCCATACCCAATTTGTAGGCCTAATGCAGTGTAGTTTCCAACAACTACTAAATGAGAGCATGAAGATCGAAGCATTGGCGAGGAAACCTGGGGAACACCTTGGAGTGGAACACACCATCTCTCTACACCCCATACCCAATTTGTAGGCCTAATGCAGCGTAGTTTCCAACAACTACTAAACGAGAGCCAGAAGATTGAAGCTCAGGAAAGGCAACCTGGAGAACACCTTGGAGTGGAACACACCATCTCTCTACACCACATACCCAATTTGTAGGCCTAATGCAGTGTAGTTTCCAAGAACTACAAAACGAGAGCCGGAAGATCGAAGCTCAGGAAAGGCAACCTGGAGAACACCTTGGAGTGGAACACACCATCTCTCTACACCCCATACCCAATTTGTAGGCCTAATGCAGCGTAGTTTCCAACAACTACTAAACGAGAGCCAGAAGATTGAAGCTCAGGAAAGGCAACCTGGAGAACACCTTGGAGTGGAACACACCATCTCTCTACACCCCATACCCAATTTGTAGGCCTAATGCAGTCTAGTTTCCAAGAACTACTAAACGAGAGCCGGAAGATCGAAGCTCAGGAAAGGCAACCTGGAGAACACCTTGGAGTGGAACACACCATCTCTCTACACCCAATACCCAATTTGTAGGCCTAATGCAGTGTAGTTTCCAAGAACTACTAAACGAGAGCATTAAGATCGAAGCAATGGCGAGGAAACCTGGGGCACACCTTGGGGAGGCAGACACCGTTAGTAGGCCCTACCAAAGTTGTACCCCCAATGCAGTTTTAAAATTCCTAGAGGCTGAAAACAAGACTATTGACGCTCAGCTTTTTTCAAAGGAACACAGCTGAATTGAGTGGCGCAGACAGACACAGGTAGTAGGACTTAACCCAAAAATGTGGCTCACTGCAGCTTAAAAAAGTTACAGGGGTACACAAGCAGCAGTGCTCTGGGCAGTGGAGGACAATTTCAATAGTGGACCGCAGACAGACTTTGTACGCCTACTATTAAAAAAAGGATGCTCTATGCAATTAAAAATAGGTTCCAGGGGTCCACGGGCAGCAGTGGTGTGGTCAGTGGACGAGTATTGGAAGGAGGGACTGCAGACAGGCGTAGTAGGCCTAACATAACAATATTAGGCTGTAGACACTGTAAAATTGGTTCCAGTGGTACACGGGCAGCAGTGGTGTGGTCAGCGGAGGAAAATTGGAATTAGGGACTGCAGACAGACTTTGTAGGCTGTCCCCTGTGGACCATGCATCCAACACATTAACCCAGTGCACCGTAATGGACACGAAACTTTTTGTGGACATGCCTACTGGTCCATGCGTCTCTTGTCAGGTGCACCTTTCTACTGTTTGATTGCCTGAGTGCTATGACAATGCAGACTTTTTCATGCCGGTGGAGGGCTGGGATGGCTTTTCTCGCAAAAGAAATGTCGACTGGGTAGCTTGAACCGTTGCACAGCGTAGTTCATCTGGGCTTTCTAAATATAAAACAAAGAAAAAAAGGAGGCTACATGCACTTTCAGCTGGGTTCCAGGGGTACACGGCCAGCATTGGTCTGGTCAGTGGAGAACTATTGGAAGGAAGGACCGCAGACACGCTTCGAAGGCCTAACATAATAACAGATGGCTGTAGGCAATTTTAAATTGGTTCCAGGGGTACACGGGCAGCAGTGGTGTGGTCAGTGGAGGCCTAGTGGAAGGAGGGACCGCAGACAGGCATCGAAGGTCTAACATAATAACACATTGCTGTTGGCAATTTTAAATTGGTTCCAGGGGAACACGGGCAGCAGTGGCCTGGTCAGTGTAGTAGTAGTAGAAAGAACGGACTGCAGACAGGCATCGAAGGCCTAAAATAAAAAAATTGGGCTGGCTGTAGGCAATTTTAAATTGGTTCCAGGGGTACACGGGCAGCAGTGGTGTGGTCAGTGGAGTCCTAGTGGAAGGAGTGACCGTAGACAGGCATCGAAGGCCTAACATAATAACACATGGCTGTAGGCAATTTAAAATTGTTTCCGTGGGTACACGGGCAGCAGTGGTGTGGTCAGTGGAGGCCTAGTGGAAGGAGTGACCGCAGACAGGCATCGAAGGCCTAACATAATAACACATTGCTGTTGGCAATTTTAAATTGGTTCCGGGGGAACATGGGCAGCAGTGGCCTGGTCAGTGTAGTAGTAGTAGAAAGAACGGACCGCAGACAGGCATCGAAGGCCTAAAATAAAAAAATTGGGCTGGCTGTAGGCAATTTTAACTTGGTTCCAGGGGTACACGGGCAGCAGTGGTGTGGTCAGTGGAGGCCTAGTGGAAGGAGTGACCGCAGACAGGCATCGAAGGCCTAACATAATAACACATTGCTGTTGGCAATTTTAAATTGGTTCCATGGGAACACGGGCAGCAGTGGCCTGGTCAGTGTAGTAGTAGTAGAAAGAACGGACCGCAGACAGGCATCGAAGGCCTAAAATAAAAATATTGGGCTGGCTGTAGGCAATTTTAACTTGGTTCCAGGGGTACACAGGCAGCAGTGGTGTGGTCAGTGGAGGCCTAGTGGAAGGAGTGACCGCAGACAGGCATCGAAGGCCTAACATAATAACACATTGCTGTTGGCAATTTTAAATTGGTTCCAGGGGAACACGGGCAGCAGTGGCCTGGTCAGTGTAGTAGTAGTAGAAAGAACGGACCGCAGACAGGCATCGAAGGCCTAAAATAAAAAAATTGGGCTGGCTGTAGGCAATTTTAACTTGGTTCCAGGGGTACACGGGCAGCAGTGGTGTGGTCAGTGGAGGCCTAGTGGAAGGAGTGACCGCAGACAGGCATCGAAGGCCTAACATAATAACACATGGCTGTAGGCAATTTTAAATTGGTTCCGTGGGTACACGGGCAGCAGTGGTGGGGTCAGTGGAGGCCTAGTGGAAGGAGGGACCGCAGACAGGCTTCGAAGGCTTAACATAACAAAAATGTCAATACAATGGTATTGTCAGTGCCAGGCATTGAAGGATGTCAGCGCAAAGACTAAACATTGGTGGAGCTGTGAGAGATAATTTTGCAAGTGGTAGAGCACTGTTTGAGCTGGGGGGGGAACTGTCTTGTGGCCGGCGGTACAGGCCCAGGGCCCCTCATATTGCAACGGTGTGTCTGACGTTGGGTGCACACCACCACCGCCAGAGACACTTTATTGTACTATGAGGGACCCAGTGGCAGTGCCGTCGACCAAAAGCGGGCACACCCACCTCTTCAGAAAAAAAACAGCACTCACACGGGTGCTGGCGCCAAGTGGCGATACCACGGCCCCGTGTGGGGAGTTTGGCCATTTAGGGAGGTGTAAACATGTCGTATGCTGGACAATCAGGTGCAGCAAATTACGATATTGGAAAAGTCATTCATAATAGTCCACAGGCAAGACCTTTTCATAGGAAAGCTAGGTGTCAGCCGGGCAAGGTGGGGCAAAAGATTTCGAAATCCAGTTGTGGTTCATTTTAATGAAGGTTAGATCATCTACATTTTAGGTAGCCAGACGAGTCTTTTTTTCTGTTAGTATTGAACCTGCAGCACTGAATACTCTTTCTGATAGGACACTAGCTGCCGGGCAAGCAAGCTCCTGCAATGCATATTCTGCCAATTCTGGCCAGGTGTCTAATTTGGATGCCCAGTAATCAAATGGGAATGACGGTTGAGGGAGAACGTCGATAAGGGATGAAAAATAGTTTGTAACCATACTGGACAAATGTTGTCTCCTCTCACTTTGAATTGATGCTGCAGTACCTGTCCTGTCTGCGGTCATAGCAAAATCACTCCACAACCTGGTCAGAAAACCCCTCTGGCCAACGCCACTTCTGATTTCTGCCCCTCTAACACCTCTGGTCTGCTGGCCCCTGCAGCTCGTGTGAGAACGATCACGGGCACTGTGTGCAGGGAATACCAGAAGTAAACGGTCAACAAGAGTTGATTGTTTGGTTGCTAATATTATTTCCAAGTTCTCATGTGGCATTATATTTAGCAATTTGCCTTTATAGCGAGGATCAAGGAGGCAGGCCAACCAGTAATCGTCATCGTTCATCATTTTAGTAATGCGTGTGTCTCTTTTGAGGATACGTAAGGCATAATCCGCCATGTGGGACAAAGTTCCAGTTCTCAAATCTGCGGTTGTGATTGGTTGAGGGGCAGTTTCAGGCAAATCCACGTCACTTGTGTCCCTCCAAAAACCAGAACCCGGCCTTGCCGCGCCACCAATTTCCAGTGGCCCCGGAAAAGCTTCCTCATTAAAAATATAATCATCCCCATCATCCTCCTCGTCCTCCTCCTCCTCTTCGCCCGCTACCTCGTCCTGTACACTGCCCTGGCCAGACAATGGCTGACTGTCATCAAGGCTTTCCTCTTCCTCAGCTGCAGACGCCTGATCCTTTATGTGCGTCAAACTTTGCATCAGCAGACGCATTAGGGGGATGCTCATGCTTATTATGGCGTTGTCTGCACTAACCAGCCGTGTGCATTCCTCAAAACACTGAAGGACTTGACACATGTCTTGAATCTTCGACCACTGCACACCTGAGAACTCCATGTCTGCCATCCTACTGCCTGCCCGTGTATGTGTATCCTCCCACAAAAATATAACAGCCCGCCTCTGTTTGCATAGTCTCTGAAGCATGTGCAGTGTTGAGTTCCACCTTGTTGCAACGTATATGATTAGGCGATGCTGGGGAAGGTTCAAAGAACGCTGATAGGTCTGCATACGGCTGGAGTGTACGGGCGAACGGCGGATATGTGAGCAAAGTCCGCGCACTTTGAGCAGCAGGTCGGATAACCCCGGATAACTTTTCAGGAAGCACTGCACCACCAGGTTTAAGGTGTGAGCCAGGCAAGGAATGTGTTTCAGTTGGGAAAGGGAGATGGCAGCCATGAAATTCCTTCCGTTATCACTCACTACCTTGCCTGCCTCAAGATCTACAGTGCCCAGCCACGACTGCGTTTCTTTCTGCAAGAACTCGGACAGAACTTCCGCGGTGTGTCTGTTGTCGCCCAAACACTTCATAGCCAATACAGCCTGCTGACGTTTGCCAGTAGCTGCCCCATAATGGGAGACCTGGTGTGCAACAGTGGCAGCTGCGGATGGAGTGGTTGTGCGACTGCGGTCTGTGGACGAGCTCTCGCTTCTGCAGGAGGACGAAGAGGAGGAGGAGGGGGTGCGAACGGCTACAGCCAATTGTTTCCTAGACCGTGGGCTAGGCAGAACTGTCCCAAAATTGCTGTCCCCTGTGGATCCTGCATCCACAACATTCACCCAGTGTGCCGTGATGGACACGTAACATCCCTGGCCATGCCTACTGGTCCATGCATCTGTTGTCAGGTGCACCTTTGTGCTCACAGATTGCCTGAGTGCATGGACGATGCGCTCTTTAACATGCTGGTGGAGGGCTGGGATGGCTTTTCTGGAAAAAAAGTGTCGACTGGGTAGCTCGTAGCGTGGTACAGCGTAGTCCATCAGGGCTTTGAAAGCTTCGCTTTCAACTAACCGGTAGGGCATCATCTCTAACGAGATTAGTCTAGCTATGTGGGAGACGGTGGGAGATGGTATTGTTGCCGCCGGTGCCCTAGATGCAGTGTTTCCTACTACGAAACTGGTGATTCCCTGACCCTGACTGCTTTGGCCTGACAAAGAAACCTGCACAGATACTGCAGGTGGTGCGGAAAATGGTGGCCCTACACTGCCGGAAGGGATGTTGCGTTGATGACTAGCTTCATTGGCCGAGGGTGCTACAACCTTAAGGGACGTTTGGTAGTTAGTCCAAGCTTGCAAATGCATGGTGGTTAAATGTCTATGCATGCAACTTGTATAGAGACTTTTCAGATTCTGCCCTCTGCTTAAGGTAGTTGAACATTTTTGACAGATGACTTTGCGCTGATCAATTGGATGTTGTTTAAAAAAATGCCAGACTGCACTCTTTCTAGCATCGGATACCTTTTCAGGCATTGCAGATTGAGCTTTAACCGGATGGCCACGCTGTCCTCCAACAGGTTTTGGCTTTGCCACGCGTTTTGGGCAAGATATGGGCCCGGCAGTTGGAACCTGTTGCGATGTTGATGCCTGCTGCGGCCCCTCCTCCTCCGCTTCAGAACTGCTGCCGCCTGCACCCTGTTCCCCCAATGGCTGCCAATCGGGGTCAAGAACTGGGTCATCTATTACCTCTTCTTGTAGCTCGTGTGCAACTTCGTCTGTGTCACCGTGTCGGTCGGTGGTATAGCGTTCGTGATGGGGCAACATAGTCTCATCAGGGTCTGATTCTTGATCATTACCCTGCGAGGGCAATGTTGTGGTCTGAGTCAAAGGACCAGCATAGTAGTCTGGCTGTGGCTGTGCATCAGTGCACTCCATGTCAGATTCAACTTGTAATGGGCATGGACTGTTAACTGCTTCACTTTCTAAGCCAGGGACGGTATGTGTAAAGAGCTCCATGGAGTAACCCATTGTGTCGCCTGCTGCATTCTTCTCTGTTGTTGTTTTTGCTGAAGAGGACAAGGAAGCGACTTGTCCCTGACCGTGAACATCCACTAACGACGCGCTGCTTTTACATTTACCAGTTTCACGAGAGGAGGCAAAAGAGCTAGAGGCTGAGTCAGCAAGATAAGCCAAAACTTGCTCTTGCTGCTCCGGCTTTAAAAGCGGTTTTCCTACTCCCAGAAAAGGGAGCGTTCGAGGCCTTGTGTAGCCAGACGACGAACCTGGCTCCACAGCTCCAGACTTAGGTGCAATATTTTTTTTCCCACGACCACCTGATGCTCCACCACTACCACTACCCTCATTACTAGCTGACAATGAACGCCCCCGGCCACGACCTCTTCCACCAGACTTCCTCATTGTTTTAAAAACGTAACCAAACTAACGGTATTTGTTGCTGTCACACAACTTACACGGTGAGCTATAACTTCAGTATGATTTAGCTACCCCTTTACAGGTGGGTGAGACCGCAAGGAAAATCAGGCACAATGTTACACACTCTGTTTTTGGTGGCAACAAATGAGAGAGATGCCACACACGCATGACTGTCACTGAAGCACAAATGTAAATATTAATCTCCCACTGATTTGTTTTTGTTTTGTTTTTTTCAGGGAGACTTTAGAAAAAAAAAATAATAAAAAAAATGATTTTTTCAGGAAGAATTTAGAAACCAAATAAAATAAAATGATTTTTTCAGGGAGAATTTAGAAAACAAATAAAACAAAAATTAGGCTTTCTATGGCCCACTGAGTGAGAGATGACGCACACAGGAGTCAGGAGTGGCACACAAGCCCAGAGGCCAATATTGTTCTCCCAATGATTGATGTAGTGATTTTTTCAGGTAGATTTTGGAACCCAAATCAAGCTAAAAAAATAATAGGCTTTCTATGGCCCACAATTGGAGAGAGAGATGGCACACCCAGGAGTCAAGACTGGCACACAAGCAGAAAGGGCAATATTAATCTCCCACTGATTTGATTTTTTTTTTTTTTTTCAGGGAGACTTTAGAAAAAAAAAATAATAAAAAAAAATGATTTTTTCAGGAAGAATTTAGAAACCAAATAAAATAAAACGATTTTTTCAGGGAGAATTTAGAAAACAAA
The DNA here is from genome assembly GCF_032444005.1 of Ranitomeya imitator. Classification (NCBI taxonomy): domain Eukaryota; kingdom Metazoa; phylum Chordata; class Amphibia; order Anura; family Dendrobatidae; genus Ranitomeya; species Ranitomeya imitator. The sequence goes on from NC_091282.1 coordinate 265,638,025, forward strand.
TAAAACAAAAAATAGGCTTTCTATGGCCCACTGAGTGAGAGATGACGCACACAGGAGTCAGGAGTGGCACACAAGCCCAGAGGCCAATATTTATCTCCCACTGATTGATTTATTGATTTTTTCAGGTAGAATTTAGAACCCAAATCAACCAAAAAAATAAATAGGCTTTCTATGGCCCACTATTTGTGAGAGAGATGGCACGCTCAGGACTGGCACACAAGCCCAGAGGCCAATATTAATCTCCCCCTTTTTTTTTTTTTCAGGGAAAATTTATAAACCCAATAAAATAAATAATAAATAGGCTTTCTATGGCCCACTATCTGATAGAGAGAGATGGCACGCTTAGGACTGGCACACAAGCCCAAAGGCCAATATTAATCTCCCTTTTTTTTTTCAGGGAGAATTTATAAAGCCAAAAAAAAAAAAAATAAATAGGCTTTCTATGGCCCAATATTTGTGAGAGAGATGGCACGCTCAGGACTGGCACACAAGCCCAAAGGCCAATATTAATCTCCCTTTTTTTTTTCAGGGAGAATTTATAAAACCAAAAAAATAAAAAAATAAATAGGCTTTCTATGGCCCACTATTTGTGAGAGAGATGGCACGCTCAGGACTGGCACACAAGCCCAGAGGCCAATATTAATCTCCCACTTTTTTTTTTTTTTTTTTCAGGGAAAATTTATAAACCCAATAAAAAAAATAAATAGGCTTTCTATGGCCCACTATCTGAGAGAGAGAGATGGCACTCTTAGGACTGGCACACAAGCCCAAAGGCCAATATTAATCTCTCACTGATTGATTTATTGATTTTTTCAGGTAGAATTTAGAACCCAAATAAAGCAAAAAAAAAAAAATAGGCTTTCTATGGCCCACTGAGTGAGTGATGATGCACACAGGAGTCAGGAGTGGCACACAAGCCCTGAGTCCAATATTTTTCTCCCACTGATTGATGTAGTGATTTTTTCAGGTAGATTTTGGAACCCAAATCAAGCAAAAAAATAAATAGGCTTTCTATGGCCCACTAAGTGAGAGATGGCACACACAGGAGTCAGGAGTGGCACACAAGCCCTGAGGCCAATATTTTTCTCACACTGATTGATGTAGTGATTTTTTCAGGTAGATTTTAGAACCCAAATCAAGCAAAAAAATAAATAGGCTTTCTATGGCCCACTGAGTGAGAGATGGCACAGACAGGGATGGCACTCTAGCAGAAATACCAATCTTAATCTCCCACAAAAAAACAAAAAACAACAGGGACTGTCCTTCAATTACTATCTCCCTGCAGTAATCTCAGCCAGGTATGGCAGGCAGCAATAAGGAGTGGACTGATGCACAAATTAAATAAAAAGTGTGGACAAACAAACAAGATAGCTGTGCAGAAAGGAAGGAACAAGAGGATTTGTGCTTTGAAAAAAGCAGTTGGTTTGCACAGCGGCGTACACACAGCAATGCAGCTATCAAGGAGCCTTCTAGGGCAGCCCAATGAGCTACAGCGCTGAGGAAAAAAAAAATGTAGCTTCCACTGTCCCTGCACACCGAAGGTGGTGTTGGACAGTGGAAATCGCTACAGCACAAGCGGTTTGGTGGTTAATGGACCCTGCCTAACGCTATCCCTGCTTCTGACGAAGCGGCAGCAACCTCTCCCTAAGCTCAGATCAGCAGCAGTAAGATGGCGGTCGGCGGGAACGCCCCTTTATAGCCCCTGTGACGCCACAGACAGCAAGCCAATCACTGCAATGCCCTTCTCTAAGATGGTGGGGATCAGGACCTATGTCATCACGCTGCCCACACTCTGCGTTTACCTTCATTGGCTGAGAAATGGCGCTTTTCGCGTCATTGAAACGCGACTTTGGCGCGAAAGTCGCGTACCGCATGGCCGACCCCGCACAGGGGTCGGATCGGGTTTCATGAAACCCGACTTTGCCAAAAGTCGGCGACTTTTGAAAATGAACGACCCGTTTCGCTCAACCCTATTCACCACACATCTAGGTAAGTTCCTTAGGGGGTCTTCTTTCCAAAATGGGGTCACTTGTGGGGGGTTTCCATTGTTAAGGCATGTCAGGGGCTCTCCAAATGCGACATAGCGTCCGATCTCAATTCCAGCCAATTTTGCATTGAAAAGTCAAATGGCGCTCCTGCCCTTCCGAGCTCTGCCATGCGCTCAAACAGTGGTTTATCCCCATATATGAAGTATCAGCGTACTCAGGACAAATTGCACAACAACTTTTGGGGTCCAATTTATCCTGTTACCCTTGGGAAAATAAAAAATTTGGGGCAAAAAAATCATTTTTTGTGAAAATTAATATGAAATTTTTTTTACGGCTCTACATTATAAACTTCTGTGAGGCACTTGGAGGTTCAAAGTGCTCACCACACATCTAGATTAGTTCCTTAGAGGGTCTACTTTCCAAAATGGTGACACTTGTGGGGGTTTCCACTGTTTAGGCACGTCAGGGTCTCTCCAATCGTGACATGGGATCCGATCTCAATTCCAGCAAATCTTGCATTGAAAAGTCAAATGGCGCTCCTTCCGAGCTCTGCCATGTGCCCAAACAGTGGTTTACCCCCACATATGGGGTATCGGCGTACTCAGGACAAATTGTACAACGACTTTTGTGGTCAAATTGGACCTGAAGTAAAAATTTTGTGAAAAAAAAGTTAAATGTTCAATTTTTTTAAACATTCAAAAAATTCCTGTGAAGCACCTGAAGGGTTAATAAACTTTTGGAATGTGGTTTTGAGTACCTTGAGGGGTGCTGTTTTTAGAATGGTGTCACTTTTGGGTATTTTCAGCCATATAGACCCCTCAAAGTCACTTCAAGTGTGAGGTGGTCCGTAAAAAAAATGGTTTTGCAAATTTTGTTGCAAAAATGAGAAATCGCTGGTCAATTTTTAACCCTTATAACTCCCTAACAAAAAAAAATTATGTTTCCAAAATTGTGCTGATGTAAAGCAGACATGTGGGAAATGTTGTTTATTAACTATATTATGTGATATAACTCTAATTTAAGGGCATAAAAACTAAGAGTTTGAAAATTGCTAAATTTTCATAATTTCCGACAAATTTTTGTTTTTTTCACAAATAAATGCAAGTCATATCGAAGAAGTTTTACCACTATCATGAAGTACAATATGTCACGAGAAAACATTGTCAGAATAACCAGGATGCGTTGAAGCGTTTCAGAGTTATGACCTCATAAAGTGACAGTGGTCAGAATTGTAAAAATTGGCCCTGTCACTTAGGTGAAAACAGGCTTTGGGGTGAAGGGGTTAAAATATTAGTGTTGTTGTTTCTAAATGATCATGAACTTGTTTTTTTTGCATTATTCGAGGTCTGAAAGCAATGTTTTTTTGTTTTGTTTTTAATTTTGACCATTTCTCCTTTTCAGAAAAAATATACAAAGTGTATTGCTTGGAAATTCAGAGACATGTTTTCAGAAGTTTATAGAATAAATGAACAATTTACATTTTACTCAAAAATATATGCAGTGCCCCAGGGTCCTGGTCGTTGCAGTAATATCATTCTCCTCTATCGGGGAGTGATGTTACATTTGGAGGCAATAAAGGAGATCAATTTACCCGGTACCACAAACATACAACACATTTCATACTCCAGTCCACCAGGGAGAGCTATGGTGCTATTTATTAGGGCACTCTTCACAATTAGGTAAAACTGGTGGCCTGGAGAGGAAGTGAGGTAGTTGCTGGCTGAGCTTTCAGCTCAGGTAGTTGGTCCCCGACAGGGTTGCGATCCTGTCAGAGGCCTAGACAGAAGGTCACGGAGCTGCGCCTGCCCCACGTGCAGCAGTTCCTAAGAAAGGACACAAACAGAGAACTGTATTGTAGAGAGTGAGAAGAAGTCATCACAAAAGGAGTGGAAACCAGAAGGAGTTCTGCCCTGCACAGGCTGCCTCCTTCTGAGGCGAAGGATCCGGTAGCCGGCACACCGAGGGAGCAACAGTCCTTTATGCTTTGCTCCAGAGACTGACAGAACAGCTAATTGCAAGTTCCTGATCCGCCCCATACCCAGGAGGCAAGGTGGCACCCACGAGAGGCCGGGGCATGCTAGAGTCCCTGTAAAAAGCGTCAGGCCACAGGTCATATGGGTTGTCCTATCCATCTGGGGGACAGAAAGAGAAATATAACCTCTAGAACATGAGAGGCTCATCAATAAGGTCCTACAACACCCAGGCGCTAGAGGAAGGCTACTGATTTCCACCTGGATAAGGGGACTCTGGATTTGCCTCCAAACTGGCCGGACTCTGCCTGCCCTGTGATCTGGTGCCCTGGACTGTGGATGCTGAAGCCTTCAGTAAAGGTAAAGAAACTGCAACCTTGTGTCCTTGTTCTTCACTGCGCTTCACACCATTCACCATCTACACACTGGGAAGCCTGTTGTGGATTCTGTTTTTGGGCTCCCTCTGGTGGTTACAGATGGTACTGGGTGACTTGTGTTCTCTGCGGTCTCTGGTGTCCACCTGTTCTATCAGGATATGGGAGTTTCCTATTTAACCTGGCTTTCTTGTCATTTCCTCGCCGGCTATCAATGTAATCAGTGTGTCTTGTTACCTCTGCTTCCCGCTTCTATATTCTTCAGGACAAGCTAAGTTTTTGATTTTCCTGTTCCACGTTTTGCTTAATTTTTGTCTTGGTCCAGCTTGCAGATATGTGATTCCTTTTTGCTGGTTGCTCTAGTGGGCTGATATTACTCCTCATGTTCCATGAGTTGGAACATGAGCTCAAATAATTTCAGGATGTTTTTTTGTAGGGTTTTTCGCTGACCGCGCAGTTCACTTTTGTATCCTCTGCTATCTAGCTTTAGCGGGCCTCATTTTGCTGAATCTGTTTTCATAACTACGTATGTGCTTTCCTCTCATTTCACCGTCATTACATGTGGGGGGCTGCTATTTCTGTGGGGTGTTTCTCTGGAGGCAAGAGAGGTCTGTGTTTCTTCTAATAGGGAAAGTTAGTTCTTCGGCTGGCGCGAGACGTCTAGAATCATCGTAGGCACGTTCCCCGGCTACAGCTAGTTGTGTGTTGAGGTTCAGGATCGCGGTCAGCTCAGTTTCCATCACCCTAGAGCTTGTTTTGTTTTTTGTGCTTGTCCTTTTGTGATCCCCTGCCATTGGGATCATGACAGTATAGCCGGCCAAAAAGTGGTAATCGTATTGGCTGAAGTAGGAGGAAAAGTAGTCTGAGGAAGTTTTTTTTTTTTTTTTTTCCCCTCAGAGTTTGCTGCATAGCCTTAATTGCAGCCTGGCTGCGTTTTACCTCCTCTTAATCCTTGAATGGCTCTGACCTCAGCTGTTTATCATGGACGTCCAGAGTTTGGCTTCCAGCCTGAATAATCTTGCTGCTAAGGTTCAAAATATACAAGATTTTGTTGTACATGCTCCTATGTCTGAACCTAGAATTCCTATCCCAGAGTTTTTTTCTGGAGATAGATCTAGTTTTCTGAATTTTAGGAACAATTGCAAGTTGTTTCTTTCTTTGAAATCTCGCTCTTCTGGAGACTCTGCTCAGCAAGTCAAGATTGTTATATCTTTCCTGCGGGGTGACCCTCAGAATTGGGCATTTGCATTGGCACCAGGGGATCCTGCGTTGCTCAATGTGGATGCGTTTTTTCTGGCATTGGGTTTGCTCTATGAGGAACCTAACCTAGAGATTCAGGCTGAAAAAGCTTTATTGGCTCTCTCTCAGGGGCAAGATGAAGCAGAAATATATTGTCAGAAATTTCGGAAATGGTCGGTGCTTACTCAGTGGAATGAGTGCGCCCTGGCTGCAAGATTCAGAGATGGCCTTTCTGAGGCCATTAAAGATGTCATGGTGGGGTTCCCTGCGCCTACAGGTCTGAATGAGTCTATGACTATGGCTATTCAGATTGATCGGCGTTTACGGGAGCGCAAACCTGTGCAACATTTGGCGGTGTCTTCTGAACAGGCACCTGAGACAATGCAATGTGATAGAATTCAGTCCAGAAGTGAACGGCAAAACTATAGGCGGAAAAATGGGTTGTGTTTTTATTGTGGTGATTCAGCTCATGTTATATCAGCATGCTCTAAACGCACAAAAACGGTTGATAAGTCTGTTGCCATTAGTATTTTACAGTCTAAGTTCATTCTGTCTGGGACTCTGATTTGTTCATTATCAGCCATTTCCGTCGATGCCTATGTGGGTTCAGGCGCTGCCCTGAGTCTTATGGATTGGTCATTTGCCAACCGCTGTGGGTTTAGTCTGGAGCCTCTGGAAGTCCCTATTCCTTTGAAAGGAATTGACTCTACACCTTTGGCTATGAATAAACCTCAGTACTGGACACAAGTGACCATGCGTATGACTCCCGTTCATCAGGAGGTGATTCGCTTCCTGGTACTGTATAATTTACATGATGTCTTAGTGCTTGGTCTGCCATGGTTACAAACTCATAACCCAGTCTTGGACTGGAAAACGATGTCTGTGTTAAGCTGGGGATGTCAGGGGGTTCATGATGATGCACCTCCGATTTCTATCGCTTCATCTACTCCTTCTGAGGTTCCGGTATTTTTGTCTGATTATCGGGATGTTTTTGAGGAGCCTAAGCTCAATTCGCTTCCTCCTCACAGGGATTGCGATTGTGCTATAGATTTGATTCCTGGCAGTAAATTACCTAAAGGTCGTTTGTTCAATCTGTCAGTGCCAGAGCATACTGCTATGCGGGATTATGTTAAGGAGTCCTTGGAAAAGGGACATATCCGTCCATCTTCGTCCCCTTTGGGAGCAGGTTTTTTTTTTGTGGCCAAAAAAGATGGTTCCTTGAGACCTTGTATAGATTACCGTCTTTTGAATAAGATTACAGTTAAATATCAGTATCCTTTGCCATTGTTGACTGATTTGTTCGCTCGCATTAAGGGGGCTAAATGGTTCACTAAGATTGATCTTCGGGGTGCGTATAATCTTGTGCGGATAAAGCAGGGTGATGAGTGGAAAACCGCATTTAATACGCCTGAGGGCCATTTTGAGTATTTGGTGATGCCTTTTGGACTTTCTAATGCTCCTTCTGTCTTCCAGTCCTTTATGCACGATATTTTCCGTGAGTATCTGGATAAATTTATGATTGTGTATTTGGATGATGTTTTGGTTTTTTCGGATGACTGGGAGTCCCATGTTCAGCAGGTCAGGAAGGTGTTTCAGGTCCTGCGGGCCAATTCTTTGTTTGTAAAAGGTTCAAAGTGTCTCTTTGGAGTCCAGAAGATTTCTTTTTTGGGGTATATTTTTTCCCCTTCTACTATTGAGATGGATCCCGTCAAGGTTCAGGCTATTTGTGACTGGACGCAGCCTACATCTCTTAAGAGTCTACAGAAGTTCTTGGGCTTTGCTAATTTTTATCGTCGTTTCATAACTAATTTTTCTAGTGTTGTTAAGCCTTTGACGGATTTGACTAAGAAGGGTGCTGATGTTGCTGATTGGTCTCCTGCGGCTGTGGAGGCCTTTCAGGAACTTAAGCGCCGGTTTTCTTCTGCTCCTGTGTTGCATCAGCCAGATGTTTCCTCTTCCTTTTCAGGTTGAGGTTGATGCTTCCGAGATTGGAGCGGGGGCGGTTTTGTCACAGAGAAGCTCCGATTGCTCAGTGATGAAGCCATGTGCGTATTTTCTAGAAAGTTTTCACCCACTGAGCGGAATTATGATGTTTGTAATCGGGAGCTTTTGGCCATGAAGTGGGCATTTGAGGAGTGGCGTCATTGGCTTGAGGGTGCTAGACATCGTGTGGTGGTCTTGACTGATCACAAGAATCTGATTTACCTTGAGTCTGCCAAGCGTCTGAATCCTAGACAGGCTCGTTGGTCACTGTTTTTCTCCCGTTTCGATTTTGTGGTTTCATACCTGCCAGGTTCAAAGAATGTGAAGGCGGATGCTCTTTCTAGGAGTTTTGTGCCTGACTCCCCTGGAAATTCTGAGCCCACTGGTATCCTTAGGGATGGGGTGATTTTGTCGGCTGTCTCCCCTGACTTGCGACGTGCTTTGCATGAGTTTCAGGTGGATAAACCTGATCGTTGTCCGCCTGAAAGACTTTGTTCCGGATAATTGGACCAGTAGAGTCATCTCCGAGGTCCATTCTTCTGCGTTGGCAGGTCATCCTGGAATATTTGGTACTAGAGACTTGGTGGCCAGGTCTTTTTCGTGGCCTTCCTTGTCGAGGGATGTGCGTTCTTTTGTGCAGTCTTGTGAAGTTTGCGCTCGGTCTAAGCCTTGCTGTTCTCGGGCCAGTGGATTGTTGTCACCTTTGCCTATTCCGAAGAGGCCTTGGACGCACATTTCCATGGACTTTATTTCGGATCTCCCTGTCTCTCAAAAAATGTCCGTCATCTGGGTTGTGTGTGACCGCTTTTCTAAGATGGTTCATCTGGTATCCTTGCCTAACTTGCCTTCCTCCTCTGAGTTGGTCCCTCTGTTTTTTCAGAACGTGGTTCGTTTGCATGGGATTCCGGAGAACATCGTTTCTGACAGGGGATCCCAGTTTGTGTCTAGATTTTGGCGGACGTTCTGTGCTAAGATGGGCATTGATTTGTCCTTTTCGTCTGCATTCCATCCTCAGACAAATGGCCAGACGGAACAAACTAATCAGACCTTGGAAACTTATTTAAGGTGTTTTGTTTCTGCTGATCAAGATGACTGGGTTACCTTTTTGCCGCTTGCCGAATTTGCCCTTAATAATCGGGCTAGTTCTGCTACCTTGGTTTCTCCTTTCTTTTGTAATTCGGGGTTTCATCCTCGTTTTTCCTCTGGTCAGGTGGAGCCTTCTGATTGTCCTGGAGTGGACATGGTGGTGGATAGGTTGCATCAGATTTGGAGTCATGTGGTGGACAATTTGAAGTTGTCCCAGGAGAGGGCTCAGCAGTTTGCTAATCGCCGTCACCGCGTGGGTCCTCGACTTCGTGTTGGGGACTTGGTGTGGTTGTCTTCTCGTTTTGTTCCTATGAAGGTCTCTTCTCCTAAGTTCAAGCCTCGGTTCATCGGTCCCTATAGGATCTTGGAAATTCTTAACCCTGTGTCGTTTCGTTTGGATCTCTCGGCATCGTTTGCTATTCATAATGTGTTCCATCGGTCGTTGTTGCGGAAGTATGAGGTACCTGTTGTTCCTTCGCTTGAGCCTCCTGCTCCGGTGCTGGTGGAGGGAGAATTGGAGTATGTTGTGGAGAAGATCTTGGATTCTCGTGTTTCCAGATGGAAACTCCAATATTTGGTCAAGTGGAAGGGTTATGGTCAGGAGGATAATTCTTGGGTGGTTGCCTCTGATGTTCATGCTGCTGATTTGGTCCGTGCATTTCATAGGGCTCATCCTGGTCGCCCTGGTGGTTCTCGTGAGGTTTCGGTGACCCCTCCTCAAGGGGGGGGGGTACTGTTGTGGATTCTGTTTTTGGGCTCCCTCTGGTGGTTACAGATGGTACTGGGTGACTTGTGTTCTCTGCGGTCTCTGGTGTCCACCTGTTCTATCAGGATATGGGAGTTTCCTATTTAACCTGGCTTTCTTGTCATTTCCTCGCCGGCTATCAATGTAATCAGTGTGTCTTGTTACCTCTGCTTCCCGCTTCTATATTCTTCAGGACAAGCTAAGTTTTTGATTTTCCTGTTCCACGTTTTGCTTAATTTTTGTCTTGGTCCAGCTTGCAGATATGTGATTCCTTTTTGCTGGTTGCTCTAGTGGGCTGATATTACTCCTCATGTTCCATGAGTTGGAACATGAGCTCAAGTAATTTCAGGATGGATTTTTGTAGGGTTTTTCGCTGACCGCGCAGTTCACTTTTGTATCCTCTGCTATCTAGCTTTAGCGGGCCTCATTTTGCTGAATCTGTTTTCATAACTACGTATGTGCTTTCCTCTCATTTCACCGTCATTACATGTGGGGGGCTGCTATTTCTGTGGGGTGTTTCTCTGGAGGCAAGAGAGGTCTGTGTTTCTTCTAATAGGGAAAGTTAGTTCTTCGGCTGGCGCGAGACGTCTAGAATCATCGTAGGCACGTTCCCCGGCTACAGCTAGTTGTGTGTTGAGGTTCAGGATCGCGGTCAGCTCAGTTTCCATCACCCTAGAGCTTGTTTTGTTTTTTGTGCTTGTCCTTTTGTGATCCCCTGCCATTGGGATCATGACAGAAGCCCTGGGGACATACTTCACCTGTGGCAAGGTATACCATCTAGCTGCTATAATATCACCCCAGCGGACCCCTTAAAGCAGCAACAGTCATCCTGACCGAATACCACAGGTGGCGTCACGAACACTTCCCCTTTAAAGACCTTTCCCCTTTTACAATTGATGTCCCGAGGGTCACGGACCGGGTCAGCCACAGTGACATCCCCCTTGAGAACCGAAGGGCCCGGTACCGAGTACCCCGCTGCCCTTGGGGCACTCAATATACCTATAAAGAGAAAAATCAGACAAACTGACCATTTTGCAGTGGTCTCTTAATTTTTGCCAGATCTATATATAATATTCATTATGTAAACTAGAGGGCAGATCATTGAGGGATTGAAGCCACACTGGTGAATGCCTAATCAGAGAATCAGAGCACCACATGAAGCCTCCTCCACAGGATGCCCCAGAGCACGAGCATATCATTAACTTAAAACTGAAAATAAAAATTAAACAACAACCACAAGACAGATTTCATCAATGACATTAAAGGGGTTACCTATAAAGAGAAAAATCAGACAAACTGAACGTTTTGCAGTAGTCTCTTAATTTTTACTAGATATGTATATAATATTATGTAAACTAGAGGGCAGATCATTGAGGGATCAGAGACCTGTCAGAAGCCACACTGGTGAATACCTAATCAGAGAATCAGAGCACCACATGAAGCCTCCTCCACAGGATGCCCCAGAGCACGAGTATGTCATTAACTTAAAACTGAAAATAAAAATTAAACAACAACCACAAGACAGATTTCATCAATGGCATTAAAGGGGTTACCCTATCTTAAGCTACAAGTCTGTAGTCATTCTGTGAGATGAGCGGACCCCTGTATGTTTGGGTCTGGCAGATTCGGCCAGTTACAAAAAGTTTGGGTTCGGGTTCCAGATCAGTACCCAAACCGAACCCGGACCCCATTCATTGGAATGGGGGGACCGGACATCCAGTATTTGCCATGCTGTCATGTGCATGACAGCGCAGCAAGCATCGCTTCTGATTGGCGGCAAAATCATCACCGCCGGTAAGAGAGCCATGGTTCCCACGCTGTCAAAAGACAGTGTGAGCCTGCAGCTGTGATCAGAGGTATAAAGCTTACCTCCGGTTATCGGTGTTGGCTGATGGGACTACTGATCCCATCAGTCGATGCCTGCTGTTGCAAATGACAGTGAGAGCAAGAATGGCTGATGACAGTATTTATCAGCTGTTGCTTGTGCTGTAAATAAAAAAAACGGCTTGACCCCCCCTCCATTTTTGACAACCAGCCAAGCTAAAGCTGACAATTGGGGGGCTGGTATTGTCAGGCTGGTAAGTTGCCATGCATATTGGCCCCCCAATCTAAAAATAGCAGCCACTCAAAAAAGATGCATCTATTAGATGCTCCAATTATGGCACTTTGCCCAGCTCTTCCCACTTGCCCTGTAGCTGTGGCAAGTGGGGTTCATATTTGTGGGGTTGATATCACCTTTGTATTGTCAGGTGAGATCAAGCTCATAGATTACTAATGGTGAGGTGTCTATAAGATACCTATTCATTACTACTCTTATAGTTATATGGTAAAAAGACAGCCAGAATAAAGTCTTTTATTTGAAATAAAACAAAACACACTTTTCCCTTTTTTATTTAAAAATAGCAAACAAATGTATACTCACTTAATACCTAATTCCACTGAAACCCCCGTTTCCTGTAATAAAACAAAAATTATAAAAAGCAATATTCCTCACCTGCCTGTCGATCTGTCCCACCCCATAATCCATACCTGGGGAATAAACAGTTTTCAACCTGGACAGTGCCAAGATGCAAGGTATTGCCATTACTGTATCAATGAGGGCCCATTTAATTTTCTGGGTTTGTGTCAGGAGAAGCACAAGCTGGGTACAATGTATGGGCACTACAAAGTATTAGTCACTACAATGTATAGCATTATAAAGTCAGATTTGCATTTTCATTCTGCACTGTCTATTGCTGCTTATTTCTGAAAAACATCCATGAAGCTAAAATCATTTCTACACCTGTATATAAAGTCCCAGAGCTCCAAATTGGTGTTAATTTAAGGAGGTTTCTGCTCTTCTGGCACTAAGGGGCTCTGCAAATAAAGTCAGCAAAATATTCTAGGAAAATCTGTGCTCCAAAAGTCAAATAGCGCTTCTTCCCTCCCAAGTCTCGCAACGTGGCCAAACAGTACTGTATGGCCACTAGGGTTACTTTTATAGGATCGGGTCGGGTTTCACGAAACCCGACTTTTTCAAAAGTCGGGTCGAGTGAAATCAAACGATCCTATAAAAATGTCGGGGTCGGGGTCGGCCGAAACTCGAAACCCAATGCAGTGCATTGGGTTTCCAATGGTTCCCAGGGTCTGAAGGAGCGGAAACTCTCCTTCAGGCCCTGGGATCCATATTTAAGTGTAAAATAAAGAATTAAAATAAAAAATATCGCTATACTTACCCTCTGACACGCCCTGGTACTAACTGGGAACCTTCCTTCCTTCGAATCAGTGCTTCCAGGACCTTGCGGTGACGTCGCGGTGACATCGCGGCTTGTGATTGGTCGTGCGGCCGCCCATGTGACCGCTCGCGCGACCAATTCAGACACATTCGCATGCAACACTTGAAACTGCATACCCACTGTTAAAGATAGGTACGCAGGGAATGTTGGATGCGGCCAGCAGTAGGCAGAGCCTGGGTGGAGCTTCACAGAGGAAGCAAAGAGGAAGTACGCTGCCATCCGCAGCGCCCAGGAACGCAAGTCTGAAACCAGCCTTAGTGGTAAAAATGTAATTATTTTTTCTTCCCCGCCCAATGGAATATAATTTTGTGAAACACATGTGGCGTCAATATGCTCATTGCACCGCTAAAAGATATAAAGATGTAAAATGAGATCACTTATGGGGAGTCCTGCTTTCCTGACACTTCAGAAGTTCTGCCAATGTGACATGGCACCCGTTAACAATTCCAGGAAAATCTACAATCTGTTATGGCACTCCTTGCCTTTAGAGGTTTGCAGAGTGACTGAAAAGTAGTTTTTGACCATATCTGGGGTATTGCTGTTCTCAGGAGACATTTTCTTGCAAATTTTGCTGTCCATTTTTTCCTATTAGCCCTTACGAATATTAAAAACTTGGGGCTAAAATAACATTTTAATGGAAAAAAATTTTCACAGCCCAATGTTACACAATTATGTAACAAATCTGTGTGTTTAAAATGCTCACTTTTCCCCTAGAAAAATTCTTAGAGAGGTGTAGTTTCCGAAATGTGGTGACGTTTTTGAGTTTCTGCTGTTTTGGAACATCAGCTTCAAATGTGGCATGGCATTTGCTATATATTTCTGCCAATTTAGCACTCCAAAATTGAAATATGCCTTCCCTTCCATGTCCTGCCATGCGCTCAAACAAGAGATTCTGATCACATACTGGTTCTTCTCAGAAAATTAGAATATCATCAAAAAAGCTAATTTATTTCAGTTCTTCAATACAAAAAAGGAAACTAATATATTACATAGCGTCATTACAAAAAGAGTGATCAATTTCAAGTGCTTATTTCTGTTAATGTTGATGATAATAGCTTACAGCCAATAAAAACACATAAGTCATAATCTCAGTAAATTAGAATAATTAGCAAAAAACACCTGCAACGGCTTCCTAAGGGTTTAAAAAAGGTCTCTTAGTCTATTTCAGTAGGCTCCACAATCATGAGGAAGACTGCTGACTTGCCAGATGTCTATAAGGCAGTCATTGACACACTCCACAAGTAGGGTAAGCCACAAAAGGTCATTGCTAAAGAATCTGGCTGTTCAGAGTGCTGTATCCAAGCATAATAAAAGTTGAGAGGAAGGAAAAAGTATAGTAGAAAAAGGTGCACAAGCAATCAGGATAACCGCAGCCTTGAAAGGATTGTTAAGGAAAATGCCATAAAAACATTTGGGTTAGATTCACGAGGAATGGACTGCTGCTGGAGTCATTGCTTCAAGAGCCACCACACACAAATGCATCCAGGACATGGCCTACATATATTGCATTCCTTGTGTCAAGCCACTCATGACCAATAGACAACACCAGAAGTGTCTTACCTGGGCCACAGAGAAAATAACTGGACTGTTGCTCAGTGGTCCAAGGTGTTATTTTCAGATGAAAGTAAATTTTTCACTTTATTTGGAAATAAAGGTTCCAGATTCTGGAGGAAGAGTGGAGAGGCACAGAATCCAAGCTGCTTGAGGTCTAGTGTGAAGTTTCCACAATCAGTGATGGTTTGGAGAGCCATGTCATCTGCTGGTTTAGGTCCACTGTGTTTTATCGAGAACAAAGTCAGCACAGCCGTCTACCAGGAAATTTTAGAGCACTTCATGCTTCCCTCTGCTGACAAGCTGTTTGGAGATGGAAATTTCATTCTCCAGCAGGACTTGGCACCTGTCCACACTGCCATAACAATATCTGGTTTAAAAACAACAGTATCACTGTGCTTGATTGGCCAGCAAACTCGCTTGACCTTAACCTCATAGAGGATCTATGGGGTATTGTGAAGAGGAAGATGAGAAGCATCAGACCCAAAAATTCAGATGAGCTGAAGGATGCTATCAAAGCAACTTGGGCTTCCATAACACCTCAGCAGTGCTACAGGCTGATCGCCTCCATGCCATGCCGCATTGATGCAGTAATTGATGCAAAAGGAGACCCGACCAAGTATTGAGTGCATGAACATACATTTCAGTAGGCCAACATTTCGGATTTTAAAATCATTTTTCAAGCTGGTGTTATAAAGTATTCTAATTTACTGAGATAATGACTGTTGAGTTTTCATTGGCTGTAATCCATAATCGTCAACATTATCAGAAATAAACACTTGAAATATATCACTTTGTTTGTAATGACTCTATATAATATATGAATTTCACTTTTTTTTTATTGAAGACCTGAAATAAATTGACTTTTTGATGATATTCTGATTTTATGAAAAGCACCTGTATGTAGTTCTCAGGGGAAATGGCTCAACAAATTATGTGGTCTATTTTCTCCTGTTACCCTTGTGAAAATTTGGGACAAAACCCAGTTTCTTGGAAAAAAGTCATTTTTAATTTTCATGGTGTAATGTTTTAAAATTCCATTACCTGTGTGATGAATAAGCTAACCACACCTGTAGGTAAATTCTTTAAGGGATGTAATTTCCGAAATGGGGTCACTTGTTGAGAATTTCCAATGTTTAGGCACTTCAGGGGCTCTGTAAAAGCGACAGGGCGTCCACTATCTATTCCAGACAATTTTGCACTATAAAAGTCAAATGCTCCTTCCTTTTTAGCTCTGCCATGTGTCCAAACAGTAGTTTTTCACTACATATGGTTTAGCGGTGAACTCAGGAGAAATTTCACAACAAATTAAATAATTTATTTTCTCCTGTTACCCTCACAAAAATAAAATTTGGGGGCTAAAACAATATTTTTGTTAGGAAAAATTAAAGTTAAATTTTTCCTTACATATTGTTTTAATTCCTGTTATGCACCTAAAAGGTTTTTTAACCCCTTTCTGCCAGCTGACGGAATAGTACATCAGCTGGCAGATCCCCCGCTTTGAGGTGGGCTCCGGTGGTGAGCCCACCTAAAAGCCGCGATGTGTCAGCTGTTTTGTACAGCTGACATGTGCACGCAATGAGCGCGAGTGGAATCGCAATCTTCTCGCGCCCATTAACTAGTTAAATGCCGCCGTCAAGCGCTGACAGCGGCATTTAACCAGCGCTCCCGGCCGCGCGGCCGAAGCTGCTCGCACCGCTGACCCCCGTCACATGATCGGGGGTCAGCGGTGCATTGCCATAACAACCAGAGGTCTCCTTGAGATCTCTATGATTGTTGATGGCCGTTTGCTTTGATCGCCACCCTGTGGTCGGCGTTCAAAGTACACCTGCCTTTCTGCTACAGAGGTGATCTGTACTTCACCTCTATGTAGCAGAGCCGATCGTGTAGTGCATACTTCTAGCCTCCTATGGAGGCTATTGAAGCATGCCAAAATTAAAAAAAAAAAGTGTTTAAAAATATAAAAAAAATAAAAAATATATAAAAGTTCAAATCACCCCCCTTTCGCCCCAATCAAAATAAAACAATAAAAAAAATCAAAAATACACATATTTGGTATCGCCGCGTTCAGAATCGCCCGATCTATCAATAAAAACAAAGGATTAACCTGATCGCTAAATGGCGTAGCGAAAAAAAAATCAAAACGCCAAAATAACGTTTTTTTGGTCGCCGCAGCATTGCATTAAAATGCAATAACGGGCGATCAAAAGAACGTATCTGCATTAAAAAGGTATCATTAAAAACATCAGTTTGGCAAGCAAAACATAAGCCCTAACCTGACCCCAGATCACGAAAATTGGAGACGCTACGGGTATCAGAAAATCACGCAATTTGTTTTTTTTTAGCAAACTTTGGAATTTTTTTTTCACCACTTAGATAAAAAATAACCTAGACATTTTAGGTGTCTATGAACTCGTAATGACCTGGAGAATCATAATGGCAGGTCAGTTTTAGCATTTGGTGAACCTTGAAAAAAGCCAAACAAAAAACAAGTGTGATATTGCACTTTTTTTGGAATTTCATCACAATTGCAATTTTTTTCCCGTTTTCTGTTACACGGCATGGTAAAACCAATGATGTCATTCAAAAGTACAACTCGTCCCGCAAAAAATGAGCCCTCACATGGCCATATTGACGGAAAAATAAAAAAGTTATGGCTCTGGGAAAGAAGGGAGCGAAAAGCGAAAGTGAAAAAACGGAAAAAGCTCCGGGGGTGAAGGGGTTAATAAATGTATTGAATGTGGTTTTGCGCACTTTGAGGGGTGTAGTATAATCGTGTCACTTTTGGGTATTTGCTGTTATATAGCCCCTCAAAGTCACTTCAAATGTGATGTGGTCCCTACAAAAATAGGTTTTGTAAATTTTGTTGGAGAAATTAAAATTGCTGATAAGCTTTTTACCCTTCCCATCCTAACTAAACAAAAATATGTTTAAAAAATTATGCTGATATACAGTAGCCATATGGTAAATTCATTTATTAATTATGTTGTGTAACGTAACTATCTGATTTAAGGGCATAAAAATTAAAAATTCAAAGTTTGAAAATTATGAAATGTTTGATATTTTCATAAATAAATGTAAATCACATCAACCAAAATTTACCAGTATTAAGTATAATACGTCTCGAAAAGACATTCTCAGAATAGCTGGGCTATGTTGTAGCGATCCAGAGTTATTAGCACATTGGTCATTTTTATTTTTTTACTATTAGCTAATTTCTTGAAGAAAAGTCACAGAAAATCAGCTAGGACATGTTCACATGGGGTAGATATGCTGCATGTTTTATTGTTGAATTTTCAAGGCAAAAAGTCTGCTGCATAATAGATTACAAACAAAGTAGATGAGATTTGAGTAACTATCTGCCACATGCTATGGAAAAACCTGCAGCAGCATCCCCATAGAAATTGACTCGCAGTACAGATAAATCTGCAGCATGTCAATTTATATATCTGATTTTCATTGCTTCTTTTTCCTCGAGCGGTGAATCTACGAATTCTACTGGTCTCTGAAATCTGTAGTTATTAGCTTCAGCGGGAGGACATTAATATCTACTATACTAGATGAAGATGGCATCCAGCAGCATGGCTTTTAAGGTAGAGGAGGGAGTAGACACATTGTCTGGCTGATAGGGTTTCTTTGTGTTTTTTTTTTATTACAAGCTAAAACTTTCTATTAAATATATTGGAATAATCAGTAAATATGGTACATATTGTTATTTGTTAAAAAAAAATAAACTTATAAATGAATCATTGGATTTCATAAAGTACTTGAATGGTCTCACGGACTGAAACGATCTACATGAAGACAAACTTAATATCATTTTTATAGTGTATTATGTGAGTTTAGGATGATTTGCAGTTGTCATTTTCTGCAGGAACGGAGAAGGCATAGCATAAATATTTGATGGCACACAAGATTTATAGCAAGTTGTAAATTAGCGTATTGCCAAATGATCAGGAACACAGCGATGTTTAATAGCAATAACCGTGTTCTGCATTCGACTCTCGAATAGACAAAAAGGCATTATGTGATGTGGATACCTTAGCATAATGCAGGAAAAGCAAAAGTAGGACAATGTCACTTCTTTATTTGCAGCAGGTTAGTTTATCACTTTGAAACGGTATTTAGTGACCTTGAGTATATATGCATATGATAAGGAAAAGCTGTGACCCTCGCTTTCACCAGAGCCATCTGTTATTTGATGGCGAGGAACTGAATGATATTGTACTATTCAGTAAAAGTTCTTTTGTTGCCTCTTTGCTAATTGCTCAGTGAAAAATCTGCCAAATCAAACAAGTGGTATGCGGTGGAGGCATATGCAGAATTATTTATGATGTCTCCATATGGTGGAGTTTTACTTAGGATGGCATCTGATAGAACACTGGATATTTTTTTTCTTTGAAATTCTGTTTGAATCCATGATATAACCTGTGTATGCTTCCATATAAAGAAAGAGTCTTGCTGAGATACACTGGGGCCCTATACACGCCTCTGGGTGCTTTGTTATACCTTTGTACAACAGGAGACTATCATATGACTATGTCAATCTGATTACTCAACAAGTGTCCTACAATACTGGTTTGGCACTTCACGACATATATACAACCGACGGAAAACTCAGTAGGAATTAACCCCTGAGCCCAAAGAAGAGAACCAAAAATTATCAAAATATATCTTATTTTATTAACAAAAGTAAAAGAAAAAAGGTACGGTACATAAAATACAAAAAACACCCAGGGGAGACACAGAGTTAATACCCTAATTCACATTGCTTAAGTATATGCCAAAAATTCCTACTGAGTTTTCCGTCGGTTGTATATATGTCAATCTGATGTAGCTCAAAGAATCAGAACTGATGATAAAACTGATGCAAAAATGCATTAGTTGCGTTTAGGCTTTTTCACCTTTAGACTACACTCGCACATCCTTTGTACACGACTGTGTGCTGACTGAGTTTTATAGCACACTGACCAATGGAGTTTCATTTCATTGATCCAAACCAACATCTGTTGTAAAATATGGATCTGCGTCTGATGTGTGAGCCTTAGCTCATGTCCTATTCACAACCATTCTTCGGATGGAGAAACAGGAGACAATCTTTTTACCTTAGATTTACATCCATGTTTCTTCTTTATTTCTCTTTCCCGTTGTTTAGAGCCAATGGGTAAAATAAGTTCAGGCAGTCTACCTGCTTCAGCTTTTAAAGGGAATCTGTTGTTAAGGACTGGCGGAACACACCAAGTACAAGATGGAACTAGGTGCGTTTGCAGTCCGAGGTCCACCGTGCAGGTAAAAACCCTGCTGCTAGTAAGACGGACTATATGGCGGTACTATAAGTATACACGCACGGGTTAACCTCACCCTGCGTGAAGGAAGCGATCCTGTTGCATCACAGGACCGCGGTACCGCACATAGAGCGCGAGCAAGAAGTCAGCGAACTCAACCCCAACTAGGATTGAAGTCCGATTAGACACTTGCTGGCACAACACCGCAACTGGGTGTGTAAGGAAACTAAATAATAATA
Organism: Ranitomeya imitator; assembly: GCF_032444005.1. Classification (NCBI taxonomy): domain Eukaryota; kingdom Metazoa; phylum Chordata; class Amphibia; order Anura; family Dendrobatidae; genus Ranitomeya; species Ranitomeya imitator. The sequence continues at coordinate 265,657,760 of NC_091282.1, forward strand.
TAAAGGCACAAGAGTGCGTGCGGTGCCGCACTGACGGACGCCACTAACCACCCAGGCTTGGGTCAGGAAAGCACAGAGCAAGCGCACGGCGCCGTACAGGTGGACACAGCAACTGGTAGCTGTAATGTGTGTTACGTGCTGTTGGATAAGTCGGGCGCTAGATAGCAAACATACACCTTCCGCGAACAATCATTCAATAGGGAGGGTTATTTAAAGAGCGACTTTCACTCACAACACACACACATATTTACAAGACAATACTAGCGCATGGCCGTGCGGTCATGCGCAGTTTATATAGCTGCAGCACAGGAAACAGCTACAGAAGTTTTGCCCTTTCAGGACCTGCCAAAAGGACCAATGGGATGTGCTGCAGTACCTGAGCATGTGACCCTCGATCTCCAACGGGAGATCCTGCCCTGGGCATGCTCAGACAGAGAAAAGCAGGACTTAGATCCAGAAACGTCCACTCGCCGCTGCCCAGCACTGGCTTCAATGGCAGAAGCAGGAAAAGCAGCAGTAACTCTTCGCACAGAGTCAGACTGAGCGAGACGCTGGGATCGACTTCCCTGCTGAGCAGACTCCACTGCGGCTGGAGAAGAATGGGAGACCGCAGCGGAGACGGATCGAGATTCCCCCTGTGCAGCAGAGGAAACTCGACTCCTAACATCTGTCAGTGGAATCCACCTGCTATGTAGGTCATAGAATGTTGAATGGAGTGATATCTTCATATCTATTCCAATGTCTTGTTTCAGAGGTATCTATGTTTTTGTCAATATGTAGATGAGATGTTAAGATGTATGGGTCAGACATTAATCTGCATGAGAATCTGCCTCCAGAGCTTATTTTAAATTAAAAGGGAGTTACCAGTATGAGACATGTATTTCAGGAAAGCAGACTGTCAGTAATGTCTAGGGGTGAGCGGACATGTGGAAGTTTGGGTACTAGTACCTGCTCGATTTTTACTTCAAAGTTCGGTTCGGGCACCAAAACAATACCCAAACCCCATTGAAATTCATGGCGACACAGACTTCTCCTTCCTCTCTCTCTCATTTCAGTGTGCACCCACCGCCAACCCTACCACACAGACTTCTCCCGAGACGACGAACATGTGCACGGACTTCCAGGAGAAGTCAGAGTTTGACATTTAACACAGGACACATATTGTTATGAACGCCGAACAATACATGTCCGGTTTGCTCATCTCTAGTAATGTCCTCTTTCATTTAAAACATGCTCTGTAGGCAGACTCTCATGCAGATCATTGTCTGTCCCAGAGATCTTAACACCTCATTTACAAATTATGAAAAATGTGGATTTCTCTGGAATAAGACAGATATCAAGGTATCACTTTGTTAAACTTCAGCTTCCTATGACCTACATTCCCAAATAGATGGCTTAAGACGGTTGATCCGATTGACAGATTCCCTTTACAAATGGCTGAGAAAAAAATAATGCAACACAGATGCAAAATGGAGGCAATATACTGTAAATGACACATCGGGAAAAAACAGTCCATTTTGCATGGATGCAAAGATAAATGTAAATGTGTGAATGGAGCTTTATTTTAAGTCACAGGTCTGGAGCTGACTTACTATATTACATGAAACATTGTGATCAGGCCAATGAACCTATTCAGGACAAAATATGATTAGATGAACCAGTGGTACCAATCTCTAAGCAATCAATGTGATCAGTTCCTCCATTGGATGTAACTCAGTCTTTTGTATGCACAATGTAATCATTTGTTTGCATTTTGGCTTCCCTTCTATTTTACCCAAGTGCCCAAATGTCATTTTATAAACAACGTGTTCACGTAATGCACCAGGAAATCAATGCAGTTGTTAGACATCCCGTGTTATCCCATTGTATTGAAATCTCATACCATGATGCAGTTGAACAGAAACAATTCTCTAAACATTTTTTAGAAATCAGATCATGTTGCAGTTGTAAAAATTCCAACATGATATGAAAGCATGAAATCTGTGTTGTGTGTGAATGTTTTTTTTTTCATTCGTGTTCATGGGTAATGTAGTAGCCAAAAAACAAATAAAATGTTATATGTGAACAAACTCTAACAGTATTATATTTTGTAATAACCAGACACAAGAGATGGTGATCTGGAAAAAACAGTACACACTATGAGGAGGACCTTTGATGCAAATGTACACTAGGCTCATGGTATGTTTGAACATTGAGGTTAATCACAAGTATTTCCAGTTCAGAGTTTTCAAGACAACCAACTTTTTTTTTCAACCAGTCTGTACCAATGCTTCATAGCATGACTCAAATTATATTTTGTGCTCATGAACTGACGTACAATCGGGGAATTAGCATCTTTTTGTAATTCCCAATAATTTGACATGACCTGTCAGACCCGTGGGTGGAAACTCAATTACCTGATATGTTACAGATTAGCCTTTGCAAGTTATCACGGAGATTGCTGGCAGGCTTGGACAAGAAGTTTCCCTTGTCGACTGCCAGCTTATTCCCGGAAAGGTGTCATTTTCCCCATATGTCATCGCCTCCAGCCTGATTCAGTGTTCTCTTTGCCCTGTGTGTGTCCACCTTGAATTTCATAAAATTATTTCAAGTCATGGAAGAAATCACACACTCCTCTAAGAAAAAAAATCAAAGGATGAATACAGAAGTTTGTATTTTAGACATAAAAATGCAGAGAACATTTTTTTATGGCATTGACACAATCAATAAAGGCAATTTAGGTTTAAACCTTAGTTCACCTGTGTAGATTTAAGTATCTGCTTTTCCACCTACTACATTCTTCCTATAAAAGTCATTACACGGCATGTATTTCTGCATGCCTTATCAGCTCAATAGTATACCTCCAATCTCCACTGGTGACAACCTAAGGGGTCCTTCACCTCCTCACGGAACTGGCTGAAGATTATGTCCTATTCCACAATCAGTTAGTGGCTGGTTAACAGAAAATGAAGACCATAGAAACCACATGAAACATCTGTCAGAGGCTGCCAGTATGTAACAGATCTTTCAACTCAAAGAGGACTTTCATGCTAAGGCTTAGTGTAAGCTACTCTGCTTACCAAGCACCAGGAGCTCGCTTTTTTACCATGTAACTTTTTTTTATAGGTAGATGGCCTTTAATGCAGTGGTCTTGGTTTATGTCTACTAACTGGCAGAGTTAAAAGGGTTTTCCCATGAACAAAGTACATTTTAATAATAAGTTCCACAATTGCTCTGTATGCAGATTCTCATGCACATCAGTGTCCGGCCCAAAGATCTTAACGCCTCATTTACATGTGAAAAATGTGGCATTCTCTGGAATTAAACAGATACCAAGGTATCACGTTATTCAACTTCCTATGACCTACATTCCCATATACATGGCTTAAGAAAGTTGATCCTATTAGCAGATTCCCTATTACAAATGGCTGAAAGAAAAACCCCAACACAACACAGATGCAAAATGGAGGCAATATAAATGACACAGCAGAAAAAAACTTTATTTTGCATGGATGTAAAGATAAATATAAATGTGTGAATGGAGCTTTATTCTAAGTCACACGTCTGGAGCTGACTTACTATATTATGTGAAACATTGTGATCAGGCCAATGAACCTATTAAGGGCAAAACATGATTAGATGACCCAGTGGTACCAAACCCTAAGCAGTCAATATGATCAGTTCCTCCAATGGGAAGCCATGATGTAACACCGGTCATATATGAACTCAGTCTTTTGTATGCACAATGTAAACATTTGTTTGCATTTTGGCTTCTCTTCTTTTTTACCCAAGTGCCAAAATGTCACTTTTTGAAGATTGTGTTCATGTAATGCAACAGGAAATCAATACAGTTGTTAGACATCCTGTGTTATCCCATTGTATTGAAATCTCATACAATGATGCAGTTGAACAGAAACAATTCTCGAAACAGTTCTTAGAAATCAGTTGGGAAAAACTATGATTGATATTGTAGAGTTGTAGATGTTGCAATTTTAGTTTTAATCTAATGGATGCTGCAATTCTGTGGCGACTGAGGGCTGGTCAATATCCATTGCCCTTCCCAGCTTATTTATATCAGCCCCTAGCTGTCTGCTTTGCCTTAGCTGGTTATTAATAACAAGGTGGATCCACACAGCATTTTTTTTTTGTTTATTTATTTATTCACTCACACACACACGTAAGGCACTGCTCCACTCCTCCACTTGGACTTCCGCCTTTTGGTTCATGATTATTATATTTTTTTATTCTATGTTATTTTAAGTAAATTTTCTTATCCACATTTGTTTGCAGGGCAATTGTCCTGCTCTTACCCATTTTGCTTCCTTTTGCAGCCCCTTAGCCCTTACTATGACCATTTTTTAGCCATTTTACCTCACCACAGTTTGAGTCCCCATTGTCTTTTATTGGGTTCGGGTCTGGGGTCAAGTTCGAGTACCTGAACCAAACTTTGAACTCGTCGAACCAAAACTTCCATGGTCTGCTCATCCTTACTCTCTATGTCTTGGATGCTAGGAAAATTGTTTTCAATTTTCCAGTTGCTGTGCTCACATACAAGGGAATTATACTGAATGAAACAATACTGTTTTATTTGACTTGTGCAATCCTTTTAGCAGAATCTCCCAAAAGACAAGCTAATGGCTGGGCATCTGAATAGTGGGACTCTCAATGATTGCTAGTGTGCTGCCCTGCCACAAGGCAAATGAATTGTCATGTAGTGCCCACTGTAATGAGTGCATGGGTGTTCTTGGTTCTTCAGATATAGATGCCCTGGCTAATAAATGAGGATCTTTCACTTCATGAGAATACATTTTAGAAAACCTTTCATTACTATTAAATCTTGATGCATAACGTATAGTGTAATGAATACAAAACATGAAGTAACTTCTTATTGATTCCAATAGCTTTCACTGAACTACAACCCCCAACATTCTCTATATGTGTTTGATTATAAATGTGGCTATAATTCAATAGCAGTTCAATAATCTCGGCTTGCCTGGTCACTGTCAGCACTTTTATTCTGTCTTGTATTATTACTTTCTCACCTCCTAGCAGCAGCCATTATTGCGAATCCATCATTCTTTGTTACCAGTTCTTTGCGCATCATTGTCCTCCACAGTGGGAAATACCGTAACTATGTACACATCTTTTTTTTTTTCAATCTTCCATTATATCTTTGGCTCTTAATTAGATCATGAATTGCATGGAGCAAATTCATTTTGACGGCATTGTTAATGTGTGAATGGTGTGACATGCTTTGTTGCAAACTGTTATGTACATCATTTAGCATGGTGGATAAAGACATGCTTGTGAGTTGCATTGATTTTTTTTTTAGATAATTACAGTGACAACTAAGGAAGTTTCAATTCTTGTCACTTTGATATTAGCTTCCACTTCCCATCATCAATATTATGTCATAATGGTTCATAACATACTACCCACATTCAAGCAATAGTATGTAATTTTCCATTTATTTTTATCATGGCTTCGTAGTTTTTAGGACAATGGGTCATTGGCTATATATTTTACCAAACCAATTTGCTCCTAAGAGCCCAATGGTAAAGTATAAAGATATCATTTATTTTAATACTCGCTTATTACATAGCGTCATTAATTCGTCAGCGCTTTACAGACATCAGCATCGCTGTCTATATTGGGGCTCATGATCTAAAGCCCCTGTCAGTATGTCTTTGGAGTGTGGAAGTAAACTCATGCAAATACCACCTTGTTGTCCTTGGTGGTTTGTGAGCCCAAGACCCCTGCACTGAAATGCAACAGTCCAAACCACTGAGCCGCCATGCTGCCCGTAAAGATAACATCTCAACAGGAAATGCTGTATTATAATATTGCAAATTATCATTTGCACTCCATTCCTAACCATGAGATTTAGAGTCCTCTTTGCTTTCAAAGAAATTAATATGAAATCCATGGTATAAATAGTGCAATTTATAAAAGAAAACAGGAGTGATATACTATAATTTCTCATTGCTTTTACCTTTGTCTAGGCACGGAACAACTAGTCATTATTATCATGCTCAGGTCACAATACAGAGCCACTGGCTTCTTGGACAATGGTCCCTTAGACTCATCAGCTTCCTCAAGCTCCTGTGTCACATGGTTATATGGCTGCACTATAAGCCTGCAACACAAGGCTCCTGTCATGGCAAATTCCACTAGCCCCTAATGCACCTGGCAGGTGCAAGAGCTCTTTGTGGTACAAAATGTCATAGTAATGAGTTATACAACATCATGACATGCAGGATAAATAAAGTTTCTTAGTGAAGACATAATGTACTATGTCTGGGAAGGTTGCAGATGGAAAAAAAACACGAGCAGCTAAGGCTAGGTTCACATTGCGTTAGTGCGATCCGTTTAGCAATGTCCAAAAAGGGATTGCGTTTGGCAATCCCGCTAGTGCAGATGCAAGGTCTGCGCTAGCGAAGAACGGACCCTGAACGCTGCAAGCAGCGTTCGAGGTCCGTCCGAAACTAACGGCACATCGCTGACGCATGCCGAAAAAGGCATACGTTAGCGATGCGTTAGTGATCCGTTAGCACATTGCAGTCAATGGGTGCGCTAACGGATCCGTTACATAGCGTTAATTGCGCCAATTTTGCCATGTAACGGATTCCGTTAGCGGACACCCACTAACGCAATGTGAACCTAGCCTAAGACTCGGACATCCCTGGAGTCACTGAGCTTCCTATCCTGTGTGCTAGGAAAATACTTATTGACTACCAGTATCTTTGGTATTCATTAAACCAATAAGCTAGAGTATCACCTATCAAGAAATCCACTATTCATTGATTATTTACATATACTAATGGGTGCAATCATCTAAATTCTCTCAATGCAACAAGTATGTGAATAATGGGAGAGCGATGCTGGCATAAGTTAAACTATAGTGGATACAGAGTTGCAGTCACGCCTATATCATAGACTCTCGAAAGCTGGGGGGCTAATATTGCACATATGAGAAGACAAACACTATTAAAGATTCGTGGTAATGAAAGGGGGCATTACCAATATGATGTGTAATGGCCACTCTATGCTCTCCTGGTCTCACTGCAGAGCTGCAATATATCCGGTTTTTGTATGTCTTATAGCCTATTTCTATTTTTAATGAATACTATTAAAGATAAGTGAATTTATCTCTTGGAGCTGGATTCCCCTTTTTCCAGGTGTGATTATAACTGACACATCTGCAAGTTCCTCTTGGCTTCAGCTTCCATCGCACAGGAATACAGAGATGCAATACTGTTGTAATAGTAACATAGTAACATAGTAACATAGTAAGGCCGAAAAAAGACATTTGTCCATCCAGTTCAGCCTATATTCCATCATAATAAATCCCCAGATCTACGTCCTTCTACAGAACCTAATAATTGTATGATACAATATTGTTCTGCTCCAGGAAGACATCCAGGCCTCTCTTGAACCCCTCGACTGAGTTCGCCATCACCACCTCCTCAGGCAAGCAATTCCAGATTCTCACTGCCCTAACAGTAAAGAATCCTCTTCTATGTTGGTGGAAAAACCTTCTCTCCTCCAGACGCAAAGAATGCCCCCTTGTGCCCGTCACCTTCCTTGGTATAAACAGATCCTCAGCGAGATATTTGTATTGTCCCCTTATATACTTATACATGGTTATTAGATCGCCCCTCAGTCGTCTTTTTTCTAGACTAAATAATCCTAATTTCGCTAATCTATCTGGGTATTGTAGTTCTCCCATCCCCTTTATTAATTTTGTTGCCCTCCTTTGTACTCTCTCTAGTTCCATTATATCCTTATATAATAGAGCAGAGTTGTGAGAGCTGCAGCTACTGCTGTGTTTGTAATGAGACAAAGTTCAGTCTACTGTCTTGTATTAGTTACATGTCTCACACTAGTAACTCCCCCTTCATTCAAAATAAGCTGTGGATGTCGATTCTCATGCAGATCAGTGTCATGCCCATAGCCCTGAACAGATCATTTACATATAACAAAAATATGAATCTCTCTGGAATAAGATATTGGATCGCAGATATCAAGGTATCTTTTTATTCAGCTTCCTATGACTTACATGTCCTTATAGATTGCTAAGGAAGGTTGATCTTACTGACAGATTCTCTTTAACCTCTTAGCGACCGCCGATACGCATTAAAGCGGCTATCAGGAATAAGGCAGTATGGCTGCTGTTTCAATGATTTCATTGAAATCATGCCCCTGGAAATATCCGGTACCTTCGCCTTCCCTGGACACTCCGGATCCGTCACCCGGCTCGGTAACATCTTCCTGGAAAAAAAATGGTGTGCCGGCAACAATAGGAAATTTTTCCTATAGGTTCCTTTCGATCATTATGATAGCCCTTATCACAGTGATCACATTTAAACAAAAATAGGAAGTCAAATCTTCCTTTGTCAACCCCTTAGATAAAAATTATAAAATATATTTACCGTATTTTTTGGATTATAAGACACACTTTTTTCCCCTAAATTTGGTGGGAAATTGGAGGTGCTCCGAAGCAGCAGCAGCGAAAAGCGCATTGGGGTATCTGAGCTGTGGCTATCGGCATCCGATGGGTAGGACATGCTTGTCTGTGTTTACATGTACTATTTGCACTTTATCTTTAGCCTTTGAGCTTTATCTTTACTGACAGGCTTTGTACGGTCTTCAGCCCATCTTTCAAGCTTATTTTTGAGGTCACTCTTCCCTTTTATACACACATGTGTGAGGTTATTGGGAGTGTTCTCATTTTACGGATTGCCTGCCACGACAGTTCTTTGCATCATTTGCTATTGGACCCGTCCAATATTTGTGGGGTAATTTTTGTGTATTTCTTGTGATTTTTATACACTTGTGTGCCTTGTTTATGCTATACTATTAATAAAGGGAGTTATATATTTTCTACAGCAATTTTTCAGGCATTTATTATTACATTTTTAATTTTACTAGTTATTATTGGGAATATAAAGCTCTAGGTTTTTTCTATATGTCTTCCAAAGTAAACCAAGGAAGTACGGGGCTCTGGGCTTTCACAAAATATCAGCGCAGCCCCTGCACCACCGAACACCCACAGCATTGCACATCTGAAAACACCTTTCTCTCAGACTGGGGTCCACAGCATCACCCCACTTATGCATCCGCCAGCAGCAACCCTGGGACCCCGCTTCACTGCAGCCACCATCCCCGTAAGCAATAAGAAGTATGGATAGTAAGATGCATCACCATTTCATTAAAAAAAAGTTATTTTTTCCTATTTTTCTCCTCAAAATTTGTTGTGCATTTCATATTCGAGTGTGTCTTATAAAGTGCAAAATACGGTATATTTTTTCACATTCTTTACAGTTAGGGTTAGGGTTGGTGTTAGGGTTGGGGTTAGGGTTGTCTTGCGAATAGGGTTCGTGTTCAGATTGGGGTCAGAATTGTTTTTTTTTTCAAAAGTAAAAAAAATGACGATGTAAAGGCTACGGTTGAGCGCAATTGCTCGCTACTCGAGTTTACATCGGTTGCTTGGATATGCATGGAGTATCGCGGATCCCCACATTTTTTTCAGTGTCTATCAGCCGCTAAACATGCGGGGCAGGGACTTGAGCATGTCACTCGATCACCTGCGATATTCGGTGCATACCCGAGCACCTGATTCAAACTGGAGTAGTGAGCACTTGCGCTCAATGCTAATGATGGCATATTCAATATGACAACCTAATGACAATCAAATTCTGTGTGTTCAAAATGCTCACTATACCCTTGCATAAAATTCTTGTGGGGTTTGGTTTCCAAAATAGGGTCACTTGTGGGAGTTTTCCACTGTTTAGGCACATCAGGGGCTCTCTAAACGCAGCATGGTGTCTGCTAATTATTCCAGCAAATTGTACATTCAAAAACTCAAATGGCGATCCTTCCCTTCTGAGTCCTGCTGTGTACCCAAACAGTAGCTTTTCCCCACAAATAAGGTATTGGCGTATTCAGAAGACATTTCTAAGCTAAACAAGGCCAACTTTAAAAACCTCTCATCATATGTGAGGTTTCCATCCCTTGTAATAATCTAGTTGCCTGCATTTGAACTGAATCTAATTTCTGAATGTCCTTTTTTAAATGTGGAGCCCAAAACTGGATCGGATCCCATATTCTAGATGTTGCTTCACAAGTGATTTATAGAGGGGTAACAATACATTGGGATTGCAGGATTTTCTCTCTCTTTTTATACACCCTAAAATATTGCTTGCTTTTGCGGCTGATGCTTGACATTGAGTACTACATCTCAGCTTACTTGTAACCAGAATACCCAAGTCCTTCTCTTGTTCTGTAGTCTCAAGTATGGTCCCATTTAATGTATATGTAGCAATAGATTACTCCATTCTTGGTGCATTACTCTACATTTATCTACATGAAACCTCATTTGTAAAGTGTTTGCCCATTCAGAAACTTTTTCCAGATCGTTTTGCAAAATTGTACTGTCAAGGTAAGATTTTAGTATCCTACATAGTATGGTGTTGTCAGCAAAGTCTTACACTTTACTCTCAAACTCATCCAAAAGGTCATTAATAAGGAGGTTAAAAAGAATCAGTGCTAGCACAGATCCCTGCAGTACCCCACTGCTGACTATATCCTATTTAGAGAACGTACCATCTATGACGACTCTTTGTTTCTTGCCATTTTTCTAACAGACCTGTTCGTTTTTGTTTAAGAAGCCCTCCTAATCGGCACTCATTACCTGTATCAACTGCACCTGTTGAACTCATTACCTGTTAAAAAGACACCTGTCCACACACTTGATCACACTCCAAACTCTCCACCATGACCAAAAAGATACCACAGACAAAATAGTAGACCTGCACAAGGCTGGAATACAGGACAATAGGCAAGCAGCTTGGTGAGAAGGCAACAACTGTTGGCTCAATTATTAGAAAATGGAAGAAACAGAATATGTCAATATTTCTCGATCAGGGGCTCCATGTAGAATCTTGCCTCCTCAAGTAAGAATGATTCTAAGGAAGGTCAGGAATCAGCCCAGAACTACAAGGGAGAAACTGGTCAATGACCCGAAGAGAGTTTGGACCACAGTTAAAAACATTAGAGTTAGTAACACACTTTGCTGTCATAGATTAAAATCCTGCAGGGCACGCAATGTCTCCCTGCTCACGCTTGCACATGTCCAGGTCCGTTTGAAGCTTGACAATGACCATCTGGATGATCCAGAGGAGGCATGGGAGAAGGTCATGTGGTCAGATGAGAAAAAAACAGAACGTTTTGGTCATTTGGATGTTTTGTGTTGTCATTATGATTTAAAAAGAGAAAACACAGTAGTTTGACAATAAATGGCTTCATCCAACAACTAACCATGAGTGCAGAAAAAGTTTTGGTGTTATCATTCATATTCTCTGAAAAAAAGGCCAGGAAAGCAAAAATTCTGCCAGGATATGTAAACTTTTGAGTACAACTGTACATTTCAGTAGGCCAACATTTCAGATTTTTAAATAATTTTAGGTTTTCATTGGCTTTAAGCGATATTGATGAACATTAACAGAAAAAAACAGTTGAAATAGATCACTCTGTAATGACTCTATATAATATATGAGTTTCACTTTTTGTATTGAAGAACCAAACTAAATTAACTTTTTGATGATATTCTGATGTTGTGAAAGCATGAGAAGCACCTGTATATATATATATATAGAGAGAGAGAGTCATACTATATATACTGTGTAGTCTAGACTCTAGATCTAACTGACCAAACAATGTTACTATAATTCTATAAAATGCTCTTATGTGCTGAGCTTAAAGACTATAATCATCCACTTTTTCAAAAGGAGGATTATTCCAAATGTTCTAGTCTGAGAGTAGCTATACACGCCCCTACAAAAACCGAATGGCCTGAAAAACACTGAATTCAACAACACTCAAGTTAACAGCTTTTTTTCCTTATCCTTGTTTTGTACTTTGTCTTGAAAAATAGAATTACCTGATCACCTGTGTAGCACCTGGATTTCGTATAGATGTGTTTGTGTTCATGTTTAAAACTGTCATAATGTTTCAGGTTTCATTAATACAGAGTTAAAACACATCTGCTATTTTACTTGCTGGACAATAATGGAGAGGGGTTGACAGTGGTCAATAGACCTGCATATTAGGTTGTTGCTTTTACTGTCATTTTCCTTAAAAAAATGACAGAACTATAACAGATGAACATGGGTAAATGCAGTTTTTGTTTTTAAAAGTGGTTTCTTACCCGAGCAACATTTGCACTATTTACTGCTATGAGACCATCATTTACTCCATAACAATGGAAGAGAAAATGTCATTCGTACTCAAATTTTAGGAAACACCTGTTAGAAATTTGGATCTGCCAAACAGTAAAGCAGCTCAAGAGTAATCTCCTAGTTGGCTTTATTTGGATTTCTTTGTTTTGCAACCATGATAAAGATCTTGTTTCATACTTCTTCATGGAGGGCGATCTTGTGGCATGCAACAACCTCAAAAGTTTAATGGAAGCTCCGAAAACAAGTCATAATCCAGAGGAATGGAGGTTTTTATCCATTCATCCAAAACAAGCCTAAAAGCAGTCTTGCTGCATAATGGCAATGTGCTACCTTCAATTCCAGATGGTTATGAAGTTTACATCAAAGATACCTTAGACAACATGAAACAGCTGTTAAGGTGCCTGAATTATGACCAACATTTATGGTCCCTTTCTGGTGACTTAAAGGTGGTTGCTATCTTACTTGGTCTCCACGGTGAATGCACAAGGTACTACTGCTTTTTGTGTGAGTGGGATAGTCGTACAAGAGAATGTCACTACAATAAAAGAGACTGGCCTCTCCAACATTCACTTCAGCCAGGGAGTAAAAAGGTCCTCCATCCAGCACTTGTTTACCCACCTAAGATGTTGTTACCACCATTGCATATGAGATTGGGTCTAATGAAGAACTTTGTAAAGACAATGGATAAAAATGCAAAAGCATGCAAGTATCCCATTGATAAATTTAAATAAAGGAAGGAGACTTTATTGGACCTTAGATTTGTAACCTTCTGCAAGATGAGGAGTTTCTCCGTTTGTTGCAGGGCAAGGAAGATACTTCATAGGTAGCATTCGTATTAGTGGTAACTAATTATTATTTTTTGTGCAATTTCTGTAGAAGTTTATAATTTGCAATAATGCTTAGCCATGTTTTAGTTATTTGTTTAGTTATTTTGCAGTGAGAAGTATGTATTTGATCCATCTGGCAAACAAGACTTAAAGGGACTCTGTCACCTGAATTTGTAGGGAACAATTTTCAGCCATAGGGGCGGGGTTTTCGGGTGTTTGATTCACCCTTTCCTTACCCTCTGGCTGCATGCTGGCTGCAATATTGGATTGAAGTTCATTATCTGTCCTCCGTAGTACACGCCTGCACAAGGCCGTAGTGACCACTGACGCCCATCTGACAAAATTGTGCTGATTAGCATACAGAGTGGGATTTATGAAAGGTATGTTTTGGTGATATGCAGTTTGGGGCTTATATCTAAGTTGACGGACAGGGATAATAAGCCAGTTAAAGGTGTGACTAGAGATGAGCGAACCTGGACTGAAAAATTTGCGGTTTGTACCGGACACCTACTGTCCGGTGCAGAATTCCAGACACAGTACTTTGGTTCCTTTGGCAGTCCCCCTGTCCTTACTACAAACATTTTACAGTACCAAAGTTCGAGTCTCAACTCACTCCTATGGGGTTTGGGTTCAAGTTCTAGTAGAGTTCTTGTACCTCAACTGAGTTTTGGACTAAAGTTCAGTTGAACCCAAACATGCACAGGTCCGCTCATCCCTAGCGGTGACTTTAGTCTACTGTACATTGGGGAAACCTGGTGACAGGTTCATTTTAAGCAGAGATGCAGCATATAACTATAAAAAAGCAAGAAGACCAGAAAGTGACACATTGGAATGAGGATCTATATCCCTACTTTATGCTTCTCTCTGATGAGGAAGCATAAATCCGGTGACAGAATGTAAGCTCGCAAGGGCAGGGTCCTCGCCCCTTTGTACCAGTCTACCTTTGTTAGTTTGTTTACTGTAAGTGATATCAGTAACTTGTATGTAACCCCTTCTCATGTACAGCATGATGGAATTAATGGTGCCATATAAATAAATAATGATAATAGATTCTTTTTATGAAAAAATGTGACAATTTATTATACCATATAAAGATAGCTTTTAGATATATCAAACACTGGCTGTAACTGAAATTAGTTATTGCTTAGCTTGTATATGACGCTACGTGTGATGCCGAATATGTGATGATTTTATAAACTTAAAGTCCTTTAGAATAAAAACTATAAATAGAAATAACTAAAGCTGCCATTCTTGTGAATGTAAAACCCATGTCTCTTTTGTGCTCACTTAATGAGTAGACACGGCAGTGCATTAGACTGTGGCTACGCCGCCGAATAGCATCATCATATACCCATTTGCTTTGCTGCCAGTGCTTTTTTGGAATGCAGATGCTCTAGGAATAAGAATTTAATTCCTCCCCTTGTTTGCCATTACTGTTTTAATTATATCTTGCTTCTCGCTAGTGTACTGACCCACAGTCAGTGATTTAGATAATTACATTTCCTCAAAGATGCAACAATATGCGATGTGTAAGAAATCATTGCTGATACATAGTGTTGAGCGATACCGTCCGATACTTGAAAGTATCGGTATCGGATAGTATCGGCCGATACCCGAAAAATATCGGATATCGCCGATACCGATATCCGATACCAATACAAGTCAATGGGACATCAAGTATCGGAATGTATCCTCATGGATCCCAGGGTCTGAAGGAGAGGAAACTCTCCTTCAGGCCCTGGGATCCATATTAAAGTGTAAAATAAAGAATTAAAATAAAAAATATTGTTATATTCACCTCTCCGGCGGCCCCTGGACATCAGCGGGAGGATCCGGCGTCCGGCACGGCTTCTTTCTTCAAAATGCGCGCCTTCAGGACCTGTGGAATGACGTCCCGGCTTCTGATTGGTCGCGTGCCGCCCATGTGACCGCCACGCGACCAATCAGAAGCCGCGACGTCATTCCTCAGGTCCTAGAAGGCGCTCATTCTAGGACTTTAGCTGAGGAATGACGTCGCGGCTTCTGATTGGTCGCGTGGCGGTCACATGGGCGGCACGCGACCAATCAGAAGCCGGGACGTCATTCCACAGGTCCTGAAGGCGCGCATTTTGAAGAAAGAAGCCGTGCCGGACGCCGGATCCTCCCGCTGATGTCCAGGGGCCGCCGGAGAGGTGAATATAACAATATTTTTTATTTTAATTCTTTATTTTACACTTCCGATACCGATACCCGATATCACAAAAATATCGGATCTCGGTATCGGAATTCCGATACCGCAAGTATCGGCCGATACCCGATACTTGCGGTATCGGAATGCTCAACACTACTGATACATGATGTTCGGTGTGAACCGATCTGACAGTTAAGGGATGGCTGTCAGTTATGCCAAGAAAGCGTCATTCATACAAATAGTAGATTTCATATGTTGTTTTCATAGGCAAACACACAAAGAGATCATAGTAAGGTCCAATATGTTTTTTGTGAACCAACCACTACAAAATAGACCCTAGTGGTAGGTAATTGGTACCAATAAGCTTTAAATCTGAAAGGGCCGATGTTGCATGAGACCGCTGACCCACTTGGAGGGTCATTTGATACTGTGGTTGGCCAAAGCTAACCTTTGTACAACATTCTTTTTGCTTTGGCCATGCATGACCATACACCTGCCTAATGAATTTATCCTGGGGTGGCCACAATTATATCTTTATAGGTGCAAAATCACAATTTTAATGGATGACTAATATATAAAAATTGGATAAGCTGATATTTGCAAAGGACGGCTCAACGGTCTCTGGTATCTATTGAATATATTTATATATATATTGTGCTGTAGGACACAAAAACATCCTCCTATTAGATGAATACTGTTGTCGGAGCATACTGACATGACTAAGCTGTTAAATCATCTGACAATTATTACATAAATCATCATATTGCCAGTGTAAGAGACAAATTAATCAAACTAATATTAGATAGATTCTAATATGTTGTAATAATTCTAACATTTAGTAATAATTATGGTTGAGACCAATTTTTTCTATCACAATCATGATGTGCAAACCATCAATTTGTAGAATTTGCCCTATCTGTCTCTTATGTTCTGCTGTGGGAATAGCAGAAACTTATTTTTACCCTTTCCTTTTTTGTAGTTCTACTGACTTAGACTATATTCACACATTGTGTTTTTGCTGCATTTTTTTTAACACAAATTTTAAGCTATGTTTTACAGTACAACCAAAATCTCAAAAGCCATGAGATTTCTGGAATCTCATGCCAACACTTGGTGAATGAATGGAAAGCAGGGGAATGTACTGTAGTTACCTCAAGTTGCGGTGATGCGCCCTCTGCTGGATGAACTCATATGAACTCGAGCCTGGGAACTTTTCAGAATATTTTCCCACGCTCGAGTTCATATGAGTTCATCCTGCAGAGGGCGTATCATCGCGACTCGAGGTAACTACAGTGCATTCCCCTTCATTCCATTTATTCACCAAGTTGTACAGTCAGGAGCACAGCTGCATTAGCAGAGCTCCTGGGTGTAAAATGATTTAATCCCTTCTAATGGATTGACAGCGTGGGACAAGACTGTAACTACGGAAGGTATGGAATATTGTTGCTTGTTTTATTTAACTTTGTTTCAGGTGACAAGTGTCTTCAGGTGGATTAAGAGTATAATAAAATATTAAAACACCATGTGCCTTTATTTAATTAAAATACTTTTTAATAATGTGTGTGTTTTTTATTAACCATTTCGTACTATTGGATTAATAATGGATAGGTGTCATAATTGACGCCTCTCCATTACTAACCTGGCTTAATGTCACCTTACAATAGCAAGGTGACATTAACCCTTCATTACCCCCTATCCCACCGCTACAGGGGAGTGGGAAGAGAGAGGCTAAGTGCCAGAATAGGTGCATCTTACAGATGTGCCTTTTCTGGGGTGGCTGGGGGCAGATGTTTTTAGCCGGGGGGGGGGCAATAACCGTGGTCCCTCTCTAGGCTAATTATATCTGCCCTCAGTCACTGGCTTTCCCACTCTGGCGGAGAAAATTGTGCGGGAGCCCACACCAATTTTTTCCGGGATTTAACCCTTTAATTTAATAGCTAGAGACCCCAAATTTGACACAAAGGCACTTCTTACATTACTAAAGAGGAATATGTAATGAAAGAAGGGATATGAGATGGTTTACTGTATGTAAACCATGTCTCATATCCTGTCGAGTTTAGGAAGGAGATAGGAAAAGCCGGCAATTGAATTGCCAGCTTTTCTGCTATCTAGCGCTGTATGAAGTATAAATACGGATAATTTGATGCGAGGAAATCACATCCTCGCACTGCACACGGATCACTGTTTTGTAAACATTTGTGCGATTCTCGTCCGTGTAAAATGGACCGTATTTTTATACGCTGTGTGTGTCCCCGGCCTTAAAGAAATGCTCTTGTGGTGAGATAACTTTATAAATGTTCCGAAGCTATATACTGTGCGGTAGCTGAGTTTGACCTTGCAGAGCTACTATGCTTCATAGTCTGCACATACCAGAGCTCCTGATTGGGAGGGAATCATAACTTATTTGTCAAAAGAAAGTATACATTTGAAAATCTAAGGGCTCACAGTTGCTATATTCCAAGGTAACACATTTTCCTGTCTGCTTTATCACAGGAGTGAGTGTTTTTGCTGCATCACCAGCCCTGTGAGATCATCATAAATCAAGTCAGTTACATATAAACTCAGATGGCTGTAGATGCTGCAGAAACCCTACTCCTGTGTTACATCAGTCCATCAAATGTGTTATCTGAGGAAGGGAAATGTTCTACTTTAGGCAGGGGAAAGGTGTTACCTTAGAAAGGAGCAGCTGTGAGCACTTGTTGTTTCTGCTGTATACTCACTTATCTCAGTTGACTTATTCTCCACTACCCTGGCTTGTAGCTTAGTTTTGTGCTGATCATGAACTGGAGACGGTCTGCTTGTTCAGACACAACAAAGAACTGTATATATCAGGCTCATATTTATAAGATTACAGTGGGGGAAATAAGTATTTGATCCCTTGCTAATGTCGTGAGTTTGCCCGCTGACAAAGACATGTACAGTCTATAATTTTAAGGATAGGTTAATTTTAACATTGACAGAATATCAAAAATAAAATCCAGAAAATCACATTGTATAAATTATAGAAATTTATTTGCATTTTGCAGTGAGAAATAAGTATTTGATTCCTCTGGCAAACAAGACTTAATACTTGGTGGCAAAACCCTTGTTGGCAGCACAGCAGTCAGACATTTTTTGTAGTTGATGATGAGGTTTGCGCACATGTCAGGAGGAATTTTGGTCCACTCATCTTTGCAGATCATCTCTAAATCATTAAGATTTTGAGGCTGTTGCTTGGCAACTTGGACTTTTAACTCCCTCCGTAAGTTTTCTATGGGATTAAGGTCTGGAGAATGGCTAGGCCACTCCATGAACTTAATGTACTGATTTTTGAGGCACTCATGTGTTGCCTTGGTTGTATGTTTTGGGTAATTGTCTTGCTGGAAGACCCAGCCACAACTCATTTTTAATGTCCTGGTGGAGAGAAGGAGGTTGTCACTGAAGATTTTATTATACCTGGCTCCATCCATTCTCCCATTGATGCAGTGAAGTATTCCTGTGCCCTTAGCAGAGAAACACACCCAAAACATAATGTTTCCACCTCCATGCTTGACAGTGGGGATGGTGTTCTTTGGGTCATCGGCAGCATTTTTCTTCCTCCAAACATGTCAAGTTGAGTTAATGGAAAATACCTCAATTTTTGTCTCATCTGACTGCAGCATCTTTTCTCAATCACTCACAAAATCATCCAGGTGTTCAATGGCAAGCTTCAGACAGGCCTGCACATATGCCTTCTTGAGCAGGGGTAACTTGCGGGCACTGCAGAATTTTAAACCTTCACGGCATAATGTGTTAACAATGGTTTTCTTGGTGACTGTGGTCCCAGCTGCCTTGAGATCATTAACAGGTTCCCCCGTGTAGTTTAGGCTGACCTCTCACCTTCCTAATGATCAAGGACATCCTTTGAGGTGAGATTTTTCATGGTGCCCCAGATCGATGTCGATTCACAGTCATTTTGTATTTCTTCCACTTTCTTGCTATTGCACAGTTATCTCCTTCCCACCCAGCTTCTTATGCATGGTTTTGTAGCTCATTCCAGTTTTGTGCAGGTCTATGATCTTGTCCTTGAAATCATTATAAAGCTCTTTGGTCTTGCCCATGTTGTAGATATTAGAATCTGACTGATTAATTGAGTCTGTGGATAGGAGTCTTTTATATTGTGACTATGTAACACTGCTGTCTTTAATGCAGGTAATGAGTTGATCAGGAGCGTCTATCTGGTCTGTAGGAACCAGAACACTTAATAGTTGGTAGGGGATCAAATACTTATTTCTCACTGCAAAGGGCAAATCAATTTATATAATTTATACAATGTGATTTTCTGGATTTAATTTTTGGAATTCTGTCTCTCAATGTTAAAATTAACCAACCCTTAAAATTATAACCTGTTCATGTCTTTGTCAGCAGGCAAACTTACAAAATAAGCAAGGGATCAAAGAATTATTTCCCGCACCTTGGTTGAGTACAGGAACATTTTTTTTTAACACATCCAATTTTGGAACTTATTATGGTTCCACAAGATCTTTTCATGAAAATGTATGTTTTTCTTTGGACAACCCAATGTAATCTTAGCACTAGTTTGATGTCCTCCCTACTGGCTGCATTATTTCGTCTGCATCAAAAGTCTTATACATGAATAATAATAATAATAATAATTTTTATTTATATAGCGCCAACATATTCCGCATCGCTTTACAAATTATAGAGGGGACTTGCACAGACAATAGACATTACAGCATAACAGGAATACAGTTCAAAACAGATACCAGGAGGAATGAGGGCCCTGCTCGCAAGCTTACAAACTATGAGGAAAAGGGGAGACACGAGAGGTGGATGGTAACAAATGCTATAGTTATTCGGACCAGCCATAGTGTAAGGCTCGGGTGTTCATGTAAAGCTGCATGAACCAGTTAACTGCCTAAGTATGTAACAGTACAGACACAGAGGGCTATTAACTGCATAAAGTGAATGAGAACTTTTTTTTTCTTTTTTTTTTTTTTTTAAATAGGCCACACAGGGATCCTTACATTAATGCATTGAGGCGGTAGGCCAGTCTGAACAAATGAGTTTTTAGGGCACGCTTAAAACTGTGGGGATTGGGGATTAATCGCATGAACCTAGGTAGTGCATTCCAAAGAATCGGCGCAGCACGTGTAAAGTCTTGGAGACGGGAGTGGGAGGTTCTGATTATTGAGGATGCTAACCTGAGGTCATTAGCGGAGCGGAGGGCACGGGTAGGGTGGTAGACCGAGACCAGAGAGGAGATATAGGGTGGTGCTGAGCCATGGAGTGCTTTGTGGATGAGGGTAGTAGTTTTGTACTGGATTCTGGAGTGGATGGGTAACCAGTGTAATGACTGGCACAAGGTAGAGGCATCGGTGTAACGGTTGGTGAGGAATATGATCCTGGCAGCAGCATTCAGGACAGATTGGAGCGGGGAGAGTTTGGTAAGAGGGAGGCCGATTAGTAGAGAGTTACAATAGTTCAGACGAGAATGAATAAGTGAAACAGTAAGAGTTTTTGCAGAGTTGAAAGTAAGAAAAGGGCGAATTTTAGAAATGTTTTTGAGATGCAGGTAAGAAGAGCGAGCCATTGATCGGATGTGGGGGGTGAATGAAAGGTCAGAATCAAGGATGACCCCAAGGCAGCGGGCATGTTGCTTTGGAGTTATGGTGGAACCGCACACGGAGATGGCAATGTCAGGCAAAGGTAGGTTAGTAGAAGGAGAGAACACGAAGAGTTCAGTTTTTGACAGGTTTAGTTTCAGATAGAGGGAGGACATGATGTTAGAGACAGCGGTAAGACAATCACTGGTGTTTTCTAATAAGGCAGGCGAGTGAATGATGTGGCATTCCTCCCTTCTGGCCTTCTGGGTGTCATTATGCATGCTTGAGAAGGAAGCATGTCACACATACATGAGATTACCAGTGCTGAATAAATATTAGGAGAACGACAATCGCTACTGTGATATGTGATCACAGCATGACTGCTCTGAGTAAAGAGATGCCCCGCCAGACAATGTAAACTGTTTTTGCTCAAAAATAAAGTATTGTCTGGGCTGTCATAGATATGTCTGGGAAGAAAAAATAATTTTTTTAATAAAAAAGGAGTTTGTTTGGGATGTTTTAGTACCGCAACAGTTTCCTTTTCAAATATTTTAGCATTCAGAGATATTTTTCCTGAAACCGAGTCTCTGACACATGTGAACACAGCTTAGTCGTCTTACAGAACTTTTCAAATTTTTTTCAAGCTTCATTTAAGCTTATTCCCCAAACTAGACGTAGTATTTGCTTCTTTTGAAACTATTGCTCTCCCTTTGAGACAGGCGCACCAATTCTTTTTTATTGGATCCCAAACTTATCAGATGGTAATTCCACTTTTATGAGCTTCTGAAGGATCATGTCCTTCTGTACAAGAGAGCTTTGTTCTGCAGAAGAGCTTAGTGACGGGGCTTTTTACCCTTATCTTTTTGACTTCTGTGTCAGTTAGAAGCTAAAAATGATCAGCGTGCTGATGGATACTCCTGGATACATGCTCAGGCCTTGTTGCGATGGTAATCACAAAATGTATCCTTGTTGCTTCATGCTGTTTTTGTAATAGGCTAGACAAAGCTGACATTTGTGCAAAAATATATGGCAGAAGTCTTTAATCCTGTTGAGAAGAAATCCAAAGGCCATTGAGAAGTCTCGGAGGCTGTCTTATATCTAATGTTAACAAGAATAATATTTTGAGGTTTTGCAGTGTGCATGTATCCTTATTCTTGTTATAAAGAACATTTCTTCTATTCTACAAACCTATATTTTCCTTTTGTTATTTTTTTTCTCACAAACTATCTTAATTATCCGTTTCATTAGTTGTATATGTGCTTAAAAGGGCAGAAGCAAAATTAGGAGCAGGTATGAGGAACTACTTCTTGAAGATAAGAACCTAATCAAAAATCTATGAAAGGATCAGTTATTTTCCTAAAAAAAATCCATCTTTAACACTTTAGCAAAAAATATCTGCTGTTTTAATCAAGTAAGCAGGCAGATTTCAATTATCTTGTCCATGAAGTACAGAAGTACAGTCTTTTTTTCTTTTCATTATTTGCACATTAATTATGACATTTTCTTTTAATCTCTTAAAAAGTCTTCACTTAGTTATTGTTAATTGAGAGCATGAGAAAATGAAAGCTGAAAGCATTTTTAAAATCACAGTATCATCCGACTATTATTGTAAAGCAGGAGTCTTCACAGATAAGACTACACTTTCAGAGCATGACAGTTCGAACAGATGTGCTAATCGTCAATTTTCTTTTTCAACAAATTTTTATTGATTTTATATATTTTAAAGGGTAAGGGGAAAAAAAGGTGAAGGAACAATAGGAAAAGAAAAGACAGGCCATTTGTATACATAAAAATACTGGAGCTTACTCAAACAGAACTAATGCAACTGCCGCTTACTCAAATAGATTAAAGGAAAGTATGTCCTTTTATGTCTGGAATCACGTATAGGTGACCCCAGTAAATAGTCAATTTTCAATACAAAAATATGTTTGTTGGTGTCAGAGAGTTGAACAAGATATCACACCACTTATACCAAATGTCAGATCATCCTCACAATTAAAAGACGATTGATGGACGAAACAGCGACTACTATTGCTACTATGCAGTTACTGGGCACTTTCACAGTGAATGTATAGTGTATACACATCCGATTCCACCATTGACCAGCGAGAATCCAACACACACATACTATATATATATATATATATATATATATATATACAGTGCAGACCAAAAGTTTGGACACACCTTCTCATTTAAAGATTTTTCACTATTTTCATGACAATGAAAATTGTACATTCACACTGGAGGCATCAAAACTATCAATTAACACATATGGAATTATATACTTAACAAAAAGTGTGAAACAATTGAAATTATGTCTTATATTCTAGGTTCTTCAAAGTAGACACCTTTTGCTTTGATTACTGCTTTGCACACTCTTGGCATTCTCTTGATGAGCTTCAAGAGGTCGTCATCGGGAATGGTCTTCCAACAATCTTGAAGGAGTTCCCAGAGATGCTTAGCACTTGTTGGCCCTTTTGCCTTTACTCTGCGGTCCAGCTCACCCCAAACCATTTCGATTGGGTTCAGGTCTGGTGACTGTGGAGGTCAGGTCATCTGGTGTAGCACTCCATCACTCTTCTTCTTGGTCAAATAGCCCTTACACAGCCTGGAGGTGTGTTTGGAGTCATTGTCCTGTTGAAAAATAAATGATGGTCCAACTAAACGCAAACCGTATGGAACAGCATGCTGCTGCAAGATGCTGTGGTAGCCATGCTGGTTCAGTATGTCTTCAATTTTGAATAAATCCCCAACAGTGTCACCAGCAAAGCACCCCTACCATCACACCTCCTCCTCCATGCTTCACGGTGGGAACCAGGCATGTAGAGTCCATCCATTCACCTTTTCTGCGTCACACAAAGACACGGTGGTTGGAACCAAAGATCTCAAATTTGGACTCATCAGACCAAAGCACAGATTTCCACTGGTCTAATGTCCATTCCTTGTGTTCTTTATCCCAAACAGGTCTCTTCTGCTTGTTGCCTGTCCTTAGCAGTGGTTTCCTAGCAGCTATTTACCATGAAGACCTGCTGCACAAAGTCTCCTCTTAACAGTTGTTGTAAAGATGTTTCTGCTGCTAGAACTCTGTGTGGCATTCACCTGGTCTCTAATCTGAGCTGCTGTTAACCTGCGATTTCTGAGGCTGGTGACTCGGATAAACTTATCCTCAGAAGCAGAGGTGACTCTTGGACCTCCTTTCCTGGGGTGGCCCTCGTGTCCTCCAGTTTCTTTGTAGCGTTTGATGGTTTTTGCCACTGTACTTGGGGACACTTTCAAAGTTTTCCCAATTTTTCGGACTAACTAACCTTCATTTCTTAAAGTAATGATGGGCACTCGTTTTTCTTTACTTAGCTGCTTTTTTCTTGCCATAATACAAATTCTAACTGTCTATTCAGTAGGACTATCAGCTGTGTATCCACCAGACTTCTGCATAACACAACTGATGGTCCCAACCCCATTTATAAGGCAAGAAATCCCACTTATTAAACCTGACAGGGCACATCTGTGAAGCGAAAACCATTCCCAATGACTACCTCTTGAAGCTCATCAAGAGAATGCCAAGAGTGTGCAAAGCAGTCATCTAAGCAAAAGGTGGCTACTTTGAAGAACCTAGAATATAAGACATATTTTCAGTTGTTTCACACTTTTTTGTTAAGTATATAATTCCACATGTGTTAATTCATAGTTTTGATGCCTTCAGTGTGAATGTACAATTTTCATAGTCATGAAAATACAGAAAATACCGTATTTTTCGCTTTGTAAGACGCTCCGGATTATAAGATGCACCCCAAATTTTGAGGAGAAAAATAGGAAAAAACTATTTTTTAATAAATTGGTGGGGCGTCTTATAATCCATGCGTCTTATTACTTACCAGGGGTTGTGGTTGTGGTGGATCAGGGTCCCAGGCTCGTTGCCGGAGGCAGGAGTGGAGCATTGCTGCAGGCTGGGATGAGGGGGTCTGCAGGGGGCTCCTGTGCTGCAGGGGGGCTCCTGTGCTGCAGCCTGGGATGAGGGGTCTGCAGGGGGCTCCTTTGCTGCAGGCTGGGATGAGGGGTCTGCAGGGGGCTCCTGTGCTGTAGGGCTGTCTCCGGTGCTGCGGGGGGCTCTGGCGACATTTTGTGAAAGACCAGAGCCCCCCGGCAGTTCTTCCATGCGTTCCAGTATGACTAATTCCGGGAAAATGGCCGCCGGAATCTCGAGAGATGAGATCTCAGCGCTGAAATCTCATCTCCCGAGATTCCGGCGGCCATTTTCCCGGAGTCAGTCATACTGGAACTAACTCCGGGAAAATGGCCGCCGGAATCTCGAGAGATGAGATCTCAGCGCTGAAATCTCATCTCCCGAGATTCCGGCGGCCATTTTCCCGGAATTAGTCATACTGGAACGCATGGAAGAACTGCCGGGGGGCTCTGGTCTTTCACAAAATGTCGCCAGAGCCCCCCGCAGCACCGGAGCCTTCAGCATCACCCGGGGCAGCAGCGGACAACCCCGGCAGTGGCGGTGGACGACAGCGGCGGCAGGCGGTAGCGGCGGCGGACACCCCCTCCTCCCAGCCTGTAATGGTAAGCGGTATATCCGCTTTGTTAGACGCACCCACATTTCCCCCCCAAATTTGGGGGAAATAAAGTGCGTCTTACAAAGCGGAAAATACGGTACTTTAAATGTGAAGGTGTGTCCAAACTTTTGATCTGTACTGTATATATACCGTATTTTTTGGTGTATAAGACAACTGGGTATATAAGACGACCCCCAACTTTTCGGGGGACATCTTATACACCGGGTGTCATCTTATACGGCGTGTGCAGGGAGCAGTCCCGGATGGTTCCCAGGGTGTGCACAATGCATCCCTGGGAACGGAAGCTGCCGCATGCACCTCTGAGAACTGGGAGAACTACGGGGGCCGCCGGAAGGTAAGTATATCCATTTTTTTTTTACACGAATATGGATCCCAGGGCCTGAAGGAGAGTTTCCTCTCCTCCAGACCCTGGGAACCATCCGGGACCGCTCCCTGCACCATATTCGGCAACCTCAGAGCTCCGCACATGCCTTACCCAGCGTATAAGACGACCCCCGACTTTTGAGAAGATTTTTAGGGGTTGAAAAGTCGTCTTATACGGCAGAAAATACGGTATATATATATACCGGTTGAAAAATTCCAGGGGGCCAAATACTATCGCAAGGCACTACATATATATATATATATATATATATATATATATATATATATATATATATGTAGTGCCTTGCGATAGTATTCGGCCCCCTGGAATTTTTCAACTGTTTCCCACATATCATGCTTCAAACAGAAAGATACCAAATGTAAATTTTTGGTGAAGAATCAATAACAAGTGGAACACAATTGTGAATTTGAACTAAATTTATTGGTTATTTTAAATTTTTGAGGAAATTCAAAGACTGAAAAGTGGGACGTGCAATATTATTCGGCCCCTTTAACTTAATACTTTGTTGTGCCAACTTTTGCTGCGATTACAGCTGCAAGTCGCTTAGGGTATGTCTCTATCAGTTTTGTACATCGAGAGACTGATATTCTTGCCCATTCTTCCTTAGCAAACAGCTCGAGCTCAGTGAGGTTTGATGGAGATCGTTTGTGAACAGCAGTTTTCAGCTCTTTCCACAGATTCTCGATTGGATTGAGGTCTGGACATTGACTTGGCCATTCTAACACCTGGATACGTTTATTTGTGAACCATTCCATTGTAGATTTTGCTTTATGTTTGGGATCATTGTCTTGTTGGAAGACAAATCTCTGTCCCAGTCTCAGGTTTTTGCAGACTCCAACAGGTTTTCTTTAAGAATGGTCCTATATTTTGCTCCATCCATCTTCCCTGTCCCTGCTGAAGAAAAGCAGGCCCAAACCATGATGATGCCACCACCATGTTTGTCAGTGATGATGGTGTGTTCAGGGTGATGAGCTGTATTGCCTTTATGCCAAACATATCGTTTGGCATTGTTGCCAAAAAGTTTGATTCTGGTTTCATCTGACCAGAGCACCTTCTTCCACATGTTTGGTGTGTCTCCCAGGTGGCTTGCTGCAAACTTTAAACAACACTTTTTATGGATATCTTTGAGAAATGGCTTTCTTCTTGCCACTCTTCCATAAAGACCAGATTTGTGCAGTGTATGACTGTCCCACCTCAGCTGTAGATCTCTGCAGTTCATCCAGAGTGATCATGGGCCTCTTGACTACATCACTGATCAGTCTTCTCCTTGTTTGAGATTAAAGTTTAGAGGGACAGCTGGGTCTTGGTAGATTTGCAGTGGTACAATACTCTTTCCATTTCAATATGATCTTTGCACAGTGCTCCTTGGGATGTTTAAAGTTTTGGAAATCATTTTGTATCCAAATCCGGCTTTAATCTTCTCCACAACAGTATCATGGACCTGCCTGTTGTGTTCTTTGGTCTTCATGATGCTCTCTGTGCTTCAAACAGAACTCTGAGACTATCATAGAGCATGTTCATTTATACGGAGACTTGATTACTCACAGGTGAATTATATTCATCATCATTAGGCATTTAGGAAACATTGGATCAATCATATATGTATATGCTTCGACCAAGCTCCTCAATAGCCAAATATATAGTTACTCCAACAATTAGTCAGTGCTCATACATATATACAAGAGAAGTTACAAAGGGGTCTAGACCATACAGTCACATAAAAAATAAAAGGGTTTGGAAAATGTTGCAGTCATTAGAGTAGGTTGCATTTCCTGGGATCATGGGTTCAAAGCCAGAACCTGATTTTCACAGGTACCAGCCATTTCCACCCATCTCCCCTGGTGACCTAATATGGGGGCCTGTAAATAAGATGCAAATTCAGGTACCCAAAATTATGAAATCCCTGATCTTAAGGATATCTGCCCCCTTCTAGGTCCCAGACAGAAGATATTAATGCCATATTTCCTATCACAATTTTAGCTTTCAATATACAGTTAGGGCCAGAAATATTTGGACAGTGACACAATTTTCGCGAGTTGGGCTCTGCATGCCACCACATTGGATTTGAAATGAAACCTCTACAACAGAATTCAAGTGCAGATTGTAACGTTTAATTTGAAGGGTTGAACAAAAATATCTGATAGAAAATGTAGGAATTGTACACATTTCTTTACAAACACTCCACATTTTAGGATGTCAAAAGTAATTGGACAAATAAACATAACCCAAACAAAATATTTTTATTTTCAATATTTTGTTGCAAATCCTTTGGAGGCAATCACTGCCTTAAGTCTGGAACCCATGGACATCACCAAACGCTGGGTTTCCTCCTTTTTAATGCTTTGCCAGGCCTTTATAGCCGCAGCCTTCAGGTCTTGCTTGTTTGTGGGTCTTTCCGTCTTAAGTCTGGATTTGAGCAAGTGAAATGCATGTTCAATTGGGTTTAGATCTGGAGATTGACTTGGCCATTGCAGAATGATCCACTTTTTGGCACTCATGAACTCCTGGGTAGCTTTGGCTGTATGCTTGGGGTCATTGTCCATCTGTACTATGAAGCGCCGTCCAATCAACTTTGCAGCATTTGGCTGAATCTGGGCTGAAAGTATATCCCGGTACACTTCAGAATTCATCCGGCTACTCTTGTCTGCTCTTATGTCATCAATAAACACAAGTGACCCAGTGCCATTGAAAGCCATGCATGCCCATGCCATCACGTTGCCTCCACCATGTTTTACAGAGGATGTGGTGTGCCTTGGATCATGTGCCGTTCCCTTTCTTCTCCAAACTTTTTTCTTCCCATCATTCTGGTACAGGTTGATCTTTGTCTCATCTGTCCATAGAATACTTTTCCAGAACTGAGCTGGCTTCTTGAGGTGTTTTTCTGCAAATTTAACTCTGGCCTGTCTATTTTTGGTATTGATGAATGGTTTGCATCTAGATGTGAACCCTTTGTATTTACTGTCATGGAGTCTTCTCTTTACTGTTGACTTGGAGACAGATACACCTACTTCACTGAGAGTGTTCTGGACTTCAGTTGATGTTGTGAACGGGTTCTTCTTCACCAAATTAAGTATGCGGCGATCATCCACCACTGTTGTCATCCGTGGACACCCAGGCCTTTTTGAGTTCCCAAGCTCACCAGTCAATTCCTTTTTTCTCAGAATGTACCCAACTGTTGATTTTGCTACTCCAAGCATGTCTGCTATCTCTCTGATGGATTTTTTCTTTTTTTTCAGCCTCAGGATGTTCTGCTTCACCTCAATTGAGAGTTCCTTTGACCGCATGTTGTCTGCTCACAGCAACAGCTTCCAAATGCAAAACCACACACCTGGAATCCACCCCTGACCTTTTAGCTACTTCATTGATTACAGGTTAACGAGGGAGACGCCTTCAGAGTTAATTGCAGCCCTTAGAGTCCATTGTCCAATTACTTTTGGTCCCTTGAAAAAGAGGACGCTATGCATTACAGAGCTATGTTTCCTAAACCCTTTCTCCGATTTGGATGTGGAAACTATCATATTGCAGCTGGGAGTGTGCACTTTCAGCCCATATTATATATATAATTGTATTTCTGAACATGTTTTTGTAAACAGCTAAAATAACAAAACTTGTGTCACTGTCCAAATATTTCTGGCCCTAACTGTATGATACATGGCATATACAACTTTATCCCGTTGGCTAATATTAATTCTGGCCTAATGGGCAGGCCACACAGATATGCAAATGTAAATAAATGCATTGTGTTCTGCACTGCATCACAATGCTGAAAATATGTCTCCCATATCCAAAGAACCAACACTGGTTACTAAAAAACAAATATTTATATCTGTAATGTGGCTACGCAAAGTCTGGGATATTGGCCATGTGGTTCTACCTTTGTCATGAAGAGCCTAGTTACAATGAGACAAAAAGGGTCCATGAGTGAAGAAATAGTTCAGCTTCTTGAATAGATTCTTCTTTATTTACATGAAATCCATACATATGATTGATCATGATTAAAGGTGGGTGTTCACCTGAAACGCGTAGATTTCAGCATTACACCAACGCCAGATTACCTGTCTTCATAACGTTTATGTCCTGTGCATGGATTTCATGTAAATAAAAAAGACTCTATTCATAAAGCTAGTGTCATGGTGTGCCGCAGACAGTTGCACTGCGTCTAGCTGCAGAAGATCTCGTTTGGCTTTGCAGACACCTTCTTAACTCTTCTGACTCATTGACCCAGTGGCAACCTTTCTCCGCCTCTAATTGACACACCTGGATTGGGATGTTTATAGACCCCCATTCTGCTGCTGGGAATCGCCGATGATACTTCCATTTCCCCCTGTTGAAGCTTAGAGCTAAAGCAGTCAGCCATCTTCCTCTTTGGTCTTTGGAGGACGTCTGTGTTACCTCTCTGAGTCTACTCAAAATATGTGTTCCCCTTGTTTGTCTATAGCCCAGCATTCTTTAGTAGTAATGCGGATCGACTAGTGCTCATCCTGTCCTTCCCTAAGCAGGGCTTATGGCTAGGGTCAGGCAAGGATTAGGTTCCTGCTCGACGATAGGTGCAGAACCTAGTTACTTATGTTTAGGGCAGACAGGGTGACTTTAGATCTGCCTAGTGGACCCCATTCCCCCCTTCCCTAGTGTTGGGCTCCCTTCTCCTCATCCCTTCATATTGCACAGCCTTTCCTGCACTGTGAGTGACAGTTGGACTATTTAGTGGGTCTTTCCGTCTTAAGTCTGGATTTGAGCAAGTGAAATGCATGTTCAATTGGGTTTAGATCTGGAGATTGACTTGGCCATTGCAGAATGTTCCACTTTTTGGCACTCATGAACTCCTGGGTAGCTTTGGCTGTATGCTTGGGGTCATTGTCCATCTGTACTATGAAGCGCCGTCCAATCAACTTTGCAGCATTTGGCTGAATCTGGGCTGAAAGTATATCCCGGTACACTTCAGAATTCATCCGGCTACTCTTGTCTGCTCTTATGTCATCAATAAACACAAGTGACCCAGTGCCATTGAAAGCCATGCATGCCCATGCCATCACGTTGCCTCCACCATGTTTTACAGAGGATGTGGTGTGCCTTGGATCATGTGCCGTTCCCTTTCTTCTCCAAACTTTTTTCTTCCCATCATTCTGGTACAGGTTGATCTTTGTCTCATCTGTCCATAGAATACTTTTCCAGAACTGAGCTGGCTTCTTGAGGTGTTTTTCTGCAAATTTAACTCTGGCCTGTCTATTTTTGGTATTGATGAATGGTTTGCATCTAGATGTGAACCCTTTGTATTTACTGTCATGGAGTCTTCTCTTTACTGTTGACTTGGAGACAGATACACCTACTTCACTGAGAGTGTTCTGGACTTCAGTTGATGTTGTGAACGGGTTCTTCTTCACCAAATTAAGTATGCGGCGATGATCCACCACTGTTGTCATCCGTGGACACCCAGGCCTTTTTGAGTTCCCAAGCTCACCAGTCAATTCCTTTTTTCTCAGAATGTACCCAACTGTTGATTTTGTCTACAATGAGACAAAAAGGGTCCATGAGTGAAGAAATAGTTCAGCTTCTTGAATAGATTCTTCTTTATTTACATGAAATCCATACATATGATTGATCATGATTAAAGGTGGGTGTTCACCTGAAACGCGTAGATTTGAGCATTACACCAACGCCAGATTACCTGTCTTCATAACGTTTATGTCCTGTGCATGCCTTGCGCAGGCATGTACTATGGAGGACAGAGAATGAACTTCAATCCAATATTGCAGCCAGCATGCAGCCAGCAGGTAAGGAAAGGGTGAATCAAAAACCCCAAAACCCCGCCTCCATGGCTGAAGATTGTTCCCTCCAAATTCAGGTGACAGTGTCCCTTTAAATAAGACTGCAACAATCGATAGCAGGAAATACAATTTTGGTGCAAACCTTCTCTATCACGCAGAGATCTTTTTCTTATATGTAACACACGCCATTTTGATAGTACAATTTGATATTTATACATGAGGGTCAGAATACTTACCAAACTTCCTAACTATTGCCTTCACTTCCTTCATGCTCCACCATAGTTGTACCTTTATCTCCCCTCTTGGTCAGAATAGAAAATCCTATCTTCCAGGAGCGGCTGACACTGTGCCTTAGGGAATTATGCCATCCATAGCTCTGTTCTGCTAAGGCTATACTCACTGCAGGTGTAAAGGTACCTTATTAATCTTTCAATTTTTGCACTCCAGCCATATAGAAATCATTTGCTGGTAGAACTTGTTCTAGGACTTGCTATCTTTAACCCCTTCAAGACCCAGCCTATTTTGACCTTAAAGACCTTGCCGTTTTTTGCAATTCTGACCAGTGTCCCTTTATGAGGTAATAACTCAGGAACGCTTCAACGGATCCTAGCGGTTCTGAGATTGTTTTTTCGTGACATATTGGGCTTCATGTTAGTGGTAAATTTAGGTCAATAAATTCTGCATTTATTTGTGATAAACACGGAAATTTGGCGAAAATTTTGAAAATTTCGCAATTTTCACATTTTGAATTTTTATTCTGTTAAACCAGAGAGATATGTGACACAAAATAGTTAATAAATAACATTTCCCACATGTTTACTTTACATGAGCACAATTTTGGAAACAAAATTTTTTTTTGTTAGGAAGTTATAAGGGTTAAAATTCGACCAGCGATTTGTCATTTTTACATATAGAAATCATTTGCTGGTAGAACTTGTTCTAGGACTTGCTATCTTTAACCCCTTCAAGACCCAGCCTATTTTGACCTTAAAGACCTTGCCGTTTTTTGCAATTCTGACCAGTGTCCCTTTATGAGGTAATAACTCAGGAACGCTTCAACGGATCCTAGCGGTTCTGAGATTGTTTTTTCGTGACATATTGGGCTTCATGTTAGTGGTAAATTTAGGTCAATAAATTCTGCATTTATTTGTGATAAACACGGAAATTTGGCGAAAATTTTGAAAATTTCGCAATTTTCACATTTTGAATTTTTATTCTGTTAAACCAGAGAGATATGTGACACAAAATAGTTAATAAATAACATTTCCCACATGTTTACTTTACATGAGCACAATTTTGGAAACAAAATTTTTTTTTGTTAGGAAGTTATAAGGGTTAAAATTCGACCAGCGATTTGTCATTTTTACAACGACATTTACAAAACCATTTTTTTTAGGGACCACCTCACATTTGAAGTCAGTTTGAGGGGTCTATATGGCTGAAAATACCCAAAAGTGACACCATTCTAAAAACTGCACCCCTCAAGGTACTCAAAACCACATTCAAGAAGTTTATTAACCCTTCAGGTGCTTCACAGCAGCAGAAGCAACATGGAAGGAAAAAATGAACATTTAACTTTTTAGTCACAAAAATTATATTTTAGCAACAATTTTTTTATTTTCCCAATGGTAAAAGGAGAAACTGAACCACGAAAGTTGTTGTCCAATTTGTCCTGAGTACGCTGATACCTCATATGTGGGGGTAAACCACTGTTTTGGCGCACGGCAGGGCTTGGAAGGGAAGGAGCGCCATTTGACTTTTTGAATCAAAAATTGGCTCCACTCTTTAGCGGACACCATGTCACGTTTGGAGAGCCCCCGTGTGCCTAAAAATTGGAGCTCCCCCACAAGTGACCCCATTTTGGAAACTAGACGCCCCAAGGAACTTATCTAGATGCATAGTGAGCACTTTGAACCCCCAGGTGCTTCACAAATTGATCCGTAAAAATGAAAAAGTACTTTTTTTTCACAAAAAAATTCTTTTAGCCTCAATTTTTTCATTTTCACATGGGCAACAGGATAAAATGGATCCTAAAATGTGTTGGGCAATTTCTCCTGAGTACACCAATACCTCACATGTGGAGGTAAACCACTGTTTGGGCACATGGTAAGGCTCGGAAGGGAAGGAGCGCCATTTGACTTTTTGAATGAAAAATTATTTCCATCGTTAGCGGACACCATGTCGCGTTTGGATAGCTCCTGTGTGCCTAAACATTGGCGCTCCCCCACAATTGACCCCATTTTGGAAACTAGACCCCCCAAGGAACTAATTTAGATGCCTAGTGAGCACTTTAAACCCTCAGGTGCTTCACAAATTGATCTGTAAAAATGAAAAAGTAATTTTTTTTCACAAAAAAATTCTTTTCGCCTCAATTTTTTCATTTTCACATGGGCAGTAGGATAAAATGGATCATAAAATTTGTTGGGCAATTTCTCCCGAGTACGCCGATACCTCATATGTGGGGGTAAACCACTGTTTGGGCACTCGGCAGGGCTCGGAAGAGAAGGCGCGCCATTTGACTTTTTAAATGGAAAATTAGCTCCAATTGTTAGCGGACACCATGTCGCGTTTGGAGAGCCCCTGTGTGCCTAAACATTGGAGCTCCACCACAAGTGACCCCATTTTGGAAACTAGACCCCCCAAGGAACTTATCTAGATGCATATTGAGCACTTTAAACCCCCAGGTGCTTCACAGAAGTTTATAACGCAGAGCCATGAAAATAAAAAATAATTTTTCTTTCCTCAAAAATGATTTTTTAGCCTGGAATTTCCTATTTTGCCAAGGATAATAGGAGAAATTGGACCCCAAATATTGTTGTCCAGTTTGTCCTGAGTACGCTGATACCCCATATGTGGGGGTAAACCACTGTTTGGGCGCACGGCAGGGCTCGGAAGGGATGGCACGCCATTTGGCTTTTTAAATGGAAAATTAGCTCCATTCATTAGCGGACACCATGTCACGTTTGGAGAGCCCCTGTGTGCCTAAACATTGGAGATCCCCCAGAAATGACACCATTTTAGAAACTAGACCCCCAAAGGAACTAATCTAGATGTGTGGTGAGGACTTTGAACCCCCAAGTGCTTCACAGAAGTTTATAACGCAGAGCCATGAAAATAAAAAAAAAAAATTATTTTCTCAAAAATGATCTTTTAGCCTGCAATTTTTTATTTTCCCAAGGGTAACAGGAGAAATTTGACCCCAAAAGTTGTTGTCCAGTTTCTCCTGAGTACGCTGATACCCCATATGTGGGGGTAAATCACTGTTTGGGCACATGCCGGGGCTCGGAAGTGAAGTAGTGACGTTTTGAAATGCAGACTTTGATGGAATGCTCTGTGGGCGTCACGTTGCGTTTGCAGAGCCCCTGATGTGGCTTAACAGTAGAAACCCCCCACAAGTGACCCCATTTTGGAAACTAGACCCCCAAAGGAACTTATCTAGATGTGTGGTGAGCACTTTGAACCCCCAAGTGCTTCATAGAAGTTTATAATGCAGAGCCGTGAAAATAATAAATACGTTTTCTTTCCTCAAAAATAATTATTTAGCCCAGAATTTTTTAATTTTCCCAAGGGTAACAGGAGAAATTTGACCCCAATATTAGTTGTCCAGTTTCTCCTGAGTACGGTGATACCCCATATGTGGGGGTAAACTACTGTTTGGGCACATGCCGGGGCTTGGAATTGAAGTAGTGACGTTTTGAAATGCAGACTTTGATGGAATGCTCTGCGGGCGTCACGTTGCGTTTGCAGAGCCCCTGATGTGCCTAAACAGTAGAAACCCCCCACAAGTGACCCCATTTTGGAAACTAGACCCTGAAAGGAACTTATCTAGATGTGTGGTGAGCACTTTGAACCCCCAAGTGCTTCATAGAAGTTTATAATGCAGAGCCGTGAAAATAATAAATACGTTTTCTTTCCTCAAAAATAATTATTTAGCCCAGAATTTTTTATTTTCCCAAGGGTTACAGGAGAAATTGGACCCCAAAAGTTGTTGTCCAGTTTCTCCTGAGTACGCTGATACCCCATATGTGGGGGTAAACCACTGTTTGGGCACACGTCGGGGCTCAGAAGGGAAGTAGTGACTTTTGAAATGCAGACTTTGATGGAATGGTCTGCGGGTGTCACGTTGCGTTTGCAGAGCCCCTGGTGTGCCTAAACAGTAGAAACCCCCCACAAGTGACCCCATTTTAGAAACTAGACCCCCAAGGAACTTATCTAGATATGTGGTGAGCACTTTGAACCCCCAAGTGCTTCACAGACGTTTACAACGCAGAGCCGTGAAAATAAAAAATCATTTTTCTTTCCTCAAAAATTATGTTTTAGCAAGCATTTTTTTAGATTCACAAGGGTAACAGGAGAAATTGGACCCCAGTAATTGTTGCGCAGTTTGTCCTGAGTATGCTGGTACCCCATATGTGGGGGTAAACCACTGTTTGGGCACACGTCGGGGCTCGGAAGTGAGGGAGCACCATTTGACTTTTTGAATACGAGATTGGCTGGAATCAATGGTGGCGCCATGTTGCGTTTGGAGACCCCTGATGTGCCTAAACAGTGGTAACCCCTCAATTCTAACTCCAACACTAACCCCAACACACCCCTAACCCTAATCCCAACTGTAGCCATAATCCTAATCACAACCCTAACCCCAACACACCCCTAACCACAACACTAACCCCAACACACCCCTAACCCTAACCACAACCCTAATTCCAACCCTAACCCTAAGGCTATGTGCCCACGTTGCGGATTCGTGTGAGATATTTCCGCACCATTTTTGAAAAATCTGCGGGTAAAAGGCACTGTGTTTTACCTGCGGATTTTCCGCGGATTTCCAGTGTTTTTTGTGCGGATTTCACCTGCGGATTCCTATTGAGGAACAGGTGTAAAACGCTGCGGAATCCGCACAAAGAATTGACATGCTGCGGAAAATACAACGCAGCGTTCCCGCGCGGTATTTTCCGCACCATGGGCACAGCGGATTTGGTTTTTCATATGTTTACATGGTACTGTAAACCTGATGGAACACTGCTGCGAATCCGCAGCCAAATCCGCACCGTGTGCACATAGCCTAATTCTAAAGGTATGTGCACACGCTGCGGAAAACGCTGCGGATCCGCAGCAGTTTCCCATGAGTGTACAGTTCAATGTAAACCTATGGGAAACAAAAATCGCTGTACACATGCTGCGGAAAAACTGCACGGAAACGCAGCGGTTTACATTCCGCAGCATGTCACTTCTTTGTGCGGATTCCGCAGCGGTTTTACAACTGCTCCAATAGAAAATCGCAATTGTAAAACCGCAGTGAAATGCGCAGAAAAAAACGCGGTAAATCCACCATAAATCCGCAGCGGTTTAGCACTGCGGATTTATCAAATCCGCAGCGGAAAAATCCGCAGAGGACCAGAATACGTGTGCACATTCCTAACCCTAACCCTAGCCCTAACCCTAGCCCTAACCCTAGCCCTAACCCTAGCCCTAACCCTACCCCTAACCCTACCCCTAACCCTAACCCTAACCCTACCCCTAGCCCTACCCCTAACCCTAGCCCTAACCCTAGCCCTAACCCTACCCCTACCCCTAACCCTATTCTAACATTAGTGGAAAAAAAAATTTCTTTATTTTTTTATTGTCCCTACCTATGGGGGTGACAAAGGGGGGGGGTCATTTATTATTTTTTTTATTTTGATCACTGAGATAGATTATATCTCAGTGATCAAAATGCACTTTGGAACGAATCTGCCGGCCGGCAGATTCGGCGGGCGCACTGCGCATGCGCCCGCCATTTTGGAAGATGGCGGCGCCCAGGGAGAAGACGGACGGGACCCCGGCAGGATCGGTAAGTATGATAGGGTGGGGGGGACCACGGGGGGGTGGATCGGAGCACGGGGGGGGAATCGGAGCGCGGGAGGGGTGGAACGGAGCGCGGGGGCGTGGAACGGAGCACGGGGGGGCTGGAATGGAGCACGGGGGGGTGGAACGGAGCACGGGGGGGTGGATCGGAGTGCAGGGGGGGTGATTGGAGCACGGGGGGGTGATTGGAGCACGGGGGGAGCGGACACGAGCACGGGGGGCAGCGGAGCACTGGACGGAGGGGAGCCGGAGCAGTGTACCGGCCAGATCGGGGGGGTGGGGGGGCGATCGGAGGGGTGGGGTGGGGGCACACTAGTATTTCCAGCCATGGCCGATGATATTTCAGCATCGGCCATGGCTGGATTGTAATATTTCACCCGTTATAATGGGTGAAATATTACAAATCGCTCTGATTGGCAGTTTCACTTTCAACAGCCAATCAGAGCGATCGTAGCCACGAGGGGGTGAAGCCACCCCCCCTGGGCTAAACTACCACTCCTCCTGTCCCTGCAGATCGGGTGAAATGGGAGTTAACCCTTTCACCCGATCTGCAGGGACGCGATCTTTCCATGACGCCGCATAGGCGTCATGGGTCGGAATGGCACCGACTTTCATGACGCCTACGTGGCGTCATGGGTCGGGAAGGGGTTAATTCATCTTAGCTAAACACACTCTCCAACTTGTGACCTCCTGCTTAACAGAAAAGCTTCCTTCTTCATTAACTCCTCTTCAACTCTCTAACAAACAGGAACACAATTCCTACATGCCCATTTAACTCCTCCCAAGATGGGCTTACCTCTACCAGCTAACTCTGTCCACAGGCAAACTAACTGTTGCAATACAGATACTATAAAGTCACATATAAAACAGGTAAATGTATTACATTAATGCCAATATTTTTCAGATGTGGTGCCGACAGCTTTTCCACTCCTTTGTAGTAATATTCACTTTCCTACTGTCCTATATTAAATGTGTATTAATGTAATATTCCCCAATTCTGATAATAATCCTGACAATTTTCAACACCCTCCCAATTATAGTGGAGAATGTTATCATTCCTTATCCCTATACCGAGTTAACGTTTTCCTTTCCTGCTTTTTTCCCACTATTAATCTGCTATAAATAACTACAATAATTCCAACATAAAATATTTGATATATTACCTGAAGTAGAGGTATACAAGGTATGTTGTCAGTCAAATGGATCTCAGATCTGGAGCTATATAATCAGTAAGGAAGATTGCGCCTTGAAAAGCAAAAATGTTGTTGCTTTAAATAGGAATGTGTTCTGTATAGAACTTTCAAAATGATGAAGATTTTCCCACCAGCCAAAACATGAAAACACCAAATCATATAATTTTCTTTTTTCATTATACATCCATAAAATAGAGTAACATCTGCAATCTGTCTTTGTAAGGTACAAAATACCTGGTAGGATTTAATGTGAAGACCATATAATTATGAAATGCATTTTTCATGTTCCATGCTAAATAGCATTGTGAAATGAAAGTTTTAATGGAAATTTTCTCAACGCTAAAGAAAGTTGGATCTTATAATTAAAAAAAAAATATCAAGTGCACAATGATTTCCTTTAAATGTTGTAATGATTTTTTTTGGTTTAATCTTAAATTTACTATGAACCTTGCAAATTGAAAATAATTGACCTGATGGAATTAGAACTGTCACTGAAACCTCCAGCTACTTCTATCTGTAAAATATGAATCTAGACTTTAAAGGCAGCCGCAAATTTGTCATGCATAGTTCTGTGAAATGTAGCTGTGCAGAAATATTAGATTTCCTCTGCTTCTGTAAAACAGGCTTTCTCTCGCAGTTATCTGGAAATGGTAAACAAAGCAGCTCAATAATCTTCCATTTTTTTTTCAGGTATTTGCCCAGTGTTTGAAATGACAAGCGCTTGTAATCAGATAAAACCTGAGTTATAGCATTTTAGAGGCATCCGTAACGCAATGCTTGGAAATGACTGATAGAGCACCTTTAATTAAAAATAACAATCTTCCAGCATTAGGCGTGATTATACTTCATCCAGTTTTTTCTAGCACGTTACATCAGCCCCACACTCAGACTCTGCAAAATATTACTCCTAGAAAACTGTACAATAATACAGAGCCTCAGCTGCCCCAAGCCAGGTAGTGCAGATCATGGAAAGTCATTTTCTTCACACTTTCTTCATTTTTATGCAAAATATGCTACATCCTACATTTGTAAAATATTAAAGAGGGGACGTTGCTTCTGTTGTATCTTTACAGAGGAC
Organism: Ranitomeya imitator; assembly: GCF_032444005.1. Classification (NCBI taxonomy): domain Eukaryota; kingdom Metazoa; phylum Chordata; class Amphibia; order Anura; family Dendrobatidae; genus Ranitomeya; species Ranitomeya imitator. The sequence continues at coordinate 265,697,408 of NC_091282.1, forward strand.
TAGACTGGGCCAAATATGCTCAGTTAAAGGGCCAATCCAGAGGTTTTTTTATTGAAGTGCTGAGGTGGCACTACTAATGTAAATTCCCTGCCCCTACTTTCATACTTACCAGGTGAGATCTTTACTTTTTATCGGTCTTCAGCAGGTTGTGACATGCCAGATTGCTCTTGTATTTGCTTGAGCGGGCCAGAGGTCACTCTTCAATGCAAGTCTAATTAGAGCCTCGTTCTGTCTCTCATTGAAAACTTCTGAAAATTACTTATGACTTCTGGTCAGTCGGAAGTTGCGGTCACAGGATGATGGTGCTGGTATGTATAACACTAGGGGTGGGGAATTTATATTAGGGTCAGCACTCCAGCGCTGACATAGAAAAAAAGCTGGAGTGGTGCTTTAATATTTTCTTTGGTCACCAAAATTAACATTCTTACAATCTAAGGATGCACTAAGGGGTATCTTATTGATGCCCTAAATGTAGAAACTCTTCTCAGTGACTGATGCCCTTGAAAAATTCATTCCTGGTCACCTTTTAGTTTTAGCGCATTTGTCTTTAAGAAACTTTGAAAGTAGTAACCGATATGTCAGAAGTCTAAAGTGAGATTCATACATTACGGAAAATTTCCACTGCGGATTTGGTTACCAATATGTGACAAATCCCCAATTATAGCATTTATTCATTGTTCTTATTTTAGGTTATAGATGTCTTTTAATAGCCAGAGTGTGAATGTGCACCTACACCAATACATTTATTACAGCAGGTATGCGGGACCATGTTTTCGGACACATGTACATGGCCAAAGTTTCGGAGAGGAATCTATTCACATATGGAATTTAAGGCTGAAGAAGTCCAATGATTTTGTCAGATCTGGTTATTCTAACCCTAGCACTATTTTTTTTAATAAAAATAGCAGTTAATACTTGTGTGAAAAGTCTGCTACAAAGATCATTAAATCTCATCTTCTTGTACAACAGTGAGTGCAGCATTAGAAAATACTTTAGCAGAAGTTGAATTGTCAGGGTTTGAGATAGGTCTTAAAGGGTTTAACCCTTTCACCCCGAAGTCTGTTTTCAACTTCCTGACCAGGCCATTTTTTTCAATTCTGACCACTGTCACTTTATGAGGTCATAACTCTGAAACGCTTCAACAGATCCTAGTGATTCTAAAACAGTTTTCTCAAGACATATTGTACTTTATGATAGTGGTAAAATTTCTTCGATAAGACTTATGCTTATTTGTGAAAAAAAATTGGCAAAAAATTTGAAATTTTAGCAATTTTTTAACTTTGAATTTTTATGTCCTTAAGTCAGAGTGATATGTCACAAAAATGAGTTAATAAATAACATTTCCCACATGTGTACTATGCATCAGCACAATTTTGGAACCAAAATATTTTTGGGACAGGAAGTTATAAGGGTTAAAAGATGACCTGTGATTTTTCATTTTTTCAATAAAATTTAGGAAACCTTTTTTTTTAAGGACCACCTCACACTTGAAGTCACTTTGAGGGGTCTATATAACAGAAAATACCCAAAGGTGACACCATTCCAAAAACTTCACCCCTCAAGGTATTCAAAACCATATTCAAGAAGTTTATTAAATTTTCCGGTGCTTCACAGGAGCTGAAGCAATGTGGAAGGAAAAAATGAACATTTAACTTTTTTTCCTCAAAAATGATATTTTAGCAGCGATTTTTTATTTTCACAAGTGTAAAAGGAGAAAATGGTCCACTGAGATTGTTGAGCAATTTCTCCTGAATATGCTGATACCCCATATGTGGGGGAAAACCACTGTTTGGGCGCACAGTAGGGCTTGGAAGGGAAGGAGCGCCTTTTGACTTTTTGAACGCAAAATTGGCTGAAATTGAGAGTGGACGACATGTTGCATTTGAAGAGTCCCTGATGTGCCTAAACATTGGAAAACCTCCACAAGTGACCCCATTTTGGAAACTAGACCCTTTAACGAACTTATGTTGCTGTCTGGTGAGCACTTTGAACCCCCAGGTGCTTCACAGAAGTTTATAACGTAGAGCAGTAAAAAAAAAAATCCTATTTTTTCCACAAAAATTATATTTTAGCCCCTATTTTTTTATTTTCACAAAGGTAACAGGAGAAAATAAAGCACTGCAGTTGCACATATTCTCCTGACTACGACGATACCCCATATGTGGGGAAAAACTACTGTTTGTGCACACGGCAGGGTTCAGAATGGAAGGAGTGCCGTTTTGGATTGCAGATTTTGATGGAATGGTCTGCGGGCGTGATGTTGTATTTGCAGAGCCCCTGATGTGCCTAAACAGTGGAAATCTCCCAAAAGTGACACCATTTTGGAAACTAGACCTCCCAAGGAATTTATTTAGATATGTGGTGAGCACCGTAAACCTCCAAGTGCCTCACAGAAAATTATAACGTTGAGTCATGAAAATAAAAAAATCACATTTTTTCACAAAAATGATCTTTTAGCCCCAATTTTTTTATTTTCACAAAGGTCACAGGAGAAAATAGACCACTAAAGTTGTTGCACCTTTTCTCCTGAGTATGCCGATACCCAATATGAGGGGGAAAACCACTGTTTGTGCGCACGGCAGGGCTCAGAATGAAAGGAGTAACGTTTTGGATTGCAGACTCTGATGGAATGGTCTGCGGACATCATGTTGCATTTGCAGAGACCCTGATGTGCCTTAACAGTGGAAATCCTTCACAATTGACCCAATTTTGGAAACTACACCACTGAAGGAATTAATCTAGAGACATAGTTTTATAGTATTAACTGTAATGCTTTTGGTTTTAGTGTATGAATTTATAATGTGGCGGTAAGTGTAAGATGTTCTCGGTGCATCAGATTATAGATGTGTTGTGTCAAAAGGGTATAAACTAATTTTATTAATTTGTAGACATGCGGTACGCTTTGAAACAATCCTTAATGCAAAGGCCAGGTTTCTCAGGGAAGGTTTCACAATGGTAAGTTGTGTCCTTTTGGATTTCCCTCTTGAAGCAATCTCTGCTCCGTTTTTGTGATCGGCATGTCCTCGCTGCTTGAGGAACCTGTCCTGGGAAATGTTGACCTGGGACAATACGGGCACTATCAGATTCAGAAGTACTGGGGCCCTCACCTCTCTGAGTGCCAAACATTAGGGCCTTGATGACTTCCTCCTGAAACTGAAGGAAGGTCCCCGTATTGCCTGCAGATCGGGACAGCACAAAAGCATTGTACAGTGACATCAGTACAATGTGCATGGCCAATTTTTTGTACCATATTTTGGCTTTTCGCATGTCACTGTATGGTTGGAGGACCTGATCTGAAAGATCCACACCCTCCATGTACCGATTGTAATCCAAGATACAATCTGGCTTTTGGACTTGTGCTATGGTCCCAAGAACAGGGTGCTGTCGTAACGGTGTATTGTGGTCAGAATTTGGACATTCCTTTTGTCCTTATACTTGACCACCAGCATGTTGTCGCTGCATTGGGCTCTGCTTTCTCCTTTTCTCAGCATTTGCCCAATTAGCGGCTTAGGGAGGCCTCGCTGATTTTTTTCGCACGGTGCCACATGCAGCTGTACCTCTGGCAGAGAGGGCCTTCAAGAGTGGGATGCTGGTGTAAAAGTTATCAATGTAAATTTGATAACCTTTATCCAGCAGTGGGTGCAGCAATTCCCACACAATTTTCCCACTCACCCCCAGGATAGGGGGGCATTCAGGGGGGTTAATCTGGGTGTCCTTCCCCTTGTAGACCTTAAATCTGTGGGTGTACCCTGAGGTACTCTCGCACAGTTTGTACAGCTTTATTCCGTACCTGGACCTCTTACTGGGCAGGTATTGTCGGAATTTTAGCCTCCCTTTGAAGTGAACGAGAGATTCATCAATAGCGATGTCCCTCTGGGGTATGTATGCCTCAGCAAATTTTCTGCTGAAGTGTTCAACCACTGGCCGAATTTTATATAGACGATCAAAGTTAGGATCGTGTCGGGGAGCACACTGCGCATTATCACTATAATGCAAAAATCTTTGAATCCCTTCAAATCGTGTCCTTGTCATGGCCTTGCGGAATACTGGTGTACTGTAGAGAATATCAGTACTCCAGTACTGACAAATCTCAGTTTTTTTTTATTATGCCCATATGCAGCACAATTCCCCAAAATGTCATCACCTCTCCTGCATTTACGGGGGTCCATCTGGCGTTTGATGACGTGGGATTTTGGGTGAAAAATTGCTGGGCATACAGGTTCATCTGGGCCACCATAAGATTTATTATTTCCTCACTGAAAAAGAATTTGAAGAAGTCAATTTCAGTGAAGCCAGTGGTGTCAAACTGGATTCCTGAGCTGCTGCTGAAATCCGGAATGACGGGCTGAAAATTTTCGGGGGGTGCAATCCATACGGGATCGATTGCTGCAGGAGTTGCCTGGGTCCTAGGGCGCCTTGTTGGGGGTCTTTCCTCACCAGATGAGGAGGGGGAGGAGAAATAGAGGAATGTGGGATCTTCCTCACTGGCTGATTCCGTGTCGGATGGCATAAGCCTCCTCTGGTGAATAGCGCCTTGTTGACGAATGGGCCATTTTTATTTTTTTTCTCAAAACCCAGGGATGTGTATGTAAGTGGTGCTTTTACACATGTAATGTGTGGGGCTTGTGTATAGGGTACTCTTTATTATAAAAGAGAAAAAAGAAGTAAAGAGGTGAAATGTAGAAGAAAAAATGTAAAGAAAAATGAGATTTAAAAAAAGTTTGTATAAAAAAACAGATGTTCACTACACTAATGCCCTCCCTATAAATTTATCTGACACAAATTATTTTTTACAAAAAAAAACCCGACGTCACCAACAATGTGACGTACGCTCCCCTAATGCATATTTATGCAAGAACCTCCCAACCTATGAAACTACTCTGTACTTTTTTTCCCTAAAACAAGATCAGTTGTCTCTAACGCTGTGACGCCGGCTATACTAACACGCTACCACTAAAACTACGCTGTACAATTTTTTTTTCTGTAAAAGAAGATCGGTCGTCACTAACGATGTGACTCCGGCTACGCTACCTTGCTCTGTCTAAAACTATGCTGTACTACTATTATTTTTCTCTAAAAAAACTTGGACGTTGCTTAGACTGTGAAGTCCGCTACACTAACTAGCTAAAAAAGAAAAATTCCGGTGGCGCAGTCTCTGGTCAGCAGCGATACTGATCAAAGCGCTGCGGACACAGGAAGAGCATGAATGCTCTACGCAGGACAACGCGCACAGGAAAAAAAGTGCAAAAGTGCGCTAAAAATTCAATTGGACGGGGGGACGTCACCAAACACTGACGCCTGTTGCGCTACTTTTCTACATCTAAAACTACACTATACTAACTATGATTATTTTTTTTTTTCTTTAAAAAATCAGACGTCACTTAGACTGCGAAGTCCGCTACACTAACTAGCTAAAAAAGAAAAATTCCCGTGGCACAGTCTCTGGTCAGCAGCGATACTGATCAAAGCGCTACGGACACAGGAAGAGCACGAATTCTCTGCGCGGGACAACGCGCACAGGAAAAAAAGTGCAAAAAAATCAATTGGAGGGAGGAGGGGGTACTGGAACAGGGAGGGGGGATGGGAAAGGGGACGTCAAACACTGACGCTGGCTACGGTACTTTGCTGAGCCTGAAAATACACTGTACTAAGTATGATTATTATTTTTTTTTTTTTTTAAAAATCAGACTTCGCTTAGAATGCGAAGTTCGCTACACTAACTAGCTAAATAAAGAAAAAGTCCTGTGGCACAGTCTCTGATCAGCAGCGATACTTATCAAAGCGCTGCGGACACAGGAAGAGTACGAATGCTCTGCATGGGATGCCGTGCACAGGATAAAAAGTGAAAAAAGTGCGCAAAAAAATCAACTGGAGGGAGGAGAGGGAGGGGGAGGGGGGTCCTGGAACAGGGATGGGGGATGGGAAAGGGGTGGGGGAGGTGCTGCTGCTGCTGTGATCACAGGAGTCACATAGCAGGCAGATCACAGCACACAGCACAGCACAGATCGCAGGAGATCAGCACAAGAGGCAGGAGATCGCAGGGACAATTGCACTGGCCACCAATGGAATCCTTTGCTCAAGTAACACAAAGGGGCTTAGAACACTGCTCTGCACACCAAATTTGAGGTAAAGATGGCGTGCAGGGCGGTGATCGCTATTTTAAATTAACCCCTTTGGCACTGATTGGCTAGAAGCTATTGTTCAGCCAATCAGCGCCATAGGGGTCAATCAGGTGAGGTGACGTGGTGATCACCCCACCTACTGTGATGGCTGTGATTGGTGCTATGTCACACAGCACTAATCACAGGCTGTCACATGTTTTTTTTTACAACTTTATTGTCAGCTTTGCTGTGATTGGCTGGTGAGAGTTCATCAGCCAATCAGAGCGATCGCCGACGTGGGGGGGGGGTGGATCAGCCCCTCTTGGTGACGTGCCAGGATGGTCTGCTGTCAGAAGATGCAGCTCGGTGACCGGAAATAGCAGCGCTGTACTAGTACTGCGGTTGGCAGGAACGCAGTTCCCACAAAGCAGTACTACTATGACGCATGTCAGGAAGGGGTTAACTTGGCATCCTATGGTTAGGTCGTCGATATCAGATAGGTTAGAGTCTGACTCCTGGCACTTCCACTGACCAGTTATTATGTTTGTCTGTAAGCATTGAACAGAGCTGAACAGCACAGCTCAGCTCAATGTATAGCGTCCATTGATGAGAACTGCACATCAGCTCTATTGTCTTCACAGTTTCCGTTGAGGTTACTGCATATGATATGGAGCCATTCTGTTAAGCTCTGTACAATTTTTACATCCTTCTAGTGGTAGAGATATCAACAGCTCATCATGTGGGTGCTCAGATGTCGCAAGTATAGGTCATCAATGTTAGAAGCTAAATCAACCCACTTAAACTGTAATCCTGACAAAAAAAAGAAAACAAAATCTTGGGTCGGCTCAGTTGTTTTCTATACTGCTAAGCACCTAAACGTCATAATGTCTGGATGTTTGATTCCTTGACCCCATGGGCTATAATTATCAGCTATTTCTCATATTTCTCTGCAAACAACGGTGTGAGTAAATTCTGACTATCACACCTCAAAACTAATGAACCGCTAAACTGTGACATAACTGGGGGTAAAGTCCTAAAAGTAATGAAGCTTCTTCTATAATATGTAAATACGTAGTATACTGGATTCCAGCTGATGCAAGGTTTCCAGAAACCAAACCTAACACTTTTATTTTGTACTTTGTGATACATCTTGTTACATTCCTAAGAATTTAGGAAAGTATTTTAATTTAAATTTTAAAACAATTTTTATCCTGTTAACATTTTTACAAAATATAATAGTTATTATGGAAATTTTGGAAGAAAGAAAAAAGGCTATTGGCTAATAGAAGAGACAGCTGAAAGAGTGTCCATATTCCATATTTTTATCAATTTTGCCTGGTAACTTTGTAATATGTACGTGCTAGAAACGTATTTAAATGTCCTTTTTAAAAGCCAATAAATGAAAAGACATGAGCACGTTATCAGAATCCCTGTTCCATGTCTGAATGTAACTATAATATATTGATTTGTTGCTCCCCTTGGGTTTGTAAATTGTGTAGGGTCGGCCAATTTAGCCTTTCACACTCCATTTCATTTTGTTCATGAGACAAAACAGCCCAGCAAGGATTCTTGCATTCCACCTAATACTACTAAAACTAAGTAACGTTTTGCTTTAGGAACACATAGGCTATAATATGAAGATAGCCTAGTGTGCCAGCAGTCTCAGTTATATTGTGTTTTGTCATTGGTACTCTAATTTTCAACTAATAGCTATCCAGAATATTATCATAGTTGTATCAAGCTGATAAAAGGAAAGCAGGAACCACAAGCAGGATTAATACAGCTAAAATTCTACAGATATAGCAGAATTTGCAATATTTAATAGAAAATATTTTTCTTAGTACCATTCTTGTGGACTATAAGACGCACTGAACCATAAGACACATCCAAAATTTTCGGGAGGAAAACAGGAAAAAATGTTTGAATTAAAATGGCATCTTAGGGCTTGTGCACACGTTCAAAGCCAAAGAAAAAACAATATGAGCATATACCCTAAGGCTTGGTTCCCATTGCGTTAATGGGAACGCGCTAACAGACAGCGTTGCACGGCGAAATTAACGCCGTGCAACGCGTCCATTAGCGCGCCCATTCACGGCAATGGGAACGCGCAGCACTAGCGCGTGCCATGTTCGGCACGCACTAGCGATGCGCTGGTGTTTCCTGGCGCGCCGCGGACGCTGCTTGCTCGGGGATCTGCGAGAGCGGGGACGTTACCGCGACCCCGGGACGCGGCCACATTAAAAACATTGCGTTAGCGCAACCCGCTAGCGCTAGCACTAAACGGGTTGCACTAACGCAATGTGACCCTAGCCTAATAGTTACTGCTGCCCTTCCAGGTTCAGCCATTATAACTAGTGCTGTTCGGCGGCGAGCAGGCACTGCTGGGACTACGTCCTGCTTTTCCCCTCCTGAGCATGCCCAGGGGAAGACCTTTCATTGGAGGTCGGGGGTCACAGGCTCAGGTCCTGTAGCAGCTCATATTGGTCCACTAGGAAGGTCCTGAACTGCTACAGCTATAAATAGTTCGCATGGCCACACGGCCATGTGCTAGTATCATTTGTGTTTGGCTGTTGCCAGTGGATACTCTGCCACACTGTATATAAGTGGTGTGAGTCTGTTTAGCCTTGGGGCTGTACACTCAGGCAGGCAGCTAGCGTCAGTGGGGGCAATTAGCTTTGGCTTAGCATCTGGTTCCTTCATGTGTGCGGTTAGCACAGAAGAGTTTCAGAGCAAGCACAACTTTTAGATAGGGTTTTAGTCCCTGTGTACAGAGTGACTCTGTGAGGCAACAGTGCTCGCTTTCATTTCACACAGGGTGAAGTTTATCCCACGTGTGAGCTCAGTGTCCATCCGCCATTACTTGCAGCAGGTATCTCGGTGGACCCAGGCTGCGAACACACGTCGTATCTATCACCGTATTACTGGTCCCGCTAGCCCTAACAGAGAGTGCGTTAGAAAAAAGTGATATAGATAGCTAGATAGATTGTGAGAAAGATATCTAAAATAAAATAAATATCTTATCTAAATAGGGAAACATGAGCTGTCTCTAAGTCTGTAGAGGGCTTGTAAAAAAAATGATGAGTGACACTAGCACTTCACTGTATTTGTAACTTGGCCCATAACAATATGTTGCTGAAAAAATACCTGAACAAAAACTACTGACATCAGAGGAGCGGCGTCTGTTTGGGAGGTAAGATTTTTTTTTTAAATTTATTATAACCCTTTAGATATTAAGAAGGGGTTGTCCAAAACTATACAATCCCTTAAAAATGTGTTATAAAAGTATTGTATGTGAGAATCTGAAAACAATGACTTTTGAAAAACAGACAAATATTTTCAATTTTTCTTTATGAATCAGAACAAAAGAATATAAAAAATAAAGTAAAAAAAAGAAAAACAAAGTATAAAAAAGTCATTAAAAATTAACTCCCATGTATCGTGAGAAAAAAGAGGCAAAAACCATTTGAAAATTGAATGAGATAACAATCTAGACCGCATGTACGATAAAACCAATATAAAAAATAAACTTTATAGCTTATTTTCTACAAAAGTTCCATTTTAAGGGTTTTGCATAATTTACTCTTCTCAATCGATATTTGTTAATTTGATATGTAGACACAATGCTTTTGTAAGTGGGGTGCCGCTTAGCTTCATTCTGGTTCTATGTCTTCGGCTTTCACCATTGTTCACACAGGTCCTGACTTCCACTTTTACATTCCATAATAGCTATAAGTCTCTTCTGTAATGAACCTTTGGATTTTGTTGACTTCTTTGGGTTCTTTCTGACTTGGATCCCTTTTTCTTAATATATGTGATGCAAGTGTGAACAGAACCCACCTATGAGTAGCAAAACTGCAGTTCCAAATATAGCAAAAAAATCTGTTGAGATGACGTCTTTCCAAACAACTAGTTTATAAGTAAATTGTGTACGTTTTATATTTTGCAGAAATCATCAATCTTTTTTAGAGGCTGTTATTTTTTTATATTTTGAGTTTTCAGGTCAACAACTTTAGACATAAATAATCTTAATTGAACACTGACATTACAATATCATTTCAAGTTTTCCGTTTTTCTGAAATACCATGCGCTGGGAAAAGACAGAGCATATTACTTTCAGCATCAGCAAAGGGAAGGGCAATCTTTATGTACAGAGGTCATTGGTGCATGTAGTAAATATCTGCCAGACAGTTGGATACTATTAGCTGTGTTACAGGAATTAATTTGAATTCAGGTGCATTGCTAATTCAGGAAGAAATATGACTGTCACTTTTATTAACATATTTCCTGTCTAAAGTGCTTAACTCACGCTGTGAGAGAGAACACATACAAAAAGGAAGGCGTTTTTATAAACTTCTGAGAATATTTGATAAACAGAAAATCTTTAAAGATCGAAACTTTCAGGTATGGGAAAAAAACATATTTTCCACAGAGAATATATAAGTGGTACCTGGTGGTCTAAAATTAAAATAATAGCCCCAAACTTTTCCAGGAGTTTATTTTTAATTTTTAAGCAACTTTACTCTTCGGACTGTTGCTAAATGGGAAAGAATAATATTCATTTCACCAAATGACATTTTTTCAACCCCAAAAAAACTGCTGAACGAATATAAGTAAAGGCAATGGCGTGAATTGAAGCTCTTGGGCCCCGACGCAAAAGCTCCAACTGGGCCCACAACTATTGCAAGTCTTTAAAGGGAATCTGTCACCCCCAAAATCGTATATGAGCTGCGGCCACCGACATCAGGGGCTTATCTACAGCATTTTGTAATGCTGTAGATAAGCCCCCAATGTAACCTGAAAGATGAGAAATAAAGGTTATATTACACTCACCCAGGGGCGGTACTGCTGCGGTCCGGGTACGATGGGCGTCACGGTCCGGTCCAGTGCATATCTTCATACGATGACATCCTCTTCTTGTCTTCTTGCCACGGCTCCGGCGCAGGCGTACTTTGTCTGCCCTGTTGAGTACGTAAGCGCCGGGAAAGTCAGAGAGGCCCGGCACCTGCGCACTGCAGTACTTTGCTCTGCCCTCAACAGGGCAGAAAAAGTACGCCTGCGCCGCAGCCGCAGCAGGAAGACAAGAAGAGGACGTCATCTGGTGAAGATAGGAGGCGCTGGACCGGACCGCGATGCCCATCGGACCCGGACCACAGCAGGACCGCCCCTGGGTGAGTATAATATAACCTTTATTTCTCATCTTTCAGGTTACATCGGGGGCTTATCTACAGCATTACAGAATGCTGTAGATAAGCCCCTGATGCTTGTGGCCCCCCATCTCATGTACGATTTTGGGGGTGACAGACTCCCTTTAACAGTATGGTCTTTTCATACTACCCAATGGGACCTTTTGGTCCCCTTAAACTTAAGAGCCCAGGTGTGATGGCATCTTCTCCACATATTATATTTATACACCTGAGTAAAGGATTGTAAAGATTAATGTTTTAAACGTAGAGCAGATGGACCCATCATAGCCAGTGTGCCAGTGTACATAGCTGGTTTTTCATATGGACCAATGGTCTGCATAAAAAAAATATAGCTTGCACTATTCTGGTCCAATTTATGGACAAGACTAGTGCACTGTCAAGGTTATCCCAGGCCAGGAAGGTCACACAGAACCACCCGCTGTGATCTTTGTGCCAAACAGCTCTCACCTGCCCCCTATTATCTGGACAATTACACGATTGACTGATGGAGGCTGTTTCCACCAATAGGCCGGTTATTGAAAAACTGAAAAAACAGTGAGTGTATGGTATATGCACCTTCGATTCAAACGCATGGAATATATGTATATACCCCTGGTACATTCACTGCAAACTCCACGATAACCCCAGCACTGCTCGGTGACACCACTAGTCATTTTTTATTATGCAAAGGCTAATTGGAGACTTGGTAGGTAGAGTATGGCTTTGAGACGCAGTTTACCTCACAAAAAGAACCAAACTATTGCATTTTATATTTAATCCAAAGGGAGGCAGTATTTATTAAAAATACACAACATATTTTACAAAGGAGACAAAACAATACATACCATGCAGTTACAGAAAATAAATGGGATTAGGAAAAAAACGTTCTACGTCGCTCGCAGAAACGAGTCAACTTTGCCAAAGGAGAGCGCATCACTTTGGGACGTTCAGTGAACAGAATTCATGCATACATTATGTGTATCTCTCTACAGGAACCAAGATCATAATTTGCCTTGATAATTTGCACCTGAATTACACCCACACACACCCCCATGATGACCTCACATGGGATGGGTTGTGGTTTGTCCTTAGCCCTTTAGGATTTTATGAAAATCCCAACTTATGCAATAACTCCTCTCAGGATGATTGCAAAAGTTTGAGATATTTTTTATTGGGATTTTCCGGTTACCCCAAGACCAAACATGACCGAGCTGTTGTCAGCAGTTTGCCCACTATTAATTTGTGACTTATAAGCAGGGGTTGCAGTCATGAGAAGGTATGCATCTACTCTGGTTCACCCTGACACTGAAAATGTATATGCCATCCTTATTGGATTTATACAAACTCCAATATTCCATATTTTCTTTCGGAGACAAATGTTGCAGTCACAATATTCCACTTTCAGGGATATCAGGGTCTTAGTGTAAATGTATGACATTTCCCCTGCAGGAAACCATAATGTCAACAGCCATTTCCTGGAAATAAAAGGCTTTTTTCACTTCTGTGTCTATGCGTAAACACAGTTACCTATTGTTGTCAAACTCTGCCTCAATTACCTGTCTAATGTATAACTCTTTGTCTATGCGCAATATACATCCTCCTTAGTATTGCCGATATTTTCTTTGTCCTAAGAGGAACTCTTGCATGTTAACTAAGCTGGTTCACTATTTAGCCACATCCAACTTCCTACTTGAATTAGTCTATTGTCTAAGAGTGTCATCAGCAAGATTGCTAGCTCTTGAATGTGGCTTGGTATCAGTCTGGTTCTGACTGACACCTATTTTTGCCCCTACAATTCCATGTGGCGCAGAGGTTTTAATATTTTCAATGACTCACATGTAAACAGCCAGTATCTACTACACTCATCCACTATGCAGATGAGCACATGTACCTGCAGACAAATCCATTTCTGCAATCTGCGAACACATCTAGCTCTTTTTCCAATATGGCTGTCTGAACCCAACCTAAAGTCTCCTTGCAGATGTTTGTCCCTCGACTGAGATTTCTTTTGATACACATGCTTTGATATCATAAACACTAATGACCAAAGTATTTGCCATGAATTAGATTAAATCTCTCCAGTTGTATCTACCCATGATCATTTCACATGGACTGACACCCACTTTTTTTGTATTATTTACCTATGTCTAGGCAATCAACAAGTATAACATGAAGTTTCTGGGTCTTAATGCCAAAATTGTAATGGATCTCTCAATCACTACTATCTGTCAGGTGTAATATCACCTTATGTAGCATAAGGTCATTTGAGCTTCTTATGGCACCAGTTCCAAAGACAGCTAATACCTCCTTACTAGATATCGTCAGTGAAAGAGTATGTGACTGTCAATATGTACGAGTACAGTATATGATAATGTAACATATATGAGAATGAGATAGTATTGGAGAAGCTACAGTATTTCAGCATGTGTACATGTTATAGTTTTTATCACAAATTGAAGAAAAAACTCATGAAAAATATTGTAAAAAAAATACATTTGCAAAGGAATCTACACTGCATGAAACACAGATACCTCTGCTCTATTTTCCCAGCAGCAATCATTTGTGATTTAAAGCCTTTCAATATCCTTTTACCAATTTTCTAAGCTGAAGCGATCATCATAGTGGGATAAAGAATTAGGCAAAACCTTTTTTGTTAAGTAAGATCTAAGAATGGAATCCATATCCCTTGTTCTTAAACATCTTGCAGAGCTATTCAAACAATGGTATTACATCTATCCTCCCCCTTTGTGGGTTCATCCTCCAAGTGATATAGAGAGAATAAGGAGCAGTAGCAGAAATGAGGACCCAGGAAAGTACGGTAGTTAAGCTTTGTAAGACTGCACAAATACATGTTCAATGTTAAACTCTGGCATTTTGGATGCAAAAAGACTTGTAGCTATAGTTCAGTTGAGCTCATTTAGATATGTAGGATAGAAGATGAAGGGTAAAGGTACCGTCACATTAAGCGACACTGCAGCGATCTAGACAACGATCCCGATCGCTGCAGCGTCGCTGTGTGGTTGCTGGAGAGCTGTCACACAGACAGCTCTCCAGCGACCAACGATGCCGGTCCCCTGGTAACCAGGGTAAATGTCGGATAACTAAGCGCAGGGCCGCGCTTAGTAACCCGATGTTTACCCTGGTTACCAGCGTAAACGTAAAAAAAAAAAGCACTACATACTTACATTCCGGTGTCTGTCCTCCGGCGCTGTGCTTTCCTGCACTGTCAGCGCCGGCCAGCCGTAAAGCAGAGCGGTGACGTCACCGCTGTGCTTTACGGCTGGCCTGCGCTCACAGCCAGTGCAGGAAAGCACAGCGCCGGAGGACAGACACCGGAATGTAAGTATGTAGTGTTTGTTCTTTTTTACGTTTACGCTGGTAACCAGGGTAAACATCGGGTTACTAAGCGCGGCCCTGCGCTTAGTAACCCGATGTTTACCCTGGTTACCAGTGAAGACATCGCTGAATCGGCGCCACACACGCCGATTCAGCGATGTCTGCGGGAGATCCAGCGATGAAATAAAGTGCTGGACTTTCTGCTCCGACCAACGATGGCACAGCAGGATCCAGATCACTGTTGCCTGTCAAACTGAACGATATCGCTAGCCAGGACGCTGCAACGTCGTGAATCGCTAGCGATATCATTCAGTGTGACGGTACCTTAACACTCCATGGACAATGATCGGTAAAAAAACCTTTTTTATTAGTTGCATAAAAAAGACATGTTGGCGGGGGAGCGCGGGTGACCATGCAGACTGTGGCCTTTTCGCGTACACACTACGCTTCAAGGAGTCCAGGTATGCAACTAATAAAAAAGTTTTTTTTACCAATCAGTTGTCCATGGAGTGCCATCCATCATCTTCTATCCTGCATATCAATTTCATTGAATCATTCTTAATAAGGAAATACAGAAAAAAATAGTTTGATCAGTGATTTTTATTAGTGTTGATGGAATAGCTTTGGATAAAGACTTATCCGAATAGCTATAGAGCTTAAAGAGACTCTGTCAGCTCAAATTGGCAGGATATTAAAATGATTTCTTACCGGTCAGATGGGCGGCGTATTCTCTTTATTTCTCCACCCCGTCCGTCCCTGTTTTCGGGAATAAGAGTATGCGTGCACCATAGTTGGAGCGTGTGCCATGCAGTCTTCGGTGGCACACACGCAGTATGCTTTCCCCTACTGCGGGCAAAGCTGAAAAGGATTACTGCGCATGCGCTCGTGCACTATGTCCCGGAACAGCAAAATACTTCCAGGACATACTGCGCGGGCGCATATGCAGTAATGCTTTTCAGCTTTGCTCGCAGTAGGGCAAAGCATACTGCACGTGCACCACCAAAGACTGCATAGCGCACACGCCAACAATGGCGCATGCATACTCTTATTCCCGAAAATAATTTGGAAAACAGGGACAGATGGGGTGGAGACATGAAGAGGATACACTGCCCATCTGACTTGTAAGAAATCATTTTAATATCCTGCCAATTTGAGCTGACAGGGTCCCTTTAACTAATAGCTGCCTCGGGAACCCAGATACCTGGAGAGCTCCCGATAATCAGCTGTCCGGCGCCGCAGCTGCATGTGTCGCTGTGTGACAGTCACTGCATATGCATGGAGAAGCTGTTTGTTGGGCTATCCATGCATGTGTTGTGACTGTCACACAGCAGCGACACATCCAGCTGCGGCGCCGGACAGCTGATTATCGGGAGCTCTCCAGGTATCCGGATTCCCGAGGCAGCTATTCAGTAAGCGCTATAGCTATTCGAATAAGCTCTTATCAGAAACTATTTGATCAACACTAATTTTTATACGATAATCATATAAGACCATTGCCAGTAAAGTAATGTGTGCAAAGGCATAAATAATATAGCACTGAAAAAAATAAAAAGTCAAATAAATTTATTATGTTAAAGATAAAATCACGTTAAAGGGAACCTGTCACCCCCCCATGGCCTACTAAGGTAAAAGAGCCACCTTCAGCAGCACTAAGGCTGCATTCTGTGAAGGTGGCTCTTATGTTTAGCATCTCTAGGAATACTGAAATGATCACTTTTATAAATTTCGTGCCATACCTGTATTACATCAGGAGATATTATTTCTCTATGACTCAAGCGCTTTGCAGCCATCCATCATCCCACCGGGCGCCGCCTCCTCTCTGTCTTGTGCCATCACCGGTGCCTGCGCTATGCTTTTATTTCATGCCAGATTCCCAGCCCCACAGTGTGAATACATCATAACATACTGTGGGTGGGATCTGGGGCCTCTGCTGTTCGCAGGCGCGATCTACTTACATCACTTGATGTAAGTTCCAGGGCAGCACTCACAGCGCATGCCTGAGAAATAATTGCAGAGCACATGCCCCGGTGACGGCACAAGACAGAGAGGAGGCGGTGCCCGGTGGGATGATAGACGGATGTGAGGAGCTTGAGTCAGGGAGAAATCATACCTCCCAGATGCAATACAGGTATGGCGCAAAATTTTTAAAAGTGATTATTTCAGCATTCCTAGGGATACTAAGCATAAGAGCCACCTTCACAGAATGCAGCCTTAGTGCTGCTGAAGGTGGTTCTTTTACCTTAATAGGCCCGGGGGGTGACAGGTTCCCTTTAACTATAAAGAAAAAAGGAACAAAGGGATATCAGGCATTGGGAATACATTTGGGTGGGAAGATAAAATCTTAAAATTTTAAACCAAATAGCAGACATAGATAAAACCTTTGTGCATGTAGAGTATAGCAGTAAAGGACTAAGTAGCCATATTAAACAGACTGCTGCACATGTTCACAGGTATCGACAAGTTTTGCAGTAGATGGATACCTCATGAGCCATAAAAAAGACATCAATAGGTCAAAACGGAAAAAGTAACCATAGTTATAAAACTCATATATATTCACCCACCCAAGAGAAAACACACCCAATGCGAGTTGCGCTGAGGCTTTGTCTGGGGTCAAGTGATTTTCATAATGTTATGTCTCTTTATAGCACTTTTGGTACTGCTTGGGAATTCAGGTGCTTCTCACAAAATTAGAACAAAATTGTAAGCCATACTAATCAACATTAACAGAAAAAAAAACACTTGAAATAGATCACTCTGTTTGCAATGACTCTCTTAGGGCTAGCGGAACACACCGAGTAAATATAGATGTTTTATTGTAATTGATGCATTCGCAGCCCGGGGTCCACCGTGCAGGAGAACCTGCTGCTAGCAATGGCGGCACTATATGGCGGTATGAACTAGCTCTGTTTTTTCACGGAGTAGCCATGAAAGCAAAGCACTGTGCCCTGTTAGACTTCACAGAGGCACAGGCTAACTACCCAACTGAGAGCAGTCAGTGGTCATGTATGCACACAAAACTCCTCACCGGAGGTGCCAGCATTCTAGGGGCTTATTTCAGCCAGGTCCCTGAATACATACAAACACACAATCTCCTCGCAGGAGGTGCCAGCATTCTAGGGGCTTATTTCAGCCGGGTCCCTGAACACAATCTTACATGACCACACTGGCGCAAAGCACATAACTTAGAAAGATACTAGCGCATGGCCGTGCGGCCGTGCGGCCATGCGAGCCTTAAATAGTTGCAGCAAGTACAGGACCTTCCTAGAAGGACCAATGAGAGGCTGCTACAGAGCCTGAGCACCTACAGGACCTAGCTGCAGTATCTGAACATGTGACCCTCGATCTCCACTGAGAGATCTTACTCTGGGCATGCTCAGAATGAGAAAAGCAGGACTTAGTCCTAGAAGCGTCTGCTCGCCGCTGCCCAGCACTGGCTTCAATGGCAGAAGCAGGAAAAGCAGCAGTAACTCTTTGTACAGAGTCAGACTGAGTGAGACACTGGGACCGATGTCTCTGCTGAGCAGGCTCCACTGCGGCAGGAGAAAAATGGGAAACCGCAGCGGAGATGGCCCGAGATTCCCCCTGTGCAGAGGCAGGAACTCGACCCCTAACAGACTCTATATAATATATGAGTTTCCCTTTTTTTATTGAAGAACTGAAATTTACTTTTTGATATTTTAATTTTGTGAGAACCACCTGTATTTCTTACTGATATTTTGATGCAATATTTTTTAAAAATAATCAAATAATTCGTCATTCATCCACATTTTTAGTAATTACTTTTGTCTTTTAGTCTATGTGGTCAGTAAGTAGGTGAATTTAAAATGTCTGGATGCTGAATTAGTGTAATTAATAAACGCTGTAATTATCTTGATCAAACAAAAGAAACATTTTTAAGAATCATTAGACTATTTGGTGGAATCATCATAAATTAACATAATAAATTATAACTCTGTTTATCTAGTTTGCCTTTGAGTAAACATTAACAACATTTTATAACAATACTAATAATATTACCTGGCTTTACACTGGTCTATTTGGTTTAACTGTTTGCTGTTTGTGAGTGTAGATAAAAGCGGTTTGCTATTGATATGAAGCCAACATATCTCAAATGTTATGTGCAAAAAGTGTATGACTCTCTGAATAGTTTGATCCAATAGTTTAGCTGTTAATTAATATTTTGGTTTGTGTTCCTTTTCTTTTGCGAATATAGAGAATTCCTAAAGAGGTGAAATCAGATCTTAAACCTTGCAAATTGCCTGAATTATCAGTGTGGTCTGACTGGGGCTGACTGGTCCATTTGCTTGCGTGTAAATTAGTACTTGCTTTTAAGCATCTTTTTTTACAAATCTCAATAACAGTAAGTCCTAGAAAGCTGAACACAGTTTAAAATCTGTAAAAACATCGAATTTATCTATTTGCCACATGTGGGACATATCGGTCAATAATTTGCCCGTAAATTAATATTTGCGTTTTTGGCTAATATGTCAATAATGGTAGGTCCTAAAGAGCTGAAACATGGTGTAAAACCTTCTGAAGTGCCTGATTTACTTATGTGATAAATTTGGGACAGATTGGCCCACCTGTTTGGACGTAAATCAAGGGTGGGAACCAATTTTTTGCCAAGGGCCATTTGTATATTTTTACCATCCTTCGCGGCCGTACAAAATTATTAACTTGATATTTACCCTGCTAATTTTGGTCAAACATTTTAATAATTCACCGATAAATGAAGGAATGAATGAAAGCAGCACTCACCCGTTATCTTCAATGGTATAATAGTCCTTTATTGACCATGGCTCAGCATTCCCAGCTAGGAAGAAAACAGGCTACGACATAAGGAGGGAGCGGTGAGGGAGGGTGCAGAGACGAGACAGACGACGGCCGTTTCGCGAATAATCGCTTCAACGGGTCGAGTGAGTTGTGTTAGTGACGTCATATCCTTTAATAGGGGTGGACGTACTGCTTACCACATACAGTATGTGTGCAATCAACAATTAGTAAAAACAACTTAACTCATTCTACAATCTCAGTTTACAAACGGATCTAGAGAAAAACCGCCATGTCTAATTTGTCATTAAGACCCCAAGATCCTTGTGCGTCAGTTTTTAAAATCCAATGAGCTTCGCGCTGTAATAATAATTTATTATGATTGCCTCCTTGCTGAGGGAATTTAACTACCTCTAAGCCGGCGAAACAAAGGAAACTGGGGTCGCCGTCATGCGCATCGTGTATGTGTTTTACTAGGCGCACACGCCCCTTCCCTGTGAGCACGGAATTATAGTGCTCGCGAAACCTAACATCTAGGGGTCTTATAGTTTTACCGATGTAAAATCGGTGACATGGACAGTAGATGACGTATACCACAAATTTACATTTACATGTTATAAAGTCTTTTACGGAATGAAAAAACGTGCCTACTTTGAGGGGGTTAGTAATTTTATGGAGGTGACACATACTGCAACCACCGCACCTGAAATTGCCTTGCGGGTGCGATTTTTTCATCCAGCTGCTGGTGTCAGCAGACAGCCGGTGTTTTACTACCAAGTCGCCTAAATTTACTGTTCGTTTATAGGCAAAACGGGGGATGCAAGTGGTTAAATCGCGAAAATCGGTATCATTTTTAATCACGTGCCAATTTTTTCGGATGGCTGCATGGATGTTATCATCCAGCGGGCTGTGTTTGAATAAAAAAGTAAAAGTCCCGTTTTCTTTGCGGTTATTCAGCATGCTGTTATTCCCTCTACTCTTATTCCTCCTTTTTTTCAATAGGTCAGCTTGGGTTAAATTGGCAGCCCTTTGTTCTGCCTGTTGCAGTATGTGATTAGGATAACCTCTATTTCTAAAGCGCAATTTGAGATCCTCTAGCTGCTTTTTATAACCATCCTCAGTTATTAATTTTTCTTAGCCTTACCATCTGGCTATATGGAATGCCGCACTTTGTGTGAACTGGGTGAGCGCTCTGAAAATGCAACACATTATTGGTTGCCGTTGTTTTTCTGTGGACGCTAGTTTTAATCCTGCCTTCGGTACCCCAGAGGCGTGCGTTTTCGCGAACCTGTTTCTTGCAGCGTTTGAGGAGAAGCACGTCACCGGAGCCCTTAATCCATACTTAAAGCATATACGCCTTTATCTGTGTTTTGCGGACAACGTTTTCATAGTGTGGGACGGAGGAGAACGCACGTTTAACGATTTTGTCAGCTTCTTAAACAATAACAACGACCAAAATATGAAATTTACGTCTGTATTTGGAGATAAACAGCTAGAATTTCTGGATGTAAAAATAGAGATAGAGGAAGGCAGGATTAAAACTAGCGTCCACAGAAAAACAACGGTGACCAATAATGTGTTGCATTTTCAGAGCGCGCTCACCCAGTTCACACAAAGTGCGGCATTCCATATAGCCAGATGGTAAGGCTAAGAAAAATTAATAACTGTGAGGATGGTTATAAAAAGCAGCTAGAGGATCTCAAATTGCGCTTTAGAAATAGAGGTTATCCTAATCACATACTGCAACAGGCAGAACAAAGGGCTGCCAATTTAACCCAAGTTGACCTATTGAAAAAAGGGAGGAATAAAAGTAGAGGGAATAACAGCATGCTGAATAACCGCAAAGAAAACGTGACTTTTACTTTTTTATTCAAACACAGCCCGCTGGATGATAACATCCATGCAGCCATCCGAAAAAATTGGCACGTGATTAAAAATGATACCGATTATCGCGATTTAACCACTTGCATCCCCCGTTTTGCCTGTAAACGAACAGTAAATTTAGGCGACTTGGTAGTAAAACACCGGCTGTCTGCTGACACTAGCAGCTGGATGAAAAAATCGCTCCCGCAAGGCAATTTCAGGTGCGGTGGTTGCAGTATGTGTCACCTCCATAAAATTAATAACCCCCTCAAAGTAGGCACGTTTTTTCATTCCATAAAAGACTTTATAACATGTAAATGTAAATTTGTGGTATACGTCATCTACTGTCCATGTCACCGATTTTACATCGGTAAAACTATAAGACCCCTAGTTGTTAGGTTTCGCGAGCACTATAATTCCGTGCTCACAGGGAAGGGGCGTGTGCGCCTAGTAAAACACATACACGATGCGCAGACTAATCTATGAAATGATAAGTTTTGTAAAGAACTCGCAGCAGTAAAGGTACCGTCACATTAAGCGACGCTGCAGTGATATAGACAACGAGCCAATCACTGCAGCGTCGCTGTTTAGGTCGCTAGGAGACGTCAAACACCGGCAACAGCTGAGCGATGCAGGAGCATGCAGTGACGTACTTATCGTTCTCACTGGTTGTTAGCTCCATGAAAAACCATTGCAGGCATCGTTGCTTTTGCTGTCAAACATGACAAATCACGCCGACCTGATGACCAAATAAAGTTCCGGACTTCTAGCTACAACCAGCGATGTCACAGCGGGATCCAGATCGCTGCTGCGTGTCAAACACAACGAGATCGCTATCCAGGACGCTGCAACGTCACAGATCGCTGTCGTTCTCATTGGAAAGTTGCTCAGTGTGAAGGTACCTTAAGTCGTACCAATGACAGATATATATTACACTGCAGGTTTCCTCATAGAGGCAAATTTACTACTGCTCAAGTAACATTTATAATACTCCAGCAGTGGGAGATCTGCATTACATACATCATAAAGGAGACATGTAGACTGCTATATATGCATCACACTGACTGCTGTTTACACATCACATAAGAGACACAGAGATCTGCATACATCACATAGGAGTCACTGAAAGTGCAGTATACATTATATAGGAGACACTGGCACTGCCATATACATCACATAGGAGACACCAAAACTGCATTATAAATAACATAGGGGACATTGAGATTGTTGTGTCTACATCACATAGGGGACACTGAGACTGGGGTATATACATCACATAGGAAACACTGGGGTTAAGGTATAAACAACACAGGAGACATGGGGCTGCAGTATATACATCAACAGAAGACGTTGGGGCTGCAGTATATACATCAGAATAGACATGGGGCTGTGGTGTAGACATCCCAGGAGACATGGGGTTGCGGTATAGATATCTCAGGAGACATGGGGCTGCGGCATGTACATCACTGGAGACAAGATGGCCCAAGGGCCTGATTTTCCCTACCCCTGATGTAAATATTTGCTTTTGTGTTCTCTGTTTTGATGAATATCTCAAGAACAGTAAGTTCTATAAAACAAGCCCAGTGTAAAACCTTCCAACGTGCCCAACTTACGCCAGTGGTCTAGTTGTATGGTTGTAAATTAAAGCTTGATTTTATGTTCCCTTTTTTGGAGACTATCTCAAGAACAGTAGGTTCAGCCTGGTCTGACACCTTTGGAAGCTTCTATTTTATCTATGTGCCAAATTTTACACAAAGATTTGCAGAAAGATTTTGCACGGCTTTGTCAAAGATAATTTCTTCTTTTTAACTAAAAGCCATATTGCTAACATTTAGGGAACAAGAGGCAAATAAATATTAAACAAAGCCCCATTTAGTTTCAACCGTTCTTAGGCAAAATGCCACCGAAGCAAATTTCTCCTAATTCGCTCTTCCCTACTTTTGGTATACTTCTATGGATACATAAGTAGAGGGAAATATAGCTCCCTCAATGTGGGGGAATATAGTCAGCACATGATTTTTTAATGAAAATATAATATCAGTACTTAAATACATATTGAATCCTTGTGTAAACATATAAATTAGATTTACATTGAACCCTCATGAAATAGTTTGTGTTTAGTGAATATGAATATTGATTATTGCCTTTAGAACCAGCCCATGCTTTCTACACTATACTTATTATTGTGAAACTAATAAAAATGTAGCGTACAATGTCCCGGAAAACTAGGACACATTCTCCTGTGTAAGCAGCAATTTGTTTGAAAGGTTTCTGGCCAAGGAGCTTATGTTATGTAACATTTCTTTTTTAGATAGGACATAAAATACTGTAGATGTTTTTGCGAAATGTCCTAAATATAGAAATTTTTCTGACTCAGTTCGCAGATTCAGTAATATGAGAAAGCATTCAACTTTATTTCATTTTAAAACTATACCCACAATTCACCCTCTGAAGGTTAGTCAGAGGCTGACAATACAACACATAAACCCAACATCTCAGCGATGTATATAGCGTGAGGTGACAATCGATGCTCACTCTCTAAACCTCTCGTTTCTACGCGTTTCCTAACCACAGATGACTCATCAGGAGACCTTACTAAATATTTACCTCTACTCTAAACAAAAAACCCTAAAAACAAATAGCTAGTGATGAGCAAATAGTGAAATATTCAGATTCTGGAAAATCGGCACAAATAATTTCTAATATCCGTGTATTCGTACCGAATAACGAATCTAATGCAAGTCAGTCGGAAAGCCGAATATTTTTCTACTGGACCAAACAAACAGGTCTGGGAGCTTAAGAAAAATGCTGAAATTGATGGGAAAGAGCTGAAACTAAATGGGAACAGCATGTAGAATATGCCTGCATGCCTATCTGACTCACTCGTATACCTATCTGACTATTGTGCGGTTTAAAGGATTTTTAAAAAGACCTACCAATCCAAAAAATGTTTTAAAGGGAAAAGTGCTAAGAAACATTTTTTCCTCCATAATTACTTATATATCATGTGTAGCGTTTCCCTTATTTCGGGTCTTGGGGAACACTCGCTTTGCACGGGAATAACGCATACAGGCACGATTTTTCCACAAAAACAGTCTATTCCGGTTTATTAAACGTCATAAACCATAACACAAACAGTTCATCATTTATATCAATGGAACACATTAACCACCGATAGTCTGTTCCAATGGCAGATACGTCTCTGCCGTATATTACAGGTTTTATCCCGTACCAGGGATTACCTCAGGAGCTTCAGCTCTACACACTGACTCCTCCCAGTGCTGGTTCACAGGGAAACTGCCTCACTGGGATGACTGTCCTTGTGTCCAGGGCACCTCGGATAGTCCAGAGCCACAGTAGGAACTGTAGCTTCCCCAAACACAGAAACCGTCTCAGGCTCTGTAGATGCAGCCTTTCCATGCGCTTCCAGGAAGTCCAATCACAGGTACTTCCAACACACAGGCCATCAGTCTGTGATCTTACCAAGTGCTTACAGGACTCCAGTCCATCCGCGGACAATCCAATACTCTGACCATTCCAGGACTCACACTCTTACCAGGTGCTTGCAGGACTCCAGCCCATCCCAGGACAATCCAACACCCTTGAGCATTCAGTCCATAGCCTCAGCAGTGCTTCCAGGACTCCAGCCCACTTCAGGACAATCCAACACCCAGGCTATTGCAGGGCTTACGTCTCAGTGCTTCCAGGACTCCAGCCCACTTCAGACTGACAGCGCAGAGTGTCTTCCTCTGCAACACACACACCGGCCATTTACACTCCTGCCGGACTTTGTCTCATCACATTTATGCCTCCAAGCGCATCTTGAAGCGCACACACAGCGCCCCCTGGCTGTAATGTGGGTCACCGCACCACCACTGCACCACACATGCCAATTAAATAATAAATCATACCTCTCCTTTAGCATATGTTCACACAAAGCGTTTTGGCTTTAGTTTTTCCTTTAACATTTGTGACGACTCTCACTCCTATATTTGAGAGGTCCCTTCCTTATGCCTAATAGTTAGCAAGATAGTGGAATACATATTCCCCATCCCTTTACAATGCCATTTCAAACATTACATTTCAATTTTGGGCTTCGCCTGCCACCACCACCATGTCCACCACCATGTTATTTTGCAGGTGCTATGAAACCTGCATTTTGTAAGCCCCACAGTTAATTTTTGCCCCCGGATCCCAATAGACCAACTGTCATAGTGGGTGAAGCCACTGTAAGGTGAATATAATACAGGAGTTGGGGGAGCTGTATGATCAATGCCAGTAAATTGGATTCTATCAGACACCAAAAGCAAAATGCCCCCTGACGAAGGCTGTGCCGAAACGCGCGTCGGGGTGACGTGGACGGCACTGGCGTGTCCCCTGACTATTCTACTTGGTAGTGGACGGCTGCACTTTGGGTAAGTGTATGGCCTGTATACTCTCTATTTGAGCAAGGATTCTGACACTATGGCAGGTCTTAGTGCCTGACCAGTATAAGATACATAGGCTAATGCTTCAAACCTGTATGATTCTCCAAAACCGTCATACCATTCATGTGGGGATATATAATGTTGATACTACAGGGGTTTAGTACTCCGAATTTATGTTAAAATACTTAAATAACGCCAGACCATCCATGTCCCATTTTTGCTGCTGAAGTTTATGCATATGTCATGTGGGAATACCCACCACTGCACCTGTTTTTAGTGTATTTGTATAATAAAGTATATAATTTTTTCTATATATTCTGGCCTACTGATCGTTTTTCGTTCGTTGTGTTTCTTACCAAAAGCATTAGAATTAAATTTTGAATACACTGTATGCAAGCGAGGGCCTGAATTATGCCCAAGCTGCCAGGTCTGGAACATGTACAAGCCTCATTTGGAAGCAGCCTCCTCAAGGGAAAGAGACAGGAATGCCATTGACCAATCTGCACAAGCCTAAGCAGTTCTTCTGGAAAGTACCCAACCAGGCAGAATGCGTCTTTTGCAAAGTTTTTGAGCAACAATGGAGTAATTACAGGATATGTCCCAGAAAGTGTTGAGGTCTGTGGGGTGTATTACTCAGGTGACAGGCAGTGCTACAGACCTCAGATAAAGGCCTTAGCATGTCAATGACCATGTTACAATAAGTGTAAAGCTGCAGCCTGAATAGGTCTGTGGCGAGAATTAACCCAGTCTCTTAGATGTACTTAAAATGTACATAAGCTGGCCAATACCCTGTTAGGGCTGGCGGAACGCACCAAATAATAAGAAAGATAGAGTAAGGTGCGTTCGCAGCCCAGGGTCCACCGTGCAGAGATGGAACCTGCTGCCAAGTAATGACGGACTATATGGCGGTACAATGTGGATACACACACGGGTTAGCTTCACCCTGTGTGAAGGAAGAGAACCCTGTTGCATCACAGGGCCGCGGTACTGCACCAAGAGCGCAAGTAAGGAGTCTCAGAACTCAATCCCAAGACACAGGATTTGAGTTCATATAGACCTCTTGCGCTTGACACCACAACTGGGGTGTCAGAGTGAAAGAAATAATAAAAATAAAGATGCACGAGAGTGCGTGCGGTGCCGCACTGGCGGACGCCACTAACCACCCAGGCTTGGGTCAGGAAAGCCCTGTGAAAGTGCACAGCACCGCACTGGCCGTCACAGCAATTAGACGCTGTTTTGTGTGTTACGTGCTGATGGCTAAGTTGGGCGCTAGATAGCAATCATCCACCTTACGCGAGCAGTCATACACAAGGGAGGGGATAATTAATGAATGACTTTCACACATCAGCACACACACGTTTACAAGTTTACACTATCGCATGGCCGTGCAGTCATGCAAACCTTTTATAGCTGCAGCATGTACAGGACCTTCCCAGAAGGACCAATGGGAGGCTGCCACAGAAGTTGAGCACCTTCAGGACCTTCCTGGAGGACTAATGGATCTGCTGCAGTATCTGAGCATGTGACCCTCAATCTCCAACAGGAGATCTTTTCCTGGGCATGCTCAAAAGGGGAAAAGCAGGACTTAGTCCCAAAAGCGTCTGCTCGTCGCTGCCCAGCACTGGCTTCAATGGCAGAAGCTGGAAAAACAGCAGTAACCCTATGCACAGAGTGAGACTGAGCAAGACGCTGGGACCGATGTCTCCACTGGCAGACTCCACTGCGGCTGGAGAAGAATGGGAGACCGCAGCGGAGATGGTTCGAGATTCCCCCTGTGCAGAGGCAGGAACTCGACACCTAACATACCTTACCACCATTTTTTTGTAAGGACCCAAATTTAGAAAATGTACAGTTTAAAAATAATACGTTAAGCGACAGTTTAATAAAGAGACAGAAGTCTCATTTAGGAGCCTGGAAAAGTCAGCAATTGTCTTTGTCCATCACCGGACAATGTAAAGTGCTAACGAATAGTTATGCCGTATCTAACTAACAATTTGTGAACAGACATATATGCAGAAAAGGGACAACTCAATGCTGCTGTCACGCCGTAAGCGGCGTTAAAGGGGCAGGACGGCGTACTGGGACCCGCACCTGTCCCTACCACTTTAATAGGGCCCTGGCTTTCCCTTATCTCGGGGGTACCTTTGATGGTTAGGAGGCCCGAGCCGCCAGCATATCCCTGTTTCCTGTGCAGGCCCTATAAGTGGCCCCATCTCCCCCCCAGGGAGGAGGACTGCACCAGTGTAAAAACACAACAATAAACAGGGTATACAGACAAGGTAACTAAAAGTCTCAAACTCACCAAATACTCACACAACCACAGAGGGTACACATAGAAGGGAAGAGAAGGAGAAAACTCGGATGGAAAACAGGTTTAACAAGCAACCAAAACCGCAGCTCCAAATATCACTCTCCTTCAACCGCCAAGCCAGGCAGCAGAACTGATAACTGACACTAGCTGTAGTCAAGGCTGGGTCTATATAGAGGAGGAGATTACAAAAATCCACTTCAGCTGAGAGACCCAGCTCACAGCAACTTAGCAAATAAGGTTAACTCCTGCACTGCTGGCACAAAGCAGCCAGGTCAAAATACAGGAGAAGAGCTTCTGTTCACTGTGTGTGAACGAGGCCCAGAGAGCTTGCGGCTCTCTGGAACCTCTCTGACGCGGTAGCCCTGTGACAGCTGCGCTGGGATAACGAACTGGCTGTGATTACTGATTGTTGTGTCTGTGCAACTGCAGGTTGTGGACAGGAGGCATCAGCGCTTCCTTCCTGGACAGCAGATTTGGAAGGGCAGAAAACAGGGGAAGGGCCATTGGTTTTACTGTCAGATGCAGATTTTGTGGCCAGGCGTTCTGCCCACCTACTGGGGTGCTTCATATATGAGCAGTATATGGCATTTGCTAACAGAGGTATTATGTTGAATTTCCCTTTATAAAGGGATGTGTGGGTGAGAGTTCCAAACCAGCAGCATATATAAAGCATTTTTAATTACTCTTATTATTATTCTTTGTAAGGCTGGAACCTGAAAAATTGTGTGGACCGTAATAATGTTCCAAAATGTCCAAGTGCAGACCCAAAAATCAACCAACATCAGGCTACCAGATACATGCTTAAAGAGACCTTGAGAAGGGCAACACAATAAAAAATTATAATAATAGAATATATAGAGATTGAGAGCATAAATTTGACCTTTGCACAATGTACAAAGGTTTCCAAAAATCATCCCAAGGGGTCTGTATCATACATGCTGAATGTGGCCATGATGGAGACCTCACAATACATTTAGCAGTTATTACAAGAGGTGGTGATAGGGAGTACAAGTTTCACATTTGCACAATGTTCAAAGATTTCCAAAAATTACCCAATGATTCTTTATCAGACCAGCTCAAAGATGCTGTTTTGAGGACATCACAAGACACTTTGCAGTTATTACAAGAAGTAGAGAAAGGGAGTACAAGTTTTACTATTGCACAATGTACAAAGTTTTCAAAAAGTACAAAACATTACCCACGTGGGGTATACATAGATGAACACTAAGTGCTTGTTAAACACCAAGAAACAAGAAGTAACTAAAGAGCCACTAAAAGTAAAATGAAAAGGTATCCTATTAATTCAAATACAACACAAGAAATATGTATCCACAAAACAAATAGGGGAATGCAGGAAACAGACAGGTACACAAAGGGAGGGTAGCAGGTCCACAATAGGACTTGGGAAAGCAAAAAAGCGAGAAGGCGTCATGTGTATATAGAAAGTCCAGCATTCTATAATGCTGTAGATAAGCCCCCGATCCGACCTGCAAGTGAAGAAAAATACATTTTATTATGCTCACCCGGGGAGTGGTCTGATCTGATGGGCATCGCAGCTTCGGGTCCAGAACCTCCCATCTTCTTGCGATGCCGCCCTCCTGCTTCTTCTTTGCTCCCCGGCATCGGGCTCATGCGCAGGCATACTTTTCTGCCCTGTTGAGGGCAGAGCCAAGTATTGCAGTGCGCAGGCGCTGGGAAAGGCAAGCGAGGCCCAGCGGCTGCACACTGCAGTACTTTGCTCTGCCCTCAACAGGGCAGATAAGTACACCTGCACAGGAGCGTGATGCTGGGGAGCGATGAAGCAAGAATATATTATATAAAGTCACTACCAACAGAGTGATCTATTTCAGGTGTTTATTTCTGTTAATGTTGATGATTATGGTTTACAGCCAATGAAAACTCAAAAGTAATTATTATAATTAAATTAGAATACTTTATAACACCAGCTTAACAAATCATTTTAAAATTTGAAATGTTGGCATACTGAAATGTATGTTCAGTAAATGCACTCAATAGTGGGTCAGGGCTCTTTTCACATCATAGCGGCGTGGAATGGAGGCGACCAGCCTGTGGCACTGCTGAGGTGTTATGGAAGCCCAAGTTGCTTTGATAGCAGCCTTCAGCTCATCTGCTTTGTAGGGTCTGGTGTCTCTCATCTTCCTCTCAACAATATCCAATAGATTCTCTATGGAGTTAAGGTCAGGCAAGTCTGCTGGCCAATAAAGCACAGTGATGCTGCTGTTTTTAAACCGGGTATTGGTACATTTGGCAGTGTGGACAGGTACCAAGTCCTACTGGAGAATGAAATTTCCATCTCCAAAAAGCTTGTCAGCAGAGGGAATCATGAAGTCCTCTAAAATTTCATGGTGGACAGCTGCACTGACTTTGGTCTTGATAAAACACAGTTTACCTGTGCCAGCAGATGATATGGCTCCCCAAACTATCACTGATTGTGGAGACTTCACACTAGACCTCAAGCAGCTTGGATTGTATGCCTCTCCCCTCTTCCTCCAGAATCTGGGACCTTGATTTCCAAATGAAATGCAAAATTTGCTTTAATTTGAAAACAACACCTTAGACTACTGAGAAACAGTCCAGTTCTTTTTCTTCTTGGTTCAGGTAAGACGCTTCTGACATTGTCTATTTGTCATGAGTGGCTTGGCACAAAGAATGCGACACTTGTAGCCCATGTTTTTGATATATTTGTGTGTGGTGGCTCTTAAAGCAATGACTCCAGTAGCAATCCACTCCTTGTTAATCTCCCCCAAATTTTTGAATGGCCTTTTCTCAACAATCTTTTCAAGGCTGCGGTTATCTCGCTTGCTTGTGCACCTTTTTCTACCACACTTTTTCATTCCACTCTATTTTCCATTAATATGCTTGGATACAGCACTTTATGAACAGCCAGCTTCTTTAGGAATTACCTTTTATGACTTACTCTCCTTATGGAGTGCGTCAATTACTGACTTCTGAACATCTGTTAAATCAGCAGTCTTTACAGTGATTGTGAAACTTACTGAAACAGACTAAGGTACCATTCTAAATCCTTAGGAAGCATTTGAAGCTCTTTTTTGTTAATTATTCTAATTTACTGAGATAATGACTTTTGGGATTTCATTGGCTGTAAGCCATATTCATCAACATTAACAGAAATAAACACTTGAAATAGATTACTCTGTTTGTAATGACTCTATAATATAGGAATTTCACTTTTTGTTTTGAAGAACTGAAATAAATGGTCTTTTTGACGATATTTTAATTTTGTGAGAAGCACCTGTATCATGCCATCCCCAGATCTAAATCATTTTGTCAGTTTGTTTAGGAGCCCATTCATAGTTCAAAGCTATTTGCATCTCCAGTCATACACATATTCTGTTTGCATGTACCGTCCCTATGCTCTAGGTGACATTGATTACTGACGGCCCTAAAGCGGCTGTTCGGTGTATGACATTTCTCTAAGGAGCACGCTCCATCTGCATCCTTATCAAAGGTTGTATAGTTAGTGGCACTGACAAAACGCAGAACATTTAAATACATAGCCATGCCCCTTTAGTGACATCACACCCAAATACAGATGTGATAGGTTCCATTTGGGCCAGTCACATCATAGAGCTGGGTCCTCACTGCTGTGATGTCACGGAGGAGTCGGCCATAACACCTAGTAAACAACAGTATTCTCCACGGCACCATGAAATTTCTAAGCTGATGTAAATGACCTAAAAGAGGAGCACTACAGTAAACGCAGTAAGTGACAGTGTACACATTCATTTCAGATGCTATCAAAAGATCACAATATAGTGATACCATTGCATATGGGCACAAAACATAACAACACCCATGATACCACAGACAGGGGAGTAATCTGTACCCATTCGGTCCACACTAACAAGGGATCTCAGCAGACAAGAAAAATGAGCAATGCACAAATATATTTACATAGAAGCAGAATTAAATTAAATGGACAATAAGAATGTCCAAAGATACCCCATCTTCTCCAGACTCAATAGTATTAATAACTAGGGGCAATATTATATTGATCTAAACCATGATTTTCAAATACATGGGATAAATGAAATTGCATAATTCAGACCCAGTGTTTTAATGCTTGTGAAATGGAAAATCATCTGTGGTATAGCCAGTCTTCAGACCTAAATCCAAAAGAAAATCTTTTGAGGGAGCTGAAACTCAATATTGCCCAGTGACAGCCAAGAAACCTGAAAGATCTGTAGAAGATCTGCATGGGGGAGGGGGCCAAAATCCCTGCTGCAGTATGTGAAAACTTGGTCAAGAACTAAAGGAAATGTCTGACCTCTGTAATTGCAAACAAAGGTTTCTGTACCAAATATTAAGTTTGTTTTTTCCATTGTGTCAAATACTTATTTTATGCAATAAAATGCAAATGAATTATGTAAAAATCATACAATGTGATTTTCTGGATATTTTTTAAGATTCTGTCTCTTACAGTTGAAGTGTATCTACTGTAAATATTGCAGACCTCTCCTTTCTTTGTAGGTGGGAAAACTTGCTAAATTGGCTGTGTATCAAATATTTATTTTCCCCTCTGTATGTATATATACACAGTGGCTTGCGAAACTATTCGCCCCCCTGGAACTTTTCAACCTTTTCCCACATATCATGCTGCCAGGAGACAGGCCAGTACACCAGGAGACGTGGAGGGGGCCGTAGGAGGGCAACAATCCAGCAACAGGACCTCGGCCTCAGCCTTTGTGCAAGGAGAAAAAGGAGGAGCACTGCCAGAGCCCAGCAAAATGACCTCCAGCAGGCCACAAATGTGCATATGTCTGCACAAACGGTTAGAAACCGACTTCATGAGGAAGTTTGAGTGCCCAATGTCCACAGATGGGGGTTGTGCTCACTGCCCAACACCGTGCAGGACGCTTGTGCTCGATTTGGCAGTGGGTCAGTAAAGCTGTGGGGTAGCATTTCTTTGGAGGGCCGCACAACCCTCCATGTGCTCACCAGATGTAGCCTGACTGCCATTAGGTACTGAGGTGAGATCCTCAGACCTTTTGTGAGACCATATGCTGGAGCGGTTGGCCCTGTGTTCCTCCTAATGCAGGACAATGCCAGACCTCATGTGGTTGGAGTGTGTCAGCAGTTCCTGCAAGATGAAGGCATTGAACGACTGGCCCGCCCATTCCCCAGACCTGAATCCGATTGAACACATCTGAAACATCATGTCTCGCGCCATTCACCAATGTCACGTTGCACCATAGACTGTCCAGGAGTGGGCAGATGCTTTAGTCCAGGTCTGGGAGGAGATCCCTCAGGAGACCATCTGTTGTCTCATCAGGAGCATGCCCAGGCATTGTAGGGAGGTCATATAGGTACGTGGAGGCCACATATACAAATGAGCATCATTTCCTTGTCTTGAGGCATTTCCACTGAAGTTGGATCAGTTTGTATCTTCATTTTCCACTTTGATTTTGAGCATCATTCCAACTCCAGACCTCCATGGGATATTAGTTGTGATGTACATTGATCATTTTTAGGTTTTATTGTTCTCAACACATTCCACTATGTAATGAATAAAGATTTACAACCGGACTATTTCATTCAGTGATATCTAGAATGTGGGATTTTAGTGTTCCCTTTATTTTTTTGAGCAGTGTATGTAATGTGGTGATAGCGCTACCTGAGTGGGTTGGGGGACACTCTCTTGGCACTGGATTAAAGCTCTCAGGCATAGTTTCTCCACATAAACAGTCTATTCCAGTTTATTAAATGTCATAATTTGCATCACAAACAGTTCATTACAGTTCATTATATACATCAACGGAACACATTAACCACCGACATTTTGTTCCATTGGCAGATATGTCTCTACCCATAACCCCCATGTTATCTGGAGTTACCTTACAGGAGCTTTGGCTCCTCACACTGACTCCTGTCAGTGCTGGTTCCCAGGGGAAAGCTGCTTCACTGGGATCACCGTCCTTGTGACCAGGGCACCTCAGATAGTCCAGACCCGCAGAAGGAACAGTAGCTTCCCCAACACAGTAGCCATCCCAGACTCTGCAGTTGTGGCCTCTCCGTGCACTTTCCAGGAAGTCCAGTCCCAGGCACTTCTAACACACAGGCCATCAGTCCATGGTCTCACCAGGTGCTTCTAAGACTCCAGTCCACTCCAGGACAATCCAACACACTGACCATTCCAGGACTTACACTCTCAGCAGGTGCTTTCAGGAATCCAGTCCATCCCACAACATTCCAACACACTGACCATTCAGTCCATAGCCTCAGCAGGTGCTTTCAGGAATCCAGTCCATCCTAGAACATTCCAACACAGGTTATTCCAGGACTCACACTCTGAACCTTCCAG
The DNA here is from genome assembly GCF_032444005.1 of Ranitomeya imitator. Taxonomy (NCBI): domain Eukaryota; kingdom Metazoa; phylum Chordata; class Amphibia; order Anura; family Dendrobatidae; genus Ranitomeya; species Ranitomeya imitator. The sequence goes on from NC_091282.1 coordinate 265,731,742, forward strand.
GTCCATACACTCTCCACCATGTGACCAAACCCTGGTCACATTATGTAGCTGTAACCACTCCCATAGGTGGGAGGTGTGTGTGGCTAATTCGACCCTCCCAGCTCTTCAAACTAGCCCTATAAGCCCTCACTTATAAGTAAACACAACAAACACTTGCGGAACAATAAGTCCCAACATAACCATATCATTTTGGGCTTACAGCTCAGAGCACCTATGTGACACATTCTGACCATTTACAACAATGCCAGTCCCTAATTCACCATCATAATTATGCCTCCAAGCGCATCCTGAAGCGTACACACAGCGCCCCCTGGCTGTAACATGGGTCACTGCACCACAATATATATACAGTTATATGAAAAAGTTTGGGCACCCCTATTAGTCTTAAGCTTAATGTTTTATAAAAATTGGTTTTTTTTGCAAAAGCTATTTCAGTTTAGTATATCTAATAACTGTTGGACACAGTAATGTTTCTGCCTTGAAATGAGGTTTATTGTACTAACAGAAAATGTGCAATCTGCATTCAAACAAAATTTGACAGGTGCATAAGTATGGGCATCCTTATCATTTTCTTGTTTTAAATACTCCTACCTACTTTTTACTGACTTGCTAAAGCACTTTTTTTGGTTTTCTAACCTCATTGAGCTTTGAACTTCATAGCCAGGTGTATGCAATCATGAGAAAAGCTACTTAAAGTGGCCACTTGCAAGTTGTTCTCCTGTTTGAATCTCCTCTGAAGAGTGCCATCATGGGCTACTCAAAACAACTGTCTAATGATCTGAAAACAAAGATTATTCAACATAGTTGTTCAGGGGAAGGATACAAAAAGCTGTCTCAGAGATTTAACCTGTCGATTTCCACTGTGAGGAACATAGTAAGTAAATGGAAGAACAGAGGTACAGTTCTTGTTAAGGCCAGAAGTGGCAGGCCAAGAAAAACATCAGAAAGGCAGAGAAGAAGAATGGTGAGATCAGTCAAGGACAATCCTCAGACCACCTCCAGAGAGCTGCAGCATCAACTTGCAGCAGATGGTGTCACTTTGCATCGGTCAACTATACAACACACTTTGCACAAGGAGAAGCTGCATGGGAGAGTGATGCGAAAGAAGCCATTTCTGCAAGCACACCACAAACAGAGTCGGCTGAGGTATGCAAAAGCACATTTGGAGAAGCCAATTTCTTTTTTGGAAGAAGGTCCTGTGGACTGATGAAACCAAGATTGAGTTGTTTGGTCATACAAAAAGGTGTTATGCATGCCGGCCAAAAAACACAGCATTCCAAGAAAAACACTTGCAATCCACAGTAAAATTTGGTGGAGGTTCCATCATGCTTTGGGGCTGTGTGGCCAATGCCGACACCGGGAATCTTGTTAAAGCTGAGGGACACATGGATTCCTCTCAGTATCACCATATTCTTGACAATAATGTTCATGAATCAGTGACAAAGTTGAAGTTACACAGGGGATGGATCTTTCAGCAAGACAATGATCCAAAACACCGCTCCAAATATACTCAGGCATTCATGCAGAGGAACAATTACACTGTTCTGGAATGGCCATCCCAGTCCCCAGACCTGAATATCATTGAACATCTGTGGGATCATTTGAAGAGGGCTGTCCATGCTCAGCGACCATCAAACTTAACTGAACTGGAATTATTTTGTAAAGAGGAATGGTCAAAAATACCTTCATCCAGGATCCAGGAACAAATTAAAAACTACAGGAAACGACTAGAGGCTGTTATTTTTGCAAAAGGAGTATCTAGTAAATATTAATGTCACTTTTCTGGTGAGGTGCCCATACTTATACACCTGTCAAATTTTGTTTGAATGCAGATTGCACATTTTCTGTTAGTACAGATACAGGCAGAAACATTATTGTGTCCAACAGTTATTATATATATGAAACTGAAATAGCTGTTGCAAAAAAAACAATTTTTATAAAACATTAAGCTTTAGATTAATAGGGGGTGCCCAAACTTTTTCATATAACTGTATATATATTTTGTCAGCGTTAAAAAGTTGTAGGAATCTTGAAAGTGAAGATATGGTCCCTACAGATCACTAATCACTAACATCATTATGTCTGTCTTGAACTTTATAAAAAGTCAGGAGGATATGCATTAAACCACATCCACAGAAGATCTGGAGTAAGTTCATTAAGATGTTTTGAACAACCTCCTTCAAAACTTCATTTAAAAATTGGATGCAAGTGTACCTAGAAGAATTGAAACTATTTTGAAGACAAAGAGCACTCACTAAAGATGAACAGATGTGATAAAATTCAAAGTCGTCAAAGTGCACAGATTTTCCGGGAAAATTTTATTCACAGTGAAGATATTCTCAGCAAAATTAATGCCCCTAATAAATGTAAGATGTGAAAAGCAAAATATTGATTAACTAACTGCTCACCTGTGCAGCCCTTCTGCTGTTCGCTGTCCGATTTTCAGAGCCTCCAATTCTTTCCCCCGTTGTAAGCTGCATCTACTGGCCAAAGCAAAAACATCAGAATGAAGAGGCCCTGAGACCACAAGAATTAAGCAGTTCTGAATGCTGTCTGGTCTTCTTCTTTCTGCTATTGTATTGACTTATTTACTGTAGGCTGGGACTTTTGACCTCAACCAGGCCTCAGAGGTCATGGCATGTGATGTACAGTAACTTCTAAGGCCCATTCACAGCTGGAATCCTGGCCTAGTGTGAAAAGATGGGAGATATGGCTCACCAGATAAAATAAGCAGCTCTGAGAACTAGACAGTAGAATGCAAACTGTTGAGGGCCTGGACAGGTGAGCAGTGAGGTGAATATATGTTTTTTTTGGTTGAATTTTTAAAACATTTGCTGGGCATCTTTGGTTAAGCAAAATGGCAGCCAGCCGCTATTTTGTTAAATTCACGCAAAGTAAAATGACAAAAGAATTGAATTTTCATGCAGCTTTTTTGTGTTTTCCAGTAGAAGTAAATTTGAGTAGTCACACCAAATAGTCACACAAACTATTGATTTGATGTAGATTTAATAGATTTTTTTTATGCATTCTTACTTTATATCATTTTATCATATCTAAATCATATGAATAGCATTGTACTGAACTATATATATCTAAAATATGTCCCAGAAGCCAATGGACCTGAGAAGAATATACATTTTTCATTTTGTGGCCATCATGTCCTCAACATGAATCAAATGCAATGACAATCCATAAGCTCTCTTTTTCTATACTTGATGGTCATAAACTTATTTTGGAATCAATTTCTTTTAAGGTATTTTTTCTGTTCCCAAAAAAACATAGGATCCTGCACAGTAAATCAACTTTCTGCAATATGATAAGATTTTATATAGTAGTAGTTGTCGTTAGTAGAAGACACAAAAGAGCATAGTAGAACCAAAAGCACTCAGTTTCCTAAAATCACAGTAATCCGCAAGTGCCAATAAAAAGATGTAAAAAACAGGTCATTTGGTTGATACATTTTTTGCAAAAAATGTATACTAAGCTGCTCCACCAAACATCAAGGTATACCCATATCAGAGCAGTCCTAACTGATGTATGCAATCCCTGTCTGATGTATTTAAAAACCTGATCCTCTGTATATTCCCTGTGTGAACAGGGTTCAGAGAGGAAAAATCCATGTGGATATGCGGAGTGGAACAGCTTTTGTGCAGATAGCCCAAGAAGAGTGGTGGTTAACTCCCTAGTTTTGTAGACACAAGAGAACAATTATGGAAACAGGAACACATGGGCTACTTGCACAGTGAAAAAGTCTGTAGGAAAATGTTCACACACCACCAAGAAACTTGAAGATACAAAAGAGCATAGTAGAACCAAAAACACTCAGTTTCAAAAGTTAGCAGTAGTTTTCAGAATAAATTTCTTAATTGACTTGTGTCTTATTTTTCCTCATATTGCCCCATTTGACTCCCTTTTGTTTTTCCCTATTGGTATAATTACTTTCTTGCATAATCATGGGAACACAAGCTAAGACTGAGCCATGTCTAATTTTAAGTGTTAAAGGATAAAGCCCTGGTTCTGATTTACTGATCTGTGCTCTAATTCAGCAGTCTTCGACTCTCTAAGGGACAGAAAACTGTGCTTGGCTTTGTAATGAATCTCACAGTCGTTTTACTTAACTCCACAGGGAAGTGTTTGTGATCTGAGGCTGTTATAGGTCTTGAAGTATCAAAGATACATATAAAGTATTCTGTAGTTGCTGGTCTTAGACCTGATGTGAACCATTATTCATGGGGGAACGGGTGAAAATCACTACATATCAATAAATAAAAAAAGGTGAATGGGCAAACATAGATAAATATAGAATTTATCCCATTCTGTTATTGCATAACAAAGCATTTTATAGTTAAACTAGATCTGTCACCAGATTTCACATAACAAATTGCATATATGTTCATCTACATCTCATGTCTGAAGAAACCAGTGTACTTACTTTCTAAATCGATGTGGCAATAGTTGTATAATCCACTTATTATAATGAGCGCATTATGAGTCAAATTAAAGAGTGAAAGAGCTGTCGCATTCAAGAATATTCAGTTGCCACCTATGCATCCTGTCTGACAGTTGCAGCTTCTACTGAGCAGTGTGAGGTATCAGCAGCAGGAGGGACACTGTGGAGCTGTTAATCAGTTTAGGTGAATAATAAATACAGCAATTTTCTCAGGTCTAAGATATCTAGATAATATACGGTACGTGAGTTTCAATTGCAAAATCTGGTGTCAGATACACTACTTTAGGCATAAACTGCAGGTGCACAAAATTTTTCATATTGTATGTTGTTGTATTTTCTGACTTTATAATATGAAAGATAATTTATTCATAAATATTTTTTGTGCCTACTGGCAAGTGACAACTATCTAGCTGCTCTATCCATCTTAAAAAATGTATCAACTTAAAACCTAGTTTATTTTATCCTCATATCTCCTTTCAGCCAAGAAGTGTCATGAAAAATGTTCTGGTTATAAAATCGTGGTCACCAAAGTTCCATGTAGTAATTTTTAGACCAAAGCCAATACTCTTGTAGTACAAGCTCCATGAGGTTGTCTTCCTTCAAATTTTGCTCCTGATGGAAGTCCTACAAGTCTGAATCCTGTACAAAGCATTATCTAAAAAGAAAAGCCAATTGATCTACACATATTCTTTGTTCTCAGAGTTTCTCACGATTAGCATGACTGTTGCTTTAGAGAATATGTTTTCATTCAGTACAGCCCCAATGTGGTAGTCAGCGAATTAATTACTCTATGCAGGAATTGGGTTTCTTTTAAATAGTTTCACAACTTTAGCTTTTAATGGCTCTCTATCCCCTGCTGAGGCTATGCTCCAAGTTGTCAAAGCATTTGCAGAGAGTGTATGGGTCAATGCTTTCCAATAGGCAGACAAAGCTCCTAAAGACATTGATTTCAAAGCCTTGATTTTCTTCAAGTTGGGCAACAGGGAAAAATGGAACCGAGAGGCCAAGGTCAATGTTTGTTCAGAGGAGCACAGAGGGGATTTCTTTAAAGCATTTGTCGCAGTTGCACTTTGGTGTCAGTTTATGAATGTAGTCATCAAAACGAGCTATTATTTTATATGGGCAATACAGGTGGCAAAGATACTTTACTAAATTACATAAAATCCAACAAGTTACTTAGTGTGGGTGGGGAAATTAGTTTGTATAGGTTTTAAGGTTCCTTTTTAAGTATTCTCTTACATTATATAAACCTACAGAGAAAATGTGTTTGTGTTATAACTATAATAAATGGAATAAAATCTATATAACAAAAAAGCTATTAGAGACAATAGCTCTGTATGGAATTATAGGGCTATAGGGGCACTATGTATATTGTGTACATGAAGATTAAAGATGTCCACTATTAGAGCAAACCTTCTTAATCTGAATGTTTCATCCATTAAAATAAATACACTTATACTTACTTCCCATGCCGGCATCATTCCAGCAGTGTTGGGACTCACATTCCCGTGACTCATGTGAAGTTGCTATGTCATATGAGCACGGTGCGCAATCACCACTGACACTACCTGTCCTCGCCTTCAGAAGTATAAATAATCAAAAGCCACTGGACAACCCCTTTTAAGGATAGACAACCTGATTCGAGCATCTGACACTGAAAAGCAGAGATATTTTAGGAGGAGATTGTGAGATATAAAGTTTTTAGAATTTAATAAATGTGTAGTAAATTGGAGAATTGGTAATCTAGGTCTCCAATAATACCATTATAAATAAAGTGGAGGAATTTAAGGGTACATTTACCTTTAAAGAGAATATGTAAAGAAAAAATAATATTGTGCTTACACTCATTGCTGCTGACAATATTCGTAATATTTATTTAGCATAATTGTTTTATAGGGTGCATTTTAAAATAATGTAGTAAAACAACTCACCTGTTGTGCCATGCCAAGCACAAGCTTGTCATCCTTCCTCTAGATGATGGTAATGGTTATTGCACGCTTCATTAATGCCAGCTGTCAGAAACATAAGATGTGATAAGTAGCGCGTGGGACGCAACTAATTAAGAGTATTTACTTTGAAGCCCTCATTCAATTGAAGTGGCAAATCATTTTTCATTTAGTAATGCATATGAGGCTATTAATTTAACATTAGTGACTTCAGTATGAGTTATGTGATCAAGCATTTGATGAATTAACTGTTTAGATTGTCAGGTTAAGGATCAAGTGTGTGGTGATGTTCTGACTTTACTTCAACAAGGAATCAGAGACTGGAGCATATTAGTCAATGATATGCATTATTATAGTTAGATTTCCAAACATGTAATAATTTTTGTAAGAAATTCAAAAGAATAAAATATTTAAACTAGCACTAAAACACTAAACATTAATCACTTAATGACATATGACATACTGGGTACACCGTATGTCGACTCCTTGACTTTGATGTGGGCTCAGAAGCCGAGCCTGCATTTTATTTTTGCTGGCAGATAATAACCATCCTCAGGAGGAAGAAGCAGAGTTACATCTCTACCAAGCTCAATCAACTCCAAGACGCCCTCCAAGACAACTCCTTCTGGGAACTATGGAACCACATGGGCACCAAAGACAAGAAAAACAACAACCATATCCAAAATGGCAACCTCTGGCTCAAATACTTCAGAGACCTCTATAAAGACATTCCAAAGGAAGGACTAAGCCAAGAACAGGAAAACATAATGGCGAAACTAAAAGCAATGGAGGAAAAAATCAAAAACTTCCAAAACCCGGTGGATACACCTATAACACTACAGGAAGTAACCGAGAGACTCTCCTCCATAAGATGTAGAAAAGCCGGTGGCCTAGATGGAATCCTACCAGAAATGCTGAAGTACAGCCCACCAGAAATACAGGCTGCAATGGTTAAACTCTTCAATATTGTACTGAGTGCCGGCTACTTCCCTCGTACCTGGAACCAAGGCCTCATCACACCCATCCACAAGAGTGGGGACAGGTATGACCCAGCTAACTACAGAGGCATATGCGTCAGCAGCAACCTGGGAAAACTGTTCAACAGTATCCTGAACAAGAGGATCCTCACCTTCCTCACCGAGCACAACGTCCTCAACAAGAGCCAAGCAGGGTTCATGCCGAACCACCGCACCACTGACCACATCTATACTCTGCACAGCCTCATTCAGAGACACGTCTACAATACAAAGAACGGGAAGATATACGCCTGCTTTGTGGACTTTAAAAAGGCTTTTGATTCAGTGTGGCACCCGGGCTTATTCCTGAAACTGCTGGAGAGTGGAATAGGAGGAAAGACCTACGATGTCATCAAAAGCTCCTACACCGAGAACAGCTGCAGCGTGAGTGTGAGCGGCAAAAGAACGGCTTTTTTCCAGCAGAGCCGCGGAGTAAGACAAGGCTGCAGCCTAAGCCCAACGCTCTTCAACATCTACATCAACGAGCTGGCTACCGCCCTGGAATCCTCCTCAGCACCAGGTCTCACCCTCCACGACGCCCAGGTGAAATTCCTGCTGTATGCAGATGACCTGCTGCTGCTGTCACCAACCGAGAAAGGCCTCCAGGACAACCTGAAAATCCTAGAGAAATTCAGCTCCACCTGGGCCCTACCGTTCAACCTAAAGAAAACCAACACCATGATGTTCCAGAGGAGAAAGAGAAGATCAGACCAACACCCATCATTTATCCTCAACAACTGCGACCTCACAGGAACGGACAAATATACCTACCTGGGCCTAGAGATTCACCGGTCAGGGAACTTCAAACAAGCCATAGAGACCCTGAAAGACAAGGCCTGCAAAACCTTCTATGCCATCCGAAGGACACTCTACCATCTGAAGCCACCAGTGAGGGTCTGGCTAGAAATCTTCGACTCCATCATCGCCCCAATCCTCCTGTATGGCAGCGAAGTCTGGGGTCCTCACACCTACCCAGACTGGTCAAAGTGGGACTCCAGTCCAACAGAAATATTCCACCTGGAATTCTGCAAGCACCTTCTCCAGGTCCATCGGAGCACCTCCAACAGTGCTTGTCGGGCCGAGCTGGGCAGATTCCCTCTACACCTAACAGTTCTAAAGAGGGCGCTGTCATTCCGGGCTCACCTGCATAGGAGCAATCCAAGCTCCCACCACCATAAAGCCCTGATACATGAAGGTGAAACAGAAAAACCAGAACCCCCGGAACAGCCCAGCCAAACCCAACCGGAGCAGAACACCAATCACAACAACCTGACAAAAGCCGGAATTAGGAAGATGGCAGATGAAGGCCAGGAGAGGTATGTCAGTGACTGGAAGAATGATATCATCAGCTCACAGAAACTGACCATGTACCGGAGCCTACAGAGAGACTACAGACTGGCCCCCTATCTGGAGAAACTCCCGGACCCCAGAGACCGCCAGATCCTGAGCCGATATAGACTCAGTGCCCACAGTCTGGCCATCGAATGTGGCCGACACAGGCAGAGCTACAAGCCCAGGGAGGAAAGACTGTGCCAACACTGTGATCAGGAGGCCATAGAGGACGAAACCCACTTCCTGCTACACTGCTCCAAATACTCAGCAGTGAGGGACACTCACTTCAGGAGACTCTCACATCTCTTCCCAGACTTCATCACCATGAAGGAGGAAGAGAAAACCTATATCTTGCTGGGAGAAGAAGAGAGAGCGGTGGAGATAGCAGCGCGGTATGTGAGCGAATGTCATAGACTACGAGAAAGAGAACTATGATGCCATGGACTATAGCCCCCAACCTGGACCTGCCCCATCCACCTCCCCTATGCCATGGACTATAGCCCCCACCCTGGATCTGCCCCATCCATCTCCCCTATGCCATGGACTATAGCCCCCACCCTGGATCTGCCCCATCCACCTCCCCCCACAGCTCCTACCCAACATCCCCTCAGTCCCTATCCCTATTGCCTCTATACACTTGCTTTGGCAAAACTGATGTGTATTTGGTCCTGCCAATAAAGCTTCTTTGAATTTGAATTTGAATTAATAGCTGTGATAACACTGGTCTACAAAAAAAAAATCTGGCATGGACTTTAAGAACAGTTTTAGACTAATTTGAGGGTGCTGAATTCAAATCTGATCTTTTAATTTCTCTATCACATCACATTTTTGCACTATAGGTATATAGCCCATTTTCATGAATTCCATGATAAATATAAGTAGTGTATGAAAAGTGCCGGTTTATACGGTTCACTAAGGTAAATTTAGTTTTCTTTAGTCTCCCAATAAATGTGAGAATATCTTTGTTTTCTTTGAACATGCATAATTCCCATTTGTTTTGATAACACCCTTGTTTTCTGTGCTACTGGGACAGTAGAGCTACAGCAGAGCATTGGGTGAAAACTGAATGGCCTCAGCGACAGAGTTTGGCATCTGGCGATAAGAATGTCATCCATGATCCTCTAGTGGATAGGAAGGACATTGTCTTTCCTCCCTTACACATAAAACTTGGATTGATGAAGCAGTTTGTGAAAGCTCTCAATCACAGTGGAGAATGCTTTAACTATATATGTTCAACTTTTCCTGGTCTTAGTGAAGAGAAGAAAAAGGCTGGAATATTTGATGGACCTCAAATGAGAACACTTATGAAAGACACAAATTTTATCACATCAATGAATGAGACAGAAGAAAGAGCTTGGAATGCATTTTGTAATGTGGTGCAGAATTTTCTAGGAATAAGAAAGCAGAGAACTATGAAGAGATTGTGGAAGAGCTACTAATGAGTCTGCGAAATCTTGGATGTAGACTGAGTATCAAGATTCACTATTTACACAGCCATTTGGACTTTTTTCCAGAGAACCTTGGGGATGTGAGCGAGGAACAAGGGGAGCGTTTTCATCAGGACATTAAAACAATGGAAGAACGGTATCAAGGTCGGTGGGACTCACATATGATGGCTGACTATTGCTGGAGCTAGATGAGAGACAACCCAGAAGCTGTACATCACAGATCAGCCAAGAAAAGAAAGTTCAAATAACTGCCATTTGTCATTCATCTGTGTGCCATATATAAGTGTTTTATATTTTGTAGTTTAATTCTGTAAGTATATTTGATTTGCTGTACATAGACTTTGTAATCTTTGCTATTCCTTGATTAAAAATATACAAAATGTTTTACCGAAAATCATGTGTTTTTATCATAAAACATTAGGAGTAATTTTCATCAAAAATTGAAAATATCTCGAAATCCTGATGTGATAGCCAAAAACGGAGTTCATATTCATAATCAGCAGCCAAAATTGACTTAAAATACAGTATGTTTTAAAACCTTTTGCCAGAAAAATTGCATTGACCAGTGTAATCAGCCATCATTTGCCCCTAACAGCTGTGGCTGGAGTTGAGCTCCAGCCGCTGTGTTAACCTGTTAATGACCACTGTCAATCTGTGACAGCATCATTTATAGCACAGGAGGAGGTGGGGGGTGGCACATAATTCCATGATGATGGTACTCTGGTGAATGTAAGCCCATGACTGGCAATCATAGGAGACCATGATTTTTGCTATAAAGAGCAATATTGTGTCATTACTGTATATAGCACAGGTGATCGGATGATTGCAGGTTAAAGTCCCTTAAGAAAACTAACAGTGAAAAGTAAAAAAAGGTTTTTAAAAATATAAAAAAATCTGAAAAAAATCACACCCACTATCCCCCTTAAAAATTAAGAAATAAAAAAATACACATACTTGATATTGCTGTATTCGTAAAAGTCCGATCTATCAAAATATATAAAAAACATCAAATAAGTAAACAACGTAATGCTAAAAAAATCAAAACTTGATGTTTATTACACTTAATGTGCAATTTTAGGTTTTATTTTACATTAAGCCCATTTAATTTATAACTTTTGCTTATGTATTATGTGCAAGTCAGAAGTTTTTAGTAAGTGGAAGCCAGTTGTTGAAAAGTCAGACGACTCTTTGAACATTTTATCCCCTTCATGTCATCATAGTGTTGATGCAGCTCATGAAGGGGTTAAACATTTCAATTACTCTTGAATTAGGATGTGAACAGACTTCAAAGAAACAATCTACTTTCCAATGCTTGTATGGTATGGAAAGTTCATTTCAGAAAGAGATGAATTCCTTCAGGTGACAAACACTTTGAATGCAGCATTACTCTACATTAAATCATCCAATAATAAATGTACGGAGTTCGGTCTTCATCACACTGTCACTTTTGAATTTATGTTCCAGGCTAACCCATCTTTTATATAGGCATAGCTTTATGACGATCGGGTGTGAATTTCTTTGTCTTTTCTCTTCATGTATTATTTTAATAGTGTCAATGTTTCCTTTCTTTGGGAAGATTTGGAGGTAAATTACAATAAATATAACACATGTAGTTTATGTTGAAATTATTAATCACTAGATTTGGTGGCAATAGATTTGCATGACCCTGTCCATCAACCTCGACTGTAAACTCTGGCTGCTGGATGAGAGCTGTGAGAACGGTCTCACCTTTTGATTGGCCCCTCTGGAGCAACATGTCGGTCCTCTCACCACACTGATGATTATCGTGGCCAATGAAATGGGACATACGAATAAATTCACATCAAGACTATTAATTACAACAATTTTGTTATATAATTGTGTAGATTACATTTCGGTGCTGTTCCCAGTGTATACATTAAACATGACTATGACATCAACTGCTACATGCCATACGGTTTCATATGCGTTCCAATGACTATAACTGATCATCAATACCATTATAGAGACAAACTTGTGTTGCAAAATGTAGGTAAGTGCAGACTGTGTGTTAGGGTTGGCAGATTGCACTAAATAAAATATGAATTAAAGTGCAGTCGCAACCCGGGTTCCACCGTGCAGGGATGTATAACTGCTGTTAGTGTGAACAATGACGGAACAAAACCGCGAGTGTTACCTTAAACACTGTCTTAACCCCACACAGTATGAACAGGATGCAGATTACCTAGCTCTGTTAACTTCACAGAGAGGTAGAACTCCAAGTTTGTTAAGCATTGTACCCTGTTAAACATCACAAAGAAGATAGCACGTGGAGAGAGCTTGCTCTGCAACTAAACTGTGCTATCCGCACACATGAATGAAGTAGATGCTAAGCCAAGAGAAAGAACTCGTATGATGCTAGGTACCGTACCCTATTGCCTTCACAGAGAAGTATAGCGCAAGGGTTGAGCTTGTTCTGTAACTGAACTGTGCTAACTGCACACATGAATGAAACAGATGCTAAACCAAGCCGCAAGTTACCCCAGTCCTGAAAACTTCCGAACCTGTACCTGACAGGCACCCAAAGCATGTAGCTGACTAGAGACTCAAGCATATGAAAGTGCATAAGAGTGCAAACTGCCTGCCAATGTGTACATTTTTTTTTTTTTTTGTGCAGACAAAGTGGTAGACTATCCACCCACACACCAAACATGAGCAATACTAGCATGCCCACGTGCGCTGCTGAGAGCTTTTTAAACCTTAGGCTCCACCCCAAACACTCACGCCCATCTGGTCGTGACATTGCCCGTGGGCCAATCCGGAGCTGCCACATCACCAGAGCAGTTAACGTCTGACCACCAATGAGAAGACGTCAGATCACGTACATGCTCAGTAAGATGATCTCTGGACTTAGACTCCATAGCGCAAGGCTGCACCTGAATATCACTAGTCACCATAGACTTCACTGGAGAGCTAGCAGTAACCAAACGTATACCACCAGCCAGAGCAAGACGCTGGGACCGATGTCTGCGCTGAGCAGCAATCCTAGCAGCCAGACAAGAATGGGAGACAACAGCAACAGATGAAGCTTGGGATCTACCCTGGCAGCGGGACAATCCAGAGGCCTAACACTGTGTTTATGGCTTTTTTTATCATGTTTTATGGCTGTATTTGGTGTAAAATTATCTTGGAAGCTGATTTTAGCCATAAGCTTCAAATATCCTGAGGAATTTCAAATAGTGTCCTTTGAGGATTTGTTTGATCGTTCCATTGAAAAATATATATTTTTCTGTTTCATGGCCAATGAGCCATAATTACTTTTTTGTTTTGCCGCTGCAACATTGCAATAAAATGTAATATGGGGCGATCAAAACATCGTGTCTGCCCTAAAATATTATCAATAAAAATGTCAGCTCATTGCAAAAAAAGTAACCCTCACAAAGCCCCATATTCTGAAAAATGAAAATGCTATTTAGTCTAGAAAAAAGACGACTGAGGGGCGATCTAATAACCATGTATAAGTATATAAGGGGACAATACAAATATCTCGCTGAGGATCTGTTTATACCAAGGAAGGTGACGGGCACAAGGGGGCATTCTTTGCGTCTGGAGGAGAGAAGGTTTTTCCACCAACATAGAAGAGGATTCTTTACTGTTAGGGCAGTGAGAATCTGGAATTGCTTGCCTGAGGAGGTGGTGATGGCAAACTCAGTCGAGGGGTTCAAGAGAGGCCTGGATGTCTTCCTGGAGCAGAACAATATTGTATCATACAATTATTAGGTTCTGTAGAAGGACGTAGATCTGGGGATTTATTATGATGGAATATAGGCTGAACTGGATGGACAAATGTCTTTTTTCGGCCTTACTAACTATGTTACTATGTTACTATGGGTCCCAGAAAATAGAGGCATAATCAAATTATTTTTCTTACAAATTTCCGAATTTTTTTCACCACTTAAATTAAAAAAAGGTTATAAATGTTTTGTATCTGTGTACTCAAACTGATCTGGAGAATATATTGCCAGGTCAGTTTTATCATGTAGTGAAATGGGTAAATAAATTAAAAAAAAACTATTGTGAAATTGCACTATTTTGCAATTTGAATACACTTGGAATTGTTTTCTTGCATTCCAGTAGATCACAAGATAAAATGAATAATGTCATTCAAAAGAAATGAGTTGACAAAAAAAAGTTAAAAAATATATATAATAATTTTATTGTAAAAGGCAACAGACAAAGAGGCAGTACACTAACCACTGTCTGGCAGCATTCAGTTTAGGGTTTGTTCACACTGGCACATTTTCTTTCATGCGAGACAATCAGGCTGATGATGCTGATGGAACTGGGCTCAAACTCTGTCAGAATTTGATCGGAGAGTCATCTGAGTGTTATCCCATTCTCTGACATGAGAGAATCACAGCACAGGTGTGAAGAAGTTACAGAATGTAATTTCTCTGTTTTCTCCATTGTCTCTGTGAGCACACACCAGACTGCACTTGGATGAAATCCGAGTCCATTACAATGTTTTGCATACACCCATAGACTTGTACGGATGTGCGTGATCCAAATATCGGAAACCACTCTCACCATGATGCCATTGTTTTCTCCAGCCGAGTTGGCTTGAGAAAATAATTGCAGATCGGCACTGCCCCATAGTATAACATTCCCTGATTTTATCAATTTGTGGTCTGACCAGTAGTGAGAGCAGAGCTGCCTCAGGGGCAAATATTCTATTCCCATAGTCTGAATACCTTTGCACTATCTATGCACACTGACACTGAAAAACATGAAAGAAGATCAGAGATCATACTACGTAAGTACTGAAAGAGCACCCAATATTCAGCAGTTTACGAGCACCAGGTAGCTGTTTTTTTGTCAGCCCAACCTACTACTGACAACTTCTCCACTGGGAGCTCAATAAAACATATCAAGATATATATTGAAAAAAGTATCCACAATACCATTGGAGTCACTTAACCCCTTCCTGACCTGTGACACAGCGTATGCGTCATGAAAGTCGGTGCCAATCCGACCTGTGACGCATATGCTGTGTCACAGAAAGATCGCGTCCCTGCAGATCGGGTGAAAGAGTTAACTCCCATTTCACCCGATCTGCAGGGACAGGGGGAGTGGTAGTTTAGCCCAGGGGGGTGGCTTCACCCCCCCGTGGCTACGATCGCTAAAAACTGGTGAAATATTACAATCCAGCCATGGCCGATGCTGCAATATCATCGGCCATGGCTGGAAACACTTATGTGCCCCCACCCCACCGATCTCCCCCCCAGCCCTCCGATCTGTGGTCCGCTCCCCTCCGTCCTGTGCTCCGCTGCCCCGTCCTCCTGTCCGCTCCCCCCATGCTCCAATCCCACCCCCTGTGCTCCAATCCAACCCCCCCGCACTCCGATCCCCTCCCGCACAGCGATTCCCCCATGCTCCGATCCACCCCCCCGCACAGCGATCCCCCACCCCATGCTCCAATCCACCCCCCCGTGTTCCGATCCACCCCCCCATGCTCCGATCCACCCCCGTGCTCCGACGCCCCCCCGTGCCCTGATCTCCCCCCCTTATACTTACCTGGATTTACCGCGGTTTTTCTGCGCATTTCACTGCGGTTTTACAACTGCGATTTTCTATTGGAGCAGTTGTAAAACCGCTGCGGAATCCGCAGAAAGAAATGACATGCTGCGGAATGTAAACCGCTGCGTTTCCGTGCAGTTTTTCTGCAGCATGTGTACAGCGATTTTTGTTTCCCATAGGTTTACATTGAACTGTAAACTCATGGGAAACTGCTGCGGATCCGCAGCGTGTGCACATACCTTTAGAATTAGGCTATGTGCACACGGTGCGGATTTGGCTGCGGATCCGCAGCAGTGTTCCATCAGGTTTACAGTACCATGTAAACATATGGAAAACCAAATCCGCTGTGCCCATGGTGCGGAAAATACCACGCGGAAACGCTGTGTTGTATTTTCCGCAGCATGTCAATTCTTTGTGCGGATTCCGCAGCGTTTTACACCTGCTCCTCAATAGGAATCCACAGGTGAAATCCGCACAAAAAACACTGGCAATCCGCGGTAAATCCGCAGGTAAAACGCAGTGCCTTTTACCCGCGGATTTTTCAAAAATGGTGCTGAAAAATCTCATACGAATCCGCAACATTGGCACATAGCCTTAGGGTTAGGGTTGGGTTGGAATTAGGGTTGTGGTTAGGGTTAGGGGTGTGTTGGGGTTAGGGTTGTGGTTAGGGGTGTGTTGGGGTTAGGGTTGTGGTTAGGGGTGTGTTGGGGTTAGGCTTGTGATTAGGGTCACGGCTAGAGTTGGGATAAGGGTTAGGGGTGTGTTGGAGTTAGAATTGAGGGGTTTCCACTGTTTAGGCACATCAGGGGGTCTCCAAACGCAACATGGCGCCACCATTGATTCCAGCCAATCTTGTATTCAAAAAGTCAAATGGTGCTCCCTCTCTTCCGAGCCCCGACGTGTGCCCAAACAGTGGTTTACCCCCACATATGGGGTACCAGCATACTCAGGACAAACTGCACAACAACTTTTGTGGTCCAATTTCTCCTGTAACCCTTGGGAAAATAAAAAATTCTGGGCTAAAATATTATTTTTGAGGAAAGAAAACGTATTTATTATTTTCACGGCTCTGCGTTATAAACTTCTGTAAAGCACTTGGGGGTTGAAAGTGCTCACCACATATCTAGATAAGTTCATTTCGGGGTCTAGTTTCCAAAATGGGGTCACTTGTGGGGGGTTTCTACTGTTTAGCCACATCAGGGGCTCTGCAAACGCAACGTGACGCCCGTAGAGCATTCCATCAAAGTCTGTATTTCAAAACGTCACTACTTCACTTCCGAGCCCCGGCATGTGCCCAAACAGTAGTTTACCCCCACATATGGGGTATCACCGTACTCAGGAGAAACTGGACAACAAATATTGGGGTCAAATTTCTCCTGTTACCCTTGGTAAAAGTAAAAAATTCTGGGCTAAAAAATTATTTTTGAGGAAAGAAAACGTATTTATTATTTTCACTGCTCTGTGTTATAAACTTCTGTGAAGCACTTGGGGGATCAAAGTGCTCACCTCACATCTAGATAAGTTCCTTTCGGGGTCTAGTTTCCAAAATGGGGTCACTTGTGGGGAGTTTCTACTGTTTAGCCACATCAGGGGCTCTGCAAACGCAACGTGACGCCCGCAGAGCATTCCATCAAAGTCTGCATTTCAAAACGTCGCTACTTCAATTCCGAGCCCCGACGTGTGCCCAAACAGTGGTTTACCCCCACATATGGGGTACCAGCATACTCAGGACAAACTGCGCAACAATTACTGGGGTCCAATTTCTCCTGATACCCTTGAGAAAATAAAAAATTGCTTGCTAAAACATCATTTTTGAGGAAAGAAAAATGATTTTTTATTTTCACGGCTCTGCGTTGTAAACGTCTGTGAAGCACTTGGGGGTTCAAAGTGCTCACCACATATCTAGATAAGTTCCTTGGGGGGTCTAGTTTACAAAATGGTGTCACTTGTGGGTGGTTTCTACTGTTTAGGCACACCAGGGGCTCTGCAAACGCAACGTGACGTCCGCAGACCATTCCATCAAAGTCTGCATTTCAAAAGTCACTACTTCCCATCTGAGCCCCGACGTGTGCCCAAACAGTGGTTTACCCCCACACATGGGGTATCAGCTTACTCAGGAGAAACTGGACAACAACTTTTGTGGTCCAATTTCTCCTATAACCCTTGGGAAAATAAAAACTTCTGGGCTAAAATATTATTTTTGAGGAAAGAAAACGTATTTATTATTTTCACGGCTCTGCGTTATAAACTTCTGTAAAGCACTTGGGGGTTGAAAGTGCTCACCACATATCTAGATAAGTTCATTTCGGGGTCTAGTTTCCAAAATGGGGTCACTTGTGGGGGGTTTCTACTGTTTAGCCACATCAGGGGCTCTGCAAACGCAACGTGACGCCCGCAGAGCATTCCATCAAAGTCTGTATTTCAAAACGTCACTACTTCACTTCCGAGCCCTGGCATGTGCCCAAACAGTAGTTTACCCCCACATATGGGGTATCACTGTACTCAGGAGAAACTGGACAACAAATATTGGGGTCAAATTTCTCCTGTTACCCTTGGAAAAATTAAAAAATTCTGAGCTAAAAAATTATTTTTGAGGAAAGAAAACGTATTTATTATTTTCACTGCTCTGTGTTATAAACTTCTGTGAAGCACTTGGGGGATCAAAGTGCTCACCTCACATCTAGATAAGTTCCTTTTGGGGTCTAGTTTCCAAAATGGGGTCACTTGTGGCGGGTTTCTACTGTTTAGCCACATCAGGGGCTCTGCAAACGCAACGTGACGCCCGCAGAGCATTCCATCAAAGTCTGCATTTCAAAACGTCACTACTTCACTTCCGAGCCCCAGCATGTGCCCAAACAGTGGTTTACCCCCACATATGGGGTATCAGCGTACTCGGGAGAAACTGGACAACAACTTTTGGGGTCAAATTTCTCCTTTTACCCTTGGGAAAATAAAAAATTGTGGGCTAAAAAATCATTTTTGAGAAAAGAAATTTTTTTTAATTTTCATGGCTCTGCGTTATAAACTTCTGTGAAGCACTTGAGGGTTCAAAGTGCTCACCACACATCTAGATTAGTTCCTTTGGGGGTCTAGTTTCCAAAATGGGGTCATTTGTGGGGGATCTCCAATGTTTAGGCACACAGGGGCTCTCCAAACGTGACATGGTGTCCGCTAATGATTGGAGCTAATTTTCCATTTAAAAAGCCAAATGGCGTGCCTTTCCTTCTGAGCCCTTCCGTGCGCCCAAACAGTGGTTTACCCCCACATATGGGGTATCTCCGTACTTAGGACAAACTGGACAACAACATTTGTGGTCCAATTTCTCCTATTATCCTTGGCAAAATAGGAAATTCCAGGCTAAAAAATCATTTTTGAGGAAAGAAAAATTATTTTTTATTTTCATGGCTCTGCATTATAAACTTCTGTGAAGCACCTGGGGGTTTAAAGTGCTCAGTATGCATCTAGATAAGTTCCTTGGGGGGTCTAGTTTCCAAAATGGGGTCACTTGTGGGGGAGCTCCAATGCATAGGCACACAGGGGCTCTCCAAACGCGACATGGTGTCCGCTAACAATTGGAGCTAATTTTCCATTCAAAAAGTCAAAAGGCGCGCCTTCCCTTCCGAGCCCTGCCGTGTGCCCAAACAGTGGTTTACCCCCACATATGAGGTATCGGCGTACTCAGGAGAAATTGCTCAACAAATTTTAGGATACATTTTATCCTATTGCCCATGTGAAAATGAAAAAATTGAGGCGAAAAGAAATTGTTTGTGAAAAAAAAGTACTTTTTCATTTTTACGGATCAATTTGTGAAGCACCTGAGGGTTTAAAGTGCTCACTAGGCATCTAGATAAGTTCCTTGGGGGGTCCAGTTTCCAAAATGGGGTCACTTGTGGGGGAGCTCCAATTTTTAGGCACACGGGGGCTTTCCAAAGGTGACATGGTGTCCGCTAAAGAGTGCAGTCAATTTTTCATTCAAAAAGTCAAATGGCGCTCCTTCCCTTCCAAGCCATGCCGTGCGCCCAAACAGTGGTTTACCCCCACATATGAGGTATCAGCGTACTCAGGACAAATTGGACAACAACTTTCATGGTTCAGTTTCTCCTTTTACCATTGGGAAAATAAAAAAATTGTTGCTTGTGACTAAAAAGTTAAATGTTCATTTTTTCCTTCCATGTTGCTTCTGCTGCTGTGAAGCACCTGAAGGGTTAATAAACTTCTAGAATGTGGTTTTGTGCACCTTGAGGGGTGCAGTTTTTAGAATGGTGTCACTTTTGGGTATTTTCAGCCATATAGACCCCTCAAACTGACTTCAAATGTGAGGTGGTCCCTAAAAAAAATGGTTTTGTAAATTTCGTTGTAAAAATGAGAAATCGCTGGTCAAATTTTAACCCTTATAACTTCCTAGCAAAAAAAATTTTGTTTCCAAAATTGTGCTGATGTAAAGTAGACGTGTGGGAAATGTTGTTTATTAACTATTTTGTGTCACATAACTCTCTGGTTTAACACAATAAAAATTCAAAATGTGAAAATTGCGATATTTTCAAAATTTTCGCCAAATTTCCGTTTTTATCACAAATAAACACAGAATTTATTGACCTAAATTTACCAATAACATGAAGCCCAATATTTCACGAAAAAACAATCTCAGAACCGCTAGGATCCATTGAAGCGTTCCTGAGTTATTACCTCATAAAGGGACACTGGTCAGAATTGCAAAAAACGGCAAGGTCTTTAAGGTCAAAATAGGCTGGGTCATGAAGGGGTTAAACACTCTTCTTATAGGTTTACCACCTAAGTACTAGGACTTGGCACCATTACAGCTTCAGGTTCTGACTCGTCCTCCTTGAGGGAACCTGAAATAATGCTATGCTATGTGTATTTCCCTTTATAATGCAATCACAGTAAGGGCTTGTTTTCACTTGCGAGGAACACGTCCGTGTCTCGCATGTGGAAACGAAGCTCTGGTGCCGGCACTCCGGAGCGGAGCGTGCGGCCGCATAGCAACACATGGAGCTGCGCGCTCCGCTTCACAGTGTCGGCGCCAGAGCTTCGTTTCCACATGCGAGACACGGACGTGTTTCTCGCAAGTGAAAACAAGCCCTAATACAAATGGACATTTGTAGTTTAATTTCTACACAACAGTTCTGTTTATTGAACCTGTTTTATGCTGTTTCTACATTGATTTAGAAAAAGCATATTTGGTCTAACTTAGGCTACTTTCACACTTGCGTCGTGCACTGCACGTCGCAATGCGTCGTTTTGGAGAAAAAACGTATCCTGCAAAATTGCTTGCAGGATGCGTTTTTTCTCCATTGACTAACATTAGCGACGCATTGCGACGCATTGACACACGTCGCAACCGTCGTGCGACGGTTGCGTCGTGTTGTGGCGGACCCTCGGCGGCAAAAAACGTTACATGTAATGTTTTTAGCTGCGTTGTGTCCGCCATTTCCGACCGCGCATGCGCGGCTGGAACTCCGCCCACACCTTCCCGCAACTCACAATGGGGCAGCGGATGTGCTGGAAAAATGCATCCGCTGCCCCCGTTGTGCGGCGCTTTCACTGCTTGCGTGCAGTGCAAGACGCAAGTGTGAAAGTAGCCTTAGGGTACGAGCGTGGTCTGAGCATCGCCTCTGCCCGATTGAGTCATAGCCCTGTGGTCAATGAACTTACTAGTATCAGCAGACCACAAAGGTGTATGCTGCACGCACTCATGTGTTTTATTACAACCTCCGTCCCTCGTGCTAACTCCAATTGTGCTATTATTTTCCAAGATCATGTCCTAAAATAACCTGAACTCCTCTCCATACTCAGCTCCGTCATGTCACCTAGTCCTTTCTCCTGGGCAGATACTTGCTGAAGTCTGTTATAGACATTGCACTCGTTATAGAGCACTGATGGACAGTATCCGCTCCAAATGAAAATTGCTTTCGGGTGGATACTCGTGAGTTGTATGAATGGAAACACTCTGTTCTTCTATTAAAGTCTCATACAAATGGTGACTGTCTTTATCGAAGTCATGTCTCGGAACTTTAAGGAATTTTTTGTTTTCGTAAAAATGTCTTCAACTTAAAAAAAACTATAACTATATAACTATAGTGCCTACACTGTGATTCTTTTTCATTTCCATGTAGACCCTTTGAATTTCCTTTTTTACATCCTAATGCAAAACAGAGGGACATGTCATTAGTTTAGCGGGTTGCACTAAGTTTCCCCCTCTCTTCCCCGACCCCGAACTCTCCCTTCCGTGTTACTTTCTGTCTTCTTTCTGGCGGCTCTAAATCTCTTTCTTGCCAGTGTTGCTTCTTCTACATAATGGTACAATTAATATGTACTATGCCCTATTATTCCATTCCACCCTTTCATCCAAGTTACCAAAATTGCTCTAGTCTCCTCTGGAACTGAAACTGTGCCTTCCATTAGTGTGCTTTGACCGATCTATATACATAGTTAGCTCTGCTGCACCAGATACAACCCAACACAGTCAGCTTTGCTACATTAGAAGCAACACAACACACTGTCAGCTCTGCTACACCAGACGCAACACAGGTCTGGTAAACCAGACACAACATAGTCAACTCTGCTGCACAAGATAAAACACAACATAGTGATCATTGCTACATCTAACACAATTCAACAGTTTTGTTAAACCAGACCCAACACAACGAATTCCACCCTGCTATTTCTGACACATCTCCACACATTCAGACCTGCTACACCAGACACAATACAGTCTGCTAGACTAGACAAGACACAACACACTTAGCTCTGCTAGACCAGGCGCAACACAGCTCAGCTCTTCTACACCAGACACAAAACAACACAGCCAGCTCTGGTAAACCAGACACAATGAAGTCAGCTCTCCAGACACAACCCAACACAGCTATAGCACACTAGATACAGCACAATATAGTCAGCTCTGCTACAGCAGACACAACACAGTCAGCGCTGCTACACCAGACACAACAAAGTTAGCTCTGTACACCAGATACATTGTACCACAACATTGTCAGCTCTGCTATACTAGACACAACACGCAGGGCTCTTGGATCAGTGAACACTAATTTGGATGTACAGTCATGGACAAAAATTTTGAGAATGAGACAAATATTAATTTTTCCAAAGTCTACTGCTTCATTTTTTCTAATGGCAATTTGCATATACTCCCGAATGTCAGAGTGATCAGCTTAACAGCAATTACTGTACTTGCAAAGTCAATATTTGCCCAGAAAATGAACTTTAACCCCCAAAACACATTTCAACATCATTGCAGTCCTGCATTAAAAGGAGCAGCTAACATCGTTTTAGTGATTGATCCATTAACACAGGTGTGGGTGTTGATGAGGACAGGGCTGGTGATCAATCAGTCATGATTAAGTAAGAATGACATCACTGGACACTTTAAAAGGAGGCTGGTGCATGGTATCATTGTTTCTCTTCAGTTAACAATTGTTATCTCTAAAGAAACACGTGCAGCCATCATTGCACTGCACAAAAATGGCCTAACAGGGAAGAGTATCGCAGCTACAAAGATTGCACCTCAGTCAACAATCTATCGCATCATCAAGAACTTCAAGGAGAGAGCTTCCACTGTTGTCAAAAAGGCTCCAGGGCGCCCAAGAAAGACCAGCAAGCGCCAGGACCGTATCTTAAAACTGTTTCAGCTGCGGGATCGGACTACCAGCAGTGCCGAGCTTGCTCAGGAATGGCAGCAGGCTGGTGTGAGTGCTTCTGCACGCACTGTGAGGCGGAGACTCTTTGAGCAAGGCCTGGTTTCATGGAGGGCAGCAAAGAAGCCACTTCTCTCCAGAAAAAACATCAGGGACTGACTGATATTCTGCAAAAGGTACAGGGAGTGGACTGCTGAGGACTGGGGCAAAGTCATTTTTTCTGATGAATCCCCTTTTCGATTGTTTGGGACATCTGGAAAACAGCTTATTCGGAGAAGAAGAGGTGAGCGCTACCACCAGTCTTGTCTCATGCCAACTGTAAAGCATCCTGAAACCATTCATGTGTGGGGTTGCTTCTCAGCCAAGGGAATCGGCTCACTCACAGTCTTGCCTAAAAACACAGCCATGAATAAAGAATGGTACCAGAATTTCCTCCAAGAGCAACTTCTCCCAACCGTCCAAGAGTAGTTTGGCGCCCAACAATGCCTTTTCCAGCATGATGGAGCACCTTGCCATAAAGCAAAGGTGATAACTAAATGGCTCATGGAACAAAACATAGAGATTTTGGGTCCATGGCCTGGAAACTCCCCAGATCTTAATCCCATTGAGAAATTGTGGTCAATCATCAAGAGACGGGTGGACAAACAAAAACCAACAAATTCTGGCAAAATGCAAGCATTGATTATGCAAGAATGGACTGCTATCAGTCAGGATTTGGTCCAGAAGTTGATTGAGAGCATGCCAGGGAGAATTGCAGAGGTCTTGAAGAAGAAGGGTCAACACTGCAAATATTGACTTGCTGAATTAACTCATTCTAACTGTCAATATAACAAATTGGTACTCATAATATGAATGCAATTATATTTCTATATGTGATATAAACATCAGACAAAATAATAATAAACCAGAGGGCAGCAGATCATGTGAAAATATAATTTTGGTGTCATTCTCAAAAATTTTGGCCATGACTGTAGGTGGATTCACTATTAGATAAAAGTTGTAGATGGGGGTATCACGACACTAGGGGCTCCTTCCCTGTCCCTAATGCTAGGAGCGCCACCCTAGCTCGCCCTGTCCCCAGATTACTTCTGATAATGAAGACACAGAGGCCATGTACCTTGCCTTATCTCCTGAATCCGCCCTCAGTCTGTACCCTTCCCCACCCAGGGAAGAGGGGAGTAGTAATGTACTGAAATACACCAACCAGACTAACAAGGTAGTACAAATAGGGATAAAGGAAAATGTCAAATCATACAAATATACACACATGAACAACAGAGGTATACACTGGGGAGTGGAGAATGGGGTTAAACCAAAGTAGGAGAAGGAGGGGAAATAGCACACAATCAAGACCTAGAAACAGTCTCAGATAAATCCACCAAATGCCTTCTTCAATAACAACCACCAACAACCTCTAGCCATACAGCATCAGCCTCCCTGACAATGAGTGCTAGCCAGGGCCCAGATTATATTGGAAATGGGAGTGGCTAACAATGCACAGCTGAGAGCCTTAATGCAAGGAAACCTCCAGGAGCTCTCAACTGAGCAGATTAACTCCTGCACTGCTAAAAGCTACTAAGATAATTTAATATGAAGGTGAAGTGCTTCTCAGTATGCATGCACAAAAGAAGGAACTGCTGCTTGGTTCGTGTATGCAATGTGGACATGGGATATATGCTCTTTCACCTTTCCCCTAAAAGTTGAAGACATCTTGTAGATGGAGCAGGACTCTCAGAAAAAGCCAAAGATCTATGTGACTGGTTGACGTCACGTAATTAAAGCCAGATCACAACAGGAGAGCTCAGGCCACATGACAACACTGCAGAAGACAGGACGGGACACTTACACAAATGCAAGTGCATTAGAAAGTTGAAGAGGGAGGAGGGGGAATCATGTAGAGACATATGAAAGTGGACAACTCCTTTAAGTAATTACATATACTGTATTTTGTACTACTTGTTTTAAGAGTATGCAAAATAATCAGTTTTAGGTATATTTTAATCATTTTCTTAGACAGGTTTTATATGGTGTTATTCCATTCAAGTTACACACTCACTCTGGCTGACAAGCAGAAAAGTGGCTTTATATTGCATTTTAGTCAGATACTATTTCAACTTGCCAATGAATTCCAGAAAAACAGTTTCAATTTTTAGACAGCTTAGGGAGTTGTACTTGTCTTTGCCAGGCTCTTATCTTGGAGGACCACACATCTCCTGGGCTTCTGCATAGGTTTCCAAATTGGACTTGTTTAAAACTAAAAAAATTCAGCTTTAATTTCAATGTGCTACATCAAATGCCATACAGAATATGATGAGGTTTGCAATCTGTTGAACTATTTTATTTTTATGTGATTGTTGTAGCAATATTTTGGCTCTGATATAGCATTTCCAAATTTACATTCTTTTTCTCTGTTGTTCCAGTAATGATAAAAAGCTACCAATTTATTGGTATGTTTTCAGCTATATTATATAATTTTATGTAGGGACAAATGTGTTTTAATTTTACAGATTGCAAAACTTAGAAATAAAAGTGTGTTGGGACATATAAGTTACTAAATTAGAAACGCAATCGGTCCATAAAAAAGTACACATTCATTCAGGGCCATTGGCAATGATAGCTGCAGGAGTTTTCTATGTACATTTTTATATAAATGTTATTTAATGATTGTAAAATGAAATTCATGCAACTTGAATTTCTCACCAATATTAAACTTGTTTTGTGTTCTCGTCTCATAGCCAAGAGTTTGTTATAATTGTATCTAGTCAAGATAAATAATATCTTCTATTGTCTTCACGTTCACATATGAAGGATACCTTTGTGTAGGAAATTCCACTCTGTGATGTTCATATGCCTTGATATGGAAAATGGTTGTCAAGATGAAAAAGCCCTTTAAGTAGGTACATACTACTACAAAAGAATTTAAAATTATTTCCAAAACTGTAAGGAAATGTTTGACAGGTAATTCTAATCATGAATATGCTTTTGATTTCAAATAATTTTAATGGGCTGGGTGGTGGAACCACTGTGTTGGAGCCCAAGGAAGGCCTGGAGGGGCATGACTAGTCTCACCCATTCTGACCATGGATGCGCAGCTGCATACTATACCGAGATTTGAGGAGAGACAAGGGAGGTGATCAAGGTTCTACTAGAGGACTGACCTAGGGTAGATGGCAACTGACCCCCTAGGAACGGGCAGCTGGGGCGGACCGAGTGAATGTCAAATAGATGCACTGACATGTGCAACCTGGATCGGTCGATAGACAGGCAGGCGGACATGGCTCATAGACAGACTGGTGAGCACAGCTGAAAGACAAGCTGGCAGGCATGGCTGATAGACATGCTCGTGGCCACAGCTGATAAACAGGCTGATAGACACATCTGATAGACAGGCTGGCGAGCATTGAGACCTGAGAACTGACAGGGATGTTAGGAACACACTTAAAACATTGCACAGGCGCCTCCATCCTGATGGAGGTGCCGTAAATAATAGCGCTCCCCAGCTGGGGACACTTTGGATGGCAAGCGCTGTCCCTTTAAGAAGCCGAGACCAAGTGCACACGCATCCTAAGCATTGTTCCTGGGGATCTGCGAGCAGTGCGCAGACACTGGGCAGCCACAGGGGAATGAGGATGGACCGTGGCAGTCAGTATGTTGGCGTCCCTGCGGGGAGAGGAAGGTGGAGAGCAGAGGCACGGGAGACAAGGCAGGAACATCAGGATAAGGAGAGGGAGTGCAGGGCTGCATTGGGGAGGGCATCGGTGTCTCTGTTGGGGAAGGGGATGCAGAGACATCGGTGTTACAATAATCATATGATACCAAGGTTGCCAGTACTATGAGGCAATATGAGTAAGACACCACATGGAGACTCAGATTTCAGAGAGTTAATTTCAAAATGTGCCATCAATTCCCAAGTCTGAATTATGACTTTGTGTAAAAACATTTAATCACGCCATCCACATATATAAAGATAAGGAGAATATAGTCAACATCAAAGCAATTAGAATAAAATGGTAGGTTTGGTGGATGTATGAAGGATGTAAAAACAATTTTCATGTTTTTAAGGAGGAAATTGTATAAGTTTAATAAACATCTGAATTTCAAAAGGGTTGTACAGATAATTCAATTTAGGCAAAGAGCTCGATATCTTTTACATGATGTTAAAAAAAGGTCATAACTATTGCTTTAAAGAGAACCTTTCACCAGATGTTTCATGTTGAACTGGTTGGACACAGACCAAAAAAAGCCTCTGTCCAAGAACAATATATGGTCCATTTGCAGTCCAATAGCTCACCGTAATGCACAATTCTTTCTGCTGTGGAGATAGAAATGGGCCCACTTACCTTTTGAGCACCTGTGTAGCTGCACAGGTTGCACCAATGATATGTCCATCCCCGCTGGGCACACAATGTAATAATGGCTGTAAAACAGAATAAAACTTTTTTAAATTTAATTCTGCCTCAAGGGTTTCCTTTGAATGTTTCTGCATGCTTACGATTTTATATAATAAGTCAATGTCATAAAGAAAGGAAGAAAGTACACACCCCAGTAAAAACTCTAATAAAACCCATTTGGACTTAAAGTAACTTAAACCTAATTTTTAATCGACCTTTGGCTCGATCTTGAGCAATGGCAACTTCATGGATGATCGATTTGTAGAAAGATTGATCTTGTGCAATTGTAGCTAATTCCGCCAAGGTCTTCTACAGTTAGTTTGATTGTATCAGGCCATCGAGTTGCTGACCTTCCTCTTAATCTTTTTGCTTCTTTTCTTCTGACCATGGTGTCCTTTTCCAGTGATTGCCCTCTTTGTATGATGTGTCCAAAGTAAGCAAGTCGTAGCTTGGAGATCCTTGTTTTAAGTGACATATCTGGCTTGATTTCTTCCAAAATTGATTTGCTTGTTCTTCTTGCCATTCATGATATTGATAACAACCTTTTCCAGCACCACATTTAGAAGGTGTTTTAATACCTCCATGTATCAGTGTGTTTTTCTGTGTTTTTTTTTTTATTTGAAAAAGACACCATTATGATGTAGAAATGCGTCATTCTGTTATGGAGCTCTATTCCTCGCCATTTAAAGTGATAAGAGATTTATTTAAGGGCAGTTCATGGTTGCAAAGATAAAGGCCCCAATTCATTGACCCCATTGATCATCCTGTTTTGATGAGAGAGTGCACTGGAGTCATAGGCACCTGTTCATTAAGTATTCATCTTAGTAAGAAGATGTGTCTCCACCCCCTAACTCAAATTTCGTATCCATTACACTAATAAGGGACCCTGTTGCAGGTGCCGAGTGTTTGGGCATGTAACTACTTAGCATTCTTATTACATCAATTTTAGGAAGAAAGTTGAATATTGTTGAAAAAAAATGGAAAAAACATTGACATTTAACTGTGTAAGTCTGTTTTAGACACCAGTTTTACTAGACTAATTTAACAACTTTACTCGATACACCTATACTGTGGCTTGCTGCCACATTTTGCTTTGTGTACATGTACTTACCTACTTAGCATTTCTTATTATGTTCTTTTTTTGCAAGTGTTGAATAATTAGGGTTCAGAAGATTATAGTGTTGAAATTAATTTGTGGTAAAAATGTAAAGTGACAACGGATGGGGTAGTGTAAAATGAAAAAATATCCATACCATAGCTAAGAATGTGGGTTTCTGTAGCAGCAGCAGAATCACCACTACCACCACTGGTACCAGTTGTCTGGACAGTAATACTACCTCTGACAAGCATTTTAGTTGGGGGAATGCAGAGGGTATTATGAAATCTATTTTAAATCAGTCACAGGAGGATAATGTTACCCCTAACAGCAACACCATCAGTTTGAGTTAGTGTTCTCCACAGAACGGACTGACTGGTCAGAAATAACTAATTGGAATAATTCTTGGCTTGTATTTTTATCTTTAAAAAGCATGAAAAATCTGTCAATGCATTGTATTATTAAATTGGCCATTGGTTACTACTAGGTTACTATCTGTGCCTATGGTAGGGTCACTTTGAGAATACTAAGGCAGTTTTTGTGTTAAATGGATTGAAATAGGTTGGATACAGTCCTAGGACCTCAGACTGTTATATGCATTTTTCAGGGCAAGTGAAGTACCGATCTTGATGATTTATTCCCTGCAAATCAAGTTTTTTTCAGAAAAAAATGTCAAATCTCTATGACTAAATAAATATTTGTTAATTTCTAGTACTAATGCTTTTTACTGCCTTTTTGGTGGGTGCTCTGACTGAGTTGTAATAAGTGTGACTGAGTTGCAACAAATTAAGGAACGGTGAATGAGTGATGCAAGTGAATGCCAAAGTTATCAAAAATATGCCTACTCAGGCAGGATGCCACTTGTAGAGGTAAGGGGTATAAGGTGTTGCTCATAAAAGGCAAGGTCTGTGTGTTGTCCTTTAATTATTATGCCCCAAGATGCTGGCTACATTGCTTGGTCAATTAAGGCCACACAGATCAACCGATCAGGCAGAAGTACAATAAACTATGCAACACTCCAGAGATGTCTGAGTCGCAGCTAGATAGCAAGTGGTGGTGAGCAGTACTCACTCTATATGGTTTGCTACTATAAGAGCTTAGAAACCACACAGGAGGAAGTAAAGTGTTTCTGCCTTTTCTGCTTTCAATATAGTTTATCTCAACTGAAGGCGACCAGCCCAGCCGCATGATATTATGAACATGATTTCACTCACACCAAGACAACCCCACACCTACACCCACTTGGTCCCTGTACACACAAGAAATACAATACCCTAACTACTTAACTGAAAAACACCATATCGGACCTGGCTGACTAAAAGGCCATTGAAGGGTTCCTCATACCTACTGGGGAGGCCACATCACACTACCAATAAGGGGAAAGGAAAGTGTGAGAAGAGATATACAAGAACCCAAGGTGAGAAATCAAGACACATTCAAATAAGGTGAGGGAGTGAGACTTAAGGAGTACCAAAAATAAAATAACCAATAAGTAATCCCAAGAACCTAACAGAGCTAAAAGGAAAAGGTGCTGGGAGGGAAAGCAAGCCAACATACTTCAAGAATACAATGAGAATTTACTCAGCAAGGTAAACCCCTAAGATGAAGAGCTGGAACTCATAAATGTACTTCCACCAGGAAGTATAGCAAGCAGGGAAGTGCAGAGAAGTGATATTATATAAATTCCCACCCAGAAGGTGATAGGGCAAACCAAAATGGGAAAAGGGAAAACACCTAGAATGGAGCAAACCAAGAATGGAGAATAAGTTCACAACAACAATCAGCATTTAGACAGGGAGAGAAAAGAACTTTAACTCAACATCCAGAAGAGCCGACCTCAAAGCAGCAGGTCACTGGATCAAATCCCCCAAAAGAGACAAGATACATGAAACTAACAAATTACAAAGTGAGAGAAAAGTGTATGCCATCAAAGAGAGAAGTGGAATTGCTTGATTCCTTTGAGTGAAGAGTTCATCTGCAAATAAGACAAAAATTAAGTAAAGTTACCCCACCAGAGGTAGTTTGTATGCTGATTCTCAGGAGTATCAAGGAAACTGGAACCGGAGTGTGACAGACTAATATTTAATAACTATTGTTGTGTGTGCTAGGCTGCATTTGTGGCACACAAACACAATGCCAAAGTAAATAACTAGCTGCTACAGATAATACCAGCTGGCTGTTAAAAGGTTCCAAGTGTCGACCCAAAGTTGTTGTAAACACCAACTGTGTACCTCTGTTATTGCCAACCCATTGCCTTTTATAAGACTCCCAATCCACAAGCGTTTTGCCTCTCTGTAAGTAAAGCTGTTCATAAACTACTGAATTCCTCTGCATTTCTTGCACAATCACTGGCTAAGAAACGACGCTACCAACATGAACCACTGTATGCTATGTTCCAAAAAGGGGCATACTGCCACCTGTGACAGGGTCATTGACACTGTATGTGAGGGAGATATGTGTCACAAAGATTGCTTTCTGCCATGATCTAAAAACCCATACGTTTTTCTCCAGTATACTATGTGCTGAAGGGGTTAATCAGCCATGATAAGGGACCGGGTTTTTTTGGTGAGTAGGTAAAAGTTGGTCTTCACCTTAATGTGGCCGGGGAGTTAAATGTTCAGCCACTGTTTTATTTTCTCTGTTGTGTGTTTGCAGAGGAAAATCTCCAAACGTGGCTCCAGGATGAGCTGAGGACTTTGAGAGTTACCTGCGGGTGAATCTTGTAGGAAAAAGACTCTATTGGACTTTGTTTTGTTTTGCCATTAGGCCAGAAAGGCCACGTTGACTTTGTTCAACCCTGCTACAGTTTTTGATGTGCTCTAATAAATCATCAGGTCATTTATTGCAAGAGGTGTTCCTGTGTTTACCTCTGCAACCCCTCACACACCTTCCCAACCTTTACAAAATATATCCTCTAATGCAAAGCGCATATGATACACAAGTGTGTAAGTCGTGAAGATTCTCTCACTTGTTGGGAGTATAAGATTAGGGAAAATATACTACTGACAACACACAAATCAAGGCCTATAACGTGGGATCCGGAAAACTTGGGTATTGGTCTCACATGATAATCATCTACTATGATTATTCAATGCACAGTAATGTGGTGCAATTTATTATTCATAAGAAAAATAAATGAATTATCAAAAGTATGATGTAAAGCAAAGAATAAAATAACAATTAAAGTTTCAATTTATATTGAAAAATAAGATGAATAGATTTGTATTACAGTTTTACATTTTCTTGCAGTACGATGAACCAGCATTGCACATTCAAGGTCATTGGGATGTAGATGTGTGTTATATAATCTACCATTGGAAATGTTATGAACTTTTGCTCATAATAGTACATGCCATAATAATACTTGTTATAAATTGAAGATTTTATCAATACTACCACATCTAAAAAAAAAACAAAAAAACATTTGAGATCAAATTGATTATTTGAGCGTCACAAACAAATCAAGTATCGGTCACACGATATGTTAAAATGGCTTCACAAAAATATCCTACTTATCTTTTCCATTTATTGAAGTCTCTGCACCTAATCTTAAGTGGAATTACTATTTACACTGGTGTTGCCAAAATGCATTGTGTGAATGAGTGCTTGCTGGGAAGCCCATCGCTTTGAGAGGCTTGCTTATTTGGAGGTGAAAAGAAAACCTGGTTTTCATTTTGATCAAATATTAGGTTTGAAAACCTCCTACTGCTATGAACCCAGTTGGAAGGAAAAATCAGATGAAACACATAGTGATTTCTATGTCTGTAGAGTGTTTTAGCCTGTCTAACTCTCATTCCAAGGTGAAAAAAATCATGGAATTACATAAAACAGATGCGTACACTTACCACCGCTGGAGACTAAGTCTGGACAATCTATTATTGCTTTTTAATAAAAATACATTCAGGATCACCATTTATTTTTATATTCCTATAAAGATTATTGTTAACCAGCCATAAAATTCAAATGTTAGTTTTATTTAAACTATTCACGATGCAGCTTATTTTGGACCCCACGACGCAATCCTGTATTTCAAATCTGATATGTGTCATCTTACATAGTAATACATTTGAAATGCTCTTATCCAAGTGATTGTGAGAACATTGTTTTTGGTGACAATACTATACTTTATTTGCTGGTAAGTTTTGGTTATTTTGTCTATGTATTTAAAAACAAATCTCAAGTTTATAGAAAATTTGGGAAAATTTGAATGTTTAAAAATTTAAAATCCTCTGCTTCTAAAATAAGATTCCATATATGGTTACATCATTACCGTGTAAGGCAGGTAATCCACTAGTGTTTATTGGCTGTCTACCAGCCAGGAAACATGCGATGCGGGGACTTGAGCATGGAGTTTGAGCACCCAGGATACTAGATCGAGTAACGAATGTACCCTAGCACCCCGATTCTCGATCGTTTTTTAAGCAGTGGTGAGCACGCTTGCTCATCACTAGGATATAACAATTTAAGATTTCCTGAACTGTAATAAAACCCCTTTCAAGGTATTTAATGCCAACACAGCTTTATTGTTCTCAAAGTGACATTAGCATGCCGTATTTTGCTGATTATAAAATGCAGCGGATTATAAGAGGCACCCCAAAGTTTGAGGAGGAAAATAGAAAAACAATTTTTAATAAATTGGTGCATCTTATAATATGTTCTTATTGTAGCTTAATTGGGGGCGGCGGCGGTGGAGTTGGGTCCCAAGTGGCAGGGTCACTGCTGCAGGAAGCTGGGGAAGGCAGCAGAGGCAGGAGATGCTGGTAAGGCCGGGGTCACACTAGCGATGAATACGGATGAGTGTTAGGCGATAAAACATCACCTAACACTCGGACCAGTATTCATCTATGGGGCAGCAAACATCAGCATTTTTTTTCAAAGTGCGAGTGAAATTGCAGTATGCTGCGATTGTCACCGACACTCGGCCAAGTCTCGGCTCACTTGCAGCCATATAAGTCTTTGGGTGCATCCGAGTAATGTGCGATATACGCTGACCTCGGCAATGGAGGAGATGGAAAAATTAATTTCTCCCCCTCCTCCACAGCTGTGCTCCGATCCTCTCTGTGCGAGAGGCTTGGAGCACAGATGCATGACACTCGGCATTTGCTCACAGCAGAGCAGGAGCCGAGGATCATTAGCATATCGCATCTGATGCGCTCGCATCTGGTGCCATATGCTAGTCTGACCCCAGCCTAAGGGCAATGCTACCGGCCACAGGCTGGTAATAGGTGGTGTTCGGAGATCTCGGCTCCCAAGATCTCAATTATGTATGGCAAAATAATATCCCATGCTTTTAACCTATGGAAAAATATACCAAAAAAATTGATGATGCATCCTCCAGATTAGGAAGGGTATATATGCAATTCCAAAATGACCCAAATAAGTGCAATAAGGAAAGATAGTTAATGGAACAGAAGGTCTTTAACCCCTTTACCCCCAAGGGTGGTTTGCACGTTATGGACCGGGCCAATTTTTACAATTCTGACCACTGTCCCTTTATTAGGTTATAACTCTAGAACGCTTCAACAGATCCCAGTGATTCTGACATTGTTTTCTTATGACATATTGTACTTCATGATAGTGGTAAAATTTCTTTGATATTACCTGCGTTTATTTGTGAAAAAATTATCCAACTTTGAATTTTTATGCAATTAAATCACAGAGATATGTCTCACAAAATACTTACTAAGTAACATTTCCCACATGTCTACTTTACATCAGCACAATTTTGGAACCAAAATTTTTTTTGTTAGGGAGTTATTAGGGTTAAAAGTTGACCAGCAATTTCTCATTTTTACAACACCATTTTATTTTAGGGACCACATCTCATTTGAAGTCATTTTGAGGGGTCTATATGATAGAAAATACCCAAGTGTGACACCATTCTAAAAACCACACCTCTCAAGGTTCTCAAAACCACATTCAAGAAGTTTATTAACCCTTCAGGTGTTTCACAGGAATTTTGGGAATGTTTAAATAAAAATTAACATTTAACTTTTTTTCACAAAAAATTTACTTCAGCTTCAATTTGTTTTATTTTACCAAGGGTTACAGGAGAAAATGGACCCCAAACGTTGTTGTACAATTTGTCCTGAGTACGCCGATACCCCATATGTGGGGGTAAACCACTGATTGGGCGCATGGGAGAGCTTGGAATGGAAGGAGCGCCGTTTGACCTTTCAATGCAAAATTGACAGGAATTGAGATGGGACGCCATGTTGCGTTTGGAGAGCCACTGATGTGCCTAAACATTGAAACCCCCCACAAGTGACACCATTTTGGAAAGTAGACCCCCTAAGGAACTTATCTAGGGGTGTGGTGAGCACTTTGACCCACCAAGTGCTTCACAGAAGTTTATAATGCAGAACTGTAAAAATAAAAAATCATTTTTTTTCACAAAAATTATCTTTTGGCCCCCAATTTTTTATTTTCCCAATGGTGAGAGAAGAAATTGGAACAAAAAAGTTGTTGTACAATTTGTCCTGAGTACGCTCATACCCCATATGTGGGGGTAAACCATTGTTTGGGCGCATGGGAGAGCTCGGAAGGGAAGGAGCGCCGTTTGACTTTTCAATGCAAAATTGACAGGAATTGAGATGGGACGCCATGTTGCTTTTGGAGAGCCACTGATGTGCCTAAACATTGAAACCCCCCACAAGTGACACCATTTTGAAAAGTAGACCCCCTAAGGAACTTATCTAGATGTGTGTTGAGCACTTTGACCCACCAAGAGCTTCACAGAAGTTTATAATGCAGAGTCGTAAAAATAAAAAAAATTTTCCCACAAAAATTATTTTTTATCCCCCAGTTTTGTATTTTCCTGAGGGAAACAGGAGAAATTGGACCCCAAAAGTTGTTGTGCAATTTGTCCTGAGTGCGCTGATACCCTATATGTGGGGGGTACCAGCGTTTAGGCGCATGGGAGGGCTCAGAAGGGAAGGAGCGCCATTTGGAATACAGACTTAGATGGAATGGTCTGCAGGCGTCACATTGTGTTTGCAGAGCCCCTAATGTACCTAAACAGTAGAAACCCCCCACAAGTGACCCCATATAGGAAACTAGACCCCCCAAGGAACTTATCTAGATGTGTTGTGAGAACTTTGAGCCCCCAAGTATTTCACTACAGTTTATAATGCAGAGCCGTGAAAAAAAAAAAAATTCCCCTCAAAATTATTTTTTAGCCCCCAGTTTTGTATTTTCTCGAGGGTAAAAGGAGAAATTGGACCCCAAAAGCTGTTGTCCAATTTGTCCTGAGTGCGTTGATACCCCATATGTGGGGGGAACCACCATTTGGGCGCATGGGAGGGCTCGGAAGGGAAGGAGCGCCATTTGGAATGCAGACTTAGATGGAATGGTCTGCAGGCGTCACATTGCATTTGCAGAGCCCCTAATATACCTAAACAGTAGAAACCCCCCACAAGTGACCCCATATTGGAAACTAGACCCCCCCATGAACTTATCTAGATGTGTTGTGAGAACTTTGAGCCCCCAAGTGTTTCACTACAGTTTATAACGCAGAGCCGTGAAAATAAAAAATCTTTTTTTTTCCACAAAAATTATATTTTAGCCTCCAGTTTTGTATTTTCTCAAGGGTAACAGGAGAAATTGGATCTCAAAAGTTGTTGTCCAATTTGTCCTGAGTACGCTGATACCCCATATGTTAAGGTAAACTGTTTGGGCACACGGGAGAGCTCGGAAGGGAAGGAGAACTGTTTTACTTTTTCAATGCAGAATTGGCTGGAATTGAGCGGTCACATGAGCGGTCACGCGACCAATCACAAGACGGCGACATCTTCGCAGGTCCTTCATACACACACCATCTGTACGAACGGAAGCTGCAGCGTGCACCGCCGAGAGGCGGGAAGACTCCGGGGCCATCGAAGGAGAGTATATCACTATTTTTTATTTTAATTCTTTTTTTTTTACCAATTATATGGTGCCCAGTTCCCTGGGTACCAACCGCACATAATCTGCTTACTTCCCGCATGGTGTGCACAGCCCCATGCGGAAAGTAAGCAGATCAATGCATTCCTAGGTGTGCGGAATCCCCGCAATTCCGCAAATTTAATGAACATGTTGCTTTTTTTTCCGCAATGCGATTTTTTTGCGGAAAAAAATGCAACATTTGCACAAGAAATGCGGAATACACTGTAAGTAATAGGAGGCATATGTAAGCATTTTTTTCGCGGTTTTTTCACGTTTTTATAGCGAAAAAACGCAAAAAAACGCAAAAAATACTGAACGTGTGTATATGGCCTCAAAGAGACTAGCTTCCCCCGATGGGAGACAATCCAGCAGCTCTCGGCTGTCCACTATAGCTAACATAGTATAACTCAATAGGGGGTGCTCACAGTTACATAGGTGCTCAGGAGAAAAAATACATTTGTCAAATATGATGAACTCCGGCACTCAAAGTCAATCTTTATGCAACAAAGTTTTTATTCATGAAAAAAGGAAAGATGAA
This sequence comes from Ranitomeya imitator, assembly GCF_032444005.1. Taxonomy (NCBI): domain Eukaryota; kingdom Metazoa; phylum Chordata; class Amphibia; order Anura; family Dendrobatidae; genus Ranitomeya; species Ranitomeya imitator. The sequence goes on from NC_091282.1 coordinate 265,769,087, forward strand.
TACCGACACCTTTACACATATTATATATTGTTTCCTTTTTTCTACATTCAGTTCATGATATAAGGGGCTGTATCAAAAGGGATCATATGACCCCATTAGATAAGTTTTGTTTTTTGAAGTTTATATATGTAATTACAATAGGCTTCTTATTTTCTTGCAGAACCAGACTTAGCTTGAAAAAGGCATGCTAGCCGAAACATTGTGTAAAGGTATCAGTATTCATCTTTCCTTTTTTCGTGAATAAAAACTTTGTTGGATAAAGATTGACTTTGAATGCCGGAGTTCACTACAGCTAACAGCTTGCTGCATCAGCCACGATCAGTGTTGGTACCGACTATAGTTGCTTAACCCCTTAAATGCTGCTGTCAATAATGACTACAGCATCTATATGATTAACAGAATGTGGGCGCTTCCTCATTAACCCCATCCGCACCCTGAGGTCATGATCATGTGGTCCTGATGTTTGCAATGGCCATACATGGACAAATAATGGCCTTGGAGTCTGTTGGCTAGTGTATAGCAGCTTGTTCAGAAGTTAGAAAGTTTTAGGTGATAAAATGAATTTTTTCATTTCCGTTATGGCATTTTATTTTTGAAAAGCATCTGAATGGTTAATAAACTACCTGAAAGCAATTTTGAATATATCAAGGGGTGCAGTTTTTAAAATGGTATCAATTATGGGGGGTTTCCAATAAATATGACTCCCAAGGTCATTTCAAAACTGAATAGGTCTCTAAAAAAATAATTTTTTTAAATCTCCTTGAAAAAAAAATGAAAAATTACTGCTACATTTTTAAACCTCTTAAAATACCAACAAATGTTTTTGTGTGGTGGGATTATCGCGATTAAAGGGATAATCATTTAACTTTTGAAAATTGCAAATTTTTGACATTTTTTGTAAAATTTCTGATATTTGTATAAATGAATGCAGAAAATAGCACCATAAATTTACCACTATCATGTAAAAAACAGTCTTACAATCAATGGATTATGTTGAAGAATTCCAGAGTTATTACCACATAAAGTGACACTGGTCAGATTTGAATTTGGACCTGTCACTAAGGGATTAATATCCAAACCAGGAAAGTACCCCCCTGTCCCTGAGATCCTATAGACCAACCTCTCTTATCAATCTTGATATTAATATACTATCCAAGATAATGGCTGATAGGCTGGCCATTATCATGCCGGAGTTGATATCTGCTACATTAAACATAAGGAAGATATTACTAACGCTAGCTAGGGTGAACCTTTGACCTAATGTAAGGGAAAACTATGCCTTACTAACAATAGATGCAGAATAGGCTTGTGATAAGGTAAAGTGGTAGTGGTTTTATCGTGTCTTGTCATAAAATGTTTTTTTTTGGACTCCTACACTGCCCCTAAAGCCCAAATCTACATACTGGGTTTTCTTTTAACCTCATTCCCATTATGCAAAGGCACCAGACAGAGATGCCCGCTCTGTACATTGCTTTTCAACTTATCACTGGCACCTTTGGTAAGACTGCTGTCAGACCCATTGACTTTCAAAGGAATTATTACTAATCAAGAAAATATCCAGGTCATTTTTTTCCGCAGAAGATATACTGCTATTTATATGCGACCCCCTCAATCAGATACCATTGATACTAAAAATACTAACAGAATATGGAGAATATTCAGGATTTAACATAAACATGACAAAATGTGAGCTACTATTTTGGAGCAAAATTGACACTCAAATGCACAAAGAACTGAAAAAATGGGATATCATGATTGCTAAATCCCACATAACAACATATTTGTGAATAAAAATAGGCAGGTCCCCTCCTTTTAAGGCCGGGGTCACACTACTGCGTAATACGGACGAGTGTTAAGTGATAAAAAAATCGCATAGCACTCGGCCCAATGTTAATCTATGGGGCAGCTCCCATCATCCGGTTTTTTTCTCGTCCGTATTATACTTGAGAGTGAAATCGCAGCATGCTGTGATTGTTCACATATCTCAGCCGAGAAATGCAAATTCAAGTCTATGGGTGCGAGAATAAATCGCACAGCACACGGACCATGCGTGTGACTTGCGAGAAATTCTCAGGCATTGGGCAGGTGACAGGAAATTGGCTCACCCATTATTTACTCATTTTGCAAGTGTGTGAGAAAATCTCACCATACGGATGACATACAGATGACACACGGATACTTTTTTGAGAAAAAAACACATCCTGGAAGATGACATAGTGTACGGATCACCATACGGAGAACATTTGTGCGATTCTCGGCAGACAAAATTGGACAGATTTTTTATGCATTGTGTGTGACTCCAGCCTAATGAGAAGGATACATAACCTGAAAATGATGAGTATATCTTAGCTTATGTATCAGATTCAGACACTTCCTCTACTTAGAAACATACTGATATCAATTCACTAAACAAAGTATTCTCACAGTTTATATGGAGAGGCAAAAGACATCGTATTAGCTTTAAAAAACGAATGGCCACGAAAGCTTGGGGAGGAATGATTTTACTCAACATCAGGGGAAACAACATTGCCTGCCTCTCAAGACATATACTGTTAGGGCTAGCGGAACGCACCAAATAATAAGACAGACAGAGTATGGTGCGTTCGCAGCCCGGGGTCCACCGTGCAGAGATGGAACCTGCTGCCAAGTAATGACGGACTATATGGCGGTACTCATAAGTATACACACGTGGGTTAAACTTCACCCAGCGTGAAGGAAGCGATCCTGTTGCGTCACAGGACCGCGGTACCGCACATAGAGCGCGAGCAAGTAGTCAGCGAACTCAACCCCAACTAGGATTGAAGTCCGATTAGACCCTTGCTGGCACAACTCCGCAACTGGGTGTGTAAGGAAACTAAATAACAATATTAAGGCACAAGAGTGCATGCGGTGCCGCACTGACGAACGCCACTAACCACCCAGGCTTGGGTAAGGAAAGCACAGAGGAAGTGCACGGCGCCGTACTGGCGGTCACAGCAACTGGACGCTGTAATGTGTGATTCGTGCTGTAGGATAAGTCGGGCGCAACCATACACCTTCCGCGAACAGACATTCGATAGGGAAGGGGTATCCAAGGACGACTTGCACTCACAACAAACACACGTATGCAAATGTACACTAGCGCATGGCCGTGCGGTCATGCGCAGTTTATATAGTTGCAGCACAGGAAGTGGCCACAGAAACTTTGCCCTTCCAAGACCTGCCAAGAGGACCAATGGAATGTGCTGCAGAGCCTGAGCACATGACCCTCGATCTCCAACGGGAGATCTTGCCCTGGGCATGCTCAGTGTGTGCAGACAAGGACTTAGTCCCAGAGAAGTCCGCTCGCTGCTGACCAGCACTGGCTTTAATGGCAGAAGCTGAAGAAGCAGCAGTAACTCTCTGTACAGAGTGAGACTGAGCAAGACGCTGGGACCGACGTCCCTGCTGAGCAGACTCCACTGCGGCTGGATAAGAATGGGAGACCGCAGCGGAGATGGCTCGAGATTCCCCCTGTGCAGAAGCGGAAACTCGAGACCTAACATTACCCCCTTTCCTAGGGCCCCCCCCTCCTTGGGCCTCGCTATGCTCGAAGGCAGCAATGAGCTGTGGGGCCCGAATGTTTTCAGCAGGCTCCCATGACCTGTCCTCTGGGCCATAACCCTTCCAATCCACAAGATAGAACTTTTTGCCGCGTACCACCTTGCACCCCAAAATAGCGTTCACCTCGTAATCGTCCGTAGATGAACCCGATGTCCCGGCAGATGACTCGGAAAACCGGGACATGTATACGGGTTTCAAGAGGGACACATGAAAGGTGTCGGTGATACCCAATCGTGGAGGAAGAGCCAAACGGTAGACCACAGGATTAACCTGTTCGAGAACCTTGAAGGGACCCAAGTAGCGAGGAGCAAACTTAGTGGACTCAACTCGCAGCCTGATGTTACGGGCGGAGAGCCACACCAAGTCGCCAGGGGCAAAGGTCGGAGCGGGGCGCCGATGAACATCGGCGGAGGACCTCATTCTCTCCTTGGAGGCCCGAATGACATCCTGCTTGCGGTCCCAAATGTCCCGTGCCTCCACAGCCCAGTCTGCCACCCTGGAGTCAGCAGAAGACACAGGCATGGGCACAGGAACACGCAGATGCTGGCCGTAATTTAGGAGGAATGGAGTCTGACCGGTGGAGTCGGCTACGGCGTTGTTAAGTGCAAACTCTGCCCACGGTAGCAAGGATGCCCAGTCATCCTGCCTGGCAGAAACAAAATGTCGTAAATATGTGACCAAGGTCTGGTTGGCCCTCTCTACCAACCCATTCGTCTCGGGATGATATGCCGAAGAGAGATTCAACTCAATACTGAGTAGATGACAAAGCTCTCTCCAGAATCGAGACGCAAACTGGGGACCCCGGTCACTAACAATTTTGTCTGGCATACCGTGTAGGCGAAAGATATGTTTGACGAACAAGACAGCCAACGCCCGTGCAGAAGGTAGCCATGGAAGAGGCACCAAGTGCACCATTTTGGAAAAATGGCGGTGATCACCCAGATAATGGTGCAGTTACGAGACTTGGGTAAGCCCACCACAAAGTCCATCCCGACCATCTCCCAGGGCCTGTCCGCCACCGGCAGAGCATAAAGCAAACCAGCTGGCCGTTGCCGAGGAGTCTTGATCTTGGCGCAAGAGACACACGCCCGAACATACTCTGCGACATCACGAGCCATATGCGGCCACCAGTATGTCCTCGCCAGTAACTCAGATGTCCTTTTGGTACCAAAATGTCCACCCACCCTGGACGAGTGTGCCCAAGAGAGAACCTCCGGTCGCAAACTGGATGGAACAAAAGTCTTGCCCGGGGGCACAGACTCTAGCGAAACCGGGGCCACAGTTCTCAAGCTCTCGGTGGGGACAATAAGCCGAGGCTCCTCCTCCTCCTCCGCAGATGACACAACAGAGCGAGAGAGAGCGTCGGCCCGAATGTTCCTCTCCCCAGAAAGAAAATGGAGGGTGAAATGAAACCGGGAGAAGAATAAGGACCATCTGGCCTGGCGAGAATTCAACCTCTGAGCTGTCTGCAGGTACACCAAATTTTTATGGTCTGTGAAGACTTGGAAGGGAAAACGTGCTCCCTCCAAGAGATGTCTCCACTCCGAGAAAGCCAACTTCATGGCTAGCAACTCCCTGTCCCCAATGGAATAATTCCTCTCTGCTGGTGAGAAGGTCTTGGAGAAAAAGAAGCAAGGATGCTTCCGACCTTGAGCATCCTTTTGGAAGAGGACTGCTCCAGCACCAACAGAAGAGGCATCCACCTCCATGATAAATGGCTTATCAACATCGGGGCGATGTAGGATGGGAGCGCTAGCGAAGTGTGACTTTATAGAGTTAAAGGCCTTGGAGACCTCCTCAGACCACAATTTGGGATTCGCCCCCTTCTTGGTGAGGGCAACCAAGGGAGCTACCAAAGTTGAGAAGTGCGGAATGAACTGGCGATAATAATTAATGAACCCCATAAAGCGCTGCACCGCTTTAAGAGAATGGGGTTCCTGCCAGTCCATCACAGCCTGTAGTTTGGCAGGATCCATAGCCAATCCCTGGGCAGAGATGATGTAGCCTAGGAAAGGTAAGGACTCCTGCTCAAACATACACTTCTCCAACTTGGCATAGAGGGAGTTTGCCCGTAGGAGGTCGAAGACTTTGCAAACATCTCTCCGGTGGGAGTCAATATCTGGAGAGTAGATGAGAATATCATCCAGATAGACTACGACCGAGGTGGAAAGCATATCCCGGAAGATATCGTTCACAAAGTCTTGGAAAACGGCTGGGCATTACAGAGCCCGAAGGGCATCACCAGATATTCATAGTGCCCATCCCTGGTGTTAAAAGCCGTCTTCCATTCGTCCCCCTCACGGATGCGAATCAGGTTGTAAGCACCCCGCAGATCTAGTTTAGTAAATACCCTTGCTCCCCGAAGCCTATCGAAGAGCTCAGATATCAAGGGCAAAGGATACTTATTTTTTTTTTTTATTCAAATAAATTTTTATTAAGAATAACAAGATAAATGACGTTACATTCTAATTTTCAATACAAAGCTTTTTTCTCCCCCTTCAAACATTCCCCTTCAATCCCACCACCCCCCAACCCCACCCAACAAAGCAGCTCACCTTGGTTAGCACTTCCATCATTAGACCAATATACTATCTAATCCCTCGGCAAGGATACTTATTTTTAACGGTGATGGCATTAAGACCCCTGTAGTCTATGCATGGACGCAATTCCCCATTCTTCTTCTGCACGAAGAAGAACCCTGCCCCAGCAGGTGACACTGACTTCCTAATGAATCCTCTTGCCAGATTCTCCTGGATGTACTGTGACATTGCCTCCGTCTCCGGGAGAGATAGCGGATAGACTCGACCCCGGGGAGGCTCAGCACCAGGCAAGAGATCAATAGGACAGTCATAGGGGCGATGGGGCGGAAGGATCTCCGCCGCCTTTTTGGAGAACACGTCTGCATAAGACCAATACTGCTTGGGGAGAGAGGAAAGATCTGCGGGTACCTCTGTAGTTGCAACCTGAACGCACTCCCTCTGACACCTACCCCCACAAGATTCGCCCCATCCCAGGATTCTGCCAGAGGACCACTCGATATGAGGAGAGTGGTACCGTAGCCAAGGTATTCCCAACAGGACCTCATCAATTCCCTCATGAATGACGAGCAGAGATATAATCTCCTGATGAGATGGCGACATGGACAGAGTAAAAGGGATGGTCTGGTGTGTTATCTGTGAGGGCAGTGTCGACCCATTCACCACTCGTACCGTTACTGGTTGAGCTAGCATAACCAGGGGTATTGCGTGACGTTGGGCGAAGGCAGAAGACATAAAATTGCCCTCCGCCCCAGAATCCACGCAGAGCTCTACCGAGTGGGAGAATGAGCCTATAGTAATTGTCCCCTTAAAGGACAATTTAGAGGCAAACGTCGCCGTGTCTAGTGTACCTCCACCTACTACCACTAGACGCTGACATTTCCTCGACCGCTGAGAACATCTGGTGGCTAGATGTCCTGACTGCTGGCAAACATGACAGACCTTGAGTGCACAAGCGGTCCGGGACTTAGATCCCGCTTGTGACACTTCCCTGGCCTCATGTGACTCAGGAACCAGGACCGAAGATTCCAGAGGTTTGGCGAAGGTAGGAGCCAGCCGAAACCTCTGCCTACACTGGGCTCGCTCTAACCTCCGCTCGTTAAAACGGAGGTCAATTCGAGTGGAGACAGTTATTAACTCCTCCAGTGTGGCAGGAATCTCCATAGTGACCAGAGCATCCTTAACGTGGTCAGCCAGGCCCCTCTAAAATATGGGGATAAGATCTTTATCCGACCAATCCAGCTCAGAAGCTAAAGTGCGGAATTGGACGGCAAAATGACTGACCAAGGACTCACCCTGAGTTAATGCCAGCAGTTGGAGCGCAGTATCATGGGTGACTTGAGGCCCTAAAAAGACCTGTTTCAGAGTGCTCAGAAACAGCGGAGCACTCTGCACCACATGATCACCACGCTCCCACAGCGGCGTAGCCCATTCCAACGCCCTGTCCGACAAGAGAGACACTATAAATCCCACCTTAGCCCGCTCTGTGGGAAAACGTACAGCCAGGAGCTCGAGGTGAATAGAGCACTGACTCACAAATCCCCTACAAAATTTGCTATCACCAGAAAAATTTTCTGGCAGCGGGAGGCGAGAAAATGTCGGAGCAGGGGTGGCAATGGACAGGGTTGCTGCAGCCACGCTAGCAGCCTGTACAGCAACTGCGGTAACATCCACAGCTGAGGTTGCGCTCTCAAGAGCCGCCAACCTACCCTCCAGCTGCTGGATATACCGCAAGGATTGCTGTTTGTCCGTCATTACTAGCCAGACCCTGGCGCTTGTGTAATGTTAGGGCTAGCGGAACGCACCAAATAATAAGACAGATAGAGTATGGTGCGTTCGCAGCCCGGGGTCCACCGTGCAGAGATGGAACCTGCTGCCAAGTAATGACGGACTATATGGCGGTACTCATAAGTATACACACGTGGGTTAAACTTCACCCAGTGTGAAGGAAGCGATCCTGTTGCGTCACAGGACCGCGGTACCGCACATAGAGCGCGAGCAAGTAGTCAGCGAACTCAACCCCAACTAGGATTGAAGTCCGATTAGACCCTTGCTGGCACAACTCCGCAACTGGGTGTGTAAGGAAACTAAATAACAATATTAAGGCACAAGAGTGCATGCGGTGCCGCACTGACGTACGCCACTAACCACCCAGGCTTGGGTAAGGAAAGCACAGAGGAAGTGCACGGCGCCGTGCTGGCGGTCACAGCAACTGGACGCTGTAATGTGTGATTCGTGCTGTAGGATAAGTCGGGCGCTAGATAGCAACCATACACCTTCCGCGAACAGACATTCAATAGGGAAGGGGTATCCAAGGACGACTTGCACTCACAACAAACACACGTATGCAAATGTACACTAGCGCATGGCCGTGCGGTCATGCGCAGTTTATATAGTTGCAGCACAGGAAGTGGCCACAGAAACTTTGCCCTTCCAAGACCTGCCAAGAGGACCAATGGAATGTGCTGCAGAGCCTGAGCACATGACCCTCGATCTCCAACGGGAGATCTTGCCCTGGGCATGCTCAGTGTGTGCAGACAAGGACTTAGTCCCAGAGAAGTCCGCTCGCTGCTGACCAGCACTGGCTTTAATGGCAGAAGCTGAAGAAGCAGCAGTAACTCTCTGTACAGAGTGAGACTGAGCAAGACGCTGGGACCGACGTCCCTGCTGAGCAGACTCCACTGCGGCTGGATAAGAATGGGAGACCGCAGCGGAGATGGCTCGAGATTCCCCCTGTGCAGAAGCGGAAACTCGAGACCTAAATATACTAGATTGGATTCTTGGTCTGTCGATATTCGGTACTCAAATGGTAAAGTGACTATACCTCCCCATGGGATTTGAAAGCACTCCTTCATACAGTTGTGCTGAAAAGTTTACATACCCTGGCCGAATTTTTGCTTTCTTGGCCTTTTTTTCAGAGAATATGAATGATCACACCAAAACTTTTTCTTCACTCATGGTTAGTGGTTGGGGGAAGCCATTAAATCATAATGACAGCTCAAAACATCTTAATGACCCTGATCAAAAGTTCACATACCCTGGTGATTTTGGCCTGATAACATGCACAGAAGTTGACACAAATGGGTTTGAATGGCTACTAAAGGTAACATCCTCACATGTGACTTGTTTGCTTGTCATCAGTGTGTGTGCATAAAAGCTGAGTGAGTTTCTGGGATCCAGACAGAATCTTGAGTTTTTCATCCAGCCACTGATGTTTCTGGATTGTGAGTCATGGGGAAAGCAAATGAATTGTCAGCGGATCTATGGAAAAAGGTAGTTGACCTATATAAAACAAGAAAGGTATAGAAAAAGATATGCAAGGAATTGATAATGCCAGTCAGCAGCATTTGAACTGTGATTAACAAATGGATAATCAGGGGCTCTGTTATTACAAAACCACGGTCAGGAAGACCAAAAATAATGTCATTCACAACTGCCAGGAAAATTGTTCGGGATGCAAAGAAAAACCCACAAATAACATCAGCTGAAATACAGGACTCTCTGATAACTAGTGGTGTGGCTTTTTCAAGATGCACAATAAGGAGGCATTTGAAGAAAAAAGAGCTGCATGGTCGAGTCGCGAGAAGAAAGCCATTACTGCTCAAATGCCATAAAGTATCTCGCTGATGTTTTGGTGATGTGTGAGCTACAAAGGCACAGGAAACTTGGTCAAAGTTGAAGGAAAGATAAATGCTGCATGTTCTCAGCAAATACTGGATGCAAATTTGCACTCATCAGCCCCAAAGCTGCGCATGGGACATACTTGGATGCTCCAACATGACAATAACCCAAAACAAAAGGCCAAGTTGACCTGTATTGGCTATAGCAGAACAAAGTGAAGATTCTGGAGTGGCCATCTCAGTCTCCTGACCTCAATATCATTGAGCCACTCTGGGGAAATTTTAAGCGTGCAGTTCATGCTAGACAGCCCAGAAATTTACAGGAACCGGAGGCTTTTTGCCAAGAAAAGTGGGGAGCTTTGCCATCTGAGAAAATAAAGAACTGTAAGTAAGAACACTCTCTCACGGCAGCTCAGTGTTGTACTGCTGGAGCGATTACCTCCTTTTAGTTTATTGCTGGCGGCTGTTTATAGTAGTCACATCTCCCGATTTGACTGTTCTACACTTGAGATCACTGAGGGACACTCAGAATTATATAGGCTATGGCGGACAGGAGAATATATGTTGGTTTATAATTTTACATTTTTCTAGGAGACAGGGGCATTGGGGATTTGGTGTCAGGTCAGTGTAATTGTTTTTTATTTTTATTTGAATATGTATGTAATTATTTTAAATTTTTTTTAACTGTAAGCACAGGTGCTGGCTGATGAGACTATGTCTCCCTTTAGCGTCACTTGCTGTCACTGTTATCAGCAGACATAGCCCGATAGGAGCAGTAGTCTCATCAGCCCACGTCTGCTGACCTGCCGTAAGCTTTTTTACTGCAGGTCACCGCTGTGGGTCACAGTCGCAGCTATGGGGTCATGCTGACATCTGACAGCATGACCCCATAGTGCTCTTACTGGTAGTAGTGTTACCGCTGATGAGAAACTCCATGCGGGAGACACCAGCAGCAACACCATAGGAAGCCGGTAAAACGCAAACAAGAACTCCAAAAAATCCACAGCAAATCCACAAAGATTTTTATACCTGTGTTTTTGCTGCAGATTTGGCTGACTCAATTGAAGTCAATGTTTGAAAAATGCTGAAAGAATTGACATGCTGCAGAAAAAAAACACACTGCAAATACACAAAGGAAATTTATTGATCATGTGCACAACACTTCAGGATTGTCATTAAATTAGCTTGCATAAGAATTCCATAGTGTTTTTGGCCCATTTCCGCAAGGAAAAACGCAGTGAAAATGCATAAAAAATGCACTGTGTGCACACAGCCTTAGTATGGTGTGTACTGATCTGAAATTTGACTACTAAAATAGAGTAGACTGTCACAGTTAAATATCTTTTAACACAATTACTGCTATCCTGCCCAAAAAGGAAGGACCAAGAAGGCCAGCAACTATGACAACATGCTGCAGTTTTGGTGTGATGTTTCACAGATGTCAAATTAAAAAAAAACACCTGTGGTTTTTCCTGAAGAAGAAGTAACTATATAATTTGAAACACATTGAAATAATCCACCACTTACTGTACCGTACTGTGATGTACATCTCAATTTTGTTGGCAGCATGGAATTTGTCCACTAACTCCCTTTACAGTCTGATATCTTGCTGACCCGTGGATCCGCTGAAGCTCATTTTTGTACATTATATGCATCTTTAACAGATTGAACAGGTGAGTTTAATCTGAGTGTAACGCTCACTGTATTTCTCGGATAAGACCCTATTTGCTCTGGTCTCTAACAGCTTCTTGGTTACTCCAGAGGTCAAGTGACCATTCTCTGACTAAGGGCCCCTTTCCACTTGTGAGAAAAAAAAGGTCCGATTTACGGACCGAAAAAAACGGATGTAACGTCTGCGAGTGTCATGCGAGTGTCATGCGAGTGTCATGTGATTTTTTTTATCGCAACATCCGTATGACATCCGTATTTCTGTCCGATTTTTACGCGCGAGTCTCCTTTGAAAAGCCGGCAATTCAGCGCAGTGTACAGTAAAATCACACTGACAGGTTAGATTAGAGTAGATATATACACATAGAATAGGTATATATACATATATATATGTCAGGGAGACACCTATATATATATATTTATATTTAATGCAGCACTAGATAGCTTAAAAGCCGGTAATTCAATTGCCGGCTTTTGCTATCTCCTTCACAAACCCGACATGATATGAAACATGGTTTACATACAGTAAACCATCTAATATCCCCTTTTTTTTGCATATTAGTAGTGTATAATCGGGTGGTTTCGTCAAACTCAATCTGACAGGTGCCCCGCCCCTATCAAAGTGTATCAAAGTGTGTAACCCCTCCCCTCCTCCTGTCAGCCAGCTGTCCCTGAGGCTGGCTGATTTCCCCTTTTGATATCGTTTGATATACTTTAATTTGTTGCAGTTTGATATTATTCACGTATTTGTTTTATATTTTTATACGTAGCTCGAGTTTGATTCTGTTAGCTGTGTTTTATTCACAGTGTATCCATATAGTTCAGAACTTATAACACACCAAGCTGTTTATTTGTGTCTCTACTGAACATTAACTAAATGGTGAACATTAACTAAATGTTTATTTTCACAAACAGAAGAGCCAGATTTTCTGTTTAGGTTATCTGCGGGTCAGAGGTTTATGACACCTAGGTCAATTGTTGTTGTATTCGCTTTCCCAATAAATGTTTATTTTCACAAACAGAAGAGACAGATTTTCTGTTTGTACCTGTATTGTACCTGCAGGGTTATGTAGGGTTATCTGCGGGTCATTTGCCCAGGCAGTGTGTATTATTTATGTTTTTATAACGCACCATGTTTGATATTTGCTTTCTCTTTTTTGTGTCTGTAGATGTCATCTGAGAAGTTATTTGTGTTTCTACTGAGCATTAACTAAATGCTTATTTTCAGTGGTTTATAACACCTAGGTCATTTGTTTTTGTTGTGTAAGCTGTGTTTATTCACAGTGTACCAGATTTTCTCTTTTGTGCCTATATATATATATATATATATATATATATAATATGCCCCAATGTTACAACACAAGCAAGTAAGAAGCGGTGTGTTTTATACGAATATAAATTTTATTTCTCACAATAAAACAGCATCTCAAATTTTAAGTTAGCTATTTACAGCCGGTATACAGTAACAGTCGGCATGACTGAGTGTAATATTGCACTCAATACTGTGCAAAGGGTCTGAATACTTATGTCCGTGTGATATTTCAGTTTTTCTTTTTTTAAAAAAATCTACATTTCTGTTTTGTTCAGGCATGATGGAGTGCAGAGTGTACATTAATATATATATCTCAGAATGCAGCTGAATAGTATTGCTAATTAGTCCATATAAAGAGATAGAGATGATAGAGATGATAGAGATAGAGATGATAAGCCTCTATGATTGTTACTTTTGCACATGTATTACTGTTTTTCTTATTTTTTGTGTAAAATCTCGGTCAGGCAGGCACGAACACACAGATTTTCTGTTTGTACCTGTATTGTACCTGTAGGGTTATGTAGGGTTATCTGCGGGTCACGTTTTTCTATTTTAGCGCTGCCACATCCACATATATTATTCCAGCTTTCTTTAATTCTGCATTATTTTATCACATGATGAAAATAGCCATTTTATATTGAATTACTGCAGCTCGCGGAGCGTTACCACTGGATTCGTTTCTCAATTAATTTCCCAGCTGGCGGCGCTATCTATAATTATGCTTATACCTTAGGCGTGTATTTACATGGCACTGTAATTCGCACTTTTACACACTATATGTGGATTACAGCCGGTATACAGTAACAGTCGGCATGACTGAGTGTAATATTGCACTCAATACTGTGCAAAGGGTCTGAATACTTATGTCCGTGTGATATTTCAGTTTTTCTTTTTAATAAATTCGCAAAAAAAATCTACATTTCTGTTTTGTTCAGGCATGATGGAGTGCAGAGTGTACATTAATATATATATCTCAGAATGCAGCTGAATAGTATTGCTAATTAGTCCATATAAATAGAAAATTATGTAGAAACCCAAAGTTTTGATAAGTGTATGAAAATACACCAATATTAACTATTTGTGCTATTTTAGGCGCAAATTTGGTCTATATGTATAACAGTCAGGAGTTGGGGCGATGAAATATGTGTTACAAGCGTAGTGAATTGCAGATATATTCTGTAGTGTATGTCATTTTGAGAAATGTGTAGCATAACCAATTACCTATCACAGCCACTAGATGGCAGAATATCATATTAATTATACATTGGGGTTTACTTTTGGAAACTTACAAATTCATTGGAAAATTTTTAACCCATTATTGCTTAGGCAAATTCATTGGAAATTATAAATTTATTGTACGAACTACATGCACTCATATTGATAAAACTTTACCTCAGCCTCTATGATTGTTACTTTTGCACATGTATTACTGTTTTTCTTATTTTTTGTGTAAAATCTCGGTCAGGCAGGCACGAACACACACACAACAAACACACATAACATACAAAACACACACAACACATACAACACACATGACAAACATACACACACAACATACAGAACACATACAACACATGCGACACACACAACGCACACACACAAGAAATAGGCATTTAGGACTTATTTATGTTATTATGTTTATGCACTTTGCCTGTGCTGTCTATAATTTGATTCCATTTTATTCAAAGACAGTTAACATATGCAGACTTTTAAAGCTTTTTTACATTTCTAATGGTGTTACATTTCTATTGGTGTTACTTTTGCACATGTATTACTGGATTCTTTAAAAATATGAATATTATCTAGCTTACTTATGTTGCGGTATTTTATTTTCCTGGTGTTACTTTTGCACATGTATTACTGTTTTTCTTGTTTTTGTGTAAAATCTCGGTCAGGCAGGCACGAACACACACACAACACACAGAACCCACACACAACAAACACACATAACATACAAAACACACAACACATACAACACACACGACAAACATACACACACAACATACAGAACACATACAACACATGCGGCACACACAACACACACACACAACAAATACACAGAACACACACACACACAAGAAATAGACATTTAGGACTTATTAATGTTATTATGTTTTTGTAACATTTCTCTTTGTGCATTTCTATCATATCAATTAGATACTCATTTTTATATGAAGTTGTTATGAGTTTACTGCAGTTATCAGAGCAATGTATTTATTTTACACAACAGTCACACAGGCCATAATGATAGTGTATCTGCAGCATGTTATTTAGTGTGTTTTATTCATGTCTTTATAACACACCATTTTTGATATTGTTAATTTGATTCTGTGTCCCGCCTTGTTTGATTTCCCCTTTTGATACAGTTTGATGGCTTACAAAGACATTTCAATAATATAATTGCTATCAGATGCTAGCTATAAGTGTGAAACTGACAGACAAGCACAGCTGTGTATCTAGAGGACATGCTGGTCACTAGACTGCCAGAGTTTCTGTGGGGGAGATATACTAACAGTCAGAGTTTCAGAGGACCGAAGTTTATAACTCCAGTCTCATTATATTTTATCCCCAATGATCACATAGAGTGCAAAATTGTGTTTATACCAACAGTCAGAGTTTCTGTTGACCCAAAAACCGGTGTAGAACGTACACAGAGAGCAACTTACAATATTTACTAAGGTGGCTGAAATGAGTTTACTGTAGTTATCAGAGCATTGTATTTTACAAAGACATTTCAATACTATAAAAATTCTTACAGAATATAAAAATGGTTTACTGACAGTACTATACTGCTACTGGCCTATTTCTGTACAAATCCAGGCTGTCTGGTGACCCTCCCCCCCCTTTTTTTGGCATGGCCGCTGCTTTTTCTTGTTTTATGTGTAAAATCTCGGTCAGGCAGGCACAGCTGTATCTCTACAAGACATGCTGGGCACACCAGAGACATTGGAAATTGGATTTATAACGACGAATTCAGAAAATAACCATTTTATATTGAATGACTAATGATTTCTATAGGCATACTTTACTATGAAATTATGCATAAAAAGCTTCTTGGTTAGCCCAAAACCCGTAAGAAACAATCGTATAACTTTTAGCTCGAGCACATCAGCATATCCCAAAGTTTTGATAAGTGTATGAAAATACACCAATATTAACTATTTGTGCTATTTTAGGCTCAAATTTGGTCTATATGCATAACAGTCAGTAGTTGGGGCGAAGAAATATGTGTTACATGTGTGATGAATTGCAAATATATTCTGAAGTGTATGGCATTTTGAGAAATGTGTAGCATAACCAATTACCTATCACGGCCACTAGATGGCTGAATATCATATTAATTATGCATTGGGGTTTACTTTTGGAAACTTACAAAGGCGGTGTGTATGTGCACAGGTATGACTTATTTTGTTTTTATAATCACTAGTATTCATATTAATAGTTACTTTTAACCATCCTTTTAGAGTGTCTAGTAGTTTTATATTCTTTGTCTGATATATTTCTACACAAAGCTTCAAAACTATTTTGTGCTTTATAATGTATCACAGTAGTTTCATGTGAAGTTACATCTTAGACGCTGTTCAGACTATTGTAATATCTGTAGCTTAAAATAGAGCCAAATAGCTACTTTCAAATCCGGACATACACCATTGATTTTCTTCACAAATGGATCCAATATACACTATATCTCCTTCCTCTATATATATATATAGTTTGTAACATTCTGGCTCAAATACAGACGGCAGGCAGCCTATTTACACTGCACTTTATAAAATCTTTCGTTTGAAAGGTTATTCTGTATTTCTAAAGCGCAACTCTGGCTCGATAAGCGAGTAATTCTAAAAGCACAGTCAAACATATGTATCACAGTTTGTTTTTCTGCGTTATGGTTTAAAGTTATAAGCATTTAAATATTAATTTTCTCGTTAGATATGTGACTTGCGCTATTTATTTGCTTAGGCTAGATCATTTACAGTTTAACAATACATTTTATCACAAAAAATGACCTTATCTGGGTACCTATCAGCATTAGTAAGCCACTTTCTTTTTGCATTATCAAGAACCCTTGGGTTAAGATAACGTAAGTTTATATGCATAAATCATTTAATATAGCGCACCAAACATGATATGGTTTTTGATTTCTCTGAACTGCCGCAAACAAAACATATAAGGTTAAAAATATGAATATTATTGAATATAATGTTTTACTTTTGTTTACAGTATTTTATTTTCCGGGGGCTACTTTTGTTCATGTACTACTGGCTTCTTCTTCAGTTGTGATTTTTACCTTTTCTATATAAATATGGGTAAATGAATTGTCCATTATAGAACCATTTTGAATCCGTGCTTTGGCGGCCTTAAACATTTTGTATAACAGATGTGTTTCTCCTGATTTTTCTTGGTTAAGGGATCACTGATGTTTTAATAAACTTTGAATAAATAACTGGGCATACATAAGAAACCTTGCAATATATCTTTATAGAAATAATACTTCAGCACACACAACACACACAACAAACACACAGAACACACACACATAACATACAGAACACACACAACACATACAACAAACATACACACACAACATACAGAACACACACAACAAACACACAGAACACACACACACACAACACAGAACCCACACACAACAGACACACATAACATACAAAACACACACAGCACATACAGCACACACGACAAACATACACACACACACAACAAACACACACACACAACAAACACAACAAACACACAGAACACACACACACAACACAGAACCCACACACAACAGACACACATAACATACAAAACACACACAGCACATACAGCACACACGACAAACATACACACACACACACACACAACAAACACACACACACACAACAAACACACAGAACACACACACATAACATACAGAACACACACAACACATACAGCACACACGACAAACACACACACACACAACAAACACACACACACAACAAACACAACAAACACACAGAACACACACACACATAACATACAGAACACACACAACACATACAACAAACATACACACACAATATACAGAACACACACAACAAACACACAGAACACACACACACAACACAGAACCCACACACAACAGACACACATAACATACAAAACACACACAGCACATACAGCACACACGACAAACATACACACACACACAACAAACACACACACACAACAAACACAACAAACACACAGAACACACACACACAACACAGAACCCACACACAACAGACACACATAACATACAAAACACACACAGCACATACAGCACACACGACAAACATACACACACACACACACAACAAACACACAACAAACACAACAAACACACAGAACACACACACATAACATACAGAACACACACAACACATACAGCACACACGACAAACATACACACACACACAACAAACACACACACACAACAAACACAACAAACACACAGAACACACACACACATAACATACAGAACACACACAACACATACAACAAACATACACACACAACATACAGAACACACACAACAAACACACAGAACACACACACACAACACAGAACCCACACACAACAGACACACATAACATACAAAACACACACAGCACATACAGCACACACGACAAACATACACACACACACACACACAAGAAATACAAAGATGAATTTTTGCATTATTTCACAGTGAATGATGAGTTCAAGAGACAAAGGTGCCGGAGAAGCGGCCATGAGTGCAGAAGTATTATTTCTATAAAGATATATTGCAAGGTTTCTTATGTATGCCCAGTTATTTATTCAAAGTTTATTAAAACATCAGTGATCCCTTAACCAAGAAAAATCAGGAGAAACACATCTGTTATACAAAATGTTTAAGGCCGCCAAAGCACGGATTCAAAATGGTTCTATAATGGACAATTCATTTACCCATATTTATATAGAAAAGGTAAAAATCAGTAGTACATGAACAAAAGTAGCCCCCGGAAAATAAAATACTGTAAACAAAAGTAAAACATTATATTCAATAATATTCATATTTTTAACCTTATATGTTTTGTTTGCGGCAGTTCAGAGAAATCAAAAACCATATCATGTTTGGTGCGCTATATTAAATGATTTATGCATATAAACTTACGTTATCTTAACCCAAGGGTTCTTGATAATGCAAAAAGAAAGTGGCTTACTAATGCTGATAGGTACCCAGATAAGGTCATTTTTTGTGATAAAATGTATTGTTAAACTGTAAATGATCTAGCCTAAGCAAATAAATAGCGCAAGTCACATATCTAATGAGAAAATTAATATTTAAATGCTTATAACTTTAAACCATAACGCAGAAAAACAAACTGTGATACATATGTTTGACTGTGCTTTTAGAATTACTCGCTTATCGAGCCAGAGTTGCGCTTTAGAAATACAGAATAACCTTTCAAACGAAAGATTTTATAAAGTGCAGTGTAAATAGGCTGCCTGCCGTCTGTATTTGAGCCAGAATGTTACAAACTATATATATATATAGAGGAAGGAGATATAGTGTATATTGGATCCATTTGTGAAGAAAATCAATGGTGTATGTCCGGATTTGAAAGTAGCTATTTGGCTCTATTTTAAGCTACAGATATTACAATAGTCTGAACAGCGCCTAAGATGTAACTTCACATGAAACTACTGTGATACATTATAAAGCACAAAATAGTTTTGAAGCTTTGTGTAGAAATATATCAGACAAAGAATATAAAACTACTAGACACTCTAAAAGGATGGTTAAAAGTAACTATTAATATGAATACTAGTGATTATAAATACAAAATAAGTCATACCTGTGCACATACACACCGCCTTTGTAAGTTTCCAAAAGTAAACCCCAATGCATAATTAATATGATATTCAGCCATCTAGTGGCCGTGATAGGTAATTGGTTATGCTACACATTTCTCAAAATGCCATACACTTCAGAATATATTTGCAATTCATCACACATGTAACACATATTTCTTCGCCCCAACTACTGACTGTTATGCATATAGACCAAATTTGAGCCTAAAATAGCACAAATAGTTAATATTGGTGTATTTTCATACACTTATCAAAACTTTGGGATATGCTGATGTGCTCGAGCTAAAAGTTATACGATTGTTTCTTACGGGTTTTGGGCTAACCAAGAAGCTTTTTATGCATAATTTCATAGTAAAGTATGCCTATAGAAATCATTAGTCATTCAATATAAAATGGTTATTTTCTGAATTTGTCGTTATAAATCCAATTTCCAATGTCTCTGGTGTGCCCAGCATGTCTTGTAGAGATACAGCTGTGCCTGCCTGACCGAGATTTTACACATAAAACAAGAAAAAGCAGCGGCCATGCCAAAAAAAGGGGGGGGGAGGGTCACCAGACAGCCTGGATTTGTACAGAAATAGGCCAGTAGCAGTATAGTACTGTCAGTAAACCATTTTTATATTCTGTAAGAATTTTTATAGTATTGAAATGTCTTTGTAAAATACAATGCTCTGATAACTACAGTAAACTCATTTCAGCCACCTTAGTAAATATTGTAAGTTGCTCTCTGTGTACGTTCTACACCGGTTTTTGGGTCAACAGAAACTCTGACTGTTGGTATAAATACAATTTTGCACTCTATGTGATCATTGGGGATAAAATACAATGAGACTGGAGTTATAAACTTCGGTCCTCTGAAACTCTGACTGTTAGTATATCTCCCCCACAGAAACTCTGGCAGTCTAGTGACCAGCATGTCCTCTAGAGACACAGCTGTGCTTGTCTGTCAGTTTCACACTTATAGCTAGCATCTGATAGCAATTATATTATTGAAATGTCTTTGTAAGCCATCAAACTGTATCAAAAGGGGAAATCAAACAAGGCGGGACACAGAATCAAATTAACAATATCAAAAATGGTGTGTTATAAAGACATGAATAAAACACACTAAATAACATGCTGCAGATACACTATCATTATGGCCTGTGTGACTGTTGTGTAAAATAAATACATTGCTCTGATAACTGCAGTAAACTCATAACAACTTCATATAAAAATGAGTATCTAATTGATATGATAGAAATGCACAAAGAGAAATGTTACAAAAACATAATAACATTAATAAGTCCTAAATGTCTATTTCTTGTGTGTGTGTGTTCTGTGTATTTGTTGTGTGTGTGTGTGTTGTGTGTGCCGCATGTGTTGTATGTGTTCTGTATGTTGTGTGTGTATGTTTGTCGTGTGTGTTGTATGTGTTGTGTGTTTTGTATGTTATGTGTGTTTGTTGTGTGTGGGTTCTGTGTGTTGTGTGTGTGTTCGTGCCTGCCTGACCGAGATTTTACACAAAAACAAGAAAAACAGTAATACATGTGCAAAAGTAACACCAGGAAAATAAAATACCGCAACATAAGTAAACTAGATAATATTCATATTTTTAAAGAATCCAGTAATACATGTGCAAAAGTAACACCAATAGAAATGTAACACCATTAGAAATGTAAAAAAGCTTTAAAAGTCTGCATATGTTAACTGTCTTTGAATAAAATGGAATCAAATTATAGACAGCACAGGCAAAGTGCATAAACATAATAACATAAATAAGTCCTAAATGCCTATTTCTTGTGTGTGTGCGTTGTGTGTGTCGCATGTGTTGTATGTGTTCTGTATGTTGTGTGTGTATGTTTGTCATGTGTGTTGTATGTGTTGTGTGTGTTTTGTATGTTATGTGTGTTTGTTGTGTGTGTGTTCGTGCCTGCCTGACCGAGATTTTACACAAAAAATAAGAAAAACAGTAATACATGTGCAAAAGTAACAATCATAGAGGCTGAGGTAAAGTTTTATCAATATGAGTGCATGTAGTTCGTACAATAAATTTATAATTTCCAATGAATTTGCCTAAGCAATAATGGGTTAAAAATTTTCCAATGAATTTGTAAGTTTCCAAAAGTAAACCCCAATGTATAATTAATATGATATTCTGCCATCTAGTGGCTGTGATAGGTAATTGGTTATGCTACACATTTCTCAAAATGACATACACTACAGAATATATCTGCAATTCACTACGCTTGTAACACATATTTCATCGCCCCAACTCCTGACTGTTATACATATAGACCAAATTTGCGCCTAAAATAGCACAAATAGTTAATATTGGTGTATTTTCATACACTTATCAAAACTTTGGGTTTCTACATAATTTTCTATTTATATGGACTAATTAGCAATACTATTCAGCTGCATTCTGAGATATATATATTAATGTACACTCTGCACTCCATCATGCCTGAACAAAACAGAAATGTAGATTTTTTTTGCGAATTTATTAAAAAGAAAAACTGAAATATCACACGGACATAAGTATTCAGACCCTTTGCACAGTATTGAGTGCAATATTACACTCAGTCATGCCGACTGTTACTGTATACCGGCTGTAATCCACATATAGTGTGTAAAAGTGCGAATTACAGTGCCATGTAAATACACGCCTAAGGTATAAGCATAATTATAGATAGCGCCGCCAGCTGGGAAATTAATTGAAAAACGAATCCAGTGGTAACGCTCCGCGAGCTGCAGTAATTCAATATAAAATGGCTATTTTCATCATGTGATAAAATAATGCAGAATTAAAGAAAGCTGGAATAATATATGTGGATGTGGCAGCGCTAAAATAGAAAAACGTGACCCGCAGATAACCCTACATAACCCTACAGGTACAATACAGGTACAAACAGAAAATCTGTGTGTTCGTGCCTGCCTGACCGAGATTTTACACAAAAAATAAGAAAAACAGTAATACATGTGCAAAAGTAACAATCATAGAGGCTTATCATCTCTATCTCTATCATCTCTATCATCTCTATCTCTTTATATGGACTAATTAGCAATACTATTCAGCTGCATTCTGAGATATATATATTAATGTACACTCTGCACTCCATCATGCCTGAACAAAACAGAAATGTAGATTTTTTTTGCGAATTTATTAAAAAGAAAAACTGAAATATCACACGGACATAAGTATTCAGACCCTTTGCACAGTATTGAGTGCAATATTACACTCAGTCATGCCGACTGTTACTGTATACCGGCTGTAAATAGCTAACTTAAAATTTGAGATGCTGTTTTATTGTGAGAAATAAAATTTATATTCGTATAAAACACACCGCTTCTTACTTGCTTGTGTTGTAACATTGGGGCATATTATATATATATATATATATATATATATATATATATATATATAGGCACAAAAGAGAAAATCTGGTACACTGTGAATAAACACAGCTTACAGAACAAAAACAAATGACCTAGGTGTTATAAACCACTGAAAATAAGCATTTAGTTAATGCTCAGTAGAAACACAAATAACTTCTCAGATGACATCTACAGACACAAAAAAGAGAAAGCAAATATCAAACATGGTGCGTTATAAAAACATAAATAATACACACTGCCTGGGCAAATGACCCGCAGATAACCCTACATAACCCTGCAGGTACAATACAGGTACAAACAGAAAATCTGTCTCTTCTGTTTGTGAAAATAAACATTTATTGGGAAAGCGAATACAACAACAATTGACCTAGGTGTTATAAACCTCTGACCTGCAGATAACCCAAACAGAAAATCTGGCTCTTCTGTTGTGAAAATAAACATTTAGTTAATGTTCACCATTTAGTTAATGTTCAGTAGAGACACAAATAAACAGCTTGGTGTGTTATAAGTTCTGAACTATATGGATACACTGTGAATAAAACACAGCTAACAGAATCAAACTCGAGCTACGTATAAAAATATAAAACAAATACGTGAATAATATCAAACTGCAACAAATTAAAGTATATCAAACGATATCAAAAGGGGAAATCTGCCAGCCTCAGGGACAGCTGGCTGACAGGAGGAGGGGAGGGGTTACACACTTTGATACACTTTGATAGTGGCGGGGCACCTGTCAGATTGAGTTTGATGAAACCACCCGATTATACACTACTCATATTCCACACTACTAATGTTAGTAGTGTGTATGTGCAAAATTTGGGCGCTCTAGCTATTATATTTAAGGGTTAAATCGCGGAACAAATTGGCGTGGGCTCCCGCACAATTTTCTCCGCCAGAGTAGTAAAGCCAGTGACTGAGGGCAGATATTAATAGTCTGGAGAGGGTCCATGGTTATTGGCCCCCCCCGGCTAAAAACATTTGCCCCCAGACACCCCAGAAAAGGCACATCTGGAAGATGCGCCTATTTTGGCACTTGGCCACTCTCTTCCCATTCCCGTGTAGCGGTGGGATATGGGGTAATGAAGGGTTAATGTCACCTTGCTATTGTAAGGTGACATTAAGCCAGATTAATATTGGAGAGGCGTCAATTATGACACCTATCCATTATTAATCCAATAGCCTGAAACGGTTAAAAAAACACAAACACATTATTACAAAGTCTTTTAATGAAATAAAAACACAGGTTGTTGGAATATTTTATTATCCTGGTAATCCACCTGAAGACCCTCGCTCTGTAACAAAGGAAAAATAAAAAAAAACAATATCTCATACCTTCCGATGATCTGTCACGTCCTACGATGTAAATCCATCTGAAGGGGTTAAAAAATTTTACCGGCAGGAGCTCTGCTATAATGCAGCTGTGCTCCTGGCTGTAAAACCCCAGCGAATGAATGTAAAGTATGTCAATGACCTGTAGTTACCTTCATTCGCAGTGATGCGCCCTCTGTTGGATGTCCTTCGAGCGTGGGAAAAAATCAAAAAAGTTCCAAGGCTCGAGTTCATATGAGGACAACCAGCAGAGGGCGCATCACCGCGACTGAAGGTAACTACAGGTCATTGACCTAGTTTCCATTCATTTGCTGGCGTTTTACAGCCAGGAGCACAGCTGTTGTGAATTCTGTTATCGAACTCCCTCCTGTGGTCATGAATGGTACTTCGGTGAGTTCTGTCTATGGACTCCCTCTGGTGGCTGTGAGTGGAGCTGCTGCTTCTGAGGTTCCTTCCACAGGTGACGTAGTTTATTCTTTGGCTGGCTGCTCTATTTAGCTCCACTCAGATCGTTACTCCATGCCAGCTGTCAATGTTCTTGTACTGGTTCAGTTCGCTCTTGGATCTTTCTGGTGACCTGTCTACTCTAGCAGAAGCTAAGTTACTGCTAGTTAATTATTTGTTCATGAATTCCTTGTCCAGCTTGCTATCATGATTTTGTCTCGCTAGCTGGAAGCTCTGGGATGCAGAGTGGCACCTCCGCACCGTGAATCGGTGCGGAGGTCTTTTTGCACACTCTGCGTGGTCTTTTTGTAGTTTTTTTGTGCTGATCGCAAAGATACCTTTCCTATCCTCAGTCTGTTTAGTAAGTCTGGCCTCCCTTTGCTGATACCTGTTTCATTTCTGTGTTTGTGACTTTCATCTTAACTCACAGTCAATATATGTGGGGGGCTGCCTTTTCCTTTGGGGAATTTCTCTGAGGCAAGGTAGGCTTTATTTTCTGTCTCTAGGGCTAGTTAGCTCTTAGGCTGTGAAGAGGCATCTAGGCCAAGTTAGGTACGCTCCACGGCTATTTCTAGTTGTGTGATAGGATTAGGGGTTGCGGTCAGCAGAGCTCCCACTTCCCAGAGCTTGTCCTGTGTGAGTTTAACCATCAGGTCGTTCCGGGTGCTCCTAACCACCAGGTCCATAACAGTACAGCTGGCCAAAAGTATTAATGCATCTCAATAGAGGGATAAGAGAAGTTCTGAGACCATTTTTTTTTCTCTGCAGTGTGTTTTGTCTTTCTTTTCCCCTTAACCTCTGGGTGGTTCAGGACACAGGTGTAGATATGGACATTCAAGGTCTGTCCTCTTGTGTGGATCATCTCAACTGCAAGGGTACAAAACATTCAAGATTTTGTGGTTCAGAATCCTATGTTAGAGCCTAGAATTCCAATTCCTGATTTGTTTTCTGGGGATAGATCTAAGTTCCTGAATTTCAAAAATAATTGTAAACTGTTTCTAGCTTTGAAACCCCGCTCCCCTGGTGACCCCGTTCAACAAGTAAAAATCATTATTTCTTTGTTGCGTGGTGACCCTCAAGACTGGGCATTTTCCCTTGCGCCAGGAGATCCTGCATTGCGTGATGTAGATGCGTTTTTTCTGGCGCTTGGATTGCTTTATGATGAACCTAATTCAGTGGATCAGGCAGAGAAAATCTTGCTGGCTTTGTGTCAGGGTCAGGATGAAGCGGAGGTGTATTGTCAGAAGTTTAGAAAGTGGTCTGTGCTTACTCAGTGGAATGAGTGTGCCCTGGCGGCAATTTTCAGAATGGGTCTTTCTGAAGCCCTTAAGGATGTCATGGTGGGATTTCCCATGCCTGCTGGTCTGAATGAGTCTATGTCCTTGGCCATTCAGATCGATTGGCGCTTGCGTGAGCGCAAAGCTGTGCACCATTTGGCGGTATTCTCTGAGCATAGGCCTGAGCCTATGCAATGTGATAGGACTTTGACCAGAGCTGAACGGCAAGAACACAGACGTCGGAATGGACTGTGTTTTTACTGTGGTGATTCCACTCATGCGATCTCCGATTGTCCTAAGCGCACTAAGCGGTTCGCTAGGTCTGCCACCATTGGTACGGTACAGTCAAAATTTCTTTTGTCCATTACTCTGATTTGCTCTTTGTCGTCCTATTCTGTTATGGCATTTGTGGATTCAGGCGCTGCCCTGAATTTGATGGACTTGGAGTTTGCCAGGCGCTGTGGTTTTTTCTTGGAGCCCTTGCAGTATCCTATTCCATTGAGAGGAATTGATGCTACGCCTTTGGCCAAGAATAAGCCTCATTACTGGACTCAATTGACCATGTGCATGGCTCCTGCACATCAGGAGGATATTCGCTTTTTGGTGTTGCATAATCTGCATGATGTGGTCGTTTTGGGGTTGCCATGGCTACAGGTCCATAATCCAGTATTGGATTGGAAATCTATGTCTGTGTCCGGCTGGGGTTGTCAGGGGGTACATGGTGATGTTCCATTGCTGTCAATTTCGCCTTCCACTCCTTCTGAAGTCCCTGAGTTTTTGTCAGACTACCGGGATGTATTTGATGAGCCCAAATCCAGTGCCCTACCTCCTCATAGGGATTGCGATTGTGCTATTACCGTATATACTCGAGTATAAGCCGACCCGAGTGTAAGCCAACCCCCCTAATTTTGCCACAAAAAACTGGGAAAACTTATTGACTCGAGTATAAGCCTAGGGTGGAAATGCAGCATTTACCGGTGAATTTTAAAAATAAAAATAGATCATTATTTCCCCATAGCTGTGCCATATAGTGCTCTGCACCGTTCATATTTCCCCATAGCTGTGCCCCATATAGTGCTCTGCACCGTTCATTTTGTCCCATAGCTGTGCCCCGTATAGTGCTCTGCACCATTCATTTTGTCCCATAGCTGTGCCCCATACTGTGCTCAGCACCGTTCATTATTGCCCCATATCTGTGCCCCATATACAATGCTCTGCACCGTTCATGATTGTCCCATAGCTGTGCCCCATACTGTGCTCGGCACCGTTCATTATTGCCCCATATCTGTGCCCCATATACAATGCTCTGCACCGTTCACTGTGCCCCATTGCTGTGCCCCATACACAGTGCTCTGGACCGTTCAATGTGCCCCATAGCTGTGCCCCATATACAGTGCTCTGCACCGTTCAATGTGCCCCATAGCTGTGCCCCATATACAGTGCTCTGCACCGTTCATTGTGCCCCATAGCTGTGCCCCATATACAGTGCTCTGCACCGTTCATTGTGCCCCAGAGCTGTGCCCCATATACAGTGCTCTGCACCGTTCATTGTGCCCCATAGCTGTGCCCCATATACAGTGCTCTGCACCGTTCATTGTGCCCCATAGCTGTGCCCCATATACAGTGCTCTGCACCATTCATTTTGCCCCATAGCTGTGCCCCATATACAGTGCTCTGCACCGTTCATATTTCCCCATAGATGCTCTGCCATTGTCGCTGCTGCTGCTGCAATAAAAAAAAAAACACATACTCACCTCTCTTGCTTGCAGCTACCAGCGTCCGGTCCCGGCGCCTCCATCTTCCCGGCGTCACTGCTCTGACTGTTCAGGCAGAGGGCACCGCGCACACTATGTGCGTCATCGAGCCCTCTGACCTGAACAGTCAGAGCGCAGACGCCGGGAAGATGGAGCGCCGGGAAGATGGAGCGACGCCCGGCGGCTGGAACGCGGACAGGTGAATATAAAATACTTACCTAGTCCCAGCGATCCTGACGCTCCCTCTGCCTGGTCTTTGGTGCCGCAGCCTCTTTCTCTATCAGCGGTCACCGGCACCGCTGATTAGAGAAATGAATACGCGGCTCCACCCGTATGGGAGGTGGAGCCTCCTATTCATTTTTTTAATGAGCGGTCCAACGTGACCGCTGAAGAGGGGAAGACGCTGCAGCACAGAAGACCGTGGGACGGCAGGGGGAGCGCCAGTATCGCCAGGACTAGGTAAGTATGCCTCAGCGCCCTCACCCCCTCACCCGCCGACCCTGCCACCCACCTTGACTCGAGTATAAGCCGAGAGGGGCACTTTCAGCCCAAAAATTTGGGCTGAAAATCTCGGCTTATACTCGAGTATATACGGTAATTTGATTCCTGGTAGTAAGTTTCCTAAGGGCCGACTGTTTAATTTATCTGTGCCAGAGCATGCCGCTATGCGGAGTTATAGAAAGGAATCCTTGGAGAAAGGTCATATTCGCCCGTCGTCATCACCGTTGGGAGCAGGGTTCTTTTTTGTGGCCAAGAAGGATGGTTCTTTGAGACCTTGTATTGATTACCGCCTTCTTAATAAGATCACAGTCAAATTTCAGTACCCTTTGCCGCTGCTGTCTGATTTGTTTGCTCAGATTAAGGGGGCTAGTTGGTTCACCAAGATAGATCTTCGAGGGGCGTATAATCTTGTGCGAATTAAACAGGGCGATGAATGGAAAACAGCCTTTAATACGCCCGAGGGCCATTTTGAATATCTGGTTATGCCATTCGGGCTTTCTAATGCTCCATCTGTGTTTCAGTCCTTTATGCATGACATCTTCTGAGAGTACCTGGATAGATTCATGATTGTATATTTGGATGATATTTTGGTCTTTTCGGATGATTGGGAGTCTCATGTGAAGCAGGTCAGAATGGTGTTCCAGGTCCTTCGTGCGAATTCCTTGTTTGTGAAGGGGTCAAAATGTCTCTTTGGAGTTCAGAAGGTTTCATTTTTGGGTTTCATTTTTTCCCCTTCTACTATCAAGATGGACCCTGTTAAAGTTCAGGCCATTTATGATTGGACTCAGCCGACATCTGTGAAGAGCCTGCAGAAGTTCCTGGGCTTTGCTAATTTTTACCGTCGCTTCATCGCTAATTTTTCTAGTGTTGCTAATCCGTTGACTGATTTGACCAAGAAAGGTGCTGAGGTGGTCCTCTGCGGCTGTAGAGGCTTTTCAGGAGTTGAAGCGTTGTTTTTCCTCTGCCCCTGTGTTGTGCCAGCCAGATGTTTCGCTCCCGTTTCAGGTCGAGGTTGATGCTTCTGAGATTGGAGCAGGGGCGGTTTTGTCGCAAAGAAGTTCTGATGGCTCGGTGATGAAACCAAGTGCCTTCTTTTCTAGAAAATTCTCGCCTGCTGAGTGCAATTATGATGTTGGCAATCGAGAGTTGTTGGCCATGAAGTGGGCATTCGAGGAGTGGCGTCATTGGCTTGAAGGAGCTAAACATCGCGTGGTGGTCTTGACGGATCACAAGAATTTGACTTATCTCGAGTCTGCCAAACGGTTGAATCCTAGACAGGCTCGATGGTCGCTATTTTTCTCCCGTTTTGATTTTGTGGTTTCGTACCTTCCGGGCTCTAAGAATGTGAAGGCTGATGCCCTGTCAAGGAGTTTTGTGCCTGACTCTCCGGGTGTTCCTGAGCCGGCGGGTATTCTCAAAGAGGGGGTAATTTTGTCTGCCATCTCCCCTGATTTGCGGCGGGTGCGGCAGAAGTTTCAGGCTAATAGACCTGACCGTTGTCCAGCGGAGAAACTGTTTGTCCCTGATAGATGGACTAGTAGAGTTATCTCTGAGGTTCATTGTTCGGTGTTGGCTGGTCATCCTGGAATCTTTGGTACCAGAGATTTGGTGGCTAGATCCTTTTGGTGGCCTTCTTTGTCACAGGATGTGCGCTCTTTTGTGCAGTCCTGTGGGACTTGTGCTCGGGCTAAGCCCTGCTGTTCTCGTGCCAGTGGGTTGCTTTTGCCCTTGCCGGTCCCGAAGAGGCCCTGGACGCATATTTCCATGGATTTTATTTCAGATCTCCCTGTCTCTCAAAGGATGTCGGTCATTTGGGTGGTTTGTGATCGCTTCTCTAAGATGGTCCATTTGGTACCCTTGTCTAAATTGCCTTCCTCCTCTGATTTGGTGCCATTGTTTTTCCAGCATGTGGTTCGTTTGCATGGCATTCCAGAGAACATCATCTCGGACAGAGGTTCTCAGTTTGTTTCGAGGTTTTGGCGCTCCTTTTGTGCTAAGATGGGCATTGATTTGTCTTTTTCTTCGGCTTTCCATCCTCAGACAAATGGCCAAACCGAACGAACAAATCAGACTTTGGAAACATATCTGAGATGCTTTGTTTCTGCTGATCAGGATGATTGGGTGTCCTTCTGGCCTTTGGCTGAGTTCGCCCTTAATAATCGGGCCAGCTCGGCTACCTTGGTTTCGCCTTTTTTCTGTAATTCTGGTTTCCATCCTCGTTTCTCTTCAGGGCAGGTTGAGCCTTCGGACTGTCCTGGTGTGGATACTGTGGTGGACAGGTTGCAGCAGATTTGGACTCATGTGGTGGACAATTTGACATTGTCCCAAGAGAAGGCTCAATGTTTCGCTAACCGCCGGCGCTGTGTTGGTCCCCGACTTCGTGTTGGGGATTTGGTTTGGTTGTCGTCTCGTTATGTTCCTATGAAGGTTTCCTCTCCTAAGTTTAAGCCTCGTTTCATTGGTCCGTATAAGATTTCTGAAGTTCTCAATCCTGTGTCATTTCTTTTGGCCCTTCCAGCTTCTTTTACCATCCATAATGTGTTCCATAGGTCGTTATTGCGGAGATACGTGGCGCCTATGGTTCCCTCCGTTGATCCTCCTGCCCCGGTGTTGGTCGAGGGGGAGTTGGAGTATGTGGTGGAGAAGATTTTGGATTCTCGTATTTCGAGACGGAAACTCCAGTACCTGGTCTAGTGGAAGGGTTATGGTCAGGAAGATAATTCCTGGGTTTTTGCCTCTGATGTTCATGCTGCCGATCTAGTTCGTGCCTTTCATTTGGCTCATCCTGATCGGCCTGGGGGCTCTGGTGAGGGTTCGGTGACCCCTCCTCAAGGGGGGGTACTGTTGTGAATTCTGTTATCGAACTCCCTCCTGTGGTCATGAATGGTACTTCGGTGAGTTCTGTCCATGGACTCCCTCTGGTGGCTGTGAGTGGAGCTGCTGCTTCTGAGGTTCCTTCCACAGGTGACATAGTTTATTCTTTGGCTGGCTGCTCTATTTAACTCCACTCAGATTGTTACTCCATGCCAGCTGTCAATGTTCTTGTACTGGTTCAGTTCGCTCTTGGATCTTTCTGGTGACCTGTCTACTCCAGCAGAAGCTAAGTCCCTGCTAGTTAATTATTTGTTCATGGTTTCCTTGTCCAGCTTGCTATCATGATTTTGTCTCGCTAGCTGGAAGCTCTGGGATGCAGAGTGGCACCTCCGCACCGTGAGTCAGTGCGGGGGTCTTTTTGCACACTCTGCGTGGTCTTTTTGTAGTTTTTTTGTGCTGATCGCAAAGATACCTTTCCTATCCTCAGTCTGTTTAGTAAGTCTGGCCTCCCTTTGCTGATACCTGTTTCATTTCTGTGTTTGTGACTTTCATCTTAACTCACAGTCAATATATGTGGGGGGCTGCCTTTTCCTTTGGGGAATTTCTCTGAGGCAAGGTAGGCTTTATTTTCTGTCTCTAGGGCTAGTTAGCTCTTAGGCTGTGAAGAGGCATCTAGGCCAAGTTAGGTACGCTCCACGGCTATTTCTAGTTGTGTGATAGGATTAGGGGTTGCGGTTAGCAGAGCTCCCACTTCCCAGAGCTTGTCCTGTGTGAGTTTAACCATCAGGTCGTTCCGGGTGCTCCTAACCACCAGGTCCATAACAGTACAGCTGGCCAAAAGTATTAATGCATCTCAATAGAGGGATAAGAGAAGTTCTGAGACCATTTTTTTTTCTCTGCAGTGTGTTTTGTCTTTCTTTTCCCCTTAACCTCTGGGTGGTTCAGGACACAGGTGTAGATATGGACATTCAAGGTCTGTCCTCTTGTGTGGATCATCTCAACTGCAAGGGTACAAAACATTCAAGATTTTGTGGTTCAGAATCCTATGTTAGAGCCTAGAATTCCAATTCCTGATTTGTTTTCTGGGGATAGATCTAAGTTCCTGAATTTCAAAAATAATTGTAAACTGTTTCTAGCTTTGAAACCCCGCTCCTCTGGTGACCCCGTTCAACAAGTAAAAATCATTATTTCTTTGTTGCGTGGTGACCCTCAAGACTGGGCATTTTCCCTTGCGCCAGGAGATCCTGCATTGCGTGATGTAGATGCGTTTTTTCTGGCGCTTGGATTGCTTTATGATGAACCTAATTCAGTGGATCAGGCAGAGAAAATCTTGCTGGCTTTGTGTCAGGGTCAGGATGAAGCGGAGGTGTATTGTCAGAAGTTTAGAAAGTGGTCTGTGCTTACTCAGTGGAATGAGTGTGCCCTGGCGGCAATTTTCAGAATGGGTCTTTCTGAAGCCCTTAAGGATGTCATGGTGGGATTTCCCATGCCTGCTGGTCTGAATGAGTCTATGTCCTTGGCCATTCAGATCGATTGGCGCTTACGTGAGCGCAAAGCTGTGCACCATTTGGCGGTATTCTCTGAGCATAGGCCTGAGCCTATGCAATGTGATAGGACTTTGACCAGAGCTGAACGGCAAGAACACAGACGTCGGAATGGACTGTGTTTTTACTGTGGTGATTCCACTCATGCGATCTCCGATTGTCCTAAGCGCACTAAGCGGTTCGCTAGGTCTGCCACCATTGGTACGGTACAGTCAAAATTTCTTTTGTCCATTACTCTGATTTGCTCTTTGTCGTCCTATTCTGTTATGGCATTTGTGGATTCAGGTGCTGCCCTGAATTTGATGGACTTGGAGTTTGCCAGGCGCTGTGGTTTTTTCTTGGAGCCCTTGCAGTATCCTACTCCATTGAGAGGAATTGATGCTACGCCTTTGGCCAAGAATAAGCCTCATTACTGGACTCAATTGACCATGTGCATGGCTCCTGCACATCAGGAGGATATTCGCTTTTTGGTGTTGCATAATCTGCATGATGTGGTCGTTTTGGGGTTGCCATGGCTACAGGTCCATAATCCAGTATTGGATTGGAAATCTATGTCTGTGTCCGGCTGGGGTTGTCAGGGGGTACATGGTGATGTTCCATTGCTGTCAATTTCGCCTTCCACTCCTTCTGAAGTCCCTGAGTTTTTGTCAGACTACCGGGATGTATTTGATGAGCCCAAATCCAGTGCCCTACCTCCTCATAGGGATTGCGATTGTGCTATTACCGTATATACTCGAGTATATGCCGACCCGAGTATAAGCCAACCCCCCTAATTTTGCCACAAAAAACTGGGAAAACTTATTGACTCGAGTATAAGCCTAGGGTGGAAATGCAGCATTTACCGGTGAATTTTAAAAATTAAAATAGATCATTATTTCCCCATAGCTGTGCCATATAGTGCTCTGCACCGTTCATATTTCCCCATAGCTGTGCCCCATATAGTGCTCTGCACCGTTCATTTTGTCCCATAGCTGTGCCCCGTATAGTGCTCTGCACCGTTCATTTTGTCCCATAGCTGTGCCCCATACTGTGCTCAGCACCGTTCATTATTGCCCCATATCTGTGCCCCATATACAATGCTCTGCACCGTTCATTATTGTCCCATAGCTGTGCCCCATATACAATGCTCTGCACCGTTCATTGTGCCCCATTGCTGTGCCCCATACACAGTGCTCTGGACCGTTCAATGTGCCCTGTTGTGAATTCTGTGGCTGAATTCACTCCTGTGGTCACAAGTGGTACTGCAGCTTCTGAGCTTCCTCCCTCA
The DNA here is from genome assembly GCF_032444005.1 of Ranitomeya imitator. NCBI lineage: Eukaryota > Metazoa > Chordata > Amphibia > Anura > Dendrobatidae > Ranitomeya > Ranitomeya imitator. Next base: position 265,802,978 of record NC_091282.1, read on the forward strand.
GGTGTTCTGGTGAGCTTGTTAACTGCTTCATTACTTAACTCCGCCTGATGCTGCTATCCTTGCTCCTTGTCAATGTTTCAGTGTTGGATCTGAGCTTCTCCTGATTGTTCCTGTGACCTGCTGCTCTGTATAGCTAAGTGCTTTTGCTTTTTTGTTGTTTTTTTTTCTTTCCAGCTTGTCTTTTGTTTTGCTGGAAGCTCTGAGACGCAAAGGGTGTACCACCGTGCCGTTAGTTCGGCACGGTGGTTTTTTTTTGCCCCCCTTGCGTGGTTTTGCTTTAGGGTTTTTTGTAGACTGCAAAGTTCGCTTTACTGTCCTCGCTCTGTCCTAGAATATCGGGCCCCACTTTGCTGAATCTATTTCATCCCTACGTTTTGTCTTTTCATCTTAATCACAGTCATTATATGTGGGGGGCTGCCTTTTCCTTTGGGGAATTTCTCTGGGGCAAGTCAGGACTATTTTTCTATCTTCAGGCTAGCTAGTTTCTTAGGCTGTGCCGAGTTGCCTAGGTAGTTGTTAGGCGCAATCCACAGCCGCTTTTAGTTGTGTTTAGGATAGGATCAGGTGTGCAGTCTACAGAGTTTCCACGTCTCAGAGCTCGTTCTTGTATTTTTGGGTATTTGTCAGATCACTGTGTGCGCTCTGATCGCTAAGCACACTGTGTTTCTGGATTGCCTTCATAACACCTGTCATTAGCAAACATAACAGTACAAGGAGCCTAAACTAATGATTCTCAATAGAGGGAAAGAAAAAGTTCTGACATCATTTTTTTTTTTTTCTGCTCTGTGTTCACTTTTTTTTTTTCCCCCTAGACATTTGGGTGATTCTGGACACAGGTGTGGACATGGATATTCAGGGTCTGTGCTCTTCAATGGATAATCTCGTTATAAATGTACAAAAAATTCAAGATACTATTGATCAGAAATCTATGTTAGAACCAAGAATTCCTATTCCTGATTTGTTTTTTGGAGATAGAACTAAGTTTCTAAGTTTCAAAAATAATTGTAAGCTATTTCTGGCCTTGAAACCTCATTCTTCTGGTAATCCTATTCAACAGGTTTTGATTATTATTTCTTTTTTGCGCGGCGACCCTCAAGACTGGGCATTTTCTCTTGCGCCAGGAGACCCTGCATTGAGTAGTGTCGATGCGTTTTTCCTGGCGCTCGGATTGCTGTACGATGAGCCTAATTCAGTGGATCAGGCTGAGAAAAATTTGCTGGCTTTGTGCCAGGGTCAGGATGATATAGAAGTATATTGTCAGAAATTTAGGAAATGGTCAGTACTCACTCAGTGGAATGAATCTGCGCTGGCAGCTTTGTTCAGAAAGGGTCTCTCTGAGGCTCTTAAGGATGTCATGGTGGGATTTCCTATGCCTGCTGGTTTGAATGAGTCTTTGTCTTTGGCCATTCAGATCGGTCGACGCTTGCGCGAGCGTAAATCTGTGCACCATTTGGCGGTACTGCCTGAGGTTAAACCTGAGCCTATGCAGTGCGATAGGACTATGACTAGAGTTGAACGGCAGGAATACAGACGTCTGAATGGTCTGTGTTTCTACTGTGGTGATTCCACTCATGCTATTTCTGATTGTCCTAAGCGCACTAAGCGGTCCGCTAGGTCTGCCGTCATTGGTACTGTACAGTCCAAATTCCTTCTGTCCATTACCTTGATATGCTCTTTGTCGTAGTTTTCTGTCATGGCGTTTGTGGATTCGGGCGCTGCCCTGAATCTGATGGATTTGGATTATGCTAAACGTTGTGGGTTTTTCTTGGAGCCTTTGCGGTGTCCTATTCCATTGAGAGGAATTGATGCTACACCTTTGGCCAAGAATAAACCTCAATACTGGGCCCAGCTGACCATGTGCATGGCTCCTGCACATCAGGAAGTTATTCGCTTTCTGGTGTTGCATAATCTGCATGATGTGGTCGTGTTGGGGTTGCCATGGCTACAAACCCATAATCCAGTATTGGATTGGAATTCCATGTCGGTATCCAGCTGGGGTTGTCAGGGGGTACATGGTGATGTTCCATTTTTGTCGATTTCGTCATCCACCCCTTCTGAGGTCCCAGAGTTCTTGTCTGATTATCAGGATGTATTTGAAGAGCCCAAGTCCGATGCTCTACCTCCGCATAGGGATTGTGATTGTGCTATCAATTTGATTCCTGGTAGTAAATTTCCTAAAGGTCGATTATTTAATTTATCCGTGCCCGAACACGCCGCTATGCGCAGTTATGTGAAGGAATCCCTGGAGAAGGGACATATTCGCCCATCGTCATCACCACTGGGAGCAGGGTTCTTCTTTGTAGCCAAGAAGGATGGTTCGCTGAGACCGTGTATTGATTACCGCCTTCTTAATAAGATCACTGTTAAATTTCAGTATCCCTTGCCATTGTTATCTGACTTGTTTGCTCGGATTAAGGGGGCTAGTTGGTTCACTAAGATAGATCTTCGTGGTGCGTATAATCTGGTGAGAATCAGGCAAGGAGATGAATGGAAAACTGCATTCAATACGCCCGAGGGTCATTTTGAGTATCTAGTGATGCCGTTCGGACTTGCCAATGCTCCATCTGTGTTTCAGTCTTTTATGCATGACATCTTCCGTGAGTATCTGGATAAATTCCTGATTGTTTACTTGGATGACATTTTGATCTTCTCAGATGATTGGGAGTCTCATGTGAAGCAGGTCAGAATGGTTTTTCAGGTCCTGCGTGCTAACTCTTTGTTTGTGAAGGGATCAAAGTGTCTCTTCGGTGTGCAGAAAGTTTCATTTTTGGGGTTCATCTTTACCCCTTCTACTATCGAGATGGATCCAGTTAAGGTCCAAGCCATCCAGGATTGGATTCAGCCGACATCTCTGAAAAGTCTGCAAAAGTTCCTGGGCTTTGCTAATTTTTATCGTCGCTTCATCTGTAATTTTTCTAGCATTGCCAAACCATTGACCGATTTGACCAAGAAGGGTGCTGATTTGGTTAATTGGTCTTCTGCTGCTGTGGAAGCTTTTCAGGAGTTGAAGCGTCGTTTTTGTTCTGCCCCTGTGTTGTGTCAGCCAGATGTTTCTCTTCCGTTCCAGGTCGAGGTTGATGCTTCTGAGACTGGAGCAGGGGCGGTTTTGTCACAGAGAGGTTCTGATTGCTCAGTGATGAAACCATGTGCTTTCTTTTCCAGGAAGTTTTCGCCCGCTGAGCGTAATTATGATGTGGGCAATCGAGAGTTGCTGGCCATGAAGTGGGCATTCGAGGAGTGGCGTCATTGGCTTGAAGGAGCTAAGCATCGCGTGGTGGTATTGACTGATCATAAGAACTTGACTTATCTCGAGTCTGCCAAGCGCTTGAATCCTAGACAGGCCCGTTGGTCGTTATTTTTTGCCCGCTTCGACTTTGTGATTTCGTACCTTCCGGGCTCTAAAAATGTGAAGGCGGATGCTCTGTCTAGGAGTTTTGTGCCCGACTCTCCGGGTTTATCTGAGCCAGCGGGTATCCTCAAGGAAGGAGTCATTGTGTCTGCCATCTCCCCTGATTTGCGGCGGGTGCTGCAAAAATTTCAGGCGAATAAACCTGATCGTTGTCCAGCAGAGAAACTGTTCGTCCCTGATAGGTGGACTAATAAACTTATCTCTGAACTTCATTGTTCGGTGTTGGCTGGTCATCCTGGAATCTTTGGTACCAGAGAGTTAGTGGCTAGATCCTTCTGGTGGCCATCTCTGTCACGGGATGTACGTACTTTTGTGCAGTCCTGTGGGATTTGTGCTAGGGCTAAGCCCTGCTGCTCTCGTGCCAGTGGGTTGCTTTTGCCCTTGCCGGTCCCAAAGAGGCCTTGGACACATATTTCGATGGATTTCATTTCTGACCTTCCCGTTTCTCAAAAGATGTCAGTCATTTGGGTGGTCTGTGATCGCTTTTCTAAAATGGTCCATCTGGTGCCCTTGGCTAAATTGCCTTCCTCCTCTGATTTGGTACCTTTGTTCTTTCAGCATGTGGTTCGGTAGCATGGCATTCCTGAGAATATTGTTTCTGACAGAGGTTCCCAGTTTGTTTCAAGGTTTTGGCGAGCCTTTTGTGGTAGGATGGGCATTGACCTATCCTTTTCCTCGGCTTTCCATCCTCAGACTAATGGCCAGACCGAACGAACCAATCAGACCTTGGAAACATATCTGAGATGTTTTGTTTCTGCAGACCAAGATGATTGGGTGTCCTTTTTGCCGTTGGCTGAGTTCGCCCTTAATAATCGGGCCAGCTCGGCTACCTTGGTTTCTCCATTTTTTTGCAATTCTGGGTTCCATCCTCGTTTCTCTTCAGGACAGGTTGAGTCTTCGGACTCTCCTGGTGTGGATTCTGTGGTGGACAGGTTGCAGCAGATGTGGACTCAGGTAGTGGACAATTTGATCTTGTCCCAGGAGAAAGCTCAACTTTTCGCTAATCGCAGACGCCGTGTGGGTCCCCGACTTCGTGTTGGGGATCTGGTTTGGTTATCTTCTCGTCATATTCCTATGAAGGTTTCCTCTCCTAAATTTAAACCTCGTTTTATTGGTCCGTATAGGATTTCTGAGGTTCTCAATCCTGTGTCTTTTCCTTTGACCCTCCCAGACTCCTTTTCCATACATAATGTATTTCATAGGTCGTTGTTGCGGAGATACGTGGCACCTATGGTTCCATCTGTTGAGCCTCCTGCCCCGGTTTTGGTGGAGGGGGAATTGGAGTATATTGTGGAGAAGATTTTGGATTCTCGTGTTTCTAGACGGAAACTCCAGTATCTGGTTAAATGGAAGGGTTATGCTCAGGAAGATAATTCCTGGGTTTTTGCCTCTGATGTTCATGCTTCCGATCTTGTTCGTGCCTTTCATGCGGCTCATCCTGGTCGGCCTAGGGGCTCTGGTGAGGGTTCGGTGACCCCTCCTCAAGGGGGGGTACTGTTGTGAATTCTGTGGCTGAATTCACTCCTGTGGTCACAAGTGGTACTGCAGCTTCTGAGCTTCCTCCCTCAGGTGTTCTGGTGAGCTCGTTAACTGCTTCATTACTTAACTCCGCCTGATGCTGCTATCCTTGCTCCTTGTCAATGTTTCAGTGTTGGATCTGAGCTTCTCCTGATTGTTCCTGTGACCTGCTGCTCTGTACAGCTAAGTGCTTTTGCTTTTTTGTTGCTTTTTTTTCTGTCCAGTTTGTCTTTTGTTTTGCTGGAAGCTCTGAGACGCAAAGGGTGTACCGCCGTGCCGTTAGTTCGGCACGGTGGTTTTTTTTTGCCCCCCTTGCGTGGTTTTGCTTTAGGGTTTTTTGTAGACTGCAAAGTTCGCTTTACTGTCCTCGCTCTGTCCTAGAATATCGGGCCCCACTTTGCTGAATCTATTTCATCCCTACGTTTTGTCTTTTCATCTTACTCACAGTCATTATATGTGGGGGGCTGCCTTTTCCTTTGGGGAATTTCTCTGGGGCAAGTCAGGCCTATTTTTCTATCTTCAGGCTAGCTAGTTTCTTAGGCTGTGCCGAGTTGCCTAGGTAGTTGTTAGGCGCAATCCACAGCCGCTTTTAGTTGTGTTTAGGATAGGATCAGGTGTGCAGTCTACAGGGTTTCCACGTCTCAGAGCTCGTTCTTGTATTTTTGGGTATTTGTCAGATCACTGTGTGCGCTCTGATCGCTAAGCACACTGTGTTTCTGGATTGCCTTCATAACACCTGTCATTAGCAAACATAACAGTGCCCCATAGCTGTGCCCCATATACAGTGCTCTGCACCGTTCAATGTGCCCCATAGCTGTGCCCCATATACAGTGCTCTGCACCGTTCATTGTGCCCCATAGCTGTGCCCCATATACAGTGCTCTGCACCGTTCATTGTGCCCCATAGCTGTGCCCCATATACAGTGCTCTGCACCATTCATTTTGCCCCATAGCTGTGCCCCATATACAGTGCTCTGCACCGTTCATATTTCCCCATAGATGCTCTGCCATTGTTGCTGCTGCTGCTGCAATAAAAATAGCAGGTGGAGCCTCCTATTCATTTTTTTAATGAGTGGTCCCACGTGACCGCTGAAGAGGGGAAGACGCTGCAGCACAGAAGACCGTGGGACGGCAGGGGGAGCGCCAGTATCGCCAGGACTAGGTAAGTATGCCTCAGCGCCCTCACCCCCTCACCCGCCGACCCTGCCACCCACCTTGACTCGAGTATAAGCCGAGAGGGGCACTTTCAGCCCAAAAATTTGGGCTGAAAATCTCGGCTTATACTCGAGTATATACGGTAATTTGATTCCTGGTAGTAAGTTTCCTAAGGGCCGACTGTTTAATTTATCTGTGCCAGAGCACGCCGCTATGCGGAGTTATATAAAGGAATCCTTGGAGAAAGGTCATATTCGCCCGTCGTCATCACCGTTGGGAGCAGGGTTCTTTTTTGTGGCCAAGAAGGATGGTTCTTTGAGACCTTGTATTGATTACCGCCTTCTTAATAAGATCACAGTCAAATTTCAGTACCCTTTGCCGCTGCTGTCTGATTTGTTTGCTCAGATTAAGGGGGCTAGTTGGTTCACCAAGATAGATCTTCGAGGGGCGTATAATCTTGTGCGAATTAAACAGGGCGATGAATGGAAAACAGCCTTTAATACGCCCGAGGGCCATTTTGAATATCTGGTTATGCCATTCGGGCTTTCTAATGCTCCATCTGTGTTTCAGTCCTTTATGCATGACATCTTCTGAGAGTACCTGGATAGATTCATGATTGTATATTTGGATGATATTTTGGTCTTTTCGGATGATTGGGAGTCTCATGTGAAGCAGGTCAGAATGGTGTTCCAGGTCCTTCGTGCGAATTCCTTGTTTGTGAAGGGGTCAAAATGTCTCTTTGGAGTTCAGAAGGTTTCATTTTTGGGTTTCATTTTTTCCCCTTCTACTATCAAGATGGACCCTGTTAAAGTTCAGGCCATTTATGATTGGACTCAGCCGACATCTGTGAAGAGCCTGCAGAAGTTCCTGGGCTTTGCTAATTTTTACCGTCGCTTCATCGCTAATTTTTCTAGTGTTGCTAATCCGTTGACTGATTTGACCAAGAAAGGTGCTGATGTGGTCCTCTGCGGCTGTAGAGGCTTTTCAGGAGTTGAAGCGTCGTTTTTCTTCTGCTCCTGTGTTGTGCCAGCCAGATGTTTCGCTCCCGTTTCAGGTCGAGGTTGATGCTTCTGAGATTGGAGCAGGGGCGGTTTTGTCGCAAAGAAGTTCTGATGGCTCGGTGATGAAACCAAGTGCCTTCTTTTCTAGAAAATTCTCGCCTGCTGAGCGCAATTATGATGTTGGCAATCGAGAGTTGTTGGCCATGAAGTGGGCATTCGAGGAGTGGCGACATTGGCTTGAAGGAGCCAAGCATCGCGTGGTGGTCTTGACGGATCACAAGAATTTGACTTATCTCGAGTCTGCCAAACGGTTGAATCCTAGACAGGCTCGATGGTCGCTATTTTTCTCCCGTTTTGATTTTGTGGTTTCGTACCTTCCGGGCTCTAAGAATGTTAAGGCTGATGCCCTGTCAAGGAGTTTTGTGCCTGACTCTCCGGGTGTTCCTGAGCCGGCGGGTATTCTCAAAGAGGGGGTAATTTTGTCTGCCATCTCCCCTGATTTGCGGCGGGTGCGGCAGAAGTTTCAGGCTAATAGACCTGACCGTTGTCCAGCGGAGAAACTGTTTGTCCCTGATAGATGGACTAGTAGAGTTATCACTGAGGTTCATTGTTCGGTGTTGGCTGGTCATCCTGGAATCTTTGGTACCAGAGATTTGGTGGCTAGATCCTTTTGGTGGCCTTCTTTGTCACGGGATGTGCGCTCTTTTGTGCAGTCCTGTGGGACTTGTGCTCGGGCTAAGCCCTGCTGTTCTCGTGCCAGTGGGTTGCTTTTGCCCTTGCCGGTCCCGAAGAGGCCCTGGACGCATATTTCCATGGATTTTATTTCAGATCTCCCTGTCTCTCAAAGGATGTCGGTCATTTGGGTGGTTTGTGATCACTTCTCTAAGATGGTCCATTTGGTACCCTTGTCTAAATTGCCTTCCTCCTCTGATTTGGTGCCATTGTTTTTCCAGCATGTGGTTCGTTTGCATGGCATTCCGGAGAACATCATCTCGGACAGAGGTTCTCAGTTTGTTTCGAGATTTTGGCGCTCCTTTTGTGCTAAGATGGGCATTGATTTGTCTTTTTCTTCGGCTTTCCATCCTCAGACAAATGGCCAAACCGAACGAACAAATCAGACTTTGGAAACATATCTGAGATGCTTTGTTTCTGCTGATCAGGATGATTGGGTGTCCTTCTGGCCTTTGGCTGAGTTCGCCCTTAATAATCGGGCCAGCTCGGCTACCTTGGTTTCGCCTTTTTTCTGTAATTCTGGTTTCCATCCTCGTTTCTCTTCAGGGCAGGTTGAGCCTTCGGACTGTCCTGGTGTGGATACTGTGGTGGACAGGTTGCAGCAGATTTGGACTCATGTGGTGGACAATTTGACATTGTCCCAAGAGAAGGCTCAATGTTTCGCTAACCGCCGGCGCTGTGTTGGTCCCCGACTTCGTGTTGGGGATTTGGTTTGGTTGTCGTCTCGTTATGTTCCTATGAAGGTTTCCTCTCCTAAGTTTAAGCCTCGTTTCATTGGTCCGTATAAGATTTCTGAAGTTCTCAATCCTGTGTCATTTCTTTTGGCCCTTCCAGCTTCTTTTACCATCCATAATGTGTTCCATAGGTCGTTATTGCGGAGATACGTGGCGCCTATGGTTCCCTCCGTTGATCCTCCTGCCCCGGTGTTGGTCGAGGGGGAGTTGGAGTATGTGGTGGAGAAGATTTTGGATTCTCGTATTTCGAGACGGAAACTCCAGTACCTGGTCAAGCGGAAGGGTTATGGTCAGGAAGATAATTCCTGGGTTTTTGCCTCTGATGTTCATGCTGCCGATCTAGTTCGTGCCTTTCATTTGGCTCATCCTGATCGGCCTGGGGGCTCTGGTGAGGGTTCGGTGACCCCTCCTCAAGGGGGGGTACTGTTGTGAATTCTGTTATCGAACTCCCTCCTGTGGTCATGAATGGTACTTCGGTGAGTTCTGTCCATGGACTCCCTCTGGTGGCTGTGAGTGGAGCTGCTGCTTCTGAGGTTCCTTCCACAGGTGACATAGTTTATTCTTTGGCTGGCTGCTCTATTTAACTCCACTCAGATTGTTACTCCATGCCAGCTGTCAATGTTCTTGTACTGGTTCAGTTCGCTCTTGGATCTTTCTGGTGACCTGTCTACTCCAGCAGAAGCTAAGTCCCTGCTAGTTAATTATTTGTTCATGGTTTCCTTGTCCAGCTTGCTATCATGATTTTGTCTCGCTAGCTGGAAGCTCTGGGATGCAGAGTGGCACCTCCGCACCGTGAGTCGGTGCGGGGGTCTTTTTGCACACTCTGCATGGTCTTTTTGTAGTTTTTTTGTGCTGATCGCAAAGATACTTTTCCTATCCTCAGTCTGTTTAGTAAGTCTGGCCTCCCTTTGCTGATACCTGTTTCATTTCTGTGTTTGTGACTTTCATCTTAACTCACAGTCAATATATGTGGGGGGCTGCCTTTTCCTTTGGGGAATTTCTCTGAGGCAAGGTAGGCTTTATTTTCTGTCTCTAGGGCTAGTTAGCTCTTAGGCTGTGAAGAGGCGTCTAGGCCGAGTTAGGTACGCTCCACGGCTATTTCTAGTTGTGTGATAGGATTAGGGGTTGCAGTCAGCAGAGCTCCCACTTCCCAGAGCTTGTCCTGTGTGAGTTTAACCATCAGGTCGTTCCGGGTGCTCCTAACCACCAGGTTCATAACACACAGCTGCATTAGCAGAGCTCCTGCCTGTAAAAAAAAATTAACCCCTTCAGATGGATTTACATCGTGGGACGTGACACATCATCGGAAGGTATGAGATATTGTTGTTTTTTTATTTTTCCTTTGTTACAGAGCGAGGGTCTTCAGGTGGATTACCAGGATAATAAAATATTCCAACAACCTGTGTTTTTATTTCATTAAAAGACTTTGTAATAATGTGTTTGTGTTTTTTTAACCATTTCAGACTATTGGATTAAAAATGGATAGGTGTTATAATTGACGCCTCTCCATTATTAACCTGGCTTAATGTCACCTTACAATATCAAGGTGACATTAACCCTTCATTACCCATATCTTACCGCTACACGCGAATGGGAAGAGTGGCCAAGTGCCAGATTAGGCGCATCTTCCAGATGTGCATTTTCTGGGGTGGCTGGGGGCAGATGTTTTTAGCCGGGGGGCGCCAATAACCGTGGACCCTCTCTAGGCTATTAATATCTGCCCTCAGTCACTGGCTTTATCACTTTGGCGGAGAAAATTGCGTGGGAGCCCACGCCAATTTTTCCGCGATTTAACCCTTAAATATAATAGCTGGAGCGCCCAAATTTTGCACATACACACTACTAACAGTAGTGTGGAATATGCAAAAAAAATGGGGATATGAGATGGTTTACTGTATGTAAACCATTTCTCATATCATGTCGGGTTTAGGAAGGAGATAGCAAAAGCCGGCAATTGAATTACCGGCTTTTAAGCTATCTGGCGCTGCATTAAATATAAATATATATATATATAGGTGTTTCCCTGACATATATATATATATATATATATACCTATTCTATGTGTATATATCTACTCTAAGCTGTCAGTGTGATTTCACTGTACACCGTGCTGAATTGCCGGCTTTACAAAGGACACCGGTGCGTAAAAATCGGACAGCACTATCATGGTGCGAGTGCTGTGCATTTTTTTTCTCGCACCCATTGACTTGCATTGGCGAGTCTCGTCCGAGAATCACAGCAATACGCAGCATGCTGCGATTTTTTTCTCAGTCCGATTTCGGCTGAGAAAAAAATCGCATATGGAATGTCACCTATTAAATAACATTGGTCCGAGTGCAGTCCGATTTTTTATCGGATTGCACTCATCCGTTTTCCTCGCAAGTGGAAAGGGGCCCTAATACAAACTTTTGCATTGTTTAAAATGGGTATGGACATTTATGGAAAGTTGTCCAGAGCAATTGCCAGTCTTTCAGATTCTGGGTCCAGAGAATTTCCAAACATTTGCAAAAATTCAAAGATTTAGATTAGAGATGAGCAAACTACAAACATTGAAAAAAAATTGTAAAACTGTAAAAACAGTGATGTAAATTGCATTGTCTCGTTATTGCAATATGTGTTTGTCTTTAGTGGCTTACTTACTACATTTATAAATCGGAGATTGCTGGCATTTAGTAATTGCAGATTTCGTACAACTGGTTGTGCTGTTCCCAAATAACATCTGTCATTTCTGGTCACAAAGATATATTGGCCATACTGAATTTAACATGGTTTCACTGATACTATGTTCACAGGATAGCCAGATCTGAATATTTCTTAGCATTCTTTGCTTGCCTGCTCTTGGGAGAATTTGCTTGTCCGGACCACACATAATGCAGGCAGTGCACAGGTGCATGTCTAAATCACTGGTCATGTTACACAGGAGTAACGGATGTGGTTTAAGGTTCTGAGCCACTTTCAATGGCACCTTTGAGATCACACAAGAGATTATGAGCTCTGCCAAAATCACGACAAAGACTAGACTTGTTGTGCGCTTTACATGGATGATCAAGGAATATTTTATGCAAAGAAAATACAATTGGCTTTACTCACTTATCACAGCTGTAACCTTATTTTATTTCCCGTATTTCTCTTTATTCATCTGTGCATTACTTTATACACTTAAAGCCAATACGATAACTTAGAAGTTAATCCTTTCATCTATGTATCTATCTATATATCTCTTTATCTATCTATCTCTCATTAGTCAAATATAGTTGTAAAACTGACTACTAATTAGTATAGCATTTTTTTGTTCATTTTAACATTATTCCTGACTTTAGGTACATTTTTAAGTAGGGCTCATTCACACATCAGTTTTCCACGAAGAAAAATTATCTTTGTTTTTCAAGGATAGAACATATGTCTATGATAATCACATATCCAATTTTTTGTCTCACTCAATAGTGCAAAATTGTGGAGACTTGTCCAATATTGCTCTGAGTGTTGTATCGAAATTGCCAATACAAGTCCATGGACCCGTGAAAAATTCAAACAGCACTTTAATAACATTCGTGTGCTGTCCATTCATGGACTGATTGATAGGAGAAGCTGGAGAAACTATTTTTTTCTCATCTGAGAATAACTAATGAAACTCAAACCAATCTCTGATGACACTTTGATGGCACTATGCTGGAACTCAGTTGAACACTCAGTCAGTAAAAAAAAAGCCAGATGTCTGAATGAAAATATCTCTAAGAGAAATTTCTTTACAAGAAAATTTGGAAAGTATTTGAAGCAGAAAAATATTTTTCAGACTGCTCCCCTGCCTCCTGGGTTCCAGCTAGTCGAGGAAGGGTAGGGAGCTGTACTTTCATGATTGATCGACAAACCAACGGCTTGGAAGCTTTGCCAATTGCATGTATGACCAGGTAACTACCATCTGCTTCTGCAGCGTGAACACTTTTCCGCTTGTGCAGTATTATGCAGATCACGTCAGAAAGGAAAAAAATGTCAAAAGGGCTAAGTTATTTAATATTATCAAATCAAAATTCTTTTAATTCCATAAATTCAATTTTCTTCTATGAAATAAATAGAAAATATTGCAAATAATCAAGGCAGCAGCATCACCAATTATAATTCTTATACAGTAATGGAAATAAGCATTTGATCCCTTGCTGATTTTGTAAGTTTGCCCACTGACAAAGACATCAACAGTCTATAATTTAAGGGTAGGTTACTTTTAACATTGAGAAAGAGAACATCAAAAATAAAATCCAGAAAATCACATTGTAAAACTTTTATAAAAATGTATTTGCATTTTTCAGTGAGAAATAAATATTTGATCCTCTACCAACCATTAAGAGTTCTAGCTCCTACATACCAGTTAGATGCTCCTAATCAACTCGCTACCTGTATTTAAAGACAGCTGTTTTAGATAGTCACCTTTATAAAAGACTCCTATCCACAGACTCAATTAATCAGTCAGGCTCTAACCAAAGAGCTTTGTAAGGATGTCAGGGACAAGATCATAGACCTGCTGTTGGATTGGGCAACAAAATCATAAGTAAGACACTGGGTGAAAAGGAGACAACTGTTGGTATAATAGTAAGAAAATAGAAGAAATAAAAAAATCACTGTCAGTCGACATCGATCCGCGGCACCATGCAAAATCTCACCCCGTGTGGTATCCTTGATCATGAGGAAGGTGAGAGATCAGCCTAAAACTACATTTGTAGATTGTGAGCCTTCGCGGGCAGGGTCCTCATTCCTCCTGTACCAGTTATGACTTGTATTGTTTAAGATTATTGTACTTGTTTTTATTTTGTATACCCCTCCTCACATGTAAAGCGCCATGGAATAAATGGCGCTATAACAATAAATAATAATAATAATAATAATGGGGGAACTTCTTAATGATCTCAAGGCAGCTGGGACCAAGTCACCGAGAAAACCATTGGTAACACATTACGCCGTAAAGATTTAAAATCCTGCAGTACCCGCAATGTTCCCCTGGTCAAGAAGGCACATGTGCAGGCCCATCTGAAATTTACCAATGAATACCTGGGTGATTTTGTAATAAGCAGGAACTGGGATGCAGTAACACAAATGCTGCAGAACAGAGTTTAACTGTATAAAATCACTCAACAATAAAGATATCACCGGGAGATAAAAATGCAAACAGGAAATACACTGTTTAAATTGGTGTAACAGGTATAACATAACATAGTTATTAAGGTTAAAGGATGATTTTAAGTCCATCTTGTTCAACCCATAGCCTAACCTAACATGCCCTAACATGTTGATCCAAAAGAAGGCAAAAAAAGCCCATGTGACAAAGTGTAAGCTCCACATTGGGGAAAAAAATTCCTTCCTGACTCCACATACGGCAATCAGACTAGTTCCCTGGATCAATGCCCTTTCAAGGAATCTAGTATATATAACCTGTAACATTATACTTTTCAAGAAAAGCATCCAGTCCCCTCTTAAATTTAAGTAATTAAAGGTGGTTAAGTAGACAGTCTTTAATTAAGTTTCACTTATCGTGGCTTCTCAGCTGATCACTTGCTGAAGGTCCCGTGGGTAATGGAATGCAAGAAGCGGTCGATGTGGCATCTTCAGGTGCTATTCATGGTCCTGCTTCTGACAGCAGCAGGCAGTCTCCGGTTTTACCCGCTGAGCCCGTAGTCCATATAACAGCGGAGCGAATAAATAAAGCCCTCTGCAAAGTTCAGCTCGTCACATGTCCCTCTGGGCAGCCTATGTTCCCTGAGTGGCTGCACCCGGCTGACGCCTTGTAGTCCGTAGTGCGATACTCTGTCTGATGCATGTTCACCTGCGCATCCGCCGATACCAGTAAATTTCTCATGACAAGGCCCTGTGTGTACTGTGCCTGTCACTAACCTCACAGCAGCCGTGGTCCGCACCTCCTCAGCGTTCTGGCGGGAAGAGCCCTTCCGTTGCTGCACAACCCATTTTACCTCACACTCACTGGCCATGACCCCGTCACCCTGGTTACTGGCTCACTCTGGCTACAATCTCGTAGTTTGGCCCCAGCAGTTCTGGACCCAACACTAGGGTTGAGTGACTTTTCCTTTTTTTGAGGTCGAGTCGGGTTTCGCGAAACCCGACTTTCTCAAAAGTCGAGTCGAGTGAAATCGGCCAATTATCTTGAAAAGTCGGGGTCGGGGGATCGGCCGAAACACGAAACCCAATGCAAGTCAATGGGAAATCTCTATATATTTATATTAACTTCAGCGCGATATAGCAGTAAACCATGTCATATTCCCATTTTTTTGCATCTTCCACACTACTAATGTTAGTAGTGTGTATGTGCAAAGTTTGGGCGCTCAAGCTATTATATTTAAGGGTTAAATCGCGGAACAAATTGGCGTGGGCTCCCGCGCAATTTTCTCCAAAATGGTAAAGCCAGTGACTAAGGGCAGATATTAATAGCCTGGAGAGGGTCCACGGTTATTGCCCACCCCCCCTGTTATGAAAGGCAATTCAGTACCACAATGGACATAGCGGTCAGAGCACATACAGTGATCTGACAATAACCCAAAATCATAGAACGAGCTCTGAGACGTGGGAACTCTGCAGACCGCAATCCCTAATCCTCTCCAAACAACACTAGAGGCAGCCGTGGATTGCGCCTAACTCTGCCTATGCATCGGACTTGGGCTCATCAAATACATCCTGGTAATCAGACAAGAACTCTGGAACCTCAGAAGGGGTGGATGACGAAATTGACAGAAATGGAACATCACCATGTACCCCCTGACAACCCCAGCTGGACACCGACATGGATTTCCAATCTAATACTGGATTATGGGCTTGTAGCCATGGCAACCCCAACACGACCACATCATGCAGATTATGCAACACCAGAAAGCGAATAACCTCCTGATGTGCAGGAGCCATGCACATGGTCAGCTGGGTCCAGTACTGAGGCTTATTCTTGGCCAAAGGCGTGGCATCAATTCCTCTCAATGGAATAGGACACTGCAAGGGCTCTAAGAGAAACCCACAACGCTTAGCATACTCCAAGTCCATCAAATTCAGGGCAGCGCCTGAATCCACAAATGCCATGACAGAATACGATGACAAAGAACAGATCAAGGTAACGGACAGAAGAAATTTTGACTGTACCGTACCAATGGTGGCAGACCTAGCGAACCGCTTAGTGCGCTTAGCACAATCAGAGATAGCAAGAGTGGAATCACCACAGTAGAAACACAGCCCATTCAGACGTCTGTGTTCTTGCCGTTCAACTCTGGTCAAAGTCCTATCGCACTGCATAGGCTCAGGTTTAAGCTCAGGTAATACCGCCAAATGGTGCACAGATTTACGCTCACGCAAGCGTCGACCGATCTGAATAGCCAAAGACATAGACTCATTCAAACCAGCAGGCATAGGAAATCCCACCATGACATCCTTAAGGGCTTCAGAGAGACCCTTTCTGAACATAGCTGCCAGCGCAGATTCATTCCATTGAGTGAGCACGGACCACTTTCTAAATTTCTGACAATATACCTCTATCTCATCCTGACCCTGACAAAGAGCCAGCAAATTTTTCTCTGCCTGATCCACTGAATTAGGTTCATCGTACAGCAATCCGAGCGCCAGAAAAAACGCATCGATATTACTCAATGAGGGTCGCCGCGCAAAAAAGAAATAACAATCAAAACCTGTTGAACTGGATCACCAGAGGAGCGAGGTTTCAAGGCCAGAAATAATTTACAATTATTTTTGAAACTCAGAAACTTAGTTCTATCTCCAAAAAACAAATCAGGAATAGGAATTCTTGGTTCTAACATAGATTTCTGATCAATAGTGTCTTGAATCTTTTGTACTCTTGCCGAGAGCTGATCCACAAATGAAGACAGACTTCTAATGTCCATCGCTACACCTGTGTACTGAACCACCCAAATGTCTAGGGGAAAAAAAAGGCAAAACACAGTGCAAAGAAAAAAAAATGGTCTCAGAACTTCTTTTTTCCCTCTATTGAGAATCATTAGTACTTTAGGCTTCCTGTACTGTTATGAAAGGCAATTCAGTACCACAGTGGACATAGCGGTCAGAGCACATACAGTGATCTGACAATAACCCAAAATCATAGAACGAGCTCTGAGACGTGGGAACTCTGCAGACCGCAATCCCTAATCCTCTCCAAACAACACTAGAGGCAGCCGTGGATTGCGCCTAACTCTGCCTATGCAACTCGGCACAGCCTGAGAAACTAACTAGCCTGAAGATAGAAAATAAGCCTACCTTGCCTCAGAGAAATACCCCAAAGGAAAAGGCAGCCCCCCACATATAATGACTGTGAGATGAAAAGAAAAACGTAGAGATGAAATAGATTCAGCAAAGTGAGGCCCGACTTTCTTAACAGAGCGAGGATAGAAAAGATAACTTTGCGGTCTACACAAAACCCTAAAGAAAACCACGCAAAGGGGGCAAAAAGACCCTCCGTACCGAACTAACGGCACGGAGGTACACCCTTTGCGTCCCAGAGCTTCCAGCAACAAATTAGACAAGCTGGACAGAAAAAATAGCAAACAAATAGCAAAGAAGAACTTAGCTATGCAGAGCAGCAGGCCACAGGAATGATCCAGGGAAAAGCAAGTCCAACACTGGAACATTGACAGGAAGCCAGGATCAAAGCATTAGGTGGAGTTAAGTAGAGAAGCACCTAACGACCTCACCAGATCACCTGAGGGAGGAAACTCAGAAGCCGCAGTACCACTTCCCTCCACCAACAGAAGCTCACAGAGAGAATCAGCCGAAGTACCACTTGTGACCACAGGAGGGAGCTCTGCCACAGAATTCACAACAGTACCCCCCCTTGAGGAGGGGTCACCGAACCCTCACCAGAGCCCCCAAGCCGACCAGGATGAGCCACATGAAAGGCACGAACAAGATCGGGAGCATGGACATCAGAGGCAAAAACCCAGGAATTATCTTCCTGAGCATAACCCTTCCATTTAACCAGATACTGGAGTTTCCGTCTAGAAACACGAGAATCCAAAATCTTCTCCACAATATACTCCAATTCCCCCTCCACCAAAACCGGGGCAGGAGGATCAACAGATGGAACCATAGGTACCACGTATCTCCGCAACAATGACCTATGGAATACGTTATGTATGGAAAAAGAATCTGGAAGGGTCAGACGAAAAGACACAGGATTAAGAACCTCAGAAATCCTATACGGACCAATGAAACGAGGTTTAAACTTAGGAGAGGAAACCTTCATGGGAACATGACGAGAAGACAACCAAACCAGATCCCCAACACGAAGTCGGGGACCCACACGGCGTCTGCGATTAGCGAAACGTTGAGCCTTCTCCTGGGACAAGGTCAAATTGTCCACTACATGAGTCCAAATCTGCTGCAACCTGTCCACCACAGTATCCACACCAGGACAGTCCGAAGACTCAACCTGTCCTGAAGAGAAACGAGGATGGAACCCAGAATTGCAGAAAAATGGCAAAACCAAGGTAGCCGAGCTGGCCCGATTATTAAGGGCGAACTCAGCCAAAGGCAAAAAGGACACCCAGTCATCCTGATCGGCAGAAACAAAGCATCTCAGATATGTTTCCAAGGTCTGATTGGTTCGTTCGGTCTGGCCATTAGTCTGAGGATGGAAAGCCGAGGAAAAAGACAAGTCAATGCCCATCCTACCACAAAAGGCTCGCCAAAACCTTGAAACAAACTGGGAACCTCTGTCAGAAATGATATTCTCTGGAATGCCATGTAAACAAACCACATGCTGAAAGAACAATGGCACCAAATCAGAGGAGGAAGGCAATTTAGACAAGGGTACCAGATGAACCATCTTAGAAAAGCGATCACAGACCACCCAAATGACTGACATCTTTTGAGAAACGGGAAGATCAGAA
The DNA here is from genome assembly GCF_032444005.1 of Ranitomeya imitator. Lineage (NCBI taxonomy): Eukaryota > Metazoa > Chordata > Amphibia > Anura > Dendrobatidae > Ranitomeya > Ranitomeya imitator. The sequence goes on from NC_091282.1 coordinate 265,821,407, forward strand.
ATAAAATCCATAGAGATATGTGTCCAAGGCCTCTTCGGGACCGGCAAGGGCAAAAGCAACCCACTGGCACGAGAACAGCAGGGCTTAGCCCGAGCACAAATCCCACAGGACTGCACAAAAGCACGCACATCCCGCGACAGAGACGGCCACCAAAAGGATCTAGCCACTAACTCTCTGGTACCAAAGATTCCAGGATGACCAGCCAACACCAAACAATGAACCTCAGAGATAACTTTATTGGTCCACCTATCAGGGACAAACAGTCTCTCCGCTGGACAACGATCAGGCTTATTAGCCTGAAATTTTTGCAGCACCCTCCGCAAATCAGGGGAGATGGCAGACACAATTACTCCTTCCTTGAGGATACCCGCCGGCTCAGACAAACCCGGAGAGTCGGGCACAAAACTCCTAGACAGAGCATCCGCCTTCACATTTTTAGAGCCCGGAAGGTACGAAATCACAAAGTCAAAATGGGCAAAAAACAGCGACCAATGAGCCTGTCTAGGATTCAACCGCTTAGCAGACTCAAGATAAGTCAAGTTCTTATGATCAGTCAATACCACCACGCGATGCTTAGCTCCTTCAAACAAAGACGCCACTCCTCGAATGCCCACTTCATGGCCAGCAACTCTCGGTTGCCCACATCATAATTTCGCTCAGCAGGCGAAAACTTCCTGGAAAAAAAAGCGCATGGTTTCATCACTGAGCAATCAGAACCTCTCTGCGACAAAACAGCCCCTGCTCCAATCTCAGAAGCATCAACCTCGACCTGGAACGGAAGAGAAACATCTGGTTGACACAACACAGGGGCAGAAGAAAAACAACGCTTCAACTCCTGAAAAGCTTCCACAGCAGCAGAAGACCAATTGACCAAATCAGCACCCTTCTTGGTCAAATCGGTCAATGGTTTGGCAATACTAGAAAAATTGCAGATGAAGCGACGATAAAAATTAGCAAAGCCCAGGAACTTTTGCAGACTTTTCAGAGATGTCGGCTGAGTCCAATCATGGATGGCTTGGACCTTAACAGGATCCATCTTGATAGTAGAAGGGGAAAAGATGAACCCCAAAAATGAAACCTTCTGCACACCAAAGAGACACTTTGATCCCTTCACAAACAAAGAATTAGCACGCAGGACCTGAAAAACTGTTCTGACCTGCTTCACATGAGACTCCCAATCATCCGAGAAGATCAAAATGTCATCCAAGTACACAATCAGGAATTTATCCAGGTACTCTCGGAAGATGTCATGCATAAAGGACTGAAACACTGATGGAGCATTGGCAAGTCCGAATGGCATCACTAGATACTCAAAATGACCCTCGGGCGTATTAAATGCAGTTTTCCATTCATCTCCTCGCCTGATTCGCACCAGATTATACGCACCACGAAGATCTATCTTGGTGAACCAACTAGCCCCCTTAATCCGAGCAAACAAATCAGATAACAATGGCAAGGGGTACTGAAATTTAACCGTGATCTTATTTAGAAGGCGGTAATCTATACAAGGTCTCAGCGAACCATCCTTCTTGGCTACAAAAAAGAACCCTGCTCCTAATGGTGACGATGATGGGCGAATATGCCCCTTCTCCAGGGATTCCTTCACATAACTGCGCATAGCGGCGTGCTCAGGCACGGATAAATTAAACAGTAGACCTTTTGGGAATTTACTACCAGGAATCAAATTGATAGCACAATCACAATCCCTATGCGGAGGTAGGGCATCGGACTTGGGCTCATCAAATACATCCTGGTAATCAGACAAGAACTCTGGAACCTCAGAAGGGGTGGATGACGAAATTGACAGAAATGGAACATCACCATGTACCCCCTGACAACCCCAGCTGGACACCGACATGGATTTCCAATCTAATACTGGATTATGGGCTTGTAGCCATGGCAACCCCAACACGACCACATCATGCAGATTATGCAACACCAGAAAGCGAATAACCTCCTGATGTGCAGGAGCCATGCACATGGTCAGCTGGGTCCAGTACTGAGGCTTATTCTTGGCCAAAGGCGTGGCATCAATTCCTCTCAATGGAATAGGACACTGCAAGGGCTCTAAGAGAAACCCACAACGCTTAGCATACTCCAAGTCCATCAAATTCAGGGCAGCGCCTGAATCCACAAATGCCATGACAGAATACGATGACAAAGAACAGATCAAGGTAACGGACAGAAGAAATTTTGACTGTACCGTACCAATGGTGGCAGACCTAGCGAACCGCTTAGTGCGCTTAGCACAATCAGAGATAGCAAGAGTGGAATCACCACAGTAGAAACACAGCCCATTCAGACGTCTGTGTTCTTGCCGTTCAACTCTGGTCAAAGTCCTATCGCACTGCATAGGCTCAGGTTTAAGCTCAGGTAATACCGCCAAATGGTGCACAGATTTACGCTCACGCAAGCGTCGACCGATCTGAATAGCCAAAGACATAGACTCATTCAAACCAGCAGGCATAGGAAATCCCACCATGACATCCTTAAGGGCTTCAGAGAGACCCTTTCTGAACATAGCTGCCAGCGCAGATTCATTCCATTGAGTGAGCACGGACCACTTTCTAAATTTCTGACAATATACCTCTATCTCATCCTGACCCTGACAAAGAGCCAGCAAATTTTTCTCTGCCTGATCCACTGAATTAGGTTCATCGTACAGCAATCCGAGCGCCAGAAAAAACGCATCGATATTACTCAATGAGGGTCGCCGCGCAAAAAAGAAATAACAATCAAAACCTGTTGAACTGGATCACCAGAGGAGCGAGGTTTCAAGGCCAGAAATAATTTACAATTATTTTTGAAACTCAGAAACTTAGTTCTATCTCCAAAAAACAAATCAGGAATAGGAATTCTTGGTTCTAACATAGATTTCTGATCAATAGTGTCTTGAATCTTTTGTACTCTTGCCGAGAGCTGATCCACAAATGAAGACAGACTTCTAATGTCCATCGCTACACCTGTGTACTGAACCACCCAAATGTCTAGGGGAAAAAAAAGGCAAAACACAGTGCAAAGAAAAAAAAATGGTCTCAGAACTTCTTTTTTCCCTCTATTGAGAATCATTAGTACTTTAGGCTTCCTGTACTGTTATGAAAGGCAATTCAGTACCACAGTGGACATAGCGGTCAGAGCACATACAGTGATCTGACAATAACCCAAAATCATAGAACGAGCTCTGAGACGTGGGAACTCTGCAGACCGCAATCCCTAATCCTCTCCAAACAACACTAGAGGCAGCCGTGGATTGCGCCTAACTCTGCCTATGCAACTCGGCACAGCCTGAGAAACTAACTAGCCTGAAGATAGAAAATAAGCCTACCTTGCCTCAGAGAAATACCCCAAAGGAAAAGGCAGCCCCCCACATATAATGACTGTGAGTTAAGATGAAAAGACAAACGTAGAGATGAAATAGATTCAGCAAAGTGAGGCCCGACTTTCTTAACAGAGCGAGGATAGAAAAGATAACTTTGCGGTCTACACAAAACCCTAACGAAAACCACGCAAAGGGGGCAAAAAGACCCTCCGTACCGAACTAACGGCACGGAGGTACACCCTTTGCGTCCCAGAGCTTCCAGCAACAAATTAGACAAGCTGGACAGAAAAAATAGCAAACAAATAGCAAAGAAGAACTTAGCTATGCAGAGCAGCAGGCCACAGGAATGATCCAGGGAAAAGCAAGTCCAACACTGGAACATTGACAGGAAGCCAGGATCAAAGCATTAGGTGGAGTTAAGTAGAGAAGCACCTAACGACCTCACCAGATCACCTGAGGGAGGAAACTCAGAAGCCGCAGTACCACTTCCCTCCACCAACAGAAGCTCACAGAGAAAATCAGCCGAAGTACCACTTGTGACCACAGGAGGGAGCTCTGCCACAGAATTCACAACACCCCCCAGCTAAAAACATCTGCCCCCAGCCACCCCAGAAAAGGCACATCTGAAAGATGCGCCTATTCTGGAACTTGGCCACTCTCTTCCCATTCCCGTGTAGCGGTGGGATATGGGGTAATGAAGTGTTAATGTCACCTTGCTATTGTAAGGTGACATTAAGCCAGATTAAAGGGAACCTGTCACCCCGAAAATCGCGGGTGAGGTAAGCCCACCGGCATCAGGGGCTTATCTACAGCATTCTGTAATGCTGTAGATAAGCCCCCGATGTTACCTGAAAGAGGAGAAAAAGACGTTAGATTATACTTACCCAGGGGTGGTCCCGCTGCTGGTCAGGTCGGATGGGCGTCTCTGGTCCGGTCCGGGGCCTCCCATCTTCTTTCCATGACGTCCTCTTCTGATCTTCAGCCACGGCTCCGGCGCAGGCGTACTTTGTCTGCCCTGTTGAGGGCAGAGCAAAGTACTGCAGTGCGCAGGCGCCGGAAAGGTCAGAGAGGCCCGGCGCCTGTTGGGGCCCACTGTTCATGGGGTTTAGCCAGCTCACATCTTCTATCACATATTCCACTGCATTCATTAGTCGCGGATAGTACACCAATCTCTGTAGCCACTGGAATGTTTTCTCTGCACCAAAGTGAGCCCCTCGCTCATGGCCACCATCTTGATCGAGTTCTCTGGGATCACTACTTGCCAAGTGACTCCCTCTTTGTGCAACAGCTGCACCTTCCAATATAACAGTCCATCTCAGGCAGAGTCATTCCCATTGTCCTAGAATCTGCAGGGCTCCCGTGGACAGCGCTTTCCTCTCCCTCCAGCTAGGAAGTGGCTTCAATGAAACACACTGTCGCAGTTGAGCAGTCTCCTTGTCCATCTGTTGGAGTTGGATCCAGTCATCTCGGGACCGCCCAGTACCTGATCTTCAGATTCTTCCTCAATCTGTCCCTGCATTGACACCCACGAGGTAGACAGGTTTCAGAATCCAGGAATCTCCTCCACCTCTAGCTCCTCATTTTGGTCATGGCCAGGATGCTCATGTATCACCCTGAATAGAACGTCTTGGCCCAATAGACAATCTTCTACCGATATTTCGCCATGCAGGCCACCCATCGTTGCTCCAGGGCCCCTAGCTTTGCATTCTTTAGGTGGGCTAAGGGGTTGTTTTCCATCCTCACCAGAATCTCTGATCCGGATGAGTACTCCGTTATCTTCTCAGTCATGGCTCATACCATGCCAGCAGCTCCAACTTGAAAGAGCTATAATTGTCTACTTGTCCAGATTTCACTCTGAATCATGCAGGGACCAGCTCGCATAGGCTACTACCCATTCTTTTTCTCCTTGTACTTGCAAAGGACTGCTCCCAGACCATGTTGACTCCTGTCAGTGTGAAGGATGAATGGCTGTGAAAAATCAGCATAAGCAAGTATGCTAGTTTCGGCGAGGGCCATTTTCAAGGCTCGAAAGGCTTCCTCTTGCCAGTCTCCCCACTGGATGGTCCGATTTTTTGAGCCAGCCGACACTCCCATCAGCAGTTCCAGCAAGGGGTTCCCTATACGGGTGAAGTTTTTCACAAATCACCAGTAATAGCTAGTAAGCCCTAGCTAGGAAAGCCCATACATCTTTCACCATCATAGGAGTGGGCCATTCTTGAATCGACGGCCACTTTCTGTCATGCAGGTCTTACTCCTTCACTTGACACAATATGCCCCAAATACTCAATTTGCTTATGGAAATGATGACATATCTGTGGCTTCACCTTCAGGCCATGATTCTGTACCAGCTCAACACTTGTTCTAGCCGCTGTAGCTGTTGCTCAAAGGTGGGCGCATAAACAATGTCATCAAGGTAGATCAAGGTAGCCTTAAAAATTAAAATCTCCCAAACATCACTCTAACAACATTGCTGTATCGAACTGTAGCTAGGGTCCAAGCGACAAGCAATCCAGGAGGTATTTGATCCATTGCTGTTGGCTCGAATTGCACTTCCACTCCCTCCAGAGGAGTACATGCTTGCACTGTGAGCACTGTCTGGCCTGGCAGTAAGGTAATTCTTGCAGCCGCCAGTATCATCACTTTTCCCAAGACTTTTCCATTTCCCGACATTTCCTGGGCTTGAGCTGCTTGGATTAGCTTCTGGAACACCTTCTGTTGAGGGGTTTGTGGGTCCCATTGGTTCAAGATAGGTTATTGCGGCTCACTGATCAAAAGTTGTCCCATTTTCTTCAGCACATTCATTCCCAGGGTCATTGTGGAGACCAGCATCTCCTGTGACCAACACGACCCCCTTATGGCCTACATCCTTCCCGCATACCTTAATCTCCATCCAGACCACTCCTGCAACTGGAATGGGCAACTAGTAGCCATCTGTTTATCTTATTATGGGTTCTCACTCTGGCTGTGTGACCTCTGAAAATTGGTGTCAGAAGTAGGCTTCCGGCAGAGTAGTCACTTGGACCCGATGTCGATCAGACAGTGAACAGCCCACCCATTCACATCGGCCCAGACTGTAGGGCTCGCAGAGACTATATTTTTGGGACTTCCTCCTTCTTCTCTCTCTACAGCTCTGGGCTGTGTCCCCCAGCCACGGAGCCCACTAGTTTAGTGGCTGCCTTGGTGGGGGCCATCTCTGACTCACACAGCCTCGAGCATAATTTCCTGTCTTTCCACAATTGAAACACATCAGTCCTCCCTCTGAATCGCGGGGTCTCACTCCCTGACAGAGCCCAGTAGTACAGCAAGATCCTATATCACTCCCATATCTGATTGAGGGGATTTCTCTGTGGCTCTTGAGTTGGAACAGGGTCTCTCCTGAGATTGGACTATTGATTTCACATTTCTTGTATCTCTTTCCAGATCTATTGAGCCCCTCTCATCTCCTCCAGTCTCTCTCTCCATCCATCACAACTCAACTACAATCTTTAATCTCTCCCTCTCTTCTGGCATTTCCCCTCCTCCTTCAAACACTTTATCATTACTCCATTACTAAAGAAACCCACCCTCGACCCATCCTGCACAAACAACTACAGACCGGTCTCCAATCTCCCCTTCATCTCTAAACTCTTGGAGCACCTAGTCTACTCCCGCCTTACCCGTTACCTCTCCATTCACTCCCTCCTAGACCCTTCAAAGTCCGGCTTCCGCCCCCCTACACTCGACAGAAACTGCACTCATCAAAGTGACCAACGACCTTCTGACAGCAAAATGTAACGGTGACCACTCTCTGCTCATTCTTCTCGATCTTTCTGTAGCTTTCTACACTGTTGACCACCCTCTCTTACTCTCTAGGCTCCAGTCACTTGGCATTAAGGACACTGCTCTCTCCTGGTTCTCCTCCTATCTTTCTGACCGCTCCTTCAGTGTTCTGTTCTCGGGCTCCACTTCATCTCCTCTCCCTCTCACTGTCGGGGTACCCCAGGGCTCAGTCCTTGGCCCCCTTCTCTTTTCCCTCTACATGGCCCCGATTGGACAGATCATCAGCAGATTTGGCTTTCAGTACCATCTTTATGCCGACGACACACAACTATATACGTCATCCCCTGGCCTTACTCCTGCTGTACTACTGAACATCACTGACTGTCCGCAGTCTCTGACATCATGTCCGCTGTCTATCTGAAACTCAACCTCTCCAAAACTGAACTTCTTCTGCTCCCACCATCTACTAACCTCCCTAAACCTGACGTTTCCCTCTCTGTGGGTGGCACCATAATAAGACCCTGGCAGCAGGCGCACTGTCTGGGTGTTATGTTTGACTCCGATCTCTCCTTCACATCCCATATACAATCTCTTGCCCTCTCATGCCGCTTACACCTAAAGAACATTTCTAGAATCCGCCCTTTTCTCACCATAGAAACAACAAAAACCCTCACTGTCGCCCTGATCCACTCCCACCTGGACTACTGCAACGCTCTATTAATTGGCCTCCCCCTCACTCGACTTTCCCCTTTCCAGTCTATCCTTAATGCAGCAGCCAGGATCGTCTATCTAGCTAATCATTACTCAAACGCGTCCGCTCTTCACCAGTCATTACACTGGCTGCCCATTCATTACAGGATACAATTAAAAGTACTTGTTCTCACACACAAAGCTCTCCACAGTGTGGCACCCCCTTACATCTCCTCCCTCATTTCTGTCTATCGGCCTAACCGACCTCTGCGCTCTGCAAATGACTTTTGACTAACCTCTGCACTAATCCATACCTCCCACTCCCGACTACAAGACTTCTCCCGTGCTGCGCCAATCCTCTGGAATGCTCTACCCCAAGAAATTAGGACCAACCACAATTTGCATAGTTTTAGGCGCTCCCTCAAAATACATTTGTTCAGAGCGGCCTATCATGTTTCCTAATCAGTTATTTTATTTGTGTGTAGCCTATTCACTACTTCCATCTATCCCCCACTCCCTGAAGATGGCTGGACCATCATTGTAAATACACACCTGTGCTTTGTATTTCCCCACCTCATTGTAGATTGTAAGCTCTCACAAGCAGGGTCGTCTTGTGTTGCTTTAATTATTGTATTGTTAACATTGTTATTTATGACTGTAGTGTTTGAAACTGTTAAACTGTAAAGCGCTGCGGAATATGTTGCCACTATATAAAGATTATTATTATTATTATTATTAATCTGGCTCCGCTGCAGGCGTGGTAGGTACTCCATTGCTATGGACCATCCCCGCTAGGGCGGTGACCCCTGCTCCTGCTCTCTCATGCACGCCTCAACCCTCACCTCTAAGAAGGTCATATATGGGCTAGCGTGCATGCCTTCTCGCAATGTCTGGGTCAGGAGTCTAAGATGGAAATAATTTCTGCAAGCACAAGACATTTCCTGTTTGTACATAAAGCAGCAAAAAGAGGAGAACTAACTGGGTAGAAAGGCGAAATGAGCAATTGTAAGTACACAGTGGCATATAATATAGTGATTGCAGTATACTAGGAAGGTGAAAACTTTGATGGGAGTGCTTCTTTAACAACCCCTTTAATGGCAATAATGAATATCCTTTCTGGTAGACACTGCTGTTTACTTACTGTAGCTACGGTATATGGGTGTAATAGCAAATGCAAGAGACAATTTATTGGATAGAGGGAAAATATGAAACAAATTTGTTCTTTCATTCAGAATTTCTAAGTCTAATCAGCTCTTAAAACACATGAATTATCTTTAGTTATTCGTCTAGGCTCTTAAGGAGAAACAATGTCTCAAATTCTAAGTCTTCATTTTATTAATCTAATTATTTGATGAGGTTTAATTAATGTAACTTTCAATATCACTGGACTTTAAAAAGACACGTCCTTGCTATAGGCTTTGCAATACAATAAAACAAAATCTAAATTCATTTTCATGGGAATCTGCAAATCTGTGCAGATTTCTGGCTAATGCATCTTCCACTAACCTTTACATAAGAGAACAGGGCATTTTATAAGTGTCAGATTGAATGAAAATAATATGCTTGCTGCATTGCAAACATTAGCTGTAGAAGTATAATTATGTCTGCATAAAAAAACCCATAAATTGCATGGGGCAGAATTCATTATACCAAATGAATCCAGAATTTGCGATTTTCCTGTTATTTCTGCTTAATTGCAAATTGTTAATATTAAAAACTGGGAAATAGTTGCATAACAATTGCCATTAATAAATATATACACAATACATGACATAATATACTGAGGAAACTATATGTCAATATATAACTTTCAGGAATTGGAAAATAGTCCTTTAGAGAAAAAGTTTTTTTTCCATGTTCTTTAGAAGAAAGAATTACTTGAAATACAAGGAACTTAGGGGCTGAATATCAGTTTATTTGAAAGTTCTTGTAATTTATTGGACACAATATTTAAGCAGTCTGAACTATTCAAAGGTGTTTTTGAGACTTTAATAATACTGTACAAAATGACTTAAATACAGCTCTGTGCAGCACAGTTGATTTAATTCAGCATGTAGGACACATCTATAGAGATGACTGGATCAAATAAAATTTAAGTTCATGTGGATTTTCCCATATAATTCGAATAACTTCTTCCCACATTTAATATCCCTTCTTATAAAAACTAATATGTAAAAAATAAAAAAGATAAAAAGATCTTTATACTCACCTCATCTTTCACCTCTTCGGTCTGTTTGCCCCTCAGACCTCTCATGGTAGGCCAGGACTTCAGGTTCAGAGGGCTCTGTGCAAGCACACAAAAGGTCACACATTACGATGTATACCATGACCTTGCACAGAAGTCCTAGCTCAGCATGAAAGGCCCGAGGATTTGAAAAGATGTGATAGGGGCCAGACATGTGATGGTGAGCGGTTGGGGGCTAGAGAAGTGAGAACTGAGAAGGATTTTTTTAAAATCTTTTGATGTACCTTTTCGAAGTTCAGCGTCTTGGCAAATTACAAAAAGTTGAGTAGAATTCAATTCCACTTAATTTATTCACTCATTCCTAATATTGATGTATTTTCTGTATGAAAAGGGCATTCCTAAGCATCTTGAATGCCATCCTCATTGAGTTTATGTCCTGCTTGTGTGACATCCCATAATCTGAACATGATGTCCTGTTCTTTGTCCTCTCTCTTGTTTCATAAAGTATCGGATATTGCACATCCTGTCCTCTGCTATCCCTGCTTTCTCAATTATTACCTAACTGAATTATTTGCTGCTTTAAAAAGTGGAGTATGTTTAACATTCCAGTTGATCTGTCATTATGTATGTTAACAGAAGAGCAATGTTTTAATAGCAGATCATTTGTTATCTATGAAGTCATGGGGTAATAAGTTAAAGGATCAACATGCACTATGTCGTAATGCGAGGTGCCGGTGGAATGGGACGTGCAACCACTTGATCAAGGCAATAGAATTCACTGCATGCTCTGAGCTTGGGTGATGCAAAGTTTATTTATTCTCCTTGAAAGCAAATAAAATGAATATAATTGTGCAACAAAATTAACAGACGTTTTGACCCTACCAGGGTCTTTGTCATAATGTTATTGTTTGCAGGGTAGGGTTGCACATAAGACTCTATGGAGTAAGATCCAAAGTATAGGGTCTATAAGATGCTGGTCATATTGCTGTTTCAGGGTATCATGTAAGATGCTGTATTACACGGTTTTCAAGATGTCATCACAAGGACACAGGAGCGCCATTGAAGCACCTTACATAAGACATCCTGAAACAGCGACAAAACCAGTATCTTATAGAACCTATACTTTGAACCTCACTCTATAGATTATTACGTGTAACCCTACTTTGCAAACAATGACATTTTAACAAAGACCCTGGTAGGGTCAAAATGTATAAAGTCATAAAGTCATTATCCTTGTAAAGGCAGCATGAAGTCAGCTGTGCTGCACTGAGTGGGCAAGATAATGAAAATTTAAACTATTTCCTTCTGACCTATGGTAGTGAAATGGAGCAGTAGGACAAGGATAGTTCCTATGCATTACTTAAATCTGCAAGCCTTGGCCAACAAGAGGGGAACCTGGGCAGCACTATATTGTAGTTTCTGAAGATTGATTGGCGAGTATATATTTTCTTACTTTTAGACCCTTTGGTCCATTTAAAAAAGGTTTAAGTCCTTTGTATACCATTAAAATAAAAGTACAACATTTTCTTCTATACTAAATTATTTATAATAGATTTAAAAGGTATGTGGTTTCTTTTGACCCTTCAACTGGTAGGAAAGTTTTTTTTGTAGTATAGTTAATAATTTTCAAATAGCATATCAAACTGATATACCCCACAACTACCATTTTGGCATGTCTTAAGAAGTTGTTCTTTTATAGGAAAGTATTCAGAAATCTAAAGTCAGAACAGTCAGATAAGTGTATAACATGTTTTGTGCATTTATTATTCTTTTTTTTCTTTTGATGTACTCCATTTCAATTGTAAGCTATTCCTGTCTTACATTTAGTGAAAAGTCCCCCAAAATGTAAAAGCTATTTTGACACTAGGTCTAATACAATATGAATGTAGAAGAAGAAGTTTAAAGTCTACCTCCAGTTTTGGAAAAGGTTTTGTATTTCATACCTTGAAAAAATTTTTAATCTCTGAGAATTTGTGAGCAGTGTACGCAAATATTTCTAAATTCAAACTGCATTTTTCCACTGCTGTCCAGGCTTCATTGGACTCATGGAAGATATTTTTTCAGTGATTCTAACAGAGAATACTTATGGAGGTTGAATGGAAAATGTTATAATTTATTTTTGTTCTAAGTGAAAAAATATCTTCCATATAGACTCCATGTACCTCAAAAGTAGCCCTTTTATGACCCCTTACAAAATGGATATGTGAATCCTACAAAACATATGGTTTTAACCCAATTGCATTTTAAAAACAAAATATCAACCACATTCACTTTACAGTTGAACAAGATGCCTGTTTATCTTTTATATCACCTATTTCCTTAGAAATAGCACAATTCTGCCAGATCTCTGTCTATGGGTTTTGCCGTAAAACCACATTAAATTTTCCGAAAATTCACTTGTCTAACATGGAGATTTTCAGCAGCTTTTTGCTAAAATTCAAGTTTGAACTAAACCTTTGTGTTTAAAGTAGTTGTATCCACATTGTAAGTCTGCAGATTTTAAAATCCACAGTGCAGCTCAATGTCCTTAAAAATTGGAAAATATTCAGCAGTATGTAAATGGATCAAATAAAATTTAAGTTCACGTGGATTTTCCCATGAAATTCGAATAACGTCTTCCCACATTTAATATCCCTTCTTACAAAAATTAATATGTAAAAAATTAAAAAGATCTTTATACTCACCTCATCTTTCACCTCTTCGGTCTGTTTGCACCTCAGATCTCTCATGGTAGGCCAGGACTTCAGGTTCAGAGGGCTCTGTGCAAGCACACAAAAGGTCACATGTTACGACTTACGATGTATACCATGACCTTGCACATGCACAGAACTATCCCAGGCTTCATGCATAGCTAGAAGTCCTAGCTCAGCATGAAAGGCCTGAAGATGTGATAGGGGCCAGACAGGTGATGGTGAGGGGTTGGGGGCTAGAGAGGTGAGAACTGAGAAGGATTTTTTTCAATCTTTTAATGTCCCTTTTCAAAGTTCAGAAAACTGGCAGCCAGTGACTGCTATTCTTCTTCATCTGCGTCTTGACAAATTACAAAAAGTTGAGTAGAATTCAATTCCACTTAATTTATTCACTCATCTACTATATAATTGTCTAAGGGTCACTTCCATCTGTCTGTCTTTCTGTCTGTCTGTCACGGATATTCATTGGTCGCGGCCTCTGTCTGTCATGCCTATGCAGCATCAATAGTAAAAAGATCGAATGTTAAAAATAAAAAAATAAAAAAATGTTATATACTCACCGTCCGTCGGCCCCTCGGATCCACAACAGGCCTTTCCCGCTCATCACAACGCTTCGGTGACCGCTACATGCATTGTGATCTCGCGAGATGATGATGTATCAGTCTCGTGAGATCGCTAAGTCATCATCTCGTGAGAACGCAATGCACTCTTAATACCGGAGCGTGCGAGGAGCGTCGGTAAATGCTTCCTGGATCCGGGGGCCAACAGAAGGTGAGTATATAACTATTTTTTATTTTAATTCTTTTTTTTAACAGGGATGTGATGCCCACAATGCTATATACTACGTGGGCTGTGCAATATACTACGTGGGCTGTGCAATATACTACATGGGCTGGGCAATATACTACGTGGGCTGTGCAATGTACTACGTGGGCTGTGCAATGTACTACATGGGCTGTGCAATGTACTATGCGGGCTGTGTAATATATTATGCGGGCTGTGCAATATACTACACGGGCTGGGCAATATACTACGTGGGCTGGGCAATATACTACGTGGGTTGTGCAATATACTGCGTGGGCTGCGCAATATACTGCGTGGGCTGTGCAATATACTGCATGGGCTGTGCAATATACTGCGTGTTCTGTGCAATATACTGCGTGGGCTGTGCAATATACTGTGTGGGCTGTGCAATATACTGCGTGGGCTGTGCTATATACTGCATGGGCTGTGCAATATACTACGTGGGCTGTGCAATGTACTGCATGGGCTGTGCAATATACTGTGTGGGCTGTGCAATATACTGCGTGGGCTGTGCAATATACTGTGTGGGCTGTGCAATATACTGCATGGGCTGTGCAATATACTGTGTGGGCTGTGCTATATACTGCGTGGGCTGTGCAATGTACTACTTGGGCTGTGCAATGTAGTATGTGGGCTGTGCAATGTACTACTTGGGCTGTGCAATATACTACGTGGGCTGTGCTATATACTACGTGGGCTGTGCTATACACTATGTGGCCTGTGCTATACACTATGTGGCCTGTGTTATACACTACGTGGCCTGTGTTATACACTACGTGCGTGGGCTATTATATACTACATGAGCTGTGTTATATGCTATGTGAGCTGTTATACACTCCGTGGGCTGTGCTTTATACTATGTGGCTGTGCTATATACTCCGTGGGCTGTGCTATATACTATGTGGCTGTGCTATATACTACGCAGCTCTGCTATATACTACGTGGCTGTGCAATATACTACATGGCTGTGCTATTTACTATGTGGGCTATTATATACTACGTGGCCGGCCGCAACAATCAGCGGCAGGTGCAGTCCGCCCGCGAATTGGCGCAGGAGTTGAACCACGCTTCGCTAGTTGGTAGCAGCCAGCCAAATCCTGTGTATTCAATGTATTATTCTAAAATCTTCATAAATATACTACATACATATTCTAGAATACTCGATGCGTTAGAATCGGGCTACCATCTAGTCTCTAATATCGATGTATTTTCTGTATGAAAAGGGAATTCCTAAGCATCTTGAATGCCATCCTCGTTGAGTTTATGTCCTGCTTGTGTGACATCCCATAATCTGAACATGATATCTTGTTCTTTGTCCTCTCTCTTGTTTCATAAAGTATCGGATATTGCACATCCTGTCCTCTGCCATCCCTGCTTTCTCAATTATTACCTAACTGAATTATTTGCTGCTTTAAAAAGTGGAGTATGTTTAAAATTCAGCTGATCTGTCATTATGTATGTTAACAGAAGTACAATGTTTTAATAGCAGATTGTTTGTTATCTGTGAAATCATGAGGTAATAAGTTAAAGGATCAACATGCACTATGTCGTAATGCGAGGTTCTGGTGGAATGGTGCGTGCAACCACTTGATCAAGGCAATAGAATTCACTGCATACTTTGAGCTTGGGTGATGCAAAGTTTATTTATTCTCCTTGAAAGCAAATAAAATGAATATAATTGTGCAACAAAATTAACAAACGTTTACATTGCGTTCTGTGTCCCCGTCGGGGCGTACATCCAAAATCCAACATAAAATGGGATCTGATGCATGCACCGGTGGGGCCATAGACTGTGATGTTGATGGCAAGGTGCATGTTCATTACAACATTTTTGAAAGTGTATGCCTACAGGCGTGGACACTCAGATATAGTAGACTGCATGTGAGTGTTCGCTTCCTGTAGGTATGCACTTCAGAAAAAAGTGCACTGCAGAGCTCACATTCACAATGCTGCCCCCAATGCAGTCGGCGCATATGATTTACAATTGATTTCAGACGTATTTCCCAACCGGGACACAGAACGCAATGTGGAAGCACCCTAATTCTGCAGTGCTGAGATTTTCCATGTGCAATTCTTGACAAAAAAAAGCACATTTCTTTGTCCGTATAGACACATATATGCTACATTCTCCAAAATAATACATTTAATTATCTTTAATAATGAAATACATAAGAATGTAAAGAGTGTAATGTAACTGCAAAAATACAATTGTGGGGATTGTGTTCTCTTTTATAAGTTGCTTTGATACCTGTGGTAATTTTGAGCATATCAAAGAAACAACCTATGATTTACCACCACGCTGAACAGAGAAAGACATGTTTATTATTCATACAAGAACATAAGACTTGGATGCACAAAATGTTGTTCTGATGCCATTATGTGGCTAAGCTCAAGGTAAAGGCCCGCTTTTACGATCTAAAATACATTAAATCTCACAAAAGGACAAAATGATGTTTACTCATTAATTCAATGCATTGATGTTCTTTGAGTCTTATACCATTAGAAAATATGTAATTAGTTTTACACGCTTTTCTAAAACTGGTATCTTTATGAAGTTGAACAAGTGCTATAAAGGCTCGGTGACTGGCTAAATGATTTATTGTAGTAAAATATGTGTTTATGTTTCATGGATTACCAAAATGTTGATGGTTACCTCATGAGGCTCTCATTCAAAAGCAAACACCTAACGGTCTTCTTGCTGTGTATATAGCAACAGCGGCAGCTATGGTGGAGGGACAGCAGATAGCACTAAGTTTTTAAGAGTTTGTTAATACTGTACTGTAAGACCTCTTAGGTCTGCTTTATGTATTTTTGTCTTTCTGTAATCTTCCATGTTGTCATTATGCAGATTATGGTTGCTGGCCAAAGTAAAACAGTTAATTCTCCTTCAAAGTCTGAGTGCTGAATGATTTTGCTAAAAGCTAGATATATGCAACAGAATATGAATCCATATACACACAGAGAAATATCAGCACAGCATAGTTTGGTGAACAGACTGATACAAGGAATCTTCCAGAGTTTTTCATCTCCTTAATAGAATTCAGAAAATGCAGGTGTAACATTTTGGTTTGAAGACAGCGTTCCTTGATGTTTTATCAGAAGACATTTACATAGAACAACCACCCATTACCACCCGGATTCTAGGATGGAGAAAGACCTGACATTATGCAAACTTCAGAAAAGTATCTATGGTCCAAAGCAAGCAGCTAGAACATGTAACGTCAAAATGAATGAAGTGCTTACAAATGAAGGCTTTTAGAGTGTTACAAATGAAGAATTCCAGGCAAATGTCTTCATGTATACAAAGAAACTTTCAGACAGATAGATATTTGTGTGCAATTGTCCACGATCTTTAAGTACATTTTGAATGAGAAGGTAGTGAATTATGTATACTACAAACTAGTAAAGTCTTCTATGGAAACCAACTGCTTATAACAGAGGAATAGATAAGGTAATTTGCTAAGAAATGAAATTCAGTAGAGGTAGGAAGTATGAAAATTGCCATACATTGCCAATTTTACAAGATATTATTACAGCAGCAGCGAGAATCATATACAGAAAAGTCTCAATGCCATGTCAGATGACAGGAATACCATATGTTATCTGAAGGGATCCATGTATTTCAAACTATGGTTACCAGCAAGTGATGAATTTTATCTGACAACATATTTAGAGACTGACTGGGCTAAAGACCTATGTGATAGAAGATCTGTTTTGGCTTCCAAGTGGAGCCATTAGTTGGACAAGCAGAAAACAATTACCATATTCTTTGGATTATAAGACGCACTGGACTATAAGACCCACCATAAATTTGTGGGTGAAATATAGCAGAAAAAAGATTTTTATAAGATGGAGATCCGTCTTATTGTCCGAATTTAAGGTATCTTACCTGAGGGGTGGCAGTGGTACAGCGGGGTCACAGAAGGCTTGGTCCCTTCCACAGGAAGCTAGCGGTGGCAGAAGTGAGGCAATGCTGCAGTCCCGGGGTGCGATGCTGCGGGTCCGGTGTCGGCGGTGATGCAGTGCTAGAGAAGCGTCCCTTCTTCAGGCTACCAATGGCAGAAATGTGGCGATCCGCAGCCCGGTGTCCATGGTGAGCAGAGCATCACCGGTTTTCCTGAGTTCATCTTCCTGATGCCACCTTCCTGAAGCCTTGGGTTGCCGGAAGCCATGCGTGCACATATTGAGATCTCTGCCACCATTTTCCTGAAGCCGAGTGCTGCTGAGATTTCAATCTGCGCACACGCGGCCTCCAGCAGCCATTTTCCTGAAGTCTCCGGTGGCCCATGGCTTCAGGAAGATGGCTTCAGGAAGAAGGCCGCAGGAATACTGGTGATGCTCTCAGCTCTTCTCACCATGGCCACTGGACCGTGGTGTTGCCACATTTCTGCTGCCGGCTTCCTGAAGAAGGGACCCTGCTCAGATGCACTCTGCACCACCCAATGCCACAGCATCGCCACACCTCTGCCGCAACCCCCTGGTAAGCCTGTGATCAAACCAGTGCCGGCGTCAGCACCCGGCGCACCCGGGCAAGTGCTGGGGCCCTAGCGAGACGGGGGGCCCATTTTGACAAGTGTGACCAACTTTTTACTATTGATGCTGCCTATGCAGCATCAATAGTAAAAAGATATAATGTTAATAATAATAAAAAATAAAACATTCCTCCTATTCTCACCTTCCGGTAGCCCCCGCAGCCTTCCCGATCCTCGTGATGCTCCCGGCAGCTCCGGTTCCCAGTGATACCTTGCAAAATAACCCCAGATTACTTAGGATCACGCGAGACCACTACATCATCACAGGTCATTGTTGTAAAGCATCACCGGGAACGGGAGCTGGTGGGAGCATCGCTAAGGCTTGGGCTGGATCCGAAGGCCGCCAGAAGGTGAGTATATAACTATTTTTTATTTTAATTCTTTTTTTAACAGGGATATGGTGCCCACACTGCTATATACTATGTGGGTTGTGTTATATGCTACGTGGCTCTGCTATATACTACGTGGGCTGTGTTATATACTACGTAGCTGCAATATACTATGTGGCTGGGCTATATACTACGTGGGCTGTGTTATATGCTATGTGGCTGTGCTATATGTTACATGGGCTGTGTTATATACTACGTTGGCTGTGCTATATGCTTCGTCGGCTGTGTTATATAATACATAGGCTGTGTTATATGCTACGTGGCTGTGCTATATACTATGTAGCTGTGTTGTATGTTACGTGGGCTGTGTTATATGCTACATCGCTGTGCTATATACTACATGGCTGTGTTATATACTATGTGGGTTGTGTTATATATTATGTGGGCTGTGCTATATACTACGTGGCTGTGCTATATACTATGTGGCTGTGCTATATGCTACCCATTTTGCAAATGTTCTACATTAATACTTTCTAATGTTTACTTTAAAAAGTTTACCATTTAAAAATTGTCATATTCAATATATGCAGTTTTTTCTTTGCAGCAAGTTTAGCTAACAATAAGATGCCTACTGGTAACTGAGGAATACAAAAATTAGGCATATAAGGTCACAAAAATTGGCATATAAGGGGTTGACTTATATAAAGCCCCTCTGCTGCATGGCATTGTAGAATTTACAATAGCTATCACTCATGTAAGAAGTGAAATCTGACATTGTACTATACCTATATTTCTCTGCTGTATCTGTGCATCATGAATTGTGGTATGTGTTAAAGGGGTGGCCTACTGAGACTCTTTCGCCCGGGGCCCTCAAAAACCTGGAGCCAGCCCTGCTTCTGAGTATGCTGATACCCAATATATGGGAGAAAACTACTGTTTGGGCTCATGGCATGGCTCAGACAGGAAGGAGTGAAGTTTTGGAATGCAGGCTTTGATAGAATTGTGTGCAGGTGTCATGTCTTGTTTGAAGAGTCTCTGTTTTTTTCACACAAACCTATTGTTTTAGCCCAAAAAAATTTTCAGAGGGGCTTGCTTTAGCCTGGTGAGCTGGAAATCGTCATGGCGACATCGGGTCACCATTGCAAAGATTGGGACCCTGCTATGATGCCGTGAGGGTGCCTATTGGAGTGCAGAGGGGGCTCTTTCCTTCTGTGCACCTGCTAAATACTGTGATTGCTAGCGATCACAGTATTTACGGGGGTAAACTGCCAGGAGTGCTGAGTGTCAGTTGTCAGAATCAGCTGACACCCGGTGGTGATTGCGAATGCAAAATCACCTGGATGTACTCAGTATGTCCAAGGTCGTTAAGTAGCAGATGACCATGACGTACGGAGTATTCCAAGGTCAGAAAGTGGTTTATGATTACACAGCTCAATGGCAAAAAAAAATTCGGCTGCTAGTGGGCAAAAACCATGTGTCCATTACTTTATTGTGTGTGCATATTCCAAATCTGAAGTCAGAATTGCTATAATAGCCAGGAAATTTTGTTATGCATAAGTTTACCCATATGAATTAAGCACTTAGAAAGCCTTGAATAAATTTGTACAAAACAAGTTATACTCCAACAAATACCAGATATACATCACATTTTTCATAGTAAACAGTATATGAAAATGTAATGGAATAACAATATTTCAAAAAATCTTGCATTCTAGTTTAAAAGTCTTACTTGAGTAAGGCCCAGTACTATTAAAGTTGCTTCAGGCATCTGCTTTTGCCCTTGTGAGCGGTCATATGTGCTCTCTGCAAAACCGAGCAGTAATTCCACATCATGTTGGGATTCCAGGAATCTTGATATCTGTTTGCTGTTGTAGAAATATCTTTATTGAGCTTTACATTACATTCAGCAGCCAAGTTGTTCATGACAGTCAAAGTAATACTTGTAAGCAAGATGCTCTCGCTTTGTCAAATTCTTGTGCTTATAAGTGGGTTATAAGTGGTGTATTTGCCATATAAGTTGCAGAAATTGTCTGGATTGTTAACTCATCTGTGTCTATCCATCTTAAGACTCAAAACTGATAGTGCTATACTAGATCACTTTCTCGAGCTCTTTCCTTATATACTTACTGCTGACATCAGCCGATAGACCTGTCTGAGAGCATCTGGACAGGTTCGGGCATGTCCGTTAAAATATTTCCAATTTTATAATTCATTAATATTCATTAATAAGATAATAGCCTTTGCATGTATAAGATAAAATCTCAGGCAAATTCGGAGTTCATGTTTGGAATCAATGCGTTCAATTTAGTATAAGGCTATGTGCACACGTTGCGGATTAGCCTTAGGAATTTCTGGTGCGGATTCTGCCTCTCCTGGCAGAAAACGCAGCTGCAGATGTGTCGCGTTTTTTGTGCGGATCCGCAGCGTTTTTTGTGCATTTTTGCTGCGTGTTTTTTGCGGATTTGCTGCGTTTTTTACCCCTGCAGATTTCTATAATGGAATGGGTACAAAATCGCTGCAGATTCACAAAAAAGAAGTGACATGCTACTTCTTTTAAACCGCTGCATTTCTGCAGCGGATTTTCCGCAACGTGTGCACAGCTTTTTTTTTATTCTCATTGATTTACATTGTGCTGTAAATCAATTGCGGATCTGCAGCATTTCTGCACCTCAAAAAACGCTGTGGATCCGCAGAGAATCCGCAACGTGTGCACATACCCTTAATCACGTTTTTATCTTAGTAACAAGGTCATTGTTGCGTGGTGTAATTGAACCATCAACATACTTTAATCAAATGTGTATTGGGGTCTTTACAGTAATTCCTATGAAAATTTTTTTTAAGGATGAACACTTTGATCAGCATTACCATAGCTGATGTATATCCAGTATGCTCCTTCTTTACATTGTTATCCTGAAATGACATTTGATCCTAGTACTAGACCGTAGCTGGTTATGCATTTCACTGCACTGACATGTCAGTCTGGTAAAGCTGAATCTATCAGACATGTCTTCCCTGTCAGTATTGATAAGGTGAACGATTCCTATGACCTTCACAGACCTTTATAGCTGAGAAAATGGTACACACATTTTAAGGTCAACAAATGATTGAGAGAAATACCAAAAATTGGAAATGAGACAGTTCTGCAACTAAATAATAATGAGAATATTAGGAATAATGTTAAGTGCAGTAAGATATGTGTTTGTCATCTATCACATAGTCGACTATTGAGTTACAAATTATTTATATTGTGTCTCCCTTGTATTGCTTACATCATAACTTCACAGCTTGGTCGTTCCCACTAGATTTCACTTTTATGTGAAATGAATGATAAAAGAAAACTGAACCAGCTTACCCCGTGTTAGGGCTAGTGCAACACACCTAAGAATAATATGAAAGGTATCAGGTGTGTTCGCTGTCGGGGTCCACCATGTAGAGCAACTCCTGTTCGGAAATGGCAGACACTATATGGCAGTATAACGTGATCACACACGGGTTAGCTTCACCCGGTATGAAAAAGGAGATGAACCCTGTTGCTTTACAGGGTCGCCGAACCGCAAAGTGAGCACTAGGACGAGATCACAGAACTCTGCCCCAAGGAGTGGGGGAAGAGTCCCTCTAGACCACTAGTGCTCGGCACCGCCACTGTGGTGCAAGGGGAAAACTAAATAAATATTGCATGAGAGTGCATACAGCGCCGCTCTGACGGATGCCACTAACCACCCTGAGCAGGGCCAGGTAAGCGCACTAATTGCGCACGGCGCCGCATTGCCGGTCGCTGCTGGTCTGACGCAGTAAGAATTGTGCTCTTGTTCTTGGATAGCACTGTTAGGCATTAGGTAGCTCCAACATTTGCGAGCATTCAAAAACACTAGGAATGGGAATGATTAAGGAGCAATTAACAGAACAGGCATACATCCACACACACACGATAGCAGGTTTATAATAGCGCATGGCCGAACGGCCATGGGAACCTTTTATAGCTGTAGCTCTCTGGGACCTTCCTAGTGGCCCAATAGGAGCTGCCACAGGACCTGAGCATGTGACCCCAGAACTCCAATGAGAGGTCTTCCCTTGGGCATGCTCAGAAGAAGAAAAGCAGGACTTAGTCCAAGAAGTGCCTGCTCACCACTGATCAGTGCTGGTTATAATGGCTGAACCTGAAAGAGCAGCAGTAACCAAACGCACAGTATCTGCCTGAGCCAGGCACTGGGACTGACGTCTCTGCTAAGCAGGCTCCACTGCTGCAGGAGGAGAATGGGAGACTGCAGCGGAGGTGGTTTGAGATTCCCCCTGTGCAGCGGCGGGAACTTCACACCTAACACCCCGGCTCTCGTCATCCTGAGGCATGGAACTGCAAGGGACCACTCGTGAACGAAGAAAGGAAAGGTTCCAGCTTCAGAAGTTGTAAAATTTATTGAGTTAAAAAGATTCCATCATGATGATAGACACAGCAACACGTTTCGAACACACAGACTGCATTCTTTAGCAAAGCTTTGATAAAGAACGCAGTCTGTGTATTAGAAACGAAATACATGATAGGTTGTTTTGAGATGTTATAGAGAAGTCATAAGGATGACTTACTTGTTTTAATTGGTAGTTATTAGTCTTAAGAGCTTATGGGTGTTATCGCTTTTAATTTAATCAAAACCTGATATATTTAATTATAATACTGTTCTCCCCCCAGAAATATAGGGTTAATTTTCAATGTTGTCAAGGTCAAGAGATATGTATTTGCTATACTTTTTAAAATGTCTTTAGGGCACAGACAACTAGAATAGGAATCAATTAGGACTCAGTCCATGCGGAAGAATCTAAGCATCTTGTCTGCTTAGCAGAACAGCCTGGGCGACAGGCTGATGGGCCGCCATTCAATCCCAGGAAAGTGCCCCGTAGTTCATAGTAATTAATTACTCTGGAGGGAATCACCGAAAGCAGAGATAATAGAGAGCGATGGAACAGTAGAAAGCAAGTAGGAGGAGAAGAGGCTGATCTAGTCAATGCTGCTGATACATTGCTAATGAATGCTGCTGCCAAACAGAACATCATCCCACTGTTGTCTATAAATAAACCCGGGCCGCGAGCACTGAGCAAGTTATGAAATATGATGGTAGAGATTTATAATGTAGGAGACATTACACCTTTGGTTTGAAAAGGAAACCATCATGTAGTGCAGTCTATAAAATATATCATAGAGAAATATAGGTGTCAGGATTCTATATATATTTTCTGGTAGGAAGCACTTTATCTGCACAAAATATTAATTATAAATGAAGCATAGAGTAGTAATTTCTTTGAAATTTTTCATAAAGTTTCCAGTTGTTTCTTTTTCTGTAATGTATAGTGTTTGGAATAACTTTTGAAATACAGTATAGATTAGCATAACGGGGTCATTGAGTCACAAAGGACCTTAGGGAATTTAACACTGTATATTGTTAAGGAATTCTCAACATTTTTGTTAAGCATTAAGATCCTATAATTGGCTTTCTGTCTGCTTTTGATCCTTTCTTATCACGTTATATATAATTTCACTTCATTCTGTAAAAAAATTGCTTAAGCAGTAGCTGCAACGCCATCACTTCAAACTGTATTGCCACATGCACAAACCAGTGGTCTGTCATATAAAGATCAGCGGAATGTTAAATTGCAGTAAAAACACATAAACCTTCATGTCGTTCAGAGCGAGACCTAACATAGTGCCTTTCAAAGATATATTTTTCTTTTTAGGTTACAAGATTGTGTTTGAACATTCCATTTTTTTGTGGCTTTTTTATAAAAAGGTAAATGGAATGAACATCAAAAACTGATCGGTTGCATATTATCGGAATCAGTCTGGATTCTGTTTTACAGTCATGGCCAAAAATGGTGGCCCCCTTTGAAATTGTTCAAGAAAATGAAGTTTTTCTCACAAAAAAAGTATTACAATTACACATTTTGTTGTACACATGTTTATTTCCTTTGTGTGTATTGGAACAACACAAAAAAATAGAGAAAAAAGGAAAATTGAACATATTTTAACACAAAACCCCCAAAATGGGCAGGACAATATTGTTTGTACCTTTCCAAAATTGTGAGTAAACAACTGTGTTTCAATCATGTGATGCTAATTCAAACTCACCTATGGCAAGTAACAGGTATTGGCAATATGAAAATCACACCGGAAACCAAATAAAAAATGTAAAAGTTGACGCAAACTGTCCGCTGATATTTGAATGAAATGCTAAGGCAAGAGACCAAGGAGGAACCCACTGCTGACAAAAAGACATAAGAAAGCAAGACTGCAGTTTGTCAAAATGAGTAAGCCAAAATCCTTCTGACAAAGTATCTGGTGGACAGATGAGACCAAGATAGAGCATTTTGGCAAAGGATATAATTCTGTTTTCCAGAAAAGCAATGAGTCCTACAAAGAAAAGAAGACAGAACTTACAGTCAAATATGATGGAGGTTTAAATATGTTTGGGGTTCTTTTGAGACCTCTGGCACAGGGTGTTTTGACTATGTGCAAGGCATCATGAAATCTGAAGATTCTGAAGGATTTTGGGTTGCAATGTAGCGCCCAATGTCAGAAAGCTGTGTTTGCATCCTAGGTCACAATCACCTCAAACATACTTCAAGAAGCCCCCAGAAATGGATGGAAACCAAGTGTGGGAGAGTTCTGAAGTGGCCAGCAATGACTTCAGTTCTAAATCCTATTGAACACCTGTGGAACGATCTTAACATTGCTGTTGGGAGAAGCCATCCTTCAAATATGAGAGACAAGGAGCAGTTTTCAAAAGAACTATATAGGTTTAAGGCACTTACTGTTTTTTTTTCCATAGGTGGTTACATGTAGAGCCTGTTTTGAGGTTGTACCAGGAACTTAAAGAGATGAAAAAGCAAATGTGTGCTTTTTTTATTTATTGGGTTTGCAAAAATAGAGTGAGATGGTAAAAATGTATGCGTGAGTATGGGTTCTTACTCACTTTGCGTGATTTGTGTAGATGCACATTCACAATTCCTTCTGTTACAGATAGGAATAGTTATTTCCCTGGGTTTTAACGATCCTTCCTGCTTAAACAGATTTGCAAACTTTATGGTCTATGATCTAGATGAGTATAAATATAGTAAATTCAGTGATGTTGGTTATACTCACTTAGGATACAGAAGAGTAGTGGAACAATATTAACTTTACAGGATTGGGATACTGTTGAGCTGGTTAAATCGTGCTGTAATCAAGATAAATGTTACATACAGTGGGGCAAAAAAGTATTTAGTCAGTCAGCAATAGTGCAAGTTCCACCACTTAAAAAGATGAGAGGCGTCTGTAATTTACATCATAGGTAGACCTCAACTATGGGAGACAAACTGAGTAAAAAAAATCCAGAAAATCACAGTCTGCTTTTTTAACATTTTATTTGCATATTACGGTGGAAAATAAGTATTTGGTCAGAAACAAAATTTCATCTCAATACATTGTAATATATCCTTTGTTGGCAATGACAGAGGTCAAACGTTTTCTGTAAGTCTTCACAAGGTTGCCACACACTGTTGTTGGTATGTTGGCCCATTCCTCCATGCAGATCTCCTCTAGAGCAGTGATGTTTTTGGCTTTTCACTTGGCAACACGGACTTTCAACTCCCTCCAAAGGTTTTCTATAGGGTTGAGATCTGGAGACTGGCTAGGCCACTCCAGGACCTTGAAATGCTTCTTACGAAGCCACTCCTTCATTGCCCTGGCGGTGTGCTTTGGATCATTGTCATGTTGAAAGACCCAGCCACATTTCATCTTCAATGCCCTTGCTGATGGAAGGAGGTTTGCACTCAAAATCTCACGATACATGGCCCCATTCATTCTTTCATGTACCCGGATCAGTCGTCCTGGCCCCTTTGCAGAGAAACAGCCCCAAAGCATGATATTTCGACCACCATGCTTTACAGTAGGTATGGTGTTTGATGGATGCAACTCAGTATTCTTTTTCCTCCAAACACGACAAGTTGTGTTTCTACCAAACAGTTCCAGTTTGGTTTCATCAGACCATAGGACATTCTCCCAAAACTCCTCTGGATCATCCAAATGCTCTCTAGCAAACTTCAGATGGGCCCGGACATGTACTGGCTTAAGCAGTGGGACACGTCTGGCACTGCAGGATCTGAGTCCATGGTGGCGTAGTGTGTTACTTATGGTAGGCCTTGTTACATTGGTGCCAGCTCTCTGCAGTTCATTCACTAGGTCCCCCCGCGTGGTTCTGGGATTTTTGCTCACCGTTCTTGTGATCATTCTGACCCCACGGGGTGGGATTTTGCGTGGAGCCTCAGATCGAGGGCGATTATCAGTGGTCTTGTATGTCTTTCATTTTCTAATTATTGCTCCCACTGTTGATTTCTTCACTCCAAGCTGGTTGGCTATTGCAGATTCAGTCTTCCCAGCCTGGTGCAGGGCTGCAATTTTGTTTCTGGTGTCCTTTGACAGCTCTTTGGTCTTCACCATAGTGGAGTTTGGAGTCAGACTGTTTGAGGATGTGCACAGGTGTCTTTTTATACTGATAACAAGTTTAAACAGGTGCCATTACTACAGGTAATGAGTGGAGGAAAGAGGAGACTCTTAAAGAAGAAGTTACAGGTCTGTGAGAGCCAGAAATCTTGATTGTTTGTTTCTGACCAAATACTTATTTTCCACCATAAAATGCAAAAAAAATGATAAAAAAACAGACAATGTGATTTTCTGGATTTTTTTTCTCAGTTTGTCTCCCATAGTTGAGGTCTAGCTATGATGTAAATTACAGACGTCTCTCATCTTTTTAAGTGGTGGAACTTGCACTATTGCTGACTGACTAAATACTTTTTTGCCCCACTGTATATATAGGTTTGGGCAGAACCTTTCCTGATATACTAGATATATTTATTCTGCTGATTCCACAAGTTATGTGCATACATGTGTGATCAGGATGTACTCACTGTTTTCCTTATTGGTGGAATGCCGTGATCCCTGGGGTAGCGGGCATGCCACTGATGCTGCCGATGTGATGGTGCAGTCAGCAGGGAGAGACGTAGCGGCAGGAGCCGCTAGACCGCGAGAACCTCGTGCGCCCCGACTGGAAGCAACAGCGAGGTGGCGGTAATGGGTGGTGGGCTGAGCTATAAGTGATGTCACCGAGCTACGGAGCCAGAGGAGAGAGATGGGATATGAGCAGTAAACTTATCAAGGGCCCTCTTCATCAGGATTATTAGTGCCCGCATCCAAACCTACCCTTTATATATAGAGATCTGATCTCCCCCTTGTGCTATTCCCCATTAATTATTCAATTAAGGAACCAATTTGGGATTATTCAAATGCTTGATTGCAAGCAGATTAAACATGTGTGTTAATGTTTATATGCTCAAGCGTGTGTGTTGATTGAGCTAACTACTAATGAGCACTGGGAATGTAAATATCTGGATGATATATAGCAGAAAGTTGTTAAAAAATATAATAACAATAAATACTTTATTAATAATACCTAATTAAAAACAGATTGAACATGATTAAAATAAGGTCTTGCTTCCTCGAAAAAAAGTATATATATGCGCGTGACCTATTAAACAAATACAAAGTGGATTATACCATGTTTTCATTATCCAGAGCTGTGCAGATAGGATTCATAAACTGTTGGAACTTTCCAACAGTTGGGTGCGTGTACCTGCATATACGCTTACCAGTTTACCGTATTATGGCTGGTTGGGTTTGTTCTGCCCTTGACATTACATCAAAATAATCACCACCCCTTGGATTTTTAGGTACAGTTTGGATGCCAAAAAAGAAGATTCCCTTACATTATTTATTGTGTTTCTCATAAAAATGTCGTGATAGGAGATGTCTCATAAAGCCCTTTTTGATGTTGTCCAAGTGTTCCTTGATACGGACCTTAATGGGCCTTTTTGTGCGGCCAACGTAGATTTTTTCACATGGGCCTCTGAGAATATAAATGACCCCCACTGAGTCACATGTCATTGCGGACTTGATTGAATATTTATGGATGTTGTTTGCATCCAAAAAAAAGTGTAGTTTTTTTGCCACAATTAGTGCATTTGCAGCAGGAGCATTTGCCGTGTGATGTGAAACCCATAGTTTTACTGGTTGGATGCTTGTCCATCTTCTTGAGGTTGCACAATATTGGCTCAGTATTGGGAGCGAGTAGGAGACCTAAATTTTGGGCTTTTGTGTACACAAACCTTGGGTTTTGAGGTAATAGATCCCCAATACATTTATCCTCCTGAAGTATGAGCCAATGCCTGCAGATTATATTGCTGAACTTCCTATATCTAGCATGGAATTGGGTAATTGGATTGTGTATGAGCCAGGATTCTTGTTGGGTTTGTATATCATAGCTTCCCTAGACATGTGTATTACTTCATTATTAGATTGACTTAGGGCTAGCTGGTCATACCCCCTTCTCTAAAAATTCAGCTGTTAAACGGTTACTTTTAACGCGGTTATCTTTTATGTTGGTGCAATTGCATCTGATACGCATGTATTGACCCCTTGGGATGTTCATCAGCCAGATAGGTAGGTGACAGCTGGTCATGTGAATAAAGCTGTTGGAGTCTACGTCCTTGCAGAAACATTTCGTTATCAATTTGTTATTTTCTACACAAATAGTTAAATCTAGGAAGTTTACTCTTGTTTTGCTTACAGTTGGTGTGAATTCTAGACCTTATTCATTGTCGTTTAGGCTTGAGAGAAATTAATGTAGGGTTGCGGCTGGACCATTCCAAATGAATATGACTTCATCAATGAAGTGGCACCATAAAGTCAGTCCTGCCCGCAGAGTGCCGCTTTTATATATGTGGTCGTCCTCCCATTTGCCTAGATAAAGGTTTACATATCCGGGCGCGAAGCGCGTACCCATCGTGGTCCCGTGCTTTTGAAGTTAGTACTGATCTTCATACCTAAAATAGTTGTGTTTTAAAATGAAATCAATGCTATCCGAAATAAATTCAATTTGTGATCCTCTATATAGCCCAAGTGCCTGGAGGTATAATTTTGCCGCTTGGCAGCCCTTTCCATGATCAATTACAGTATAAAGTAATTTGATGTCTAATGTTCCTAAAATTAAGTTTTCACACCATTCTAGTTGGTTTAGAATTTGCAGCGTGTGATTTGTATCTTTTAAATTTGCCGGTATTAGTGGCATGCAGCGTTGTAGATGTGAGTCTACATAGCGTGACAAATTGACTGTTAAGCAGTTGATGCCAGAGATGATTGGCCTACCAGGGGGGTGTTGTATTTTTGTGAATCTTGGGAATGTGGTAAAAGATTGCTACACTAGGGGTTTGTTGATGAGGAATTGACATTCTTTTTTGGTTAGGAGGCCCAAAGATTTCCCTTTTACAGCTAGTGTGTTGAGTTTCTTAGTGAATTGTAGCGTGGGGTCTGAGTGAATTTTCTATAGGTGATAGTATCATCCAGAAGTCTCAATGATTCATTGTGGTACATGGAACGGTCCATTACCACAATGCCACCCCCCTTGTCTGCCAGATGGATGATTATCCCATATCACAACATTTTTAAGAGAAACACAATAAATCGTGTAAGGGAATCTCCTTTTTTGGCATCCAAACTGTACCTAAAAATCCAAGGGGTGGTGATTACATCAAAACAATGTCAAGGGCAGAATCTAAGTTGATCTTCTCCTTGGATAGCCTAGTACCCAAAGGGTTAAATCAGAAGATAGAGCTTTATGCATTTTACTGATATATTTTTACATTGTATTCGACAAAACTTTGCTTCTCAGGGCATAAGTTGCAGAATCTAACACAATAACTTTTAATATCACTTCAACTGAGAGAAGTGCAAAACAACAAACCCAACCAGTCATAATATGGAAAACTGGTAAGCGTATATGCAGGTACACGCACCCAGCTGTTGGAAAGTTCCAACAGTTTATGAATCCTATCTGCACAGCTCTGGATAATGATAACGTGGTATAATCCACTTTGTATTTTTTTAAGAGGTCACGCGCATATATATACATTTTTTATTGAGGAAGCAAGACCTTATTTTAATCATGTTCAATCTGTTTTTAATTAGGTATTATTGATAAATAAAGTATTTATTGTTATTATATCTTTTTTAGCAACTTTCTGTTATATATCATCTAGATATTTACATTCCCAGTCCTCATTAGTAGTTAGCTCAATCAACACACACACTTGAGCATATAAACATTAACACACTTTTAATCTGCTTGCAATCAAGCACTTGAATAATCCCAAATTGGTTCCTTAATTGAATAATTAATGGGGAATAGGACAAGGGGGAGAACAGATCTCTATATATAAAGGGTAGGTTTGGACACTAATAATTCTGATGAAGGGGCCTAGAGCCCTTGAAACGCGTTGGTTTACTGCCCATATCGCATCTATCTCTTCTGGCTCAATAGCTCGGTGATGTCACCTATAGCTCCGCCCACCACCCTTTACCACCACCTCGCTGTTGCTTCCAGCCGGGGCGCACAAGGTTCTCGCGGTCTAGCGGCTCCTGCCGCTACGTCTCTCCCAGCTGACCGCACCATCACAGCGGCAGCATCAGCGGCATGCCCGCTACCCCAGGGATCACGGCATTCTGCCATTAAGGAAAACAGTGAGTACATCCTGATCACACATGTATGCACACAACTTGTGGAATCAGCAGAATAAATATATCTAGTATATCAGGAAAGGTTCTGCCCAAACCTATACATATGTAACATTTATCTTGATTACAGCACCATTTAACCAGCTCAACAGTATCCCAATCCTGTAAAGTCCATATTGTTCCACTATTCTTCTGTATCCTAAGTGAGTATAACCAACATCACTGAATTCACTATATTTATACTCATCTAGATCATAGACCATAAAGTTTGCAAATCTGTTTAAGCAGGAAGGATCGTTAAAACCCACGGAAATAACTATTCCCATCTGTAACAAAAGGAATTGTGAATGTGCATCTACACAAATCACGCAAAGTGAGTAAGAACCCATACTCACACATACGTTTTTACCATCTCACTCTATTTTTGCAAACCCGATAAATAAAAAAAAGCACACATTTGCCTTTTCATCTCTTTAAGATCCTACTACAACCTCAATACAGGCTCTAAACATAACCACCTATGGCAAAAAAACAGTAAGTGCTTTGAACCTATATATTTCTTTTCTCTCATACCAATTGCTATAGCCCTTTGCATTGTCCCTTTTGTGTACATAGCGCAGGTGGAATTCATGCATTAATTAGCTATACATACTCAACAGGTCCACACAGAACCTGTTACAATCACCAGCAGCACTCTACACTGAGCACTTAGTTCTTCTCCCCCCCTTCCCCCTACCTTTCTGGGAATTATCTGGAGCACCAGTGTGTTAGGAGTCAAGTTTCCTCTGCGGCACAGGGGGAATCTCGATCCGTGTCTACTCCGGTCTCCCATTCTGCTTCGCCCGCAGGGGGCTCTGCTCAGCAGAGGCGTCGCTCCGAGCGTCTTGCTGGGACTGATTCTGTGCAGGGAGTTACTGCTGCCTTTCCTGGCTCTCCTGTTGTACTCTGCACTGATCTGCGGCGAGCTGGCTTCTCTGGGACTAAGTCCTTATTTGCACACACTGAGCATGCCCAGGGCAAGATCTCCCATTGGAGATCAAGGGTCACATGCTCAGGTACTGCAGCACATTCTATTGGTCCTCCTGGAAGGTCTTGGAAGGGCAAAACTTCAGTAGCAGCTTCCTGTGCTGCACCTATATAAACTGCGCATGACCACACGGCCATGCGCTAGTATTGTCTTGTTATAATGTATGTGTGTAGATGGATGTATGTCGAAGGATGAAAGCTCCTAAGTATCCCTCCCTAGTGTTGTTGACTGTTCGCGGATGATGGTAGCTATCTAGCGCCCGACTTGCCATCTACACGTAACACACATCTCAGCGTCCTTTGGCTGTGTCCGCCAGTACGGCGCCGTGCGCTTCCTCTGCGCTTTCCTTATCCAAGCCTGGGTGGATAGTGGCGTCCGTCAGTGCGGCACCGCACGCACTCTTTAAGTTTCTATTTATAAGTTTCCTTTCACACCCAGTTGTTGTGTTGTGCCAGCAAGAGTCTAATCGGACTTCAATCCCGGATTGGGGTTGTATTCGCTGACTCCTTGCTCGCATTCTATGTGCGGTACTGCGGTCCTGTGACATAACAGAATCGCTTCTTTCACGCAGGGTGCAGTTAACCCATGTGTGTATACCTAGTACCGCCATATTGTCCGTCTTGCTAGCTGCAGGGTCTTTTACCTGCACAGTGGACCTCGGACTGCGAACGCACATAGATTCTTACCATCTATACTTGGTGCGTTCCGCCAGTCCTTAACATAATACTAGCGCCAAGGTCTGGCTAGTATGGCGGACATTCAGCAATCTTTGCGGATTATCCAGCAGATGGAGGGTAGGTTGAAGGTTCTCGAGAACTCAACCTCAGCTGTGGATGTTACCGCAGTTGCTGTAAAGGCTGCTGGCGTGGCGGCAGCAACCTTGTCCACTGCCACCCCTGTTCCGACATTATCCCGCCTCCCGTTGCCAGAAAAATTTTCTGGAGATTGCAAAACTTGTAGGGGATTCGTGAGTCAGTGCTCTATCCACCTCGAGCTCCTGGCTGCACGTTTTCCTACAGAGCGGGCTAAGGTGGGATTTATTGTCTCGCTGTTGTCGGACAGGGCGTTGGAGTGGGCTACGCTGCTGTGGGAGCGTGATGATCATGTGGTGCAGAGTGCTCCATTGTTTCTGGGCACGCTGAAAAAGGTCTTTCTAGGACCTCAACTCACCCATGATACAGCGCTCCAACTACTGGCATTAACTCAGGGTGAGTCATTGGTCAGCCATTTTTCCGTCCGATTCCGTACTTTAGCTTCCGAGCTGGAGTGGTCGGATAAAGCCCTTATCCCCATATTCTGGAGGGGCCTGGCTGACCATGTTAAGGACGCTCTGGCCACTAGGGAGATTCCTGCCACACTGGAGAAGTTAATATCTATTTCTACTCGTATAGACCTCCG
Source organism: Ranitomeya imitator (assembly GCF_032444005.1). Classification (NCBI taxonomy): domain Eukaryota; kingdom Metazoa; phylum Chordata; class Amphibia; order Anura; family Dendrobatidae; genus Ranitomeya; species Ranitomeya imitator. Next base: position 265,854,729 of record NC_091282.1, read on the forward strand.
TTTTAACGAGCGGAGGTTGGAACGAGCCCAGTGTAGGCAGAGGTTTCGGCTGGCTCCTACCTTCGCCAAACCTTTGGAATCTCCAGTCCAGGCATCTGAGTCACATGAGGCCTTGGAGGTGACACGAGCGGGATCCAAGTCTCAGTCCGCTCGTGCACATAAGGTCCGTCATGTTTGTCAGCAGTCAGGACGTCTTGCCTCCAAGAGTCCTCAGCGGTCGGGGAAACGTCAGCGTCTAGTGGCAGTTGGAGGAGGTACACTAGACATGGCGACGTTTGCCTCAAAGTTGTCCTTCAAGGGGACAATTACCATAGGCCCATCCACTCTTACGGTCGAGCTATGCTTGGATTCTGGGGCAGAGGGTAACTTTATGTCCTCCGCCTTTGCCCAGCGTCACGCAATACCCTTGGTGATGCTCGCCCAGCCAGTGACCGTTCGAGTGGTAAATGGGTCAACACTACCTTCACAGATTACCCACCAAACCATTCCTTTCACGCTATCTGTGTCTCCATCACATCAGGAGATAATCTCCCTATTAGTCATTCCTGAGGGAATTGATGAGGTCCTGTTGGGGATGCCATGGCTTCGCTACCATTCTTCTCATATTGAGTGGTCCTCTGGGAGAATTTTGGGATGGAGTAAATCCTGTGAGGGTAGATGTCAGAGGGAGTGCGTTCAGGTTGCTACTACACAGGTACCCGCAGATCTTTCCTCTCTCCCCAAGCACTATTGGTCCCATGCAGACGTGTTCTCCAAAAGAGCTGCGGAGACCCTTCCGCCTCACCGCCCCTATGACTGTCCTATTGACCTCTTGCCTGGTGCTGAGCCTCCCCGGGGTCGAGTCTACCCGTTATCTCTCCCGGAGACGGAGGCAATGTCCCAGTATATTCAGGAGAATCTGGCAAGAGGATTCATTAGGAAGTCAGTGTCACCGGCAGGGGCTGGGTTCTTCTTCGTACAGAAGAAGACTGGAGAATTACGTCCATGCATAGACTACAGGGGTCTTAACGCCATTACCGTTAAGAACAAGTACCCATTACCCCTGATATCTGAGCTCTTTGATAGGCTACGGGGAGCAAAGGTATTTACAAAGTTAGATCTGCGGGGTGCTTACAACCTGATTCGCATCCGTGAGGGGGATGAATGGAAGACGGCTTTTAACACCAGGGATGGTCACTATGAATATCTAGTGATGCCCTTTGGGCTCTGTAATGCCCCAGCCGTTTTCCAAGACTTTGTGAACGACATCTTTCGGGATATGCTCACCACCTCGGTCGTAGTCTATCTGGATGACATTCTCATCTGCTCTCCAGATATAGACTCCCATCGGAGAGATGTTCGCAAAGTCTTCGACCTCTTACGGGCAAACTCCCTCTATGCTAAGTTGGAGAAGTGTGTGTTTGAGCAGGAGTCCTTGCCTTTCCTTGGTTATATCATTTCTGCCCAGGGTTTGGCTATGGATCCTGCCAAGCTACAGGCGGTAATGGACTGGCAGGAACCCCATTCTCTTAAAGCGGTGCAGCGCTTTATGGGGTTCATTAATTACTATCGCCAGTTCATTCCACACTTCTCAACTTTGGTAGCTCCCTTGGTCGCCCTCACCAAGAAGGGAGCAAATCCCAAGTTGTGGTCAGAGGAGGTCTCCAAGGCCTTTCTCTCGATTAAGTCACACTTCGCTAGCGCTCCCATCCTACATCGCCCCGATGTAGATAAACCATTCATCTTGGAGGTGGATGCCTCATCCGTTGGTGCTGGAGCAGTCCTTTTCCAAAAGGATGCTCAAGGTCGGAAGCATCCTTGCTTCTTCTTCTCCAAAACTTTCACACCAGCGGAGAGGAATTATTCCATCGGGGACAGGGAGTTGCTAGCCATGAAGTTGGCTTTTTCAGAGTGGAGACACCTCTTGGAGGGAGCTCGTTTTCCCTTCCAAGTCTTCACTGACCACAAGAACTTGGTGTATATACAGACGGCCCAGCGGCTAAATTCTCGCCAGGCTAGATGGTCCCTGTTTTTCTCCCGGTTCCATTTTACCCTCCATTTTCTCTCCGGGGAGAAGAACGTTCGTGCCGACGCTCTCTCCCGCTCCGTAGTGTCATCTGAGGAGGAGGAGCCTCGGCTTATTGTCCCGCCTGAGAGCCTGAGAACTGTAGCTCCGGTTTCGCTGGAGTCTGTGCCCCCGGGCAAGACTTTCGTGCCAGCTAACTTGCGACCGGAGGTTCTCTCTTGGGCTCACTCCTCCAGAGTGGGTGGGCATTTTGGGACCAAGAGGACATCTGAGCTTTTGGCGAGAACATATTGGTGGCCGCATATGGTCCGAGATGTCAAGGACTATATTCAGGCGTGCGTTTCTTGCGCCCAGAATCGGTCTCCTCGGCAACAGCCTGCTGGGTTGCTTTACCCTCTACCGGTGGCAGACAGGCCCTGGGAGATGGTCAGAATGGACTTTGTGGTGGGCTTACCCAAGTCGCGTGGCTGCTCCATTATTTGGGTTGTCACCGACCATTTCTCTAAGATGGTACATTTGGTACCGCTTCCTCGGTTACCCTCAGCACGGGCCTTGGCGGTGTTGTTCATGAAGCATGTTTTCCGATTGCATGGTATGCCTGATAAGATTGTCAGCGATCGGGGTCCCCAGTTCGCGTCTCGGTTTTGGAGAGAGCTCTGCCGTTTGCTCAGCATAGAGTTAAACCTCTCCTCTGCATATCATCCCGAGACGAATGGGTTGGTGGAGAGAACCAACCAGACTCTGGTGACATATTTGCGACATTTCGTCTCCGCTAGGCAGGATGACTGGGCATCTTTGCTACCTTGGGCGGAATTTGCCTTGAACAACGCCGTAGCCGATTCCACTGGCCAAACTCCTTTTCTCCTTAATTACAGCCAGCATCCGTGTGTTCCTGTGCCCATGCCCGTGTCATCCACCGATTCTAGGGTGGCAGACTGGGCGGTGGAGGCACGGGACATCTGGGACCGCACACAGGATGCCATTCGGGCCTCCAAGGAGAGAATGAGGGTTTCGGCTGATACACACCGGTGTCCCGCTCCGGTCTTTGCTCCCGGCGACTTAGTGTGGCTCTCCGCCCGTAACATCAGGCTGCGAGTTGAGTCCACTAAGTTTGCTCCTCGCTACATTGGCCCGTTTAAGGTTCTGGAACAGGTCAACCCTGTGGTTTACCGTTTGGCTATTCCTCCACGCCTTGGTATCACTGATACCTCTCACGTTTCCCTCTTAAAGCCCGTTCATTTGTCTCGCTTTTCTGAGTTATCTGCTGGGACATCGGGTTCATCCACGGATGAGTTTGAGGTGATTGCTATTGTGGGAAGCAAGGTGGTACGTGGCAAAAAATTTTATTTGGTGGATTGGAAGGGTCATGGTCCAGAGGATAGAACCTGGGAGCCTGTGGAGCACATTCTGGCTCCGCTGCTTATTGTGGCTTTTGAGCGTAGTGAGGCTCAAGGAGGGGGGGGCCCTAGGAGGGGGGGTAATGTCAGGAGTCGAGTTTCCTCTGCGGCACAGGGGGAATCTCGATCCGTGTCTACTCCGGTCTCCCATTCTGCTTCGCCCGCAGGGGGCTCTGCTCAGCAGAGACGTCGCTCCCAGCGTCTTGCTGGGACTGATTCTGTGCAGGGAGTTACTGCTGCCTTTCCTGGCTCTCCTGTTGTACTCTGCACTGATCTGCGGCGAGCTGGCTTCTCTGGGACTAAGTCCTTATTTGCACACACTGAGCATGCCCAGGGCAAGATCTCCCATTGGAGATCAAGGGTCACATGCTCAGGTACTGCAGCACATTCTATTGGTCCTCCTGGAAGGTCTTGGAAGGGCAAAACTTCAGTAGCAGCTTCCTGTGCTGCACCTATATAAACTGCGCATGACCGCACGGCCATGCGCTAGTATTGTCTTGTTATAATGTGTGTGTGTAGATGGATGTATGTCGAAGGATGAAAGCTCCTAAGTATCCCTCCCTAGTGTTGTTGACTGATCGCGGATGATGGTAGCTATCTAGCGCCCGACTTGCCATCTACACGTAACACACATCTCAGCGTCCTTTGGCTGTGTCCGCCAGTACGGCGCCGTGCGCTTCCTCTGCGCTTTCCTTACCCAAGCCTGGGTGGATAGTGGCGTCTGTCAGTGCGGCACCGCACGCACTCTCGTGCCTTAAGTTTCTATTTATAAGTTTCCTTTCACACCCAGTTGTGGTGTTGTGCCAGCAAGAGTCTAATCGGACTTCAATCCCGGATTGGGGTTGTGTTCGCTGACTCCTTGCTCGCATTCTATGTGCGGTACTGCGGTCCTGTGACGTAACAGAATCGCTTCTTTCACGCAGGGTGCAGTTAACCCATGTGTGTATACCTAGTACCGCCATATTGTCCGTCTTGCTAGCTGCAGGGTCTTTTACCTGCACGGTGGACCTCGGACTGCGAACGCACGTAGATTCTTACCATCTATACTTGGTGCGTTCCGCCAGTCCTTATCACAGTGTTTCTTCCATTTATATATAGTTTTCAAAAGAAGAGTGGTCCAAAATTTCAGTTATGAGGTGTAAAAGGCTTGGTGATAGTTATTGCAAGTATTTATTGGAAAGGGTGTGCAACCAAATATTAAGTTGAGGGTGCTAATTGTCTAGCCCATTTTGTGGTTTTTTGTGTAATTATGTCTAATTTGCCTTTTTTGTTTTCTTTTTGTATTATTCCAATACACACAAATTAGTTAAACATGTAACACGAAACATAAGTAATTGCAATAATATTCTGGTAGAAATACTTCATTTTCTGGAACAATTTCAAGGTAGAAACCATACATCATGCAGAACTTTGTTTTCTGTTCTAAAACTGAAACAATGGAACCCAGACAGACCCCCAAATTAATCAATGGAGTCCCTTCCCTTTGGTTTGCTACAATTTTGCAACAGATCCATTTTGGACATTCATTTGTCTGTTTTCTATCCTTAAAATCCTTAAAATAGAAAACACAAATGGACTGTCCAAATACAGGGGTGAATGTAGCTTCAGTTTTTTAAAACCATTCATTTTTCTCAATAAGAATTAAAAAAAGTTAGTACATTGCCCAGCCACATAGTATATTGCACAGCCCACGTAGTATATAGCACAGAGACGTAGTATATAACAGCCCATGCAGTATATAACACAGCCTACATAGTATATAGCAATGTGGGCACCATATCCCTGTTAAAAAAAGAATTAAAATAAAAAATAGTTATATACTCACCTTCCGGCAGCCCCCGGATCCAGCCCAGGCGTTTAGTGATGCTCCCTGCGACGCTCAGGTCTCAAGAATGCATTGCGGCAATAACACGTGATGATGTAGCGGTCTCGCGAGACCACTACGTCATCTCCGGTCATTGCCGCAATGCATTCTTGGGACCGGAGCGTCGCAAGGAGCATCACTAAACGCCTGGGCTGAATCCGGGGGCTGCCGGAAGGTGAGTATATAACTATTTTTTATTTTAATTCTTTTTTTAACAATTGCGCAATTATTTACAATAGAAACAATAGAAGGGGGGTTATCATAGTGAAAAAATAATAATAAACCTCTAAGATGAGAGGATTATAACAATGATAGTAAGATCCCCTAAATAGGAGAAAAAATATTAAAGCCACCAGGGATCATTCTGGCCGATAAAGGTGACCACTTATAAACAGAAAAGTAAAACCAGCAATGTTTATTCCTTGACGTTGAAATGTATGGACATTAAGGACAGCACATTATTCATAAATGCTTACATGGTTCAAACCTCAAATATGGCTTCTGATAAGATCAGAAATAATGGTTCTTATTCCTGTGTTGACTAAGAACCATGTTTGTGGTTGAACTGTGTTTGTGGTTGAACCATATTTGTGGTTTGAAACACATAAGTATTTATTTAGATTGACCTTTTACTATACTTTTTAATGTGAAAGGGAAAACATTATTGGTTCTAATCTTTCCTACAGGCTAGTGCTGGATATACTTCCCCATATAACTTGTGTTTAGATATTGCCTTGTATGATTTTTGTAGGATTCCCTAGTATTCCTATCCACTATTATTTGTCTATTATGCTAATTGTTAATGAGATGAAACTTCTTCTTATCCAATGATTTTATTGGCTTATCTGTACAATGGCAGGAATTTCTTCTCCATGCTGTGTATAGTAGCATCATGGATATGGGACTGATTGAGTATTGAGCATGTGATAGGGAACTGAATGGAGTATTTTAAAAAATAGTTCTATTGATAAAATTGTGTTTTGCTTAATAAATAAATGTAATGTTTAATTGTAGGTCAATCCACCAACTAATTGTATCCCCAGAATACTTACCTTGAACTGTCATTTGTTTTGACATGATTATCATATATTTTTTGCTTTTATTTTTTACCAGTGGCACAGTCTAGAGCGGCTCAAGAACATTTCCAAAGGTTTTCAGCACCATCAACATATCTACCTGTGAATTATCGGATTTCATCTGCAGAAACTGCCTTCCTGTTGAAGGAGAATAACCAAGATTTTATGAGAAATTCTAGCTTGCAATCAAGGGTTGAATCCTTCTTTGTTCACAAATCTCGAAGAACTCCTGTCTTGAATGCCAGTTATGGACCTTTTTCAGTAGAGAGAGAAATTCCAGAAGATCTTTTGCTATCAACTCCTCTCTTTCCATCTAATAAGTTTAGTTTTAACTGGAAACTCAAAACATATGTAATCAATGAAAAAGTATTTCCCAACAAACCCAAAGTGCAAGTTTTATTTTATATCACAGGTCGAGACTGGGATGATTACAGTGCCACAGAAAGACTTCCTTGCCTAAGATTGTTTGCCTTTCGGGAAACCAGAGAAGCAAAAGGGAGTTGCAGATTACAAGGGATATTGGGCCTATGTGTGGCGGAATTGGAATTCCAGCCTACTTGGTTCGCTTCACCTCCTGTAGTAACAGGTCGCAAGAGAAACCAAGAACAGTCAGAGGGCATTCCTGTGGAACTTTATTACAGTATTCATCTCGAAGAAGAGAAAAGTGAGTGCGCAGTGGAGGAAGCTAGAAAAGGAAATGCAATCCGTCCTGGCAGAGATCAAGGGGAAGACGCAGTTTCTCAGTTACAGAGAATTGCAACCATAACGTTATATCGAAATCCAGAAAATTCCCAACTTACTGAACTTAGGTTGGACAGTAATGTTGCTCTATGGTTGCCATCAAAGCCTGCCAGGCAAGGAGAAACTTTACATGTATTTGTCACAGTGGCAAATAACTCAACCCTGGATCAATTCACTTTGAGGTACAGTACAGTATTTTATATTCCTTTAAGTGCAATACATAAAATTTGCATAATTGAAAAATCATGTGAATAGGCAGGTAAGAGACTAGAGTTTGGTTTTTTACCAAAAACATCTTTCTCTTCACTGAGCTCTGTCTGTTATTCAGGTGATCCTCTTTCAAGTATATGGGACTAAGATGCAATGATAAACATATCCCACTAGCAAGAATGACACTATTCTAGAAAAAAAAGAGTAAACCTGTTTTATACAGATGTAACATTTCTTATCCTATGTGCATTAACTATACCATGCTGCAGAGAAATATCAGCAGTTAAATGGAATCTGTCAGCAGGATTTCACACCTCAAACTACTTATATGTGCATGTAGTTGTTTCAAAGACAGGTCCAGTAATACCTTTACATGGCCAATCCAGTTCTTCATTGCTTAGAAATCAGTGTTTGAATTGATATGTAAATGAGGCTGAAGAGCTATTGAAGATCTAAAGTCTCTGTCACCCCAACTCTATCCCCACCCAGTGCCACCTTCTCCTTATTGACTGATGGCTCCTTTGCCTGATGTCACACAGCATAGGTGCTATCAGTCAAGCAGGAAGAGGCAGCGCTGAGCGGGAAATAGAGCTGGAGTGACAGAGGCTTCAGATCAAATATTGATTTCTCAATAACAGAGGAACGGACTGGCCATGTAATGATATTTCTGGGTTTGTCTTTGAAAGAGCTATATGCCCATATAAATATTTCATGTGTTAAATTCTGCCAACACATTCCTTTTAAGTTACATATATTTTGCTGCATTGTGGCTTGTGTGTCATGCTAGAAAATGTTATATCTGTGCACCCAATTTAACAGCTAATGGTATTACGTGGTATAATGTTATGTCTGGTCTCACATGCACTAAGCTGCTAAGCAATAGAGTAAGTAAAATTTTAACTTAGTAAAGTGTTAAAATTAGAGTGAACTATTCAATGCTTTATTTTGGCCTTGTTACATGGTAGAGGAAGAATGAAAGCCAAAGTCTTCCTTTATCATATTAAATTCATGAAATATTATGCATAAGCAAATATTGCATAAGTGATAACTGAAGCAAGGCATACTCACCCAAGCTGTGTGCTCCAACATTGCCTCTCTGAGAGTCTCTGCTGGGCTGAGAACAGTGATGTCACCACCAGAGAACTGCACATTGTTGATGTTGATTGGGTGCCCCTGACCCTGTAGCCAATCAGCAGCCACAGAAGTAAGGTCACAGAGGGTAACAACACACCTCCTGACCAAGCAGAGACTGTGGAGCACTGGAGCTGGGAGCCCAATACGGGGGTCAGCTTGTTTTATTGTTTTGTATGACGGTATATAAATGCAATAAAGAATTAGAGTAACACCAATGTCTATATATTTTTATCTATGCATATTATTACCAAATCTACGTGTATCGTACATATATAATATCAAATGGAGATTGTGATCAATACCATATTCAATATATTATTCAATTGTGAAATTGACAGATTATAGGGACAAGCATGAACAATTTTAACATTAGAGATGGGAGAATCAATTTGCAGGACATCGGTCAATCGGCCCATTCAGTAATGTATGACTGTCTGGACTGGAGGCCTGTCAATCTCCTTTCCACTCTTTATTCCCAGCTCTTCTTTTGATTAGCTGGTCTGGTATTACATCATGTATGTCACGCCACAATGATGATGTTGTGCCAGCCTGGCTCATCAAAAAAGAGCCAGGAATACTGGGAGGTAAGGCAATTTACAGGCTTTTTCTAATGCATAAAGAGAAAATAGAAAGCAGCACAGCCCGATAACGAGATACAATGTGGAATCACTAGTGGAGCCGCTGAGCTTAGCGTCTTCAGGGAGGTGCACACGTCTGAAGTATAGCAAATATATAATAGTGGAAAGTCAAGAAAGACGTGGCAACACTCACCAATCCTGTGAAGCAGACTTTTCCTTTTTATTCAAGCAATAGTGAAACCGTCTTCACGGCACGGGGGAGACATAAACCAAAAGAGGTGAGCGGGGAGAGGACAACAGCCGTTTCACGCCAACACCGGCGCTACTACGGGTCCACCCGGTTTCACTATTGCTTGAATAAAAAGGAAAAGTCTGCTTCACAGGATTGGTGAGTGTTGCCACGTCTTTCTTGACTTTCCACAGGCTTTTTCTGCCCAATAGTCCAGTCACAGATTACTGACCTCACCCATATTCCAGAATCCCAAGAATCAATTCTCTGAACTCTAATTATCATCACTTCCTTAGTCAATAGTATATAGCATGCTGCATATAGTAATATTTCTGTAGGGTCATTGTGAAAAGTATATATTACAATTGTAGATTCATCCATTCAAATCTATGGGTGCAAAAAAAAATGGTATGTCACACATCTGATTTTTACGGATACATTGCAATTCTATAACGTAGGATACCCTATATGGTCCTGTAAATGATTAGTGTCCTACTTTTCTATATGAAAATCGGACCAATTTTTGATAGTGTCATGTGACTCCGGCCTTTACCTATGTAGGTGATGACAGGTTCACTTAATGTTTTTTTTTCTGATGAGACAACAACTTTTATAATAATATTCAAGAATGTAACTTTAATCTACAAACAAGGTACACATAAAGGGGTAATAGAATTACATTTTGATGCAAATCTTTAATAGATGCAGTCACTCACATTTTTTATTTAAGATGTTTATGTTCACTTCTTTTTTACTTTTCTGTGCTGGATTACTATTTTAGCGGTTGTACAAATCTTCAAGCTTTGTAAAATACAGCTATAATAAAGCAAGTATAGAAATTTGGAAAGATGGGTCTTTTTGCACTACACCTGTCCCCAACCTCCATTATATAGAAAATGTGACGACATATGTTCAATGTCTGCCATTGGAAGAAGTTCATTAACTTGGTTCTTCTCTCCTTCTAGTATTATATTAATAGAAATAACATAATTGTACGACATGGTTTTATTATAATACTGGCATTCGGATCACTGCCAAATACCCCATTTAATTAGGTGGTAGTAATTTGACTTTTTGCTGTGAAAGAATATCTTGTTAACGTCTTAAAGTCTTAATGAGATTCCTTTACATAAGTTGTAAGTTCTGAGAAATGTAAATAGGGTGTATCTGCTGCAGACTATAAATCTAATGGGAACTGCATTCGTTAATATGATTTCTCCTTCTCTTAAGCGAAACGTGTCCCATGGGATTTATGCAGTTAAAGTGTTTATAACTCTGAGCACTGAGAATTAGACTAATGGGCAATGATTTGGAGCAAATGAGACCTTAGAGATGTAAAACATTCATACAGTTCACCAATGATAAAAACTATTATATTTACATCATTGCATGAGTGCATGTCGTGCATTGGAGGAGAAGGAAGAAAAATCACTGAAAAATTACTGTTCGTGCAGTCTACAATGATAGGGAATACACACCTCTGTTGTTACTTACAAATCATTATTCCTGTATTAATATTATGCTAATTGAATTGTTGACACGATTTGCTGATTGTTAATCACTTTCTCATTGCTGCCTTGATATATTGCTGACTATATCAGTATTTATTTATATTAAAACCATTTTCTATAATTGTCCTTTTCTCGAAAAAGATGCTCTAATCCAATATTTTAAAGGCTTATACACACTGCTGAATTACTGGTTTGTAACTTGATATGGAACCATTCTTTATTTCTGGTTTTAGTTTCATGAAATACCATACAGTGGCATACATCATGCCCTCAAGCAGGGCTGTGGAGTCGGTAAGCCAAACCTCCGATTCCGACTCCTCAAGTTCCTTGACTCCGACTCCATCAAAATGGGCTCTGACTCTGACTCCACGAACCTAACTCTACAGCACTGCCAAGCCAAGCCTCCGACTCCTCGAATTCCATGACACCGACTGCGACTCTGACTCCACCAAAATGGGCTCTGACTCCGACTGCACAGCCCTGCTCACTAGTCCCTAAGCCCAATCACTAGGCAGTACTTATGTCGCCAGACAGGATCTTAAAGCCTGTGAATTGATCATTATTTACTGGGGACAATGGATGATGCGAGAATTTAAAGAGTGATTGTCACTTCAAGAGAACTTGCAGTAGAATGTCTAGTTCTGTCTCTAACTCCTCCCTCCATAGAACTGTCATCATCTCCTATCTTAGCAATGTGAAAATCTGTTTTCACTCAATACAGTTCTCACCCCTGAATTCAGAGTGAAAGATCATTCCTTGAAGGGAAAGAAACAGGTTTATTTAAGATACATAAGTTGCTTATTTTCATGTAACATAGTAACATAGTTAGTAAGGCCGAAAAAAGACATTTGTCCATCCAGTTCAGCCTATATTCCATCATAATAAATCCCCAGATCTACGTCCTTCTACAGAACCTAATTGTATGATACAATATTGTTCTGCTCCAGGAAGACATCCAGGCCTCTCTTGAACCCCTCGACTGAGTTCGCCATCACCACCTCCTCAGACAAGCAATTCCAGATTCTCACTGCCCTAACAGTAAAGAATCCTCTTCTATGTTGGTGGAAAAACCTTCTCTCCTCCAGACGCAAAGAATGCCCCCTTGTGCCTGTCACCTTCCTTGGTATAAACAGATCCTCAGCGAGATATTTGTATTGTCCTCTTACATACTTATACATGGTTATTAGATCGCCCCTCAGTCGTCTTTTTTCTAGACTAAATAATCCTAATTTCGCTAATCTATCTGGGTATTGTAGTTCTCCCATCCCCTTTATTAATTTTGTTGCCCTCCTTTGTACTCTCTCTAGTTCCATTATATCCTTCCTGAGCACCGGTGCCCAAAACTGGACACAGTACTCCATGTGCGGTCTAAATAGGGATTTGTACAGAGGCAGTATAATGCTCTCATCATGTGTATCCAGACCTCTTTTAATGCACCCCATGATCCTGTTTGCCTTGGCAGCTGCTGCCTGGCACTGGCTGCTCCAGGTAAGTTTATCATTAACTAGGATCCCCAAGTCCTTCTCCCTGTCAGATTTACCCAGTGGTTTCCCATTCAGTGTGTAATGGTGATATTGATTCCTTCTTCCTATGTGTATAACCTTACATTTATCATTGTTAAACCTCATCTGCCACCTTTCAGCCCAAGTTTCCAACTTATCCAGATCCATCTGTAGCAGAATACTATCTTCTCTTGTATTAACTGCTTTACATAGTTTTGTATCATCTGCAAATATCGATATTTTACTGTGTAAACCTTCTACCAGATCATTAATGAATATGTTGAAGAGAACAGGTCCCAATACTGACCCCTGCGGTACCCCACTGGTCACAGTGACCCAGTTAGAGACTATACCATTTATAACCACCCTCTGCTTTCTATCACTAAGCCAGTTACTAACCCATTTACACACATTTTCCCCCAGACCAAGCATTCTCATTTTGTGTACCAACCTCTTGTGCGGCACGGTATCAAACGCTTTGGAAAAATCGAGATATACCACGTCCAATTACTCACCGTGGTCCAGCCTATAGCTTACCTCTTCATAAAAACTGATTAGATTGGTTTGACAGGAGCGATTTCTCATAAACCCATGCTGATATGGAGTTAAACAGTTATTCTCATTGAGATAATCCAGAATAACATCCCTCAGAAACCCTTCAAATATTTTACCAACAATAGAGGTTAGACTTACTGGCCTATAATTTCCAGGTTCACTTTTAGAGCCCTTTTTGAATATTGGCACCACATTTGCTATGCGCCAATCCTGCGGAACAGACCCTGTCGCTATAGAGTCCCTAAAAATAAGAAATAATGGTTTATCTATTACATTACTTAGTTCTCTTAGTACTCGTGGGTGTATGCCATCCAGACCCGGAGATTTATCTATTTTAATCTTATTTAGCCGGTTTCGCACCTCTTCTTGGGTTAGATTGGTGACCCTTAATATAGGGTTTTCATTGTTTCTTGGGATTTCACCTAGCATTTCATTTTCCACCGTGAATACCGTGGAGAAGAAGGTGTTTAATATGTTAGCTTTTTCCTCGTCATCTACAACCATTCTTTCCTCACTATTTTTTAAGGGGCCTACATTTTCAGTTTTTATTCTTTTACTATTGATATAGTTGAAGAACAGTTTGGGATTAGTTTTAATCTCCTTAGCAATGTGCTTCTCTGTTTCCTTTTTGGCAGCTTTAATTAGTTTTTTAGATAAAGTATTTTTCTCCCTATAGTTTTTTAGAGCTTCAATGGTGCCATCCTGCTTTAGTAGTGCAAATGCTTTCTTTTTACTGTTAATTGCCTGTCTTACTTCTTTGTTTAGCCACATTGGGTTTTTCCTATTTCTAGTCCTTTTATTCCCACAAGGTATAAACCGCTTACACTGCCTATTTAGGATGTTCTTAAACATTTCCCATTTATTATCTGTATTCTTATTTCTGAGGATATTGTCCCAGTCTACCAGATTAAGGGCATCTCTAAGCTGGTCAAACTTTGCCTTCCTAAAGTTCAGTGTTTTTGTGACTCCCTGACAAGTCCCCCTAGTGAAAGACAGGTGAAACTGTACAATATTGTGGTCGCTATTTCCTAGATGCCCGACCACCTGCAGATTTGTTATTCTGTCAGGTCTACATGTGTGCTGTTGATTTATGAAATCTTAATTAAAATGACAGTTACTCTTCATTTAATCATGTTATTTCAAGCAGCGCACAGTGGTTTTATATTACAGTCATTCACTAGGGTAAATAAAATAGTAATTGGTCATGCCTCAAAACTAAACAGTGCCATATTGTATACCAAATAGAGTAACATTACACACTAAAGGGGCTGTAACACAAAGTACATTTTAATTAATAGATCTTAAAATAAAAATAAGTTCCACAGTTGGATGTGTTAAGGAAAAAAGGTTTCTGTCCCAAGATAATCTTTAAGTGTGCCCCTGTAATGCAGGAACATGGTCGTCTATACCACATATTGGCAGGGGAAGAAGCAGAAAGAGAGGATACAGACATTACAGGGAGATGGTTTTCCTTACAGCAACCAACAGCTGCAATTCCATGCTGTAATGTCTGCTCTGTATACTCTGTTTTGCTTCCTCCACTTGATGAGGAGATATTGTATGTTCAGACTATGCTCCTGTATGGAAAGACACTGCCATTACACAGCACATAGCAGGGGCACATTTTTAAGATAAATTCAGAAGAGCAACATATTTTTAACCCATCCAGTTTTGGAGCTTACTTTAATTCTTTAATTAAGTCTTTGTATGGATTGTAGCACCTGTTACGACTGGTATATCAACAGTAGAGATAAATAAATTGATTTGCGCTACTCTGGTTAGGCATCCAGTCCTGTCCTCTATAACACTGATCTTCCCTTCTGCATGGCGTTATGAGTGCCTCCAGCGCTTTCAAGACCAATTATTTTACTAGCCTTCACGCTACCTCAAGATGTTGTGGGCCACAGTATACGCCAAAGGCTCCGAGAATCCTGGGTCGAGTATGCCAAGAGCAGAAATGAAGACTGGTTTCTATTGAGGACTAGACTAGACTGGATGCCAGTTTGGGGCAGCAGTCTTCTTTACTCATGCTCCTCTCTAATCTACAGTCTTTCTAATCTTATGTCTCTGTCAGTGGGCAAACTTACAAAATCAGCAAGGGATCAAATACTTATTTCCCCCCACTGTATAATTGAATGATATAGGATTGTTTTTTGTAACATAATTGTACTTTTTTATAATTATCTTTAGTAATGTATACATGTACCTGCATTATTGTTGTGATGTTTGTTTTGCATTTCTTGTAGCCAGGTGATGGCGCTCCTGTCATTTTTGTTGTACTGAACCTCCTGTATACTCAAATTGCAATGATATCAGGAAGGTGCATCTTTGGGTTGTATTTACAGGAGATTAGTCCTAGACAATTCATGCCAACCTTTTGATGATGTTGGTGGGGCAAGCAATTGCAGGCATGTGAGCCATAGCATTCCACTTGGATGAATGAAGTTGACATAGTTTTAGGGTTCACCTCATAACAAAGGAATTGCAACTCTGGGAGTGCTCACCAAGCCAGCAAGAATGGTCAATATTTTATTTTTTTAAAGTATGATTTTTTTTAATAATAGTGCTCTTATTGTACAATGATCGTTATTTGATGACTATTGTGTTCATTCTCAGTTCCTTATGTAGCATCTAATTTCTCTGCAGTGCTTTACAGTCACATCACTACTTATTCCCAGGGGGATAACAATCTGATTAAACCTTCTTAAGATACATTTACAATCTAAGATTATCATGAGTGAGCTTTCCTAGGAACGTTCACTTCACTTTAACAATTCAATGTAAACAGACTGCGACCTCCTCATGAATGAGCATTCTTAGGAACGCTTGCTTCTTGATAATATTCCAATATAAACAGACTTCCAAACACCTCATGAATAAGCAAAACACTTGCACAAAAGCTCTTTGTTCTTGACAATAAATTGTCCCGTGTAAACAGGAACTGTGCTGCTGAAAACAATGGCAGCCTATGCGCACTGGGCAATCAGAGGATTCAGTACACATCTGAAGTATAGTCTGCCTGTGTAAACAGGCTATTAAACACACACAAATATTGGTCAATTAAACCTCTGTATCAGTATGTTTTGGAGCCTTGCGTGTAAGGGTACCGTCACACAGTGGCATTTTGATCGCTACGACGGAACGATCCGTGACGCTCCAGCATCGTAACAATATCGCTCTAGCGTCGTAGACTGCTGTCACACTTTGCAATGTACGACGCTGGAGCGATAATTTCATGACATATGTGCGATGTAGAAGCCGTTGGTTACTATGCGCACATCATATACAATATCGTGCACACCTTTGTTACACCATGTGATCATGCCGCCACAGCGGGACACTAGACGATGAACGAAAGTTTCAAACGATCTGCTACGACGTACGATTCTCAGCGGGGTCCCTGATCGCAGGAGCGTGTCAGACACTGCGAGATCGTAACTATATCGCTCGAACGTCACGAATCGTGCCGTCATAGCGATCAAAATTGCACTGTGTGACGGTACCCTAAGACTAGAGATGAGCAGGTCTTTATAAAATTTTTGTTGGCAATTTGCTAAACTATTCGAATGACATTTGCCTCACATAAAACAATATAGGTAGAAAATAGGTCCATATTGTAACATTTCCGCCTTTATAGACTTTCATATGGTCGTTTTAGCAACACTAAATGGGCAAAAGCATTGGGATAGACTTCTTAATCATTAAACTCAGGTTTTTCATTAAGTTCAATTGCCAGTGGTGCATAAGCTCAAGCCCTAGCTTTATAATCTGCCTTTACTAACATCTGTGAAAGAATGTCTCATTCTGTTCATCCAATATGACCTTTCCCAAGTCCACAAAGCAAGGTTCATAAAGGCATGGTTGGGTGGGTTTTACTGGCCCACACTGGGCCCTGATCTCAACCTCATCTTTAGGATGGACTACAATGGAGACTGTGAGCCAGGACCTCTTGTCTAATATCATTGTCTGACTTCACAATTACTTTTCTGGATGAAAGGGCAAAATGTGTCAGAGACACACTCCAAAATCATAGAAAGTCTTCTCAGAAGAGTGGAAGCTGATATAACTGCAAAGAGGAGACCAACTCTATATTAATGCCTATATTAGTATGAGATGTCATAAAAGCTGCTGTAGTTATAAAATGTACAGTAGATATCCCAATACTTTGTCACAGTCCTTGGAACATACATCCCGGTGTTCACAGACCTTCTGCTGTTTCCTATTCGCACTTTTTTAACCAAGTTTCTCTACTACAGTTTCCTACTGCCTAACCAGCCAGCTGACTTATTCACTTTGCAATGTGCAACACATATTATTCACAGCTAAAATGGGCAGGGGAAAATTGTAGGCACAAATTCAAGTAAAATGTATGTAAAGGCCTATTATATCTCGCAGAAAAGCGTAGATTTTTTTTTTATTTAATAAACCTTTTTTTTTCCCTTACATATTTATATGGTAATTTTCACCTCACACCTTGTGCTTGATGGTTTGCTTTTTAATATGTAAATTACAGTATATATTCATCATTATATTGAAATTTTGCAACCTAGCAACCTGTGAGTTCCCAGTGCTTTCAATGTGCAGAAAAAGCTCACATTCAAATTAGCTTTTCAAGGCGCCATTTGTTTGTTTAGAGCTTTATAATTTCAAAAAGGGAATAATTGAAAAGTGTTTGTGAAAAGCCAACTGTGCAATCTAAATTATGCATATAAATTCGGTACTTTATATTTAATGCAAAATTTCTAAAGGAATTAATTTGCTGTACGGCCTGCTTTTTTTTTCAGTAGTAACTGAATGAAAACTAAAATAAATTATATTTACCAGCATTAGACTATTCTTTCCCTTAAATGCTAAAAACAAAATTGTTATATCGAGCAATGAATATAAAGTAATCATATCATAATATATTTTAGCCAGCCATTCCCATTGAGTCTAATAACATATGCAGTAAATCAATCCACAGTGTTGTGACACAAGCACTTCAATGAAGCGCTCAAAATCTCAGATACCCAATTATTAAAAGAACCATGACAATTTTTTTTTTATTCTTGGCGCTTCAACACAGTCAATTCTATGGAAAAATGTTTCATGTGATTAACAGGTAAAAGGCGGCTCATGAGAATTAAATAAGCATGTTAGGACAGCGAAAATGTCATGGATTTTGGGTTAGGATAACAGTGACCTTAGACCCTGTAGCGATTCAGTAAGGCAAGCTAACAAAAGAGAAAATCCCCTGTGTAAGAATAATACAATCATTGAATATTTTAATGAGTATGCATTAAAAACACCAAATAGAAATAGAATAAAGAACAAAAATAATTATATTAATGCAGAAAAAATTGTGTAGGTTGTCAACCCAGAAAACAAGGGAAAAAGTGGCTGCAGGTCCACTAAACCCCCCTTAAGTGTCCCTAAGATCCAAATCACTGTCTCAGTGCTTCAGAACACAATATAGAGACATTATTCTTGTCAAAGAAATACTTCCAGTTCTAACACTTCTATTTTGAAACTATCCTTGTAAAAAAATATATGCTTCTTATTATAGTATGCCCAATTATTTGTTAATTGATGAACATCTTCATCTTATGAGCTAGGTCAGAATTACAGAAGATCAGATCTGATAAAATTCTAATTTTCCAAATTGTGTGGATTTTCCCTGGACATTTGATTCGCAGCTAAGTTATTCTTTAGAAATTAACTTCCCCTCTTTATGCTTTGCTTTGTGGTCTCTCCAGACTCCAGAGCACAACAATTACATTTCTTTTTACCTATGTGGAAACCTGGATACATTCTATGACAGTGTTTACTAACCAAGCTATCCTGGAAATGGACTCCCCAGATCACAACAGCACCAACAAGAGCTGTCACTTTTTGTTAGAGCTACAGTAGTGAATTTCAGTCTGTCCAAATATCCTTACAATGGATTCCAGCAAAGCAGCTTACAAAACTTGATGAGAATGTTGAATTATAAGTTGCTTATGTTACATTTATCAACAGTTTTATGCTCCCTGAAACATGGGCAATCTAATTGTCCCTCAAAGTCCCATGAGCGATCCAAGAGTCCCTCTTTATAAAGAGCAGTACTTTGCTCTAATATGCTGTAGAATTTTAAAAACTAGTTGTGCGCTGGGAGAAGGAGCACTGGAAAATAGTTTGCTTGGCTGGTCTACTTAGGCTTCTGTCAGCCAACTTAAGGTACCGTCACACATAACGATATCGTTGCTTTTTGTGATGTAGCAACGATATCGTTAAGGAAATCGTTATGTGTGACAGCGACCAACGATCAGGCCTCTGCTGCGAGATCGTTGGTCGCTGAGGAAAGTCCAGAACTTTATTTCGTCGCTGGATCTCCCGCTGACATCGCTGGATCGGCGTGTGTGACGCCGATCCAGCAATGTCTTCACTGGTATCCAGGGTAAACATCGGGTTACTAAGCGCAGGGCCGCGCTTAGTAACCTGATGTTTACCCTGGTTACCAGCGTAAACGTTAAAAAAACAAACACTACATACTTACCTTCAGCTGTCTGTCCCCGGCGCTCTGCTTCTCTGTACTCCTCCTGCATCCTGTGTCATCGGCGGCCAGCCGGGAAGCACAGCAGTGACGTCACTGCTCTGCTTTCCGGCTGACCGGCGCTGACAGTGCAGAGGAAAGCAGAGCGCCGGAGGACAGACAGCTGAAGGTAAGTATGTAGTGTTTGTTTTTTTAGCGTTTACGCTGGTAACCATAGTAAACATCGGGTTACTAAGCGCGGCCCTGTTTACCCTGGTTACCGGGGACCTCGGGATCGTTGGTCGCTGGAGAGCTGTCTGTGTGACAGCTCTCCAGCGACCACACAGCGACGCTGCAGCGATCGACATCGTAGTTGGTATCGCTACAGCGTCGCTCAGTGTGAAGGTACCTTTAGACTCAGTTGGAAGGTTTTAGAGAAACTTGTCAATGAGGTCAATCCAGAAACCCAGTTAGTGGACAGTTCTCCCAACTACTGGATTCTTCTCCTACTGCTCTATTTTCTCTAAATTGCTGCAGCATTTTAAAGTTGACCATAGCCCTCTATAATGAGAGCTACGTTTTATTTCCATGCTTTATGTGGTTTAAGAAGCATCAAACTGGTGATAGATTCCCTTTAAAGAATCACATAAACTCACTTTTGTGCACAAAGTTCTGTATTTATACCACATAAACTTTGAAAAACTAGCAATACAAAATCCATTCGTTTCCAGAACCTAAATCTAGGACTTGCTCATTGTTTGTTGGACATGCTCCACCTCTGCAACCCTAAAGACTCTGAATGGAGAGGAGGTCGAGCATGCACATGTTTGCTCTATTCAGACGGTGTTCTGCAGAGTTTCATCACTGGAGGTCCTCGTGGCCAGAACTTCAATGATTACTAAGACTTCACTTTGTTGGAAAATTCCTCTAATCTGGCATTATCAATTTTGACCAGCAGAGTTGCTCAAGTATAGGAATAATTCATCACTTCCAGTAAATGTGAAGAAATTCCCTTATTTAGCATCAATGAGCTATTATTGCTCTTAGCAATCACCCAATGTTTAATATGATATTTCAAACACATCAAGCTGAATTTACATTTCTCAGAATAAGATTTGTACAATTTTATAAGAAAGTAAATTCTGGCTCTTTTACTTAAGTTATTAGTTTAAAAGGGGACATGAAAGAGGGTACCTTGCTAGACACTGCTGAAACATTTCTTAAGATGTTTTATGTCTTCAACTGTTCCATTTTATCATGACCTGTACCTTTTTGCCTCACAGCGGTCCTATACTTGGGAGACCAAGCCTATTTTTAAAACTTTAGATCAAAATATGTAGGCTAAAGTTTAAGTGTATTTGTAATATGGAAATAAAAGCGGGATCATAATCCTTTGTCGTACTTGGCTTTATTTTCTATCAGTAGAATTTTGCACATTACCCTTTATTTAGCTTCATACTTGTTTCAAAGGTTTTGGCTTTGCACTGAACACAACTGTTACATTTTTTTCTAGATTGATAGATTTTATGACATGCTTGTTTTTCCCTCTGGATGTTGTATATTAATACAATGTAGTCAAAATGTTCAATATTATAAAGTTTGCAACGAAGGTCATGTTGAAGAGACTGCTACAAGTTAAAGATTTAGATGAATATCATTTATGTGACTTGTGTTTGTCATTAATTTTTTATGCCCAAAATAAATATGAATTCTCCATCTTTTAAGGGTCTTTAAGACCTGTTCTAGATAGCATGAAGTCATTGATGACAGGTTCAAACTTTAGTAGCTGAAGAAGTGTTTTTCCTAATGAAAACAGTAATTGAAAAATGGTAAAAATGGCCAGACATATTTGACATAGGTTTTATTAGAATGGCTGCCAGACTCCTTAAATGGGTTTTTCAGGCACAAAAAATATAGATATATTATTGTGGAAAAAAAACAACTTCAATTTGCATGCATTAAAAATTCTAAAGTTTTTACTCAGTGTGCACAGTTCATTCCAACCTAATAGCAACCTTTTTTTATTCTTGACAGATTACAAAAAAGGAGGGCTGTTTTAAACCCCTCATTTCTGTCTCTCTTCTGGACAATTAGTGGCTTTTTGGTATTGCAATTTGCAGCAAATTTATTCTACACAAATCAAATTGATGGAGAATTTGGCGAATCTGGTGAATTTGAAATTCATATCTTCATCTCTAGTGCTTGTACCTAATGTAGCTACTTTCACAGTGACTGTTTCTCTGGCTAAAGTTGAGCAACTCTGGCCATTTGCATCATTGTTCTGATTTCTCCAGGCCACTGAAGGCTATGACTGTAAAGGTACTGTCACATTTAGCGACGCTGCAGCGATCTAGACAACGATTCTGATCGCTGCAGCGTCGCTGTGTGGTCGCTGGAGAGCTGTCACACAGACAACTCTCCAGCGACCAACTATGTGAAGTCCCCTGGTAACCAGGGTAAACATCGGGTTACTAAGTGCAGGGCCACGCTTAGTAACCCGATGTTTACCCTGGTTACCAGTGCTAATGTTAAAAAAAAAAACACTACATACTTACATTCCGGTGTCTGTCCCCCGTCGCTGTGCTTTCCTGCACTGACTGTGAGCGCCGGCTGGCCATAAAGCACAGCGGTGACGTCACCGCTGTAATCTGCTTCACGGCTGGCCGGCGCCGACAGTGCAGGGAAGCAGAATGCCGAGGGACGCGACAGACACCGGAATGTAAGTATGAAGTGTTTGGGTTTTTTTTACATTTACACTGGTAACCAGGGTAAACATCGGGTTACTAAGCACAGCTTAGTAACCCGATGTTTACCCTGGTTACCAGTGAAGACATAGCTGAATTGGCGTCACACACGCCGATTCAGCGATGTCTGCGGGAGATCCAGCGACGAAATAAAGTTCTGGACTTTCTGCTCCGACCAATGATGTCACAGCAGGATCCAGATCGCTGCTGCGTGTCAAATACAACGATATCGCTATCCAGGACGCTGCAACCTCACGGATCGCTAGCGATATCGTTGTGAAGTTGGTCAGTGTGAAGGTACCTTAAGTGATCACACTTATCTCTTGCATTAATTATTTGCCAGATTACTTGTTTAAATTTAGGAAAAAAACTTTGAATTCTGAGACAAACAATGAAAAATATTTAGAATTGAGAGTCCTCAGTGGTTGATCCCTTTTAATGGCTAACTGAAAAGATGGTAACAAATTGCAAGCTTTCGAGACTACACAGGTTTCTTCATCAGGCAAAGACTAAAACAAATTCTGAAGAATCACATATTTATGCACAACATAGCACAGAAAAAAAGGGAAAAACCATGGATAAGACAGACCATGGATAAGACAGGTGACATGTAACAAAATTACCAGCAGCACGGTGGTGCAGTGGTTAGGACTGCAGCCTTGCAGCGCTGGAGTCCTGGGTTCTAATCCCACCCAGGACAACATCTGCAAAGAGTTTGTATGCGTGGGTTTACTCCGGGTTCTCCGGTTTCCTCCCACATTCCAAAGACATACTGATAGGGAATTTAGATTGTGAGCCCCATCAGGGACATCGATGATAATGTGTGCAACCTGTAAAGCGCTGCGGAATATGTTAGCGCTATATAAAAATAAATAATGATAAACAGTTATGTCCATAAATATTGGGCCAGTTCTTAGATAAGGATTGTTTTATTGGGGTCTGGTTCTGTTGTGATGACCCCTCGTAGTCTGAGGGGCAAGTTCCTTAGTTGATGTGAAAAGACATAAATCCGTGCCACACATTCATTCCTGCAGTGAGAGTGTCAAAGGTCGTCATCAGTTTATATTCCCAGACTCTTCTGTCTCTCTGAGATTTGAAGCTACCTTTTAACACACGTAATTTCAATGTTATGATTTGGGAGACAAAAATGTATTGGCACAGGTAGATCCATTCTTTTTCCTCTTATTGTGTGACAGTGAGAATTCATTCTTGTTCTAAACTTTTGCCATGTCTCCCCCACATACAGACCCCCAGTTTGACATTTAGTACAAATAATTAGGTACACCACATTAGAAGTGATGCAGCTGAAAGTACCTGGTATCTTGTAGTCCTGATGTGAATTGGGGATCTTTATCTTGTCCGTGGTCATTATAAATGGACAGGTTTTACATTTTTTCTGGTTGCAAGCAAAGGTTCCTGCAGCTGTTGGAGAGGACAGGGAGCTCTTGACAATGATGCTTCTTAGATTTGGGGGCTGCCTAAAACACAGTAGTGGGGGGTCTGGAACAATGGATTGTAAGCGGGCATCTTTTTGCAGTAAAGGTTGTAATTTCCGTGCAGCTCCCCATAGCACCTACAGATTTGGATTGTAGGTAACTACTAGAGGTACCCGGTTATTTTCTTCTTTAGCTTTGTAATGTAGCAGGTGATTCCTTGATATTCTGGTGGCTCTTGTGATCTGGTTTTCATTTGTTCTTGGAAGGTAGCCCTGGTTCAAAAAGGTCTTTCTGAGGCAACCAAGGTGTTCATCCCTATCCACTGGGTTGGAACATATACGATTGTGTCTGATGACTTGGCTGTAGACAATAGAGTTTTTTATGTGTTTTGGATGGAAACTGTCCCATTTAAGGTATGTTGGACGGTCGATTGGCTTCTGATGCAGGGATGTCTCTATTATATTGTTCTGCAGCCTAATGATGGTGTCCAAAAAGGTAATTTCAGTGCAGGAGTAGTTGAGTGTCAAGTTGATGGTAGGATGAAATTGATTAAACTGTTCATGGAACGTCTTTAGCTGTGGCTCAGACTCCGTCCAGATAATTAAAATGTCATCAATGTAGCAGTAGTAGGCCAGAGTCCTGATGGGACATGAGGACAAAAACAATGATCAGTCAAGGACAAAACTTGGCATTCCCATTTTCCAGCCGCCTAAATAGGTGAATGTAGCCTACAATAATTGAGACGTTAATGTAAGTGTATGGTATAGCTGTGATTCTAGCACATACTATGTGATCTTATTTATGATAACCTCAATCTTTATACTTTTTTCTAATGTATTAACGTAGGCACATGGTCAATGTTTCGACCATATCTGGCCATATCAATTTAAAGAAAATGCAGAATTTCAACAAACCTCCACTTCTGCCTACTGAATTAGCACAGTCTGATATCCTCAGTATAAGTTATTAATTTATTAGACATTTAAACCGTTCAAGTGATTAGCGTTACTACATTTCCTTTTTACAGATTTACTTTATAAGAATGTGTCTAATTTGGATCTGGCTTACAGCCATACCAGGTCATTAATGCCTGTAGTCTATTATCAACAGGGCTCTTGCTTCCTTCTGATTGTGAAGAATTTCAGCACCATTCTGACAACAAACCACCAATGTGTGATTCATTAGTACAATCTATGTAATTGAAAAGGGGTCTACTTATTAATCAAGTACCTTATTCAGTTTAATATCCTTTCTTCAAAAATTACTTGTACGCCACATGGTTCTTCATCAGAGGAGTGTTTCTGTCTGGCATTTCAACACAGTTGTAGAACAAGAAATATTTTGTAGATAAAAGTTTTCTTAGGATCTAGTTACATGAGACTTTATTGCAAATCGTTTTTACAAGAAAAATGCTGTTGTATATGCATGGTGTGTATGTACATGGTGTATATAAAATGGTGTGTGTATACTAACAGACCATGTGACACTTAGATTGTACACAGGTGGACTTCCTATCACTAAACATGTGACTTATGAAGGTAATTGCTGGCACCAGAAATGTTTAGGAGCTTCACAGCAAAAGCGGTGAATACAAATGCACATGCCAATTTTTAGTTATTTGATCCAATAAATTAAATTTATGCCTATAATTTTCACACTTCACTTAACGAACTGAGACTCGAACTGATTAAGTATTGACGCATCACACACATATCGCATTACAAAAGTATTTAAAAACAGGTTGTAATGTAACAAAATACTGTAGGTAAAAAGCAAGCAATGGGGATGAATACTTTTGCAAGCTACTCTGCTTTTTCATCATACGGTCAAGCAAAAAGTATAATACAAAGGATAAAAAAAATCAAATTTAACCCCTTAATGACAACTGATACACCTTTTAATGGCAGCAGTTAAGGGTACTTATTCCTCAGCGCCACTTTTTCACGATGCTGAGAAATAAGGGTAGAGCGCCCCACAGTGTCAGAAAATCTCTGTTGTCTCGGCTACCAGGGGTAACTAAGAACCCAGAGAACATGATTCAGGTCGGTTTTTACCAACCCCAGTGTTGTGATCGTCATTATTCACCGGTACCTCCGGTTTCCCTGGACTCTCCGGCTCTGTCCCCTGACCCTCAGCATCTTCTTCCAAGAAGAAAATGTTGGACACTGGTCAGAATTTAAAAATTGGTCATTAAGTGAAAAATTGGCTCTGTCACTAAGGGGATACATAAAAATGGTATAGCTGAAAACATCATGTTGTCCTGCAAAAATGAAGCTGCTCCGTCAGCAGAAAAATATAAAATTATAGCTCTCAGAATAGAGCTATGTACAATTCATTTTCTAAAAAAATAGTTTTTATTGTTTTAAAGCGCCAAAACTTAAGTTAGGTATAAAAAAACGAAATAATCTGGTATTACTGTAATTGCACCAACCCAAAACGCTGAATAGAGGCCAGATGGAATCCCAAGTAAGCTTGCTGCCTAGTTATAGTACTCCTTCACTTTTGAGCTTTCCACTGCGCCTGAAAGATATTTTCCAATTACATGTAGGGTATTGGCACACTCAAGAGACATTGCACAACAAACTGTGAAGTCCATTTTTTCCTATTAGCCCTTAAAAAAATTAAAACTTGTGGTTAAAACAACATTTTAGTGGTCAAATGTAATTATTCTTTCTGCACCTCCCAATGGTATGAAATTCTGTGAGGCACATGTGGTGTCAATGTGCTGACTGCACTCCTAGATGAATGCATTGAGGTATGTAGTTTGTAACGTCGGGTCACTTATGATGGTGTCTGATTTTCTGGCAAGTCAGGGGCTTTGCTAATGTGACATGAAACCCTCAAACCTTTCCAGCATAATCTGCACTCCAAAATAGTGTTCCTTCCCTTCTCAGCTTTGCACTGTGCCTTAAAAGAAATTTTCATCCACATATAGGTATTGGCGTACTCAGGAGAAATTGCATAATAATAAATTCTAGCATTTCTTTTCTCCTATAATTCCTACTGAAAATTAAAAACTTGGGGCCAAAGCAACTTTTTAGTGGAAAAAATAATAATTTTCCGTTTACTCAATATTATACAATTCTGTGAATGTCCTGAGGTTTACAAATGCTCACTAGGCATCAAGATGAAATTCCTTGAGGGGTGTAGATTCTAAATGGGGTCACTTGTGGGGGGTTTCCACTGTTTAGGCACATCAGCAGCTCTGCAAAAATGACATTGTGTCCACTATCTGTTTCAGCCCATTTTGCATTTAGAAAGTCAAAGAGTGCTCCTTTTCTTCCTAGACCTTCCGTGTACCCAGTCAGTGGTTTTCCACTACATATGGGGCATTGGAGTATTCGGGAAGAATTGCGCAACAAAATTGTATGATCCAGTTTTTCTATTTTTACTTTTATGTTACCCTTGTGAAAATGCAAAATTTTGGCGTAAAGCAACATTTTTTGCGAAAAACTAGAAATTGATGGTCAATTTTTAACCCTTCTAACTACCCTAACAAAAACAAATTATGTTTCAAAATTGATATTGATGTAAAGTAGACAGGTGGTAAATGTTAGACTGGAAAGGGTAATTTAAATAAAGTGATGCAAGATGATTGGATATGAGATATACAGTTAGGAATTGTTTCAGCCATCTATAACCTGTATGCCCATAGTAATAGTTTATATAGTTCAAATGTGGTGACAGATTTCTTTTAAACACAAATATCCACTTTAGTCATTCATGGTAGGTATCCTACCTCTAGTTAGTAATACTAATGTATGTTTTCTTTTCACCTGTAATAGTGATTTGCTCATTTGTGATTTCTGTATTTATTTTTCTCTTTCTATTCTTTCTTTCTCTTTCTTTTTTTCTATTTCATTCTTATTCACAAAAACTTGCAATCTCCCTTGGACACAATAAGTTATCCTGTCATAATTCTATAAGAGATGGATGCAGTCTTCTTTCTACCTCTATTGTTTGGTTTCTTTTAAATCATGATCGTGTTTTGCACATATTCTCACTTTCTCTTTCCATCTCAAAAGCTTACTGTCTCCTTGTACACATCAAGATATCCCAGAGTATTTGGCATCGGAAGCGTCAGTCTATGAGAAGCTTGGCTGAAGTCTTCTTGCTATCATTTGGTCTATATCCTATCATAATTAATATAGTATGAGTTTGCTGCCTGGGGGATGTTAAAAGGACACTCCGGGGAAGAAAAAATGAAGCTTAATGAAAGAGCTCTACCAAGTTTGTCCAAGCAAATGAGGAGCATATGTTGCTGAGAGCAGTCTTGACAAATTCTGCATTCTTTGTTCTCTGACCTTCTGTCTGTAATCTAGTTTTTTGACACAAGTGGAAAACATGTCATTCTAGTTTTTTAGCAAAGCGCATGGCTTCTGAAGTTGTGGTACTGAACATTACTGATTTCAGATGATTAGGGTACAGTCAATGTAATTAAGCATTCAGTCCAGGATAAAAGCTTTTGCATTGTACATATAGAGCAATTGGAGCTGTAACTGATGTACACATACAGTACAGACCAAAAGTTTGGATACACCTTCTCATTTAAAGATGTTTCTGTATTTTCATGACTATGAAAATTGTACATTGCCACTGAAGACATCAAAACTATGAATTAACACATGTGGAATTATATACTTAACAAAAAAGTGTGAAACAACTGAAATGATGTCTTATATTCTAGGTTCTTCAAAGTGGCAACCTTTTGCTTTGTTGACTGCTTAGCACACTCTTGGCATTCTCTTGATGAGCTTCAAGAGGTAGTCACCGGGAATGGTCTTCCAACAATCTTGAAGGAGTTCCCAGAGATGCTTAGCACTTGTTGGCCCTTTTGCCTTCACTCTGCGGTCCAGCTCACCCCAAATCATCTCGATTGGGTTCAGGTCTGGTGACTGTGGAGGCCAGGTTATCTGGCGTAGCACCCCATCACTCTCCTTCTTGGTCAAATAGCCCTTACACAGCCTGGAGGTGTGTTTGGGGTCATTGTCCTGTTGAAAAATAAATGATGGTCCAACTAAACGCAGACCGGATGGAATAGCATGCAGCTGCAAGATGCTGTGGTAGCCATGCTGGTTCAGTATGCCTTCAATTTTGAGTAAATCCCCAACACTGTCACCAATGTTGTGAATTCTGTGGCAGAGCTCCCTCCTGTGGTCACAAGTGGTACTTCGGCTGGTTCTCTCTGTGAGCTTCCGTTGGTGGAGGAAAGTGGTACTGCGGCTTCTGAGTTTCCTTCCTCAGGTGATGTGGTGAAGTCGTTAGGTGCTGCTTTATTTAACTCCGCCTAGTGCTTTGATCCTGGCTTCCAGTCAATGTTCTAGTATTGGACCTGTTTCCTCCTGGATCGTTCCTGTGGCCTGCTGCTCTGCATAGCTAAGTTCCTCTTTGCTATTTGTTTGCTGTTTTTTTCTGTCCAGCTTGTCAATTTGTTTTTTACTGCTTGCTGTAAGCTCTGGGACGCAGAGGGTGTACCTCCGTGCCGTTAGTTCGGTACGGAGGGTCTTTTTGCCCCCTTTGCGTGGTTTTTGTAGGGTTTTGTGTTGACCGCAAAGTTACCTTTCCTATCCTCGCTCTGTTCAGAAAGTTGGGCCTCACTTTGCTAAATCTATTTCATCTCTACGTTTGTCTTTTCATCTTAACTCACAGTCATTATATGTGGGGGCTGCCTTTTCCTTTGGGGTATTTCTCTGAGGCAAGGTAGGCTTATTTTCTATCTTCAGGCTAGCTAGTTTCTCAGGCCGTGCCGAGTTGCATAGGGAGCGTTAGGCGCAATCCACGGCTGCCTTTAGTGTGGTTTGAGAGGATTAGGGATTGCGGTCAACAGAGTTCCCACGTCTCAGAGCTCGTTCTTGTTTTTTGGGTTATTTCCAGGTCACTGTATGTGTGCTGACCTCTATGTCCATTGTGGTACTGAATTACCTTTCATAACAGTACTGGAAGCCCAAAGTACTAATGATTCCCAATAGAGGGAAAAAAGAAGTTCTGAGACCATTTTTTTTTCTTTGCACTGTGTTTTGCCTTTTTTTTCCCCTAGACATTTGGGTGGTTCAGGACACAGGTGTAGCAATGGACATTAAAGGTCTGTCTTCATGTGTGGATCAGCTCACGGCAAGAGTACAAAGTATTCAATACTTTGTGGTTCAGAATTCTATGTTAGAACCGAGAATTCCTATTCCTGATTTGTTTTTTGGAGATAGAACTAAATTTCTGAGTTTCAAAAATAATTGTAAACTATTTCTGGCTTTGAAACCTCACTCCTCTGGTGACCCAGTTCAACAAGTTAGGATCGTTATTTCTTTTTTGCGTGGCGACCCTCAGGACTGGGCATTTTCTCTTGCGTCAGGAGATCCTGCATTAAGTAATATCGATGCATTTTTCCTGGCGCTCGGATTGCTGTACGATGAGCCTAATTCTGTGGATCAGGCAGAGAGGAATTTGCTGGCTCTGTGTCAGGGTCAGGATGAATTAGAGGTATATTGTCAGAAATTTAGAAAGTGGTCCGTACTCACTCAGTGGAATGAAGGTGCGCTCGCAGCTATTTTCAGAAAAGGTCTCTCTGAAGCCCTTAAGGATGTCATGGTGGGATTTCCTATGCCTGCTGGTCTGAATGAGTCTATGTCTTTGGCCATTCAGATCGGTCGACGCTTGCGCGAGCGTAAATCTGTGCACCATTTGGCGGTATTACCTGAGCTTAAACCTGAGCCTATGCAGTGCGATAGGACTTTGACCAGAGTTGAACGGCAAGAACACAGACGTCTGAATGGGCTGTGTTTCTACTGTGGTGATTCCACTCATGCTATCTCTGATTGTCCTAAGCGCACTAAGCGGTTCGCTAGGTCTGCCACCATTGGTACGGTACAGTCAAAATTTCTTCTGTCTGTTACCTTGATCTGCTCTTTGTCATCGTATTCTGTCATGGCATTTGTGGACTCAGGCGCTGCTCTGAATTTGATGGACTTGGAGTATGCTAGGCGTTGTGGGTTTTTCTTGGAGCCCTTGCAGTTTCCTATTCCATTGAGAGGAATTGATGCTACTCTTTTGGCCAAGAATAAGCCTCAGTACTGGACCCAGCTGACCATGTGCATGGCTCCTGCACATCAGGAGGTTATTCGCTTTCTGGTGTTGCATAATCTGCATGATATGGTCGTGTTGGGGTTGCCATGGCTACAAGTCCATAATCCAGTATTAGATTGGAAATCCATGTCTGTGTCCAGCTGGGGTTGTCAGGGGGTACATGGTGATGTCCCATTTCTGACTATTTTGTCATCCACCCCTTCTGAGGTTCCTGAGTTCTTGTCTGATTACCGGGATTTATTTGATGAGCCCAAGTTCGATACCCTACCTCCGCATAGGGATTGTGATTGTGCTATCGATTTGATTCCTGGTAGTAAATTCCCAAAAGGTCGACTGTTTAATTTATCTGTGCCTGAGCACACCGCTATGCGGAGTTATGTGAAGGAGTCTTTGGAGAAGGGGCATATTCGCCCGTCATCGTCGCCATTAGGAGCAGGGTTCTTTTTTGTAGCCAAGAAGGATGGTTCACTGAGACCTTGTATAGATTACCGCCTTCTAAATAAGATCACGGTTAAATTTCAGTACCCCTAGCCATTGTTATCTGATTTGTTTGCTCGGATTAAGGGGGCTAGTTGGTTCACCAAGATAGATCTTCGTGGTGCGTATAATCTTGTGCGTATTAAGCGAGGCGATGAGTGGAAAACTGCATTTAATACACCCGAGGGCCATTTTGAGTATCTAGTAATGCCATTCGGACTTGCCAATACTCCATCAGTGTTTCAGTCCTTTATGCATGACATCTTCCGAGAGTACCTGGATAAATTCCTGATTGTGTACTTAGATGACATTTTGATCTTCTCGGATGATTGGGAGTCTCATGTGAAGCAGGTCAGAACGGTGTTTCAGGTCCTGCGTGCTAATTCTTTGTTTGTGAAGGGATCAAAGTGTCTCTTTGGTGTTCAGAAGGTTTCATTTTTGGGGTTCATCTTTTCCCCTTCTACTATCGAGATGGACCCTGTTAAGGTCCAAGCCATCCATAATTGGACTCAGCCGACATCTCTGAAAAGTCTGCAAAAGTTCCTGGGCTTTGCTAATTTTTATCGTCGCTTCATCTGCAATTTTTCTAGTATTGCTAAACCATTGACCGATTTGACCAACAAAGGTGCTGATTTGGTCAATTGGTCTTCTGCTGCGGTGGAAGCTTTTCAAGAGTTGAAGCGTCGTTTTTCTTCTGCCCCTGTGTTGTGTCAACCAGATGTTTCGCTTCCGTTCCAGGTCGAGGTTGATGCTTCTGAGATTGGAGCAGGGGCTGTTTTGTCGCAGAGAAGTTTTGATTGCTCGGTGATAAAACCATGCGCCTTCTTTTCCAGGAAGTTTTCGCCTGCTGAGCGAAATTATGATGTTGGCAATCGAGAGTTGCTGGCCATGAAGTGGGCATTCGAGGAGTGGCGTCATTGGCTTGAAGGAGCTAAGCATCGCGTGGTGGTCTTGACTGATCATAAGAACTTGACTTATCTCGAGTCCGCCAAGCGGTTGAATCCTAGACAAGCTCGTTGGTCGTTGTTTTTTGCCCGTTTTGACTTTGTGATTTCATACCTTCCGGGCTCTAAAAATGTGAAGGCGGATGCTCTGTCTAGGAGTTTTGTGCCCGACTCTCCGGGTGTATCTGAGCCGGCGGGTATCCTCAAAGAGGGAGTAATTGTGTCTGCCATCTCCCCTGATTTGCGGCGGGTGCTGCAAAAATTTCAGGCTAATAAACCTGATCGTTGCCCAGCGGAGAAACTGTTTGTCCCTGATAGGTGGACGAATAAAGTTATCTCTGAGGTTCATTGTTCGGTGTTGGCTGGTCATCCTGGAATCTTTGGTACCAGAGAGTTAGTGGCTAGATCCTTTTGGTGGCCATCTCTGTCGCGGGATGTGCGTACTTTTGTGCAGTCCTGTGGGATTTGTGCTCGGGCTAAGCCCTGCTGTTCTCGTGCCAGTGGGTTGCTTTTGCCCTTGCCGGTCCCGAAGAGGCCTTGGACACATATCTCTATGGATTTTATTTCAGATCTTTCCATCTCTCAAAAGATGTCAGTCATTTGGGTGGTCTGTGATCGCTTCTCTAAGATGGTCCATTTGGTACCCTTGTCTAAATTGCCTTCCTCCTCTGATTTGGTGCCATTGTTTTTCCAGCATGTGGTTCATTTACATGGCATTCCAGAGAGTATCGTTTCTGACAGAGGTTCCTAGTTTGTTTCGAGGTTTTGGCGAGCCTTTTGTGGTAGGATGGGCATTGACTTGTCTTTTTCCTCGGCTTTCCATCCTCAGACTAATGGCCAGACCGAACGAACCAATCAGACCTTGGAAACATATCTGAGATGCTTTGTTTCTGCTGATCAGGATGACTGGGTGTCCTTTTTGCCTTTGGCTGAGTTCGCCCTTAATAATCGGGCCAGCTCGGCTACCTTGGTTTCACCGTTTTTCTGCAACTCTGGGTTCCATCCTCGTTTCTCTTCAGGGCAGGTTGAGTCTTCGGACTGTCCTGGTGTGGATACTGTGGTGGACAGGTTGCAGCAGATTTGGACTCATGTAGTGGACAATCTGACTTTGTCCCAGGAGAAGGCTCAACGTTTCGCTAACCGCAGGCGCTGTGTGGGTCCCCGACTTCGGGTTGGGGACTTGGTTTGGTTATCTTCTCGTCATATTCCTGTGAAGGTTTCCTCTCCTAAGTTTAAACCTCGTTTTATTGGTCCGTATAGGATTTCTGAGGTTCTTAATCCTGTGTCTTTTCGTCTGACCCTTCCAGATTCTTTTTCCATACATAACGTATTCCATAGGTCATTGTTGCGGAGATACATGGCACCTATGGTTCCATCTGTTGATCCTCCTGCCCCGGTTTTGGTGGAGGGGGAGTTGGAGTATATTGTGGAGAAGATTTTGGATTCTCGTGTTTCAAGGCGGAAACTCCAGTATCTGGTTAAGTGGAAGGGTTATGCTCATGAAGAATATTCCTGGGTCTTTGCCTCTGATGTCCATGCTCCCGATCTTGTTCGTGCCTTTCATATGGCTCATCCTGGTCGTCCTGGGAGCTCTGGTGAGGGTTCGGTGACCACTCCTCAAGGGGGGGGTACTGTTGTGAATTCTGTGGCAGAGCTCCCTCCTGTGGTCACAAGTGGTACTTCGGCTGGTTCTCTCTGTGAGCTTCCGTTGGTGGAGGAAAGTGGTACTGCGGCTTCTGAGTTTCCTTCCTCAGGTGATGTGGTGAAGTCGTTAGGTGCTGCTTTATTTAACTCCACCTAGTGCTTTGATCCTGGCTTCCAGTCAATGTTCTAGTATTGGACCTGTTTCCTCCTGGATCGTTCCTGTGGCCTGCTGCTCTGCATAGCTAAGTTCCTCTTTGCTATTTGTTTGCTGTTTTTTTCTGTCCAGCTTGTCAATTTGTTTTTTACTGCTTGCTGTAAGCTCTGGGACACAGAGGGTGTACCTCCGTGCCGTTAGTTCGGTACGGAGGGTCTTTTTGCCCCCTTTGCGTGGTTTTTGTAGGGTTTTGTGTTGACCGCAAAGTTACCTTTCCTATCCTCGCTCTGTTCAGAAAGTTGGGCCTCACTTTGCTAAATCTATTTCATCTCTACGTTTGTCTTTTCATCTTAACTCACAGTCATTATATGTAACATAGTAACATAGTAACATAGTTAGTAAGGCCGAAAAAAGACATTTGTCCATCCAGTTCAGCCTATATTCCATCATAATAAATCCCCAGATCTACGTCCTTCTACAGAACCTAATAATTGTATGATACAATATTGTTCTGCTCCAGGAAGACATCCAGGCCTCTCTTGAACCCCTCGACTGAGTTCGCCATCACCACCTCCTCAGGCAAGCAATTCCAGATTTTCACTGCCCTAACAGTAAAGAATCCTCTTCTATGTTGGTGGAAAAACCTTCTCTCCTCCAGACGCAAAGAATGCCCCCTTGTGCCCGTCACCTTCCTTGGTATAAACAGATCCTCAGCGAGATATTTGTATTGTCCCCTTATATACTTATACATGGTTATTAGATCGCCCCTCAGTCGTCTTTTTTCTAGACTAAATAATCCTAATTTCGCTAATCTATCTGGGTATTGTAGTTCTCCCATCCCCTTTATTAATTTTGTTGCCCTCCTTTGTACTCTCTCTAGTTCCATTATATCCTTCCTGAGCACCGGTGCCCAAAACTGGACACAGTACTCCATGTGCGGTCTAACTAGGGATTTGTACAGAGGCAGTATAATGCTCTCATCATGTGTATCCAGACCTCTTTTAATGCACCCCATGATCCTGTTTGCCTTGGCAGCTGCTGCCTGGCACTGGTTGCTCCAGGTAAGTTTATCATTAACTAGGATCCCCAAGTCCTTCTCCCTGTCAGATTTACCCAGTGGTTTCCCATTCAGTGTGTAATGGTGATATTGATTCCTTCTTCCCATGTGTATAACCTTACATTTATCATTGTTAAACCTCATCTGCCACCTTTCAGCCCAAGTTTCCAACTTATCCAGATCCATCTGTAGCAGAATACTATCTTCTCTTGTATTAACTGCTTTACATAGTTTTGTATCATCTGCAAATATTGATATTTTGCTGTGTAAACCTTCTACCAGATCATTAATGAATATGTTGAAGAGAACAGGTCCCAATACTGACCCCTGCGGTACCCCACTGGTCACAGCGACCCAGTTAGAGACTATACCATTTATAACCACCCTCTGCTTTCTATCACTAAGCCAGTTACTAACCCATTTACACACATTTTCCCCCAGACCAAGCATTCTCATTTTGTGTACCAACCTCTTGTGCGGCACGGTATCAAACGCTTTGGAAAAATCGAGATATACCACGTCCAATGACTCACCGTGGTCCAGCCTATAGCTTACCTCTTCATAAAAACTGATTAGATTGGTTTGACAGGAGCGATTTCTCATAAACCCATGCTGATATGGAGTTAAACAGTTATTCTCATTGAGATAATCCAGAATAACATCCCTCAGAAACCCTTCAAATATTTTACCAACAATAGAGGTTAGACTTACTGGCCTATAATTTCCAGGTTCACTTTTAGAGCCCTTTTTGAATATTGGCACCACATTTGCTATGCGCCAGTCCTGCGGAACAGACCCTGTCGCTATAGAGTCCCTAAAAATAAGAAATAATGGTTTATCTATTACATTACTTAGTTCTCTTAGTACTCGTGGGTGTAT
This sequence comes from Ranitomeya imitator, assembly GCF_032444005.1. NCBI lineage: Eukaryota > Metazoa > Chordata > Amphibia > Anura > Dendrobatidae > Ranitomeya > Ranitomeya imitator. Next base: position 265,890,433 of record NC_091282.1, read on the forward strand.
GCCATCCGGACCCGGAGATTTATCTATTTTAATCTTATTTAGCCGATTTCGCACCTCTTCTTGGGTTAGATTGGTGACCTTTAATATAGGGTTTTCATTGTTTCTTGGGATTTCACCTAGCATTTCATTTTCCACCGTGAATACCGTGGAGAAGAAGGTGTTTAATATGTTAGCTTTTTCCTCGTCATCTACAACCATTCTTTCCTCACTATTTTTTAAGGGGCCTACATTTTCAGTTTTTATTCTTTTACTATTGATATAGTTGAAGAACAGTTTGGGGTTAGTTTTACTCTCCTTAGCAATGTGCTTCTCTGTTTCCTTTTTGGCAGCTTTAATTAGTTTTTTAGATAAAGTATTTTTCTCCCTATAGTTTTTTAGAGCTTCAATGGTGCCATTCTGCTTTAGTAGTGCAAATGCTTTCTTTTTACTGTTAATTGCCTGTCTTACTTCTTTGTTTAGCCACATTGGGTTTTTCCTATTTCTAGTCCTTTTATTCCCACAAGGTATAAACCGCTTACACTGCCTATTTAGGATGTTCCTAAACATTTCCCATTTATTATCTGTATTCTTATTTCTGAGGATATTGTCCCAGTCTACCAGATTAAGGGCATCTCTAAGCTGGTCAAACTTTGCCTTCCTAAAGTTCAGTGTTTCTTTGACTCCCTGACAAGTCCCCCTAGTGAAAGACAGGCGAAACTGCACAATATTGTGGTCGCTATTTCCTAGATGCCCAACCACCTGCAGATTTGTTATTCTGTCAGGTCAATTAGATAGTATTAGGTTTTAAAGTGCTGCTCCTCTGGTTGGATTCTGCACCAATTGTGAAAGATAATTTTTCTTGGTTATTAGCAGAAACCTGTTGCCTTTATGGGTTTCACAGGTTTCTGCTTCCCAGTTAATATCCGGGTAGTTAAAGTCCCCCATAACCAGGACCTCATTATGGGTTGCAGCTTCATCTATCTGCTTTAGAAGTAGACTTTCCATGGTTTCTGTTATATTTGGGGGTTTGTAACAGACCCCAATGAGAATTTTGTTACCATTTTTCCCTCCATGAATTTCGACCCATATGGACTCGACATCCTCATTTCCTTCGCTAATATCCTCCCTTAAAGTGGACTTTAGACAAGACTTTACATAGAGACAAACCCCTCCTCCTCTCCGATTTTTACGATCCTTTCTAAACAGACTGTAACCCTGTAAGTTAACTGCCCAGTCATAGCTTTCATCTAACCATGTCTCGGTTATTCCCACTATGTCAAAGTTACCTGTAGATATTTCTGCTTCTAGTTCTTCTATCTTGTTTGTCAGGCTTCTGGCGTTTGCGAGCATGCAGTTTAGAGGATTTTGTTTTGTTCCAATCTCCTCGCTGTGGATTGTTTTAGAAATGTTCTTACCTCCCATCTGAGTATATTTTCCTGGGTCTTCTTTGTTCAAGTCTAATGTTTTTCTTCCCGTCCCCTCTTCTTCTAGTTTAACGCCCTCCTGATGAGTGTAGCGAGTCTTCTGGCGAATGTGTGTTTCCCAGGTTTGTTGAGGTGTAGTCCGTCTCTGGCGAGGAGTCCATCGTACCAGTAATTCACACCGTGGTCCAGGAATCCGAATCCTTGTTGTCTGCACCATCGTCTTGTCCAGTTGTTTGCATCAAGGATCCTGTTCCATCTCCTGGTGCCATGCCCGTCTACTGGAAGGATAGAAGAAAAAACTACCTGTGCATCCAGTTCCTTTACTTTCTTCCCCAACTCTTCAAAGTCTTTGCAGATTGTCGGTAGGTCCTTCCTTGCCGTGTCATTGGTGCCAACATGTATCAGAAGAAATGGGTGGACGTCCTTGGAGCTGAAGAGCTTTGGTATCCTATCGGTCACATCCTTGATCATCGCACCTGGAAGGCAGCATACTTCTCTAGCCGTTATGTCCGGTCTGCAGATGGCTGCTTCTGTGCCTCTCAGTAGTGAGTCTCCCACCACCACCACTCTTCGTTGCTTCTTGGCTGTACTTTTTGCTGTCACTTGTTGCTGTGTGCCCTTTTCTTTTTTGCTTGCTGGTATTGCTTCATCCTTAGGTGTGCCATCTTCATCCTCTACAAAGATTTGATATCGGTTCTTCAGTTGTGTGGTTGGTGATTTCTCCATGGTCTTCTTCTTTTGGTCACATGCTTCCACTCATCTGCTTTTGGAGGTTCTCTGACACTTTTTTCACCTTCTGTGACCAGTAGAGATGCTTCTGTTCTGTCTAGAAAGTCTTCATTCTCTTTGATGAGTTTCAAAGTTGCTATTCTTTCTTCCAGACCCCGCACCTTTTCCTCTAAAAGGGCCACTAGTCTACACTTCTGACAGGTGAAATTTGATTCTTCTTCTGGTCAATCTGTGAACATGTAGCACATGCTGCAGCTCACCATGTAGGTTGTCACATCTGCCATGTTGCTCCTAGATCCTGCTGACTTGCTGTGTGTTTTCCTTCTTGTGTAATCTACTCAGCCAAGCTCTCTTGCAATAATGTCCTACAGGCAAAAAGTTTGTGGGGGCTGCCTTTTCCTTTGGGATATTTCTCTGAGGCAAGGTAGGCTTATTTTCTATCTTCAGGCTAGCTAGTTTCTCAGGCCGTGCCGAGTTGCATAGGGAGCGTTAGGCGCAATCCACGGCTGCCTTTAGTGTGGTTTGAGAGGATTAGGGATTGCGGTCAACAGAGTTCCCACGTCTCAGAGCTCGTTCTTGTTTTTTGGGTTATTTCCAGGTCACTGTATGTGCGCTGACCTCTATGTCCATTGTGGTACTGAATTACCTTTCATAACACACCAACAAAGCACCCCCACACCATCACACCTCCTCCTCCATGCTTCATGGTGGGAACCAGGCATGTAGAGTCCTTCCGTTCACCTTTTCTGGGTCACACAAAGACTTGGTGGTTGGAACCAAAGATCTCAAATTTGGACTCATCAGACCCAAGCACAGATCTCCACTGGTCTAATGTCCATTCCTTGTGTTCTTCAGCCCAAACATGTTTCTTCTGCTCTTTGCTGTCCTTAGCAGTGGTTTCCTAGCAGCTATTTTACCATGAAGGCCTGCTGCACAAAGTCTCCTCTTAACAGTTGTTGTAGAGATGTGTCTGCTGCTACAACTCTGTGTGGCATTGACCTGGTCTCTAATCTGAACTGCTGTTAACCTGCGATTTCTGAGGCTGGTGACTCGGATAAACTTATCCTCAGAAGCAGAGTTGACTCTTGGTCTTCCTTTCCTGGGGCGGTCCTCATGTGAGCCAGTTTCTTTGTAGAGCTTGATGGTTTTTGCCACTGCACTTGGGGACACTTTCAAAGTTTTCCCAATATTTTGGACTGACTGACTTTCATTTCTTAAAGTAATGATGGCCACTCGTTTTTCTTTACTTAGCTGCTTTTTTCTTGCCATAATAGACATTCTAACAGTCTATTCAGTAGGACTATCAGCTGTTTATCAACCAAACTTCTGCACAACACAACTGATGGTCCCAACCCAATTTATAAGGCAAGAAATCCCACTTATTAACCCCTTAATCCCATATGACGTACTATCCCGTCCAGGTGACCTGGGACTTAATTCCCATGGACGGGATAGTACGTCATATGCGATCGGCCGCGCTCACGGGGGGAGCGCGGCCGATCGCGGCCGGGTGTCAGCTGCCTATCGCAGCTGACATCCGGCACTATGTGCCAGGAGCGGTCACGGACCGCTCCCGGCACATTAACCCCCGGCACACCGCGATCAAAGATGATCGCGGTGTGCCGGCGGTGCAGGGAAGCATCGCGCAGGGAGGGGGCGCCCTGCGGGCTTCCCTGAGACGATCGGTACACGGTGATGTGCTCACCGTGTACCGAGCGTCTTCTCCCTGCAGTCCCCGGATCCAAAATGGCCGCCGGGCTGCATCCGGGTCCTGCAGGGAGCACTTCCGGGTCAGGATCAGGCTGCAGCTGCAGCTCTAATCCTGCCCGGCTGTATGTCAGATCACCGATCTGATAGAGTGCTGTGCACACTGTCAGATCGGTGATCTGTGATGTCCCCCCCTGGGACAAAGTGAAAAAGTTAAAAAAAAAATTTCCACACTTGTAAAAAAAAAAATAAAAAAAAAATTCCTAAATAAAGCAGAAAAAAAAAAATATTATTCCCATAAATACATTTCTTTACATAAAAAAAAAACAAAAAAACAATAAAAGTACACATATTTAGTATCGCCGCGTCCGTAACGACCCGACCTATAAAACTGGCCCACTAGTTAACCCCTTCAGTGAACACCGTAAGAAAAAAAAAAAAAAAACGAGCCAAAAAACAACGCTTTATTATCATAACGCTGAACAAAGAGTGGAATAACACGCGATCAAAAAGACGGATATAAATAACCATGTTACCTCTGAAAACGTCATCTTGTCCCGCAAAAAACGAGCCGCCATATAGCATCATAACCAAAAAAATAAAAAAGTTATAGTCCTCTGAATAAAGCGATGCCAAAATAATTATTTTTTCTATAAAATAGCTTTTATCGTATAAAAGCGCCAAAACATAAAAAAAATGATATAAATGAGGTGTCGCTGTAATCGTACTGACCCGAAGAATAAAACTGCTTCATCAATTTTACCAAACGCGGAACGGTATAAACGCCTCCCCCAAAAGAAATTCATGAATAGCTGGTTTTTGGTCATTCTGCCTCACAAAAAAATCGGAATAAAAAGCGATCAAAAACTGTCACGTGTCCGAAAATGTAACCGATAAAAACGTCAACTCGTCCCGCAAAAAACAAGACCTCACATGACTCTGTGGACCAAAATATGGAAAAATTATAGGTCTCAAAATGTGGAGACGCAAAAACTTTTTTGCTATAAAAAGCGTCTTTTAGTGTGTGACGGCTGCCAATCATAAAAATCCGCTAAAAAACTCGCTATAAAAGTAAATCAAACCCCCCTTCATCACCCCCTTAGTTAGGCTAGGTTCACATTGCGTTAATGGGTTAACGCTAACGGACAGCGTTGCACGGCGAAAATGTCACAATTAACGCCGTGCAACGGGTCCGTTAGCACAACCATTGACAGCAATGTGATTTTCAGGTGTAGCGCATCGCTAGAGCGTGCCATTTTCGGCTCGCGCTAGCAAGGTGCCATTCTTTTGTGGCGCGCCTCAGACGCTGCTTGCAGCGTCCGCGGCGCGCCCGAGGTCCGATCCCCGATCTTCCAGAGCGGGGGCGTTAACGCGACCACTAAACACGACACCTAAAAAGACATTGTGTTAGCGCAATCCGCTAGTGCTAAACGGATTTCCCTAACGCAATGTGAACCTAGCCTTAGGGAAAAATAATAAAATAAAAAAAAATGTATTTATTTCCATTTTCCGGTTAGGGTTAGGGTTAGGGTTAGGGTTAGGGCTAGGGTTGGGGCTAGGGTTAGGGTTTGGATTACATTTACGGTTGGGATTAGGATTGGGATTAGAATTAGGGGTGTGTCTGGGTTAGGTGTGTGGTTAGGGTTACAGTTGGGATTAGGGTTAGTGGTGCGTTTGGATTAGGGTTTCATTTATAATTGGGGGGTTTCCACTGTTTAGACACATCAGGGGCTCTCCAAACGCGACATGGCGTCCGATCTCAATTCCAGCCAATTCTGCATTGAAAAAGTAAAACAGTGCTCCTTCACTTCCGAGCTCTCCCGTGCGCCCAAACAGGGGTTTACCCCAACATATGGGGTATCAGCGTACTCGAGACAAATTGGACAACAACTTTTTGGGTCCAAGTTCTCTTGTTATCCTTGGGAAAATAAAAATTTGGGGGGCTAAAAATCATTTTTGTGGGAAAAAAAAGGATTTTTATTTTCACGGCTCTGCGTTGTAAACTGTAGTGAAACACTTGGGGGTTCAAAGTTTTCACAACACATCTAGATAAGTTCCATGGGAGGTCTAGTTTCCAATATGGGGTCACTTGTGGGTGGTTTCTACTGTTTGGGTACATCAGGGGCTCTGCAAATGCAACGTGACGCCTGCAGACCAATCCATCTAAGTCTGCATTCCAAATGGCGCTCCTTCCCTTCCGAGCTCTGCCATGAGCCCAAACAGTGGTTCCCCCCCACATATGGGGTATCAGCGTACTCAGGACAAATTGAACAACAACTTTTGGGGTCCAATTTATTCTGTTACCCTTGTAAAAATACAAAGCTGGGGGCTAAAAAATCATTTTTGTGAAAAAAAAAAGAATTTTTATTTTCACGGGTCTGCGTTATAAACTGTAGTGAAACACTTAGGGGTTCAAAGTTCTCACAACACATCTAGATAAGTTCCATGGGAGGTCTAGTTTCTAATATGGGGTCACTTGTGGGGGGTTTGTACTGTTTGGGTACATCAGGGGCTCTGCAAATGCAACGTGACTCCTGCAGACCAATCCATCTAAGTCTGCATTCCAAATGGCGCTCCTTCCCTTCCGAGCTCTGCCATGCGCCCAAACAGTGGTTCCCCCCCACATATGGGGTATCAGCGTACTCAGGACAAATTGGACAACAACTTTTGGGGTCCAATTTATTATGTTACCCTTGTGAAAATACAAAACTGGGGGCTAAAAAATTTTTGCGAAAAAAAATAAATTTATTTTAACGGCTCTGCGTTATAAACTGTAGTGAAACACTTGGGGGTTCAAAGCACATCTAGATAAGTTCCTTAGAGGGTCTAGCTTCCAAAATGGTGTCACTTGTGGGGGTTTTTAATGTTTAGGCACATCAGGGGCTCTCCAAACCAACATGGCGTCCCATCTTAATTCCAGTCAATTTTGCATTGAAAAGTCAAATGGCGCTCCTTCCCTTCCGAGCTCTGCTATGCACCCAAAAAGTGGTTTACCCCCACATATGGGGTATCGTCGCACTCAGGACAAATTGCACAACAACTTTTGTGGTCTAATTTCTTCTCTTACCCTTGGGAAAATAAAAAATTGGGGGCGAAAAGATCATTTTTGTGAAAAAATAAGATTTTTTATTTTTACGGCTCTGCATTATAAACTTCTGTGAAGCACTTGTTGGGTCAAAGTGCTCACCACACATCTAGATAAGTTCCTTAAGGGGTCTACTTTTCAAAATGGTGTCACTTGTGAGGGGTTCCAATGTTTAGGCACATCAGGGGCTCTCCAAACGCAACATGGCGTCCCATCTCAATTCCAGTCAATTTTGCATTGAAAAGTCAAATGGCGCTCCTTTCCTTCCGAGCTCTGCCATGCGCCCAAACAGTGGTTTACCCCCACATATGGGGTATCGTCGCACTCAGGACAAATTGCACAACAACTTTTGTGGTCTAATTTCTTCTCTTACCCTTGGGAAAATAAAAAATTGGTGGCGAAAAGATTATTTTTGTGAAAAAATATGATTTTTTATTTTTACGGCTCTGCATTATAAACTTCTGTGAAGCACTTGTTGGGTCAAAGTGCTCACCACACCTCTAGATAAGTTCCTTAAGGGGTCTACTTTCCAAAATGGTGTCACTTGTGGGGATTTCAATGTTTAGGCACATCAGGGGCTCTCCAAACGCAACATGGCATCCCATCTCAATTCCAGTCAATTTTGCATTGAAAAGTAAAATGGCGCTCCTTCCCTTCCGAGCTCTGCCATACGCCCAAACAATGGTTTACACCCATATACGGGGTATCAGCGTACTCAGGACAAATTGGCCAACAATTTTTGAGGTTCAATTTCTTCTCTTACTCTTGGGAAAATAAAAAATTGGGGGCGAAAAGATCATTTTTGTGAAAAAATATGATTTTTTATTTTTACGGCTCTGCATTATAAACTTCTGTGAAGCAATTGGTGGGTCAAAGTGGTCACCACACATCTAGATAAGTTCCTTAGGGTGTCTACTTTCCAAAATGGTGTCACTTGTGGGGGGTTTCAATGTTTAGGCACATCAGTGGCTCTCCAAACGCAACATGGTGTCCCATCTCAATTCCTGTCAATTTTGCATTTAAAAGTCAAATGGCGCTCCTTCCCTTCCGAGCTCTGCCATGCGCCCAAACAGTGGTTTACCCCCACATATGGGGTATCAGCGTACTCAGTACAGATTGTACAACAATGTTTGGCATCCATTTTATCCTGTTACCCTTGGTAAAATAAAACAAATTGGAGCTGAAATAAATTTTGTGTGAAAAAAAGTTAAATATTCATTTTTATTTAAACATTCCAAAAATTCCTGTGAAACCCCTGAAGGGTTAATAAACTTCTTGAATGTGGTTTTGAGCACCTTGAGGGGTGCAGTTTTTAGAATGGTGTCACACTTGGGTATTTTCTATCATATAGACCCCTCAAAATGACATCAAATGAGATGTGGTCCCTAAAAAAAAATGGTGTTGTAAAAATGAGAAATTGCTGGTCAACTTTGAACCCTTATAACTCCCTAACAAAAAAAAATTTTGGTTCCAAAATTGTGCTGATGTAAAGGAGACATGTGGGAAATGTTACTTATTAAGTATTTTGCGTGACATATCTCTGTGATTTAAGGGCATAAAAATTTAAAGTTGGAAAATTGCGAAATTTTCAAAATTTTCGCCAAATTTCTGTTTTTTTCACAAATAAACGCAAGTTATATCGAATAAATGTTACTACTAAAATGAAGTACAATATGTCATGAGAAAACAATGTCAGAATCGCCAAGATCCGTTGAAGCGTTCCAGAGTTATAACCTCATAAAGGGACAGTGGTCAGAATTGTAAAAATTGGCCCGGTCATTAACGTGCAAACCACCCTCGGGGCTTAAGGGGTTAAACCTGAAATTCAAGGGAAAAGAAAGCGGTCACTAGGGAGCACTGTGAGGGTCAAATTTAGAATTGAAAGCAAAAGGTCCACCGCAGCTCCAGCCGTTAACCTTCTAGGAGGATACAAAATGCAGTAAATAGTAATAACGGTCCTAGGAGCGCTGGAAATGAGACCAAAACAAGGATTTTAGTGTTGAACCACAATGCGTTTCAACGGTTAAACCGTCTTCATCAGGTGGAACTTCCACCTGATGAAGACGGTTTAACCGTTGAAACGCGTTGTGGTTCAACACTAAAATCCTTGTTTTGGTCTCATTTCCAGTGCTCCTAGGACCGTTATTACTATTTACTGCACTTATTAAACCTGAAAGAGCACACCTGTGAAGTGAAAACTATTCCTGGTGACTACCTCTTGAAGCTCATCAGGAGAATGCTAAGAGTGTGCAAAGCAGTCATGAAAGCAAAAGGTGGCTACTTTGAGGAACCTAGAATATAAGACATATTTTCAGTTGTTTCACACTTTTTTGTTAAGTATATAATTCCACATGTGTTAATTCATAGTTTTCATGCCTTCAGTGTGAATGTACAATTTTCATAGTCATGAAAATACAGAAAAATCTTTAAATGAGAAGATGTGTCCAAACTTTTGGTCTGTACTGTAAGTATATGTACGAAAATACAAGCAGTATGCTTACTTCACTCATGAATAAGAGGTAACGGGGCACTTTGTCTCAATGACAACCCCTTATTGGGACCCCCCTCCAACAGGACATGATAGTCTTATGATTATTGTGACTCTTTGTATCATTTCTACTCTTCCTCATCCCCTTACAAATCTCTCATCATTCATAGTTATTATGAAATACTTCCCTCTAGATGTTGGAGTTTATAACAGCTTCCATGCTTGGTAAATTCACTGAAAATATTATGTCCTGGATCCCTGCAATAATGGTACAACTAAATTCACTGACTATTCCAATTGGAGTAATATCTAAAATATTTCTTATTTTATCTGATTAAAAGTCCCAAGTAATTCCTAAATAAACATAGAAAAGTGAATTCCCCAACAATTGATTAAAGAGGAACAATATTGTTACCCTACTTAACCCCTTAGCGACCGCCGATACGCCTTTTAACGGCGGCCGCTAAGGGTACTTAAACCACAGCGCCGTTAATTAACGGCACTGTGGAAAAAGTAAATAGCGTCCCCCAGAGTCGGATTTTCTCCGGGGTCTCGGCTACCGAGGGTAGCCGAGACCCCAGAGGAAATGATTCGGGGGGGGTTTTACCCTCCCCACATTTGCGATCGCCGGTAATTAACCGTTTACCGGCGATCGCAAAAAAAAAAAAAAAAGCGATCTCTTTTTAATTTCTCTGTCCTCCGATGTGATCGCACATCGGAGGACAGAGAAAAGGGGTCCCAGGTGGCCCCCCAATACTCATCTATCTCCCCCGGTGCTCCTCGTGGCTCCCGGTGGGCGCCGCCATCTTAAAAATGGCGGGCGCATGCGCAGTGTGCCCGCCGGCTGGCCCCGCGAGAATCTTTGGGGTCTCGGCTGCCGGGGGTAGCCGAGACCCCAAAGAGCATGATCGGGGTCGGTTTTACCGACCCCTGTTTTGCTATCGCCGGTAATTAACTGTTTACCGGCGACCGCAAAAAAAAAATAAAAAAAGTAAACTGTAATTCTCTGTCCTCTGATGTGATCGCACATCAGAGGACAGAGAAATAGGGGGATTCGGGGACCCTACAATACTCACCTGCGTCCCTGGATCCTCCTGCTGCTCCTCCTGGCCGCCGGCAAAAGAAAATGGCGGGCGCATGCGCAGTGCGCCCGCCATCTGTCTCCATCTGCTGGCCGGCAGGTGAACAGCAGTTGGGGCTAAAATTAGGGTTAGGGGTAGGGTTAGGGGTAGGGTTAGGGGTAGGGTTAGGGCTAGGGTTAGGGGTTGGGTTAGGGTTAGGGGTAGGGTCAGGGTTAGGGGTAGGGTTAGGGTTAGGGTTAGGGTTAGGGTTAGGGCTAGGGTTAGGGCTAGGGCTAGGGTTAGGGCTAGGGTTAGGGCTAAATTTAGGGTTAGGGTTGGGGCTAAATTTAGGGTTAGGCTTCTTTCACACTTACGTCGGTACAGGGCCATCGCAATGCGTCGGCCCGACATACCGACGCACGTTGTGAAAATTGTGCACAACGTGGGCAGCGGCTGTAGTTTTTCAATGCATCCGCTGCCCAATCTATGTCCTGGGGAGGAGGGGGCGGAGTTACCGCCACGCATGTGCGGTCAGAAATGGCGGATGCGATGTACAAAAAAAGTTTAATTGAACATTTTTTTGTGCCGACGGTCCGCCAAAACACAACTGATCCAGTGCACGACGGACGCGACGTATGGCCATCCGTCACGATCCGTCGGCAATACAAATCTATGAGCAAAAAACGCATCCTGCGGGCACATTTGCAGGATCCGTTTCTTCTCCAAAACGACGGATTGCGGCGGATGCCAAACGACGCAAGTGTGAAAGTATATAACCGAAACAAAACTACTTGAAAATATAACCAATAACACAAAAATTATAAAACCAAATATTTTATTGAATAATATAAAGACACTAACAAACAAGACACAGAAAAACAGAGGAGGCACAAAAAATATATAGTAATAGATCTATAATAATTCTACACAAGGATCATTTGTAGTAGTATATCTAATGTATAATAAATATTATTATGTCCTTGTCTACTAATAATATATTTGTATAAATATGAGCAACAACAAGAGACCACCACTAAAACAAGAGAGAGGGGGGAGAAAGAAAGAAAAAAAAAAAGGGGGAACAATATAACGGTGCTTTTAAAAGTAATTAAAGTATGCAATGCACCATATTAGTAACAATAGACAAAAAAAGGGGGGGAAAAGGGGAGGGGGGGTTGGGTGGTTTTGTTTTGGATTTACAATGTATACGGTATAATACCAATGAGGTCCCTGTATAACAATTTCTATTGCTCCGGTATAAGATGCAGAGTGCTTGATATATACAGTATAATACCAATAAAGTCCCTATATAACAATTCCTGTAATCCAGGTATAAAGTGCACCATGCAAGAGTGCTTGAAACAAAAAAATGATCCCTGTTAAAGGTACAATACCTATACAGTTTCCATATCACAATCTCTGTGGGATCCAATAAGTATTAAGGTGCATAGTGCATGTGGTGGACCTTACCGGTGCTCATGTTGGCGTTCCTGTGCCTTAACCTCGCACTCCAACGCGCGTTTCGCAGCACGTTGCTTCTTCAGGGAGAGATATAGGGTAAGTATACTGCCCGCTCTTATATATGCTATGCACAGGGTTTAAGCCAATCACGGCACTATAGGCGGCGCATCCTATGCCGCCGCAGCGTCGGCGTTCCCGGCACATGACCCGCGGCAGCGTCACCAAGAGGCGCCGAGGCGCCGCCAGTGACGTCGCAAGCGGATCACGCGACCGGGCCCGCCCGCCCCGGACACAGAGGATGCGCACAAGTGCTGTAACCGCCATACCTGTAATGGGCAACTGTAAGGGCAAGCAATCTATTAGTGATACTGTAAGCGGCGCATCTCACATCATCGGGGTGGCAGCGTCCCCGGCACATGACCCGCGGCCACGTCACAAGGAGGTGCCAAAGCGCCGCCTGCAATGCCGCAAGCGGATCACGCGACTAGGGCCGCCCACCCGGTCACAGAGGATGCGCACGAGTATCATAGCCGCCATGTTGGAACTGGGCAAATTGAAGGGCAATCACGTCTGAATCATAAAAAATGGTATGAGATAATGAAAAGTGCGATACCGTTCGGCACATCGCACGCCACCACGGCGACCGCGACCCACCGCGCATACCCACAGCAGCACCGCAAAAAAAACCGCATATGCGCTATCCGCGATGCCACCGCGGGAACCACAGTGGGGCACACACGCAGTGGGAGCGCGAGACCCCAACCGGCATCACACAGTCCATTACATAAGAGCTGACAATTTGGCAGACCATATTGAGTTTAAAAGATAACAAATTATAAGGATATAACATATGTTAAAGAGGAAATTACAGACTAGTAAAAAAATAATAAAAATGACAAAATATGTAAAGGAAATGAATAAGTGAAAAATTGTATTGTTCAGTGATGTGAATCAAAAATACATGACAATGAAGTAATAATAAAAATAATAAAATGTGTATATATCTATATTATCCCAACATTAATATTAATATTGTTCTGTTACAAAAAAATAAAAAAAAAAAAAAATTTTGTTCATAAAAACAAAAAATAATAATAATAGAAACACTATTTAGTCCCATCCTGCAATACTGTGCACAAGTGTTCATTGTGAATGCTGAAGTCCGGAATTTCCTCCACAGATGGTTTATCTGTTCTTCCTCAATTTAACACACCATCGTGATAAGTATCCGTATATTAAAGACTTATCAGAAACCTAAGAATGATACAAAAATAAGCATAATTACAATCAACAACAGACATCGGCAGCTCAAATCCAGTCTAGAAACCAGCTAGCAGCAACCACCCTATAAGAAAAAAACATATATACACGAGGACAACACTTAAGTTAAAAAAAAAAAAAATATATATATAAAGAACAACAAAAAATTAAAAATTAATAATTAAAAACAGGCAGACGACAGCACAGAGATCTATATGAGAAGAGTAGAGGGATTTTACAAAAAACTGGAGAAGCCCCACTGGTCATTAAGGCCATGTGGCTTTACTGTTCTCAAATTGGTGATCCAGCGGCATTCTTTTTGGGCTAACCTATTCATTATATTTCCCCCACGGATGCCTAAATGTACCACATCAATCCCTCTCACCTGAAGCTCAATCGGTCCAGATGGATGGAATTCCTGATAATGGGCTGGTATCGTCTTTAGTTTCACAAGATCTTCTTTCTGCGAGTTCTCCAAGTTCAAAAGTCTTGCGGATCTGATGTCTCTTACGTGTTCTAATATTCGCACCCGAAGTTGCCTTGACGAAAGCCCCACATAAATAAGCCCACATGGGCAAGTCAGATAGTATATGACTGACGTGGTTCTGCAATTGATCGAGTGGACAATTTTGAAGTCCCGTGTTTTAGATGAATTACTGAATGTTTCTACTTTAACCATATATTTACAGGCGCTACAAGTCCCGCATGCGCGGGATCCCCACTTAGGTCCCTTTGAGTCAAAAATAAAGTTGGATTTGGGTGCTATATAATGGCTATGCGTAATAGTCTCACCAATGGTTCTACTTCTTCTTGCCACTACAAGTGGCCTATCTTCAACAAATTTTGCGAGACCAGGATCCTGTTTCAAAATTGGCCAAAATTGATTAAATATACTGTTCATATCTTTCCATTTACCATGATAATTTGTAATAATTCGCAATCGGGAATCCTCTTTTTTTGTAGGTTTGTTCTGTAATAACGAATTTCGATCCAATTCCTTGGCTTGTTGGTAACCTCGATTGATATCCTCAATCTTATATCCTCGATCCAAGAATCTACCTGTCATATCACGGGCCTGTGTCTCAAACTCTTCGTCAGTATCACAAATCCTTTTAGCACGAATAAACTGTCCTTTGGGAATTGCTCTGATGGTGTGTCTCGGATGTGCCGATCTTGCGTGTAACACAGAGTTGGTGCTAGTTTCTTTCCGGAAAATCGTGCTATGAATACCACCTGTCTGATCCACCGTTAGTTGTAAATCCAGAAAATCCATCTTGTTGGTAGTGATCTTGAAAGTAAGTTTCACATTCCAGTTGTTGGTATTCAGATGTATGAGGAATTTATCCAGCTCCCTTCTTTCTCCCTGCCAAATAAACAACAGGTCATCTATAAAACGCATCCAACTCACCACAGATGGACCTTGAACATCATTAAGATAGGGCAACATATGTTCGCGTTCCCAATGGCCCATAAAGAGGTTGGCATATGAGGGCGCAAAGGCCGCCCCCATAGCCACACCTCGCTGCTGTACGTAATGCCTGTCCTTAATGCGTAAGCCTTCCCAAATACTTTTGGTGATAAGTCCTCTCTCTAACGCATCATCCAAGATACGAAAAAGTTGCCTTTGGAAGGCGGCCGTGGGGTCTGAAGCTAATTTTTGATAGCACTCAGTACTGTTAAGCTGTTTGAATGCTTCTTTTTCATAAAGATGTACTGGTCAGACCACAACATTGCCGCCTTTATCGGCCGGTTTAAAGACGACCTGTTTCATATTCTTTAATTCATTCAGTGCTTGTCGTTGTGCCACTGTTAAATTATCAAATGGCCTATGCATTTTGAGTTGGTACAATTCATTACACACCATCCTAACAAATATCTCCACAGATGAATTTAAAGAAATTGGTGGGAAATTCGTTGATTTTTTCTTTATAAAATCCGGAAACTTACTTGGTGTCTGTTCTTGTTGCTCAAGAAGTAGCTCCTCTAATGCGCGAAGCGCTTCCAATTCCGCCTCTGTTGAAAAGAGTGCATTAGAATAATTTTTACCTTCGTGAAACTTCTTTAAAAGAAGTTTTCGAGCAAACAAAAAAACATCCTTAATTGCTATAAAGGTATCAAAGTTAGACGTAGGGCAAAAAGTCAGACCCAAAGAGAGAACCGATATTTGAGCTGGTGACAAGACGATATCAGACAGATTAATTACCTTTAGACTATTACTTTGTACTGGCTCCTGGTATTTATTGTAGTTTCGCCCGTTCGTCCTTTGGCGAGTGTTATACCGCCTCTGATTAGTTGATACACTTGATTCAGCTGATATATGTGAGGAACTACTTGAGACTGAAGCAATGGAGTTAGTACGGGTGAGGTTTTCATTCTTCCTCCACCTGTAAACCATGTTTTGTTGGTAATCTGTTTGGTCCCTCTGAAATTTCTCAAGTAGTTCCTCACATATATCAGCTGAATCAAGTGTATCAACTAATCAGAGGCGGTATAACACTCGCCAAAGGACGAACGGGCGAAACTACAATAAATACCAGGAGCCAGTACAAAGTAATAGTCTAAAGGTAATTAATCTGTCTGATATCGTCTTGTCACCAGCTCAAATATCGGTTCTCTCTTTGGGTCTGACTTTTTGCCCTACGTCTAACTTTGATACCTTTATAGCAATTAAGGATGTTTTTTTGTTTGCTCGAAAACTTCTTTTAAAGAAGTTTCACGAAGGTAAAAATTATTCTAATGCACTCTTTTCAACAGAGGCGGAATTGGAAGCGCTTCGCGCATTAGATGAGCTACTTCTTGAGAAACAAGAACAGACACCAAGTAAGTTTCCGGATTTTATAAAGAAAAAATCAACGAATTTCCCACCAATTTCTTTAAATTCATCTGTGGAGATATTTGTTAGGATGGTGTGTAATGAATTGTACCAACTCAAAATGCATAGGCCATTTGATAATTTAACAGTGGCACAACGACAAGCACTGAATGAATTAAAGAATATGAAACAGGTCGTCTTTAAACCGGCCGATAAAGGCGGCAATGTGGTGGTCTGGCCAGTACATCTTTATGAAAAAGAAGCATTCAAACAGCTTAACAATACTGAGTGCTATCAAAAATTAGCTTCAGACCCCACGGCCGCCTTCCAAAGGCAACTTTTTCGTATCTTGGATGATGCGTTAGAGAGAGGACTTATCACCAAAAGTATTTGGGAAGGCTTACACATTAACCATCCAGTTACTCCAACAATATATTTCCTACCTAAGGTGCATAAAGACCTATCCAACCCACCTGATCGGCCCATCGTATCAGGGTGTGGGGGACTAAATGAACCAGTTTGCAGATTCCTGGACTACTATCTAAAGCCCTGTGTAGAGGAACTACCGTCCTATGTAAGGGATTCTGCAGATGTCTTACAGAGATTACAAGGGGTCACATTAGAACCAGATATGTTCCTTATTACTGGAGATGTAGAATCCCTTTATACTTGCATAAATCATGAACAGGGAATCTCTGCAGCAAGGTTTTTTCTGTCAAACAAAGGGATTGATGGAGAATTATTACATCTACTATTGGAACTACTGGAACATACACTGACCCATAACTACTTCACGTTTAAGGACAGGCATTACGTACAGCAGCGAGGTGTGGCTATGGGGGCGGCCTTTGCGCCCTCATATGCCAACCTCTTTATGGGCCATTGGGAACGCGAACATATGTTGCCCTATCTTAATGATGTTCAAGGTCCATCTGTGGTGAGTTGGATGCGTTTTATAGATGACCTGTTGTTTATTTGGCAGGGTGAAAGAAGGGAGCTGGATAAATTCCTCATACATCTGAATAACAACAACTGGAATGTGAAACTTACTTTCAAGATCACTACCAACAAGATGGATTTTCTGGATTTAACTAACGGTGGATCAGACAGGTGGTATTCATAGCACGATTTTCCGGAAAGAAACTAGCACCAACTCTGTGTTACACGCAAGATCGGCACATCCGAGACACACCATCAGAGCAATTCCCAAAGGACAGTTTATTCATGCTAAAAGGATTTGTGATACTGACGAAGAGTTTGAGACACAGGCCCGTGATATGACAGGTAAATTCTTGGATCGAGGATATAAGTTTGAGGATATCAATCGAGGTTACCAACAAGCCAAGGAATTGGATCGAAATTCGTTATTACAGAACAAACCTACAAAAAAAGAGGATTCCCGATTGCGAATTATTACAAATTATCATGGTAGATGGAAAGATATGAACAGTATATTTAATCAATTTTGGCCAATTTTGAAACAGGATCCTGGTCTCGCAAAATTTGTTGAAGATAGGCCACTTGTAGTGGCAAGAAGAAGTAGAACCATTGGTGAGACTATTACGCATAGCCATTATATAGCACCCAAATCCAACTTTATTTTTGACTCAAAGGGACCTAAGTGGGGATCCCGCGCATGCGGGACTTGTAGCGCCTGTAAATATATGGTTAAGGTAGAAACATTCAGTAATTCATCTAAAATACGGGACTTCAAAATTGTCCACTCGATCAATTGCAGAACCACGTCAGTCATATACTATCTGACTTGCCCATGTGGGCTTATTTATGTGGGGCTTTCGTCAAGGCAACTTCGGGTGCGAATATTAGAACACGTAAGAGACATCAGATCCGCGAGACTTTTGAACTTGGAGAACTCGCAGAAAGAAGATCTTGTGAAACTAAAGACGATACCAGCCCATTATCAGGAATTCCATCCATCTGGACCGATTGAGCTTCAGGTGAGAAGGATTGATGTGGTACATTTAGGCATCCGTGGGGGAAATATAATGAATAGGTTAGCCCAAAAAGAATGCCGCTGGATCACCAATTTGAGAACAGTAAAGCCACATGGCCTTAATGACCAGTGGGGCTTCTCCAGTTTTTTGTAAAATCCCTCTACTTTTCTCATATAGATCTCTGTGCTGTCGTCTGCCTGTTTTTAATTATTAATTTTTAATTTTTTGTTGTTCTTTATATATATATATATTTTTTTTTAACTTAAGTGTTGTCCTCGTGTATATATGTTTTTTTCTTATAGGGTGGTTGCTGCTAGCTGGTTTCTAGACTGGATTTGAGCTGCCGATGTCTGTTGTTGATTGTAATTATGCTTATTTTTGTATCATTCTTAGGTTTCTGATAAGTCTTTAATATACGGATACTTATCACGATGGTGTGTTAAATTGAGGAAGAACAGATAAACCATCTGTGGAGGAAATTCCAGACTTCAGCATTCACAATGAACACTTGTGCACAGTATTGCAGGATGGGACTAATTAGTGTTTCTATTATTATTATTTTTTGTTTTTATGAACAAAATTTTGTATTTTTTCATTTTTTTGTAACAGAACAATATTAATATTAATGTTGGGATAATATAGATATATACACATTTTATTATTTTTATTATTACTTCATTGTCATGTATTTTTGATTCACATCACTGAACAATACAATTTTTCACTTATTTATTTCCTTTACATATTTTGTCATTTTTATTATTTTTTTACTAGTCTGTAATTTCCTCTTTAACATATGTTATATCCTTATAATTTGTTATCTTTTAAACTCAATATGGTCTGCCAAATTGTCAGCTCTTATGTAATGGACTGTGTGATGCCGGTTGGGGTCTCGCGCTCCCGCTGCGTGTGCCCCACTGTGGTTCCCGCGGTGGCATCGCGGATATAATAATAATAATAATAATAATTTTTATTTATATAGCGCCAACATATTCCGCAGCGCTTTACAAATTATAGAGGGGACTTGTACAGACAATAGACATTACAGCATAACAGAAATACAGTTCAAAACAGATACCAGGAGGAGTGAGGGCCCTGCTCGCAAGCTTACAAACTATGGGGAAAAGGGGAGACACGAGAGGTGGATGGTGGATAGCGCATATGCGGTTTTTTTTGCGGTGCTGCTGTGGGTATGCGCGGTGGGTCGCGGTCGCCGTGGTGGCGTGTGATGTGCCGAACGGTATCGCACTTTTCATTATCTCATACTATTTTTTATGAGTCAGACGTGATTGCCCTTCAATTTGCCCAGTTCCAACATGGCGGCTATGATACTCGTGTGCATCCTCTGTGACCGGGTGGGCGGCCCTAGTCGCGTGATCCGCTTGCGGCGTTGCAGGTGGCGCTTTGGCACCTCCTTGTGACGTGGCCGCGGGTCATGTGCCGGGGACGCTGCCACCCCGATGACGTGAGATGCGCCGCTTACAGTATCACTAATAGATTGCTTGCCCTTACAGTTGCCCATTACAGGTATGGCGGTTACAGCACTTGTGCGCATCCTCTGTGTCCGGGGCGGGCGGGCCCGGTCGCGTGATCCGCTTGCGACATCACTGGCGGCGCCTCGGCGCCTCTTGGTGATGCTGCCGCGGGTCATGTGCCGGGAACGCCGACGCTGCGGCGGCATAGGATGCGCTGCCTATAGTGCCGTGATTGGCTTAAACCCTGTGCATAGCATATATAAGAGCGGGCAGTATACTTACCCTATATCACTCCCTGAAGAAGCAACGTGCTGCGAAACGCGCGTTGGAGTGCGTGGTTAAGGCACAGGAACGCCAACATGAGCACCGGTAAGGTCCACCACATGCACTATGCACCTTAATACTTATTGGATCCCACAGAGATTGTGATATGGAAACTGTATAGGTATTGTACCTTTAACAGGGATCATTTTTTGTTTCAAGCACTCTTGCATGGTGCACTTTATACCTGGATTACAGGAATTGTTATATAGGGACTTTATTGGTATTATACTGTATATATCAAGCACTCTGCATCTTATACCGGAGCAATAGAAATTGTTATACAGGGACCTCATTGGTATTATACCGTATACATTGTAAATCCAAAACAAAACCACCCAACCCCCCCCCTCCCCTTTCCCCCCCCTTTTTTTGTCTATTGTTACTAATATGGTGCATTGCATACTTTAATTACTTTTAAAAGCACCGTTATATTGTTCCCCCTTTTTTTCTTTCCTTCTCCCCCCTCTCTCTTGTTTTAGTGGTGGTCTCTTGTTGTTGCTCATGTTTATACAAATATATTATTAGTAGACAAGGACATAATAATATTTATTATACATTAGATATACTACTACAAATGATCCTTGTGTAGAATTATTATAGATCTATTACTATATATTTTTTGTGCCTCCTCTGTTTTTCTGTGTCTTGTTTGTTAGTGTCTTTATATTATTCAATAAAATATTTGGTTTTATAATTTTTGTGTTATTGGTTATATTTTCAAGTAGTTTTGTTTCGGTTATATGCTTGTGTTTCTACTTGGAACAAAATAGTAATTGGGTCGGAATCTTCTCCTTGGTTTTTTGGTAAAAAAAAAGCAAGTGTGAAAGTAGCTTTAGGGCTAGGGTTGGGGCTAAAGTTAGGGCTAGGGTTGGGGCTAAAGTTAGGTTTAGAGTTGGGATTAGGGTTAGGGTTTGGATTACGGTTGGTATTAGGGTTAAGGTAGGCATTAGGGTTACGCTTGGGATTAGGGTTAGGTTTGGGATTAGGGTTAGGGTTGTGATTAGGGGTGTATTGGGATTAGGGTTAGGTTTGAGGTTAGGGTTGAGATTAGGATTAGGGGTGTGTTGGATTTAGGGTTTTGATTAGGGTTATGGTTAGGGTTGACATTAGGGTTGTTTTGGGGTAAGGGTTGTGATTATGGTTAGGGTTAGTGATTAGGATTATGGATCAGGTTGGGATTAGGGTTAGGGGTGTGTTGGGGTTAGGGTTGGAGCTAGAATTGGGGGGTTTCCACTGTTTAGTTACATCAGGGGGTCTCCAAACACGACAGCCAATTTTGCGCTCAAAAAGTCAAATGGTGCTCTCTCCCTTCTGAGCTCTGCCGTGCGCCCAAACAGTGGGTTACCCCCACATATGGGGCATCAGTATACTCGGGATAAATTGGACAACTTCTGGGGTCCAATTTCTCTTGTTACCCTTGTGAAAATAAAAACTTGGGGGCTACAAAATCTTTTTTGTAGAAAAATATATATATATATTTTTTTTTTATGACTCTGCATTATAAATTTTTGTGAAGCACTTGGGCATTCAAAGTTCTCACCACACATCTATATAAGTTCCTTGGGGGGTCTAGTTTCCAAAACGGGGTCACTTGTGGGGGGTTACTACTGTTTAGGTACATCAGGAGCTCTGCAAACGCAACATAACGCCCACAGACCATTCTATCTAAGTCTGCATTCCAAAACGGCGCTCCTTCCCTTCCGAGCTCTGCCGTGCGCCCAAACAGTGGTTTACCCCCACATATGGGGCATCAGCATACGCAGGATAAATTGGAAAACAACTTTAGTGGTCCAATTTCTCCTGTTACCCTTGTGAAAATAAAAACTTAGGGGCTACAATATCTTTTTTGTGAAAAAAAATTTTTTTTATTTCCACGACTCTGCATTCTAAACTTCTGTGAAGCACTTGGGCATTTAAAGTTCTCACCACACATCTAGATAAGTTCCTTGGGGGGTCTAGTTTCCAAAATGGGGTCACTTGTGGGGGGTTACTACAGTTTAGGTACATCAGGGGCTCTGCAATCGCAACATAATGCCCACAGACCATTCTATCAAAGTCTGCATTCCAAAAAGGCGCTCTTCCCTTCCGAGCTCTGCCGTGCGCCCAAGCAGTGGTTTACCCCCACATATGGTGCATCAGCGTACTCGGGATAAATTGGACAACAACTTCTGGGGTCCAATTTCTCTTGTTACCCTTGTGAAAATAAAAACTTGGGGGCTACAAAATATTTTTTGTAGAAAAATATATATATATTTTTTTTTATGACTCTGCATTATAAATTTCTGTGAAGCACTTGGGCATTCAAAGTTCTCATCACACATCTATATAAGTTCCTTGGGGGGTCTAGTTTCCAAAACGGGGTCACTTGTGGGGGGTTACTACTGTTTAGGTACATCAGGAGCTCTGCAAACGCAACATAACGCCCACAGACCAATCTATCTAAGTCTGCATTCCAAAACGGCGCTCCTTCCCTTCCGAGCTCTGCCGTGTGCCCAAACAGTGGTTTACCCCCAAATATGGGGCATCAGCATATGCAGGATAAATTGGACAACAACTTTAGTGGTCCAATTTCTCCTGTTACCCTTGTGAAAATAAAAACTTGGGGGCTACAATATCTTTTTTTGTGAAAAAAAATAATTTTTTTTTTCACGACTCTGCATTCTAAACTTCTGTGAAGCACTTGGGCATTCAAAGTTCTCACCACACATCTAGATAAGTTCCTTGGGGGGTCTAGTTTCCAAAATGGGGTCACTTGTGGGGGGTTACTACAGTTTAGGTACATCAGAGGCTCTGCAATCGAAACATAATGCCCACAGACCATTCTATCAAAGTCTGCATTCCAAAAAGGCGCTCCTTCCCTTCCGAGCTCTGCCATGCGCCCAAGCAGTGGTTTACCCCCACATATGGCACATCAGCGTACTTGGGATAAATTGGACAATAACTATTGCAGTCCAATTTCTCCTGTTACCCTTGTGAAAATAAAAACTTGGGGGCTACAATATCTTTTTTGTGGAAAAATTTTTTTTTTTATTTTCACGACTCTGCATTCTAAACTTCTGTGAAGCACTTGGGCATTCAAAGTTCTCACCACACATCTAGTTAAGTTCCATGGTGGGTCTAGTTTCCAAAATGGTGTCACTTGTGGGGGCTTTCCACTGTTTAGGCACATCAGGGGCTCTCCAAACGCGACATGGCGTCCGATCTCAATTCCAGCCAATTCTGCATTGAAAAAGTAAAACGCCACTCTTTCTCTTCCAAGCTCTGCGGTGCGCCCAAACAGTGGTTTACCCGCACATATTGGGTATTGACGTACTCAGGAGAAATTGCACAACAACTAAAGTGGTCTAATTTCTCCTGTTATCCTTGTGAAAATAAAAATTTGTGGGCAAAAAGATCATTTTTGTAGAAAAAATGCGATTTTTTTTTTCACGGCTCTACGTTATAAACTTCTGTGAAGCACTTGGGGGTTCAAAGTGCTCACCACATATCTAGATAAGTTCCTTAAGGGGTCTAGTTTCCAAAATGGTGTCACTTGTGGGGGGTTTCCACTGCTTAGGCACATCAGGGGCTCTCTAAACGCGACATGGCGTCCAATCTCAATTCCAGCCAATTCTACATTGAAAAAGTAAAACGGCGTTACTTTAATTCCAAGCTCTGCGGTGCGCCCAAACAGTGGTTTACCCTCACATATGGGGTATCGACGCATTCAGGAGAAATCGCACAACAAATTTTGTGGTCTAATTTCTCCTGTTACCCTTGTGAAAATAAGAATTTGTGGGCGAAAAGATCATTTTTGTGTAAACAAAAGCGATTTTTTTATTTTCACGGCTCTACGTTATAAACTTCTGTGAAGCACTTGGGGGTTCAAAGTGCTCACCACATATCTAGATAAGTTCCTTAAGGGGTCTAGATTCCAAAATGGTGTCACTTGTGGGGGGTTTCCACTGTTTAGGCACATCAGGGGCTCTCTAAACGTGACATGGCGTCCGATCTCAATTCCAGCCAATTCTGCATTGAAAAAGTCAAACGGCGCTCCTTCACTTCTAAGTTCTGCGGTGCGCCCAAAAAGTGGTTTACCCCCACATATGGGGTATTGGCGTATTCAGGAGAAATTGCATAACAAAATTTATGGTTACATTTCTGTTTTTACACGTGTGAAAATAAAAAAAATGGTTCTGAATTAAGATGTTTGCAAAAAAAAGTTAAATGTTCATTTTTTCCTTCCACATTGTTTCAGTTCCTGTGAAGCACGTAAAGGGTTAATAAACTTCCTGAATGTGGTTTTGAGAACCTCGAGGGGTGCAGTTTTTAGAATGGTGTCACACTTGGGTATTTTCTATCATATAGACCCCTCAAAATGACTTCAAATGTGATGTGGTCCCTAAAAAAAAATGGTGTTGTAAAAATGAGAAATTGCTGGTCAACTTTTAACCCTTATAACTCCCTAACAAAAAAAAAATTTGTTTCCAAAATTGTGCTGATGTAAAGTAGACATGTGGGAAATGTTATTTATTAACTATTTTTTGTGACATATCTCTCTGATTTAAGGGCATAAAAATACAAAGTTTGAAAATTGCAAAATTTTTAAAAATTTTCGCCATATTTCCGTTTTTTTCATAAATAATCGCAAGTAATATCGAAGAAATGTTACCACTAACATGAAGTACAATATGTCACAAAAAAACAGTCTCAGAATCAGCGGGATCCGTTGAAGCGTTCCAGAGTTATAACCTCATAAAGTGACAGTGGTCAGAATTGCAAAAATTGGCTCGGTCATTAAGTACCAAATTGGCTCTGTCACTAAGGGGTTAAAGTGCTGTGTGTGCAGTGTTATATCTTAGCCCGCTAGGACAGCTAGTTATAATTGTCATCAATCTAACTCTATTCAATTAAATATTAGTCTCTAGCAACACTATTGAGCTTATCAATTCCTGTTTATAATATTGCTCATTGACATTAGAGCCTGTCCACACTTGCACAATGTATTCAGTTGCAACTTTCACTGTAGCACTCCCCTAAGCCAGCTATACTAGAAACTTGCTGGAGATTCTTTCCTACATGTTTCTCTTCTTCGGCCATCCCCTTTGCTTGTTGTTGACTATACAGTCCTTATTGCCTCTTATTGCCCACTGAAACACCCCCAGCCTCTTTACTCTTTACCAGGACTTCCAGCCATGACCTGAAGTCATGATCTTATGATGCGTATGGCAGGGACTTCAAGAGCCCCTATCGCGGATGAAAATTTCGGCATAGAGTGTGCAACGTAAAGTTGCTGTCCATGTTGTGACATCACGACTTTACGACAGACATGCACAGAGAAATCCCAAATGTTGCTGTGGCATAAAGACGTGGCCTAGTGTGAAGAGGCCCAGGATTTCGTCAGCAGTAAGAAGCATCACTGACACAATGTATAGAGCACAGCAAGCAGCAGAGATGGCAGGAGATATGAGCCATGAGGCAGTCAGCTGGCTGCCATTTTGCTGGACTCACTGGAAGGGATATTACAAAAAAACAATTCTACTCAAATAAATTTGCAAATTAAGAGTATTATCACCATTATTTTAGTATAGTGGCTCTGTTCCGTACTCTGCGCAGTGACACAACGTAGCTGTGACATGGATAGCTGAGAGTAAATGTTCTAAAAAATGTAGTTACCAAGAGATATCCATCAATCATGTAGTCGAAATTCCTGACTAAAACATAGCTACAGATGTCCACAGAAAAAAACTAAAGAGCTTTTTCCAAATTTAAGAGCCCCAAATGTTATCATCTATCCCAGTATTGCAGTCAATTCATTTTATTAATAACACTCTGCTTGTGTAGCCTGACTAGTGACTTGTGTAGAGTTGATACAATGGTCTTGTCATGAGCATCTAAGCCTCTTTTAATAAGTCTAATTACATTATTTGTCTTGCCAGCATCTGCCTGACACTGGTCACTAAAGTTGAGTTTGCTGTCCAACCACAATACAACCAATTTTTTTCAGTGTTTTTTTTTTTTAAATATTCCATCATTTATTACAGAACTGTATATTTTGTACCCTTGGCCCAAGTGCATGACCTTACATTTATCTACATCAAACTTTAATTAGACAAATCCACAGAACACCAAAGCACTATATGTATATACACGTGCCAAAATAAGCAATTATATTTCTATAAAACTCTATAGTTGTGACTAGTGCTCTGTGGAAAAAATGTGGAGAAAACCACTAACCAGGGAAGGGAGCAACCATAACCAGCGTATAGATAGAAACCAGATAGGACACCAAGCAGGAAGTAGATATAAAATGCCTTTATTATATACAATTGGCAAAAAAATATGTATTTCTTAATAACTCATAATTTGTGC
The DNA here is from genome assembly GCF_032444005.1 of Ranitomeya imitator. Lineage (NCBI taxonomy): Eukaryota > Metazoa > Chordata > Amphibia > Anura > Dendrobatidae > Ranitomeya > Ranitomeya imitator. The sequence continues at coordinate 265,916,544 of NC_091282.1, forward strand.
GCACAAGTACAACAGGAATAAAAATTAAAAAAAATTTGAAGCAATATTTGTATCAATGTTAAAAATATATAAAAAGGAAGATGGTAAAGGCCGACCCCTAAAAAATATATATATTCATATACAAAGTTGGTGCTACCCCAAAAGATATATATGACCACAAAAAAATATTTAAAATATCTCCTAAAAGTACCAATGTATGCCAAATGAAAAAAATGTATGTAAAGTGGACTAAAAAAACTAAAAAAAATATATTTATGAAAATATATAAAACTAAAAATAATAAATATAAAGATGAGACGCCAAAGGCAATGTATATGATAAACCGCACAATTAAAAGTGCAACGTGCCAGTCACTCAAAAAATATATGAGAAAAGTGCATAGTGAGAAGACAATAGGATAAAATATCAGTCATATAAAGTTGTATGAAATAAAGTGCCAAATGGGGTGTGCAAAATAGCAATAGTTTTTTTAGTCACCTTTACATACATTTTTTTATTTGGCATACATTGGTACTTTTAGGAGATATTTTAAATATTTTTTTGTGGTCATATATATCTTTTGGGGTAGCACCAACTTTGTATATGAATATATATATTTTTTAGGGGTCGGCCTTTACCATCTTCCTTTTTATATATTTTTAACATTGATACAAATATTGCTTCAATTTTTTATAATTTTTATTCCTGTTGTCCTTGTGCGCACAAATTATGAGTTATTAAGAAATACATATTTTTTTGCCAATTGTATATAATAAAGGCATTTTATATCTACTTCCTGCTTGGTGTCCTATCTGGTTTCTATCTATACGCTGGTTATGGTTGCTCCCTATCAAACTTTAATTGCCATTTTTCAGCCCAAGCTTCAAGCTTACACACTGTAAATCTCTCTGTAATATTAAATTATTTTCCTCCTTTAATGATTACCTTGCAGAGCTTAATATTATCCACAAATTTTGAAATTCTACTCTGAATGCCCTCAACAAGATCACTAATAAGTATGCTAAAAAGAAGACCCAATTCTAACTCCTGTAATACTCCACTGCTAACTATTACTAAATCTGAGTGTGTTCCATTAATAACCACCTTTGTTTCCTATCAAAGTGGCAGTTGGTAACCCAATCACACATAATTATCTTCGTCCCATAAGGGTACCGTCACACAGTGCAATTTTGATCGCTACGACGGCACGATTCGTGACGTTCGAGCGACATAGTTACGATCTAGCTGTGTCTGACACGCTCCTGCGATCAGGGACCCCGCTGAGAATCGTACGTCGTAGCAGATCGTTTGAAACTTTCTTTCGTCGTCTAGTGTCCCGCTGTGGTGGCATGATCGCATGGTGTAACAGATATCGTATACGATGTGCGCATAGTAACCAACGGCTTCTACATCGCACATACGTCATGAAATTATCGCTCCAGCGTCGTACATTGCAAAGTTTGACAGCAGTCTACGACGCTGGAGCGATATTGTTACGATGCTGGAGCGTCACGGATCGTACCGTCGTAGCGATCAAAATGCCACTGTGTGACGGTACCCTTACTCTCATTCAATGTAGCAACCTCCAGATAAAAGTCCAGATAGACAACATCCATTGACTCACCTTTGTCTAGTCTAGAGCTTATCATCTAATAAAAGCTTAACAAATTAGGGTAACCTGGCCAATACCTCATAAACCCATATGGGTTATGAGTAGAGTTGGGTGAATTTTAAAATTTTTGGTTCGGATTACGATTGGCAACGAATATTGAATTCGCAATATATGCCGAACACAGCTGAACGTCATTGGAGTTAATGGAAATAGAAATGAACGAGTTTGTTCGGAACTGATCATCAAACATAAGTTCAGCACAAATAGGGTACCAAATATGGCAAATTCAGATTCGCAGAGTATTTCCAAACATATTCGCTGTACTCTAGTTATAAGGTTACTGTTAATGAGATACTGCAGAATAGTATTTATTTAAAAAATCACAAAGATTTTGTCCACAGCAGAGGTTAAACTTACTGGTTTGTCATTTCCAGGCTCAGTTTTTACCCTTTTTTGTATATTTGTATCACATTTGCTATGTACTGTGGAACAGACCCTATTAGTATGGAATACTTGAATATTAGAAATAATGGTCTGTCTAGGTTTTTTTACTGTTTAACATCATGACTCTTTCTACATTACATCTTTGAATCATGGTCACAGAAACCCTGTATAGCTGCAGAGAAAACACACAGCGATAACTGTTGCTTATACTACGCTTGCAAGACTTGCCTGAAGGCTAAGTTTATGTTGCCTTTTTTCTTTATACTTAGCAAACAACATTTCAAGTGTCTTTCATATTGGATATCAAAGCCAGCATGCATACTTTCGTTTTCACTTTTTTAACATTTATTTATTTTTAAATATAGGACTTTTATAATTATGGATTAATCCATATTATCAAATGATATCTGCATATGAATATAAGTTGTGGTGAAAACAATTAGCCTTGATCTATTATTTCTTCCATACGACACTTAATATCTGGTGGCAGTGATATGTCCGTATCCCTATCTGTATTGTGATTTGGTTTCTCCTCCAGTCCATTTCCAGGGCTATTGTATAGTTTCCATCACCCAAATATCAATATTGTCTTTGATCTCTTAAGAACAAGCAGCCAGCAGTGATAAACTACCATTTTATTACTTCCATTTTTCCTTGTTCTATCTGTCAAACGGAAAGCTTTTCTCATGGTTGTCTTGTAGAAAAAAATTGAAAAATTCTTCTCTTCTTTAACAACTTCAAAGCCAAGATAGTTCCTCTTCATAATGTTAAGATTAAACTTTTCCTGCAAACTAGGCATGACTTTAAAAATGTTAAAATATGTGAAGATAATTTGGGCTATTTTACTTTCAACTCTTTCCCTTTGGCATTTTTTTCATTTTTACATTTTCATTTTTCCTCCTGTTATTTCAAAAGCCACATCTTTTTTTATTTTTCCGTCAACATAGCATATGAAGAAGGTTATTTTTTTTTGCTTTATGAGTTTTAGCTTTTAATTACATCCTTCATATTACCATATAGCGTACTGAAAAATGAAAATAAAAAAAAATTAAGGTGAAATGGTGAAAAAATACAATTATACTATTCTTGGGTTTAGCTTTTTCAGCTTTGATTGTACTGTAAAAATTACCTGGCAACATTATTCTCCAGGTAAGTGTGATTATAACAATGCCCTGTTTATTAGGTGTTTTTATTATTTTAACCCCTTTATGCTCCTGGATGTATAGGTGAGTCATGGGTCTTCTCCCACTGTTTGGCAATGAATCCACAACTTTTTTGGCACTTGTCAGCTGATTTAATTAGCTGACATGTGCCCCTAACAGCAGTGGGTGGAATCGCGATCAACCTGCAGCTGTTAACATGTTAAATGTCACTGTCAATCTCTGACAGCGGCATTTAACATACCCATGCTGGAGGCAGGTCCCAAACCCCACCTATCGTCACCTGTGTCACATAACCACAGGTCACCGATGGGTTTGCATAGCAATCCGGGGTCTGCAGGAGAGCCCTGAGGTTGTCATTGCTGGACATATTAATACACATACACAGATAAGTCTAGGGCCCACATACGGTTGGAAACACTGGCTGAGAGGGAACACTGGACCGGAAATGCAACTCAACGGAGATGTGGAGGACCGGACAGTGGGCAGAGAGCAGTGGATGAACAGGTGAGCATTAAGTAGGGGTATATATATTTTTCCTTTTTTCCCATGTTATGATTATAATACTCCCAAGTCTGGAGAGACCCCAGAACATAATAAGGGACATTAGAGTTGCAAAGAATTCTGAGAAATCTGCACAAACAGGCAACATTTTAATTTTGTCAGATTCTCTCATCTCTAACTATTAGACTGTATATTGTCAGTGTAAAGTGAATGATTATTGACAAATGGAGATCTAGATAAAACGGGCAAAGCCATTTCAGAAAAAAATAAAGCAAGTAACTTTCCCTTAGTATGATGAGCACATTGCACCGAGTATCTGTATTTGCCGTATGCTATAGAAAGTGTTCCTTCCCATATGTAGCGCTGCCAGCTGTATCATCCCTTCATATTTCCTTAATGTTTGTAGCCATTTATCATTTTTCTTCTGTAACATTTCATTTTTTAAATATCCCGATTCAATTTATTATGAATTAATCACCAATTGTCTGACATAATTGGTTTACTGCAACCAGTCGCTTGATTGAAAAACACGCTAAATACAATATGTATTTAATAAAGTCAGGAAATATTATTTAAAATAAAACAATGCACAGAAATGAGCTGGAAAAGTCGCCTCCAGTAAGAGGCTGGCAACCTGCCATACGTGCCTCCGCTGTCTGAAAGCTAATGTTATGCAGCTTTATTGAAAACTCATTTTTCTGGGTTTTCAAAACAATAGGAAAATAGCTTTCTGTATTTCTGAATCGGTGTACAATCAGGATAGGTGGAATGGTGGAATAGTACAATTTTTATCAAATGAAACATATTTGTGCCTTGACATCCTGACACTGCATTAGCTTACTTCTGACTGATGTACTAGGTATATTTGATTCTGAAAATAAAGGTTTCAGCTTTCTCACTTGGGGAAATGTTTAAATTCCTGCTGATAGCCATATATTTTTTTCTTAAAGCACCTTGTCACCGAAATAATCAAACATATGAATGCTCACATTAAAATAATGCATAGTATTTGATTTATTCGAGCAGATGTTTGTGCTCTAGAGCTGCTCTTCCTGTAGTAACTGAAGACATAGAGCCTGCTTCATTATAACATTTGCATCTAGTTTTTGGTGTTTTTCACCTGTTTTTAATTGGCGCCTTTTTAAGTCTATTTTATGTCTGTATGCCTGTTTCTTCATATATTCATCATTGTGGGAAGAGTTTAGGGTTTCTAGATGTTTTCGGGTGAATAATCGTTCACAACTTTTTAAAAAGTTGCAACGCTTGTACTCAAATATACTCAATTCCTTTATCTTCCTTCCCTGTACTAATTTTTTATATGTCGGTTATTTTGGATCAATGTTTAATCTATTTTGAGAAACATGAGTCTTTTTGAGCAAAAAAAATAATAAAGGTTAAAGAAAAAAAAAGAAAATTTTTGAATTTGTGCCGAATTTATGATCCCTGTGCCCCAGTTTGAAGAATTTGGCGCAAAAAATCTCAATGAATACTGCAAAATAAACATTAAAAGTGACTTTTAAATACTGCGAATGATGAATAAGAGTCATAAATTTTTAATTATAGTCATTTTGGGGTGTTATACAGAATGACCCCATCATTTTTGTTCATTTAAGTCACTTTTCTTTTTTGTCTTGTGGTATTTTAGCCTAATTTTTGGAAATGCAATTCGCCCTTCATGAATTTTGTACGAGGTCAAATATCGTCTTTATTTTTGTCATTAATTTTTTTTGCAACTTTTTAGAGGCAAAAGTCACACTTTTCACAAAATGTCACAAAAATAGAGCAAGTATTTTTGGCACACATTGAAAAACTTAAGGGGGAACTATACTGCATTTGCGCATCTAGCTTTTTGAAAATTTGCAAATGATGAATCAGGTGAAAATGTCATGTCAGACAACGTAAAACAATAGTGACAAGAACTTTAATGGGCATCACAGAGGGAGGGAACTCCCTCTCTGCTCCCATTGCCACAATGCAATTGACTATGGGGTCACCCAGGGATGGTGGCCTCTAAGTTCCTGCCTGCGATGCATAGATCTAATGCCCTGCAATGCAAAAGCATTGCAGAGTATTTGATTAGTGATCAGGGCAGGGAAAGTTGATGTCCCATCCTGGAACAATGTAAAAAAGTAAATAAAAAATTATTAGAAACTGTAAAAATATTTAAAAAATCACAAAGTAAAGAACAAAAAAAAATCAATCTAATAAATACATTTGTTTATGTAAAAACAAAAATAAACAAAAAAGTACACATATTTGTTATCGACTCGTCCAAAACGACCTGACCTACAAAACTGTCCTACTAGTTAAATCCTTCAGTGAATGCCGTAAAAAAAAGCAAAGCAAACAACTATGGTTATCATCATATCAAAAAATGGAATAAAACACGATAAAAAAGAAATGTAAATTAAAATTATCTCTGAAAATGCATTCTTGACCCACAAAAAAAGCCACCATACAGCTCAGCCAGCAGAAAAAAGAAGTTATAGTTTTCAGAATAAAGCGATGAAAAAATAATTACTTTTCCGTAAAATAGTTTTTATTGTGTAAAAGTGCTAAAACATAAAGAAAACTATCTGCTGGTGTTTGTTCATTCTACCTTCCAAAAAATCAGACTGGAAAGCAATCAAAACATGTCATGTGCCAGAAAATTATACCAAAAAAAAGTTAACTGGTCCCACAAAAAACAAACACACATATGAGTCTGTCAGACTAAATATGGAGAAATTAGAGCTGTCTAAATATGGGGATGCAAAAACTTTTTATGCAAAAAAGCGTCTTTTAGGGTGTGACCAATCTGGTATTGCTGTAATCAAACCATACTGAAGAATGAAGTCGTCTAATCACTTACACCACATGAAAATCGGCACAAAAAATAAATAAAATCAATTCTTCACCTGCTGTTGATTTTTAAATTGTGCCTCCCAAACATCGCAGTATGGTTTGGCTCACATTTATCCTGAGTTCTACGCTGGGTTCTTACATTGGGGTTTCTGTCATGATTCCAATGGCAGGGAATCACAAAAGGACAAGCACCAACGAGCTCTAGGGTGATGGAACCTGAGCTGACCGCGACCCTAAACCTGAACACACAAATAACAATAGCCGGGGAACGTGCCTACGTTGATCCTAGACGTCTCGCACCAGCCGAAGATCTAACTTCCCCTATTAGAAGAAACACAGACCTCTCTTGCCTCCAGAGAAATACCCCACAGAAATAGCAGCCCCCCACATATAATGACGGTGAAATGAGAGGAAGGCACATACACAGTATGAAAACAGATTCAGCAAAATGAGGCCCGCTAAAACTAGATAGCAGAGGATACAAAAGTAAACTGCGCGGTCAGCAAAAAACCCTTCAAAAAACCATCCTGTAATTACTTGAACTCATGTTCCAACTCATGGAACATGAGGAGCAATTACAGCCCACTAGAGCAACCAGCAGCAAAGAAACAATTATATGCAAGCTGGACAAGACAAAAATAAAGCAAAACGTGGAACAAGAAAATCAAAAACTTAGCTTGTCCTGAAGATTACTGAAGCCAGAAGCTGAGGTAACAAAACACTCTGATAACCTTGATAGCCGGCGGAGAAATGACAAGAAAGCCCGGTTAAATAGGAAACTCCCAAATCCTAATAGAACAGGTGGACACCAGAGACAGCAGAACACAAATCACCCAGTACCATCAGTAACCACCAGAGGGAGCCCAAAAACAGAACTCACAACAGTACCCCCCCTTGAGGAGGGGTCACCGAACCCTCACGAGAACCACCAGGGCGACCAGGATGAGCCCTATGAAAAGCGCGGACCAAATCATCAGCATGAACATCAGAGGCAACCACCCAAGAATTATCCTCCTGACCATAACCCTTCCACTTGACCAAATATTGGAGTTTCCGTCTGGAAACACGAGAATCCAAGATCTTCTCTACAACATACTCCAATTCTCCCTCCACCAGCACCGGAGCAGGAGGCTCAAGCGAAGGAACAACAGGTACCTCATACCTCCGCAACAACGACCGATGGAACACATTATGAATAGCAAACGATGCCGGGAGATCCAAACGAAACGACACAGGGTTAAGAATTTCCAAGATCCTATAAGGACCGATGAACCGAGGCTTGAACTTAGGAGAAGAGACCTTCATAGGAACAAAACGAGAAGACAACCACACCAAGTCCCCAACACGAAGTCGAGGACCCACGCGGCGACGGCGATTAGCAAACTGCTGAGCCTTCTCCTGGGACAACTTCAAATTGTCCACCACATGACTCCAAATCCGATGCAACCCATCCACCACCATGTCCACTCCAGGACAATCAGAAGGCTCCACCTGACCAGAGGAAAAACGAGGATGAAACCCCGAATTACAAAAGAAAGGAGAAACCAAGGTAGCAGAACTAGCCTGATTATTAAGGGCAAACTCGGCCAGCGGCAAAAAGGTAAACCAGTCATCCTGATCAGCAGAAACAAAACACCTCAAATAAGTTTCCAAGGTCTGATTAGTTCGCTCCGTCTGGCCATTCGTCTGACGATGGAATGCAGACGAAAAGGACAATCAATGCCCATCTTAGCACAGAACGTCCGCCAAAATCTAGACACAAACTGGGATCTTCTGTCAGAAACGATGTTCTCCGGAATCCCATGCAAACGAACCACGTTCTGGAAAAACAGAGGGACCAACTCAGAGGAGGAAGGCAACTTAGGCAAGGGTACAAGATGAACCATTTTAGAAAAGCGGTCACACACAACCCAGATGACAGACATTTTTTGAGAGACAGGGAGATCCGAAATAAAGTCCATGGAAATGTGCGTCCAAGGCCTCTTCGGGATAGGCAAAGGTGACAACAATCCACTGGCTCGAGAACAGCAAGGCTTAGCCCGAGCACAAACCTCACAAGACTGCACAAAAGAACGCACATCCCTCGACAAGGAAGGCCACCAAAAAGACCTGGCCACCAAGTCTCTAGTACCAAATATTCCAGGATGACCTGCCAACGCAGAAGAATGGACCTCGGAGATGACTCTACTGGTCCAACTATCCGGAACAAACAGTCTCTCAGGCGGACAACGATCAGGTTTACCCGCCTGAAACTCCTGCAAAGCACGTCGCAAGTCTGGGAAGACGGCCGACAAAATCACCCCATCCCTAAGGATACCAGTGGGCTCAGAATTTCCAGGGGAGTCAGGCACAAAACTCCTAGAAAGAGCATCCGCCTTCACATTCTTTGAACCTGGCAGGTATGAAACCACAAAATTGAAACGAGAGAAAAACAGTGACCAACGAGCCTGTCTAGGATTCAGATGCCTGGCAGACTCAAGGTAAATCAGATTTTTGTGATCAGTCAAGACCACCACACGATGTCTAGCACCCTCCAGCCAATGACGCCACTCCTCAAATGCCCACTTCATGGCCAAAAGTTCCCGATTACCCACATCATAATTCCGCTCAGCGGGCAAAAATTTTCTAGAAAAGAACGCACATGGCTTCATCACCGAGCAATCGGAGCTTCTCTGTGACAAAACCGCCCCCGCTCCAATCTCGGAAGCATCAACCTCAACTTGGAAAGGAAGTGAAACATCAGGCTGACGCAACACAGGAGCAGAAGAAAACCGGCGTTTAAGTTCCTGAAAGGCCTCCACAGCCGCAGGAGACCAATCAGCAACATCAGCACCCTTCTTAGTCAAATCCGTCAAAGGCTTAACAACCCTAGAAAAATTAGTTATAAAACGACGATAGAAATTAGCAAAGCCCAAGAACTTCTGCAGACTCTTAAGAGATGCAGGCTGCGTCCAGTCACAAAAAGCCCGAACCTTGACGGGATCCATCTCAATAGTAGAAGGGGAAAAAATATACCCCAAGAAAGAAATCTTCTGGACTCCAAAGAGACACTTTGAGCCCTTTACAAAAAAGGAATTAGCCCGCAGGACCTGAAACACCTTCCTGACCTGCTGAACATGAGACTCCCAGTCATCAGAAAAAACCAAAATATCATCCAAATACACAATCATAAATGTATCCAGATATTCACGGAAAATATCGTGCATAAAGGACTGGAAGACTGAAGGAGCATTAGAAAGTCCGAAAGGCATTACCAAATACTCAAAATGGCCCTCAGGCGTATTAAATGCGGTTTTCCACTCATCACCTTGCTTTATTCGTATAAGATTATACGCACCCCGAAGATTAATCTTAGTGAACCATTTAGCCCCCTTAATGCGAGCAAACAAATCAGTCAACAAAGGCAAAGGATACTGATATTTTACGGTAATCTTATTCAAAAGACGATAATCTATACAAGGCCTCAAGGACCCATCTTTTTTGGCCACGAAAAAAAAACCTGCTCCCAAAGGGGACGAAGATGGACGGATATGTCCCTTTTCCAAGGACTCCTTAACATAATCCCGCATAGCAGTATGCTCTGGCACTGACAGATTGAACAAACGACCTTTAGGAAATTTACTACCAGGAATTAAATCTATAGCACAATCGCAATCCCTGTGAGGAGGAAGCGAACTGAGCTTAGGCTCCTCAAAAACATCCCGATAATCAGACAAAAATACAGGAACCTCAGAAGGAGTAGATGAAGCAATAGAAATCGGAGGTGCATCATCATGAACCCCCTGACATCCCCAGCTTAACACAGACATTGTTTTCCAGTCAAGGACTGGATTATGAGTTTGTAACCATGGCAGACCAAGTACTAGAACATCATGTAAATTATACAATACCAGGAAGCGAATCACCTCCTGATGAACGGGAGTCATACGCATGGTCACTTGTGTCCAGTACTGAGGTTTATTCATAGCTAAAGGTGTAGAGTCAATTCCCTTCAAAGGAATAGGGACTTCCAGAGGCTCAAGACTAAACCCACATCGCTTGGCAAATGACCAATCCATAAGACTCAGGGCAGCGCCTGAATCTACATAGGCATCGACGGAAATGGATGATAATGAGCAAATCAGAGTCACAGACAGAATGAACTTAGACTGTAACGTACTAATGGCAACAGACTTATCAACCTTTTTTGTGCGTTTAGAGCATGCTGATATAACATGAGCTGAATCACCACAATAAAAGCACAACCCATTTTTCCGCCTATAGTTTTGCCGTTCACTTCTAGACTGAACTCTATCACATTGCATTGTCTCAAGTGCCTGTTCAGAAGACACCGCCAAATGGTGCACAGGTTTGCGCTCCCGTAAACGCCGATCAATCTGAATAGCCATAGTCATAGACTCATTCAGACCCATAGGCGCAGGGAACCCCACCATAACATCTTTAATGGCCTCAGAAAGGCCATCTCTGAACTTTGCAGCCAGGGCGCACTCATTCCACTGAGTAAGCACTGACCATTTCCGAAATTTTTGACAATATATTTCTGCTTCATCTTGCCCCTGAGAGAGAGCTAATAAAGCTTTTTCAGCCTGAATCTCTAGGTTAGGTTCCTCATAGAGCAAACCCAATGCCAGAAAAAACGCATCCACATTAAGCAACGCAGGATCCCCTGGTGCCAATGCAAATGCCCAATTTTGAGGGTCACCCCGCAGGAAAGATATAATAATCTTAACCTGCTGAGCAGGGTCTCCAGAAGAGCGAGATTTCCAAGAAAGGAACAGCTTGCAATTGTTCCTAAAATTCAGAAAACTAGATCTATCTCCAGCAAAGAACTCTGGAATAGGAATTCTAGGTTCAGACATAGGAGCATGTACAACAAAATCTTGTATATTTTGAACCTTAGCAGCAAGATTATTCAAGCTGGAAGCTAAACTCTGGACGTCCATGATAAACAGCTAAGGTCAGAACCATTCAAGGATTAAGAGGAGGAAAAAAAAATCAGCCAGGCTGCAATTAAGGCTAGACAGCAACCTCAGAGGAGAGAAAAAAAAAAAAAAAAAACTTCCTCAGACTACTTTTCCTCCTACTTCAGCCCAAACATTTAGGCCGGCTATACTGTCATGATTCCAATGGCAGGGAATCACAAAAGGACAAGCACCAACGAGCTCTAGGGTGATGGAACCTGAGCTGACCGCGACCCTAAACCTGAACACACAAATAACAATAGCCGGGGAACGTGCCTACGTTGATCCTAGACGTCTCGCACCAGCCGAAGATCTAACTTCCCCTATTAGAAGAAACACAGACCTCTCTTGCCTCCAGAGAAATACTCCACAGAAATAGCAGCCCCCCACATATAATGACGGTGAAATGAGAGGAAGGCACATACACAGTAAGAAAACAGATTCAGCAAAATGAGGCCCGCTAAAACTAGATAGCAGAGGATACAAAAGTAAACTGCGCGGTCAGCAAAAAACCCTTCAAAAAACCATCCTGTAATTACTTGAACTCATGTTCCAACTCATGGAACATGAGGAGCAATTACAGCCCACTAGAGCAACCAGCAGCAAAGAAACAATTATATGCAAGCTGGACAAGACAAAAATAAAGGAAAACGTGGAACAAGATAATCAAAAACTTAGCTTGTCCTGAAGATTACTGAAGCCAGAAGCTGAGGTAACAAAACACTCTGATAACCTTGATAGCTGGCGGGGAAATGACAAGAAAGCCCGGTTAAATAGGAAACTCCCAAATCCTAATAGAACAGGTGGACACCAGAGACAGCAGAACACAAATCACCCAGTACCATCAGTAACCACCAGAGGGAGCCCAAAAACAGAACTCACAACAGGTTTCTATGTATAGCTCTGAAATATGTGATTCAGATGGAACCCCCAGCTAAATGTTCCCCATAATGGGGCAGATGGAGGCACTATGGTTTCTGTCTGTGATCTGACAGTGTCCTTCTTTTTAGAATGGTAATTCAATTTCTTCTTAAAAATAATTTTTTTTCATTTGATGACAATGATACCTGCAAAAAACAGGAGTAGCCATGGGTGCTAAATACTCACCCTCCCTGGCAAATCTGGTCATGTCTTTTTGGGAGATGGAGTTTGTCTTTTCTGTGGTCAACCCGTTCCTGGATCAGATTAAGTGGTATGGCAGATACATAGATGATACCCTCATTATTTGGGAGGGGGATGTATCTGCCATACCACTTTTCGTGGATTATCTCAATGATAACCAATATAACATTAGGTTCACATATAAATATGATGATGTCACCATTTCCTTTCTAGATCTGGAACTCAGTGGGTTCAATAATCAATTTATCACAACTAGAACCCATCACAAACCAGTGAGTGGCATTACTATTCTTCATGCGAATAGTAGCCTCAGCAAACATACCATTAAAGCAATCCCAGTGGGAGAGTTCACCAGGATTAAAAGAAACTGTACATTAGAGGGGGACTTAAAAGGAGAATTTGGGCTAATAGAAAACAAATTAAAAAATCGCAAATATCCCACATGGACAATAAATCGGGCCAAAAAAATTGTAGAAGAAGAGGATCGTCAAGATCTGATTACTTCACATAGAGTTGTGGATCGAAATAAGGAAGCAAAGCCATATATATGTTTTCAATATAGCCCCCAGTTTAATAAAATCAAAAACATCATTTATAAATATTTGCCCATTCTCTATGAAGACCATCAACTGAACAGTATATTGAGATCAGGAATTAGGGTGGTATCCAGAAGAGCTCCTACTATAGGGAGCCACATATCTCCCAGTTTATTTCAATCAAGCACATTTAAAAGTAAGAAAACATGGTTAGATTATCTAGGTTTCTTCAAATGTGGTACTAATAATTGTAGCTCCTGTAAATATGCTATAGTGACTAAAACATTTCAGAATGCGGAGGGTACAATGAATTTCAACATAACGCACTATATAAACTGTAATTCCACCAATATAGTTTATAAAATCGATTGCATAGAGTGCAACCTATCATATGTGGGGTGCACGACAAGAAAACTTAAGACCCGCATTCGGGAACATCTATATGACATTAATAACGTGCAGAGTGCAAATAGAAATATGTCGGCAGCTTCTAGACATTTTGTTACCTGTCATGCACGGAGCACTGCAGGTTTTCGTATACAAGGAATAGAGCGGGTCAGTACGCCACTTCGGGGGGGAGACGCTAGGAGGCGTCTCCTCACGAGAAGGCGTATTGGATCTTTCATCTTAATACCAGATCTCCAAAGGGATTAAATAAACGTATTGAAACTATGTTGCACTATTGTTAGCTTTACAGGTGAATATTTTATTTTATTTTAATATAGGTTGTAATTACTTTTAGTAGGACCTTAGACATGTCATGTGACTTATTCTGTGAATTTGATTGGGTGATCGCTATATATAGAGTAGCACAATTCACAATTAATTATGGCTTTGAAAAAGATCTTCGGGTCGAAACGCATTGCCATTCACTCCTCTTGCTAGAGGGGCATATACCGGAGGTAGTCGAGTCATTTACGTGTATTTTACATTTGGAATTCATTAAACTTCTTTGATTTTAAGGAGCTGGAACTCAACCCTATTTTTTTCCTCTTGGATTGCTTTCGTGTGACGGCAGCCGAGTTCCGAGCACCTGCGGTGGTTACTAGTGAGCTGGCTTATTACTTTTTTACTTCTTTTTAGGCGTGCATAAATGTCCACATTTTTGTGCAATTCTGAAAAGAAGACAACACTGAACTGAGGCCACATATAGTCCGTAGTAACTCTGCTACCTCATTATGGTGAGTTGCCCCCTCAGTTTTTTTTTATCTGAATCATTTCACTAGAAAATTTAGAAAGTACCCCAATATATGAGTGCTCAGCATAGAGAGCCGGACAAATGTGATCCCTAAAATAATGTAAAATGTTCGAAAAAGTATATCAAGTACCGTACATACTCGAGTATAAGCCGAGATTTTCAGCCTAAATTTTTGGGCTGAAAGTGCCCCTCTCGGCTTATACTCGAGTCACGGTGGGTGGCAGGGTCGGCGGGTGAGGGGGAGAGGGCGCTGAGGCATACTTACCTAGTCCCGGCGATCCTGGCGCTCCCCCTGCCGTCCCACGGTCTTCGGGTGCTGCAGCTCTTCCCCTCTTCAGCGGTCACGTGGGACCGCTCATTAGAAAAATTAATATGGACTCCACTCCCATAGCAGTGGAGCCGCATATTCATTTCTCTAATCAGCGGTAATGGTGACTGATGATAGAGGAGGAGGCTGCGGCACCGAAGACCAGCTGTCCGGGAGAAGGAGCGGGACGCCGGGAGCAGGTAAGTATCGCATATTCACCTATCCCCGTTCCACACGCCGGGCATCGCTCCATCTTCCCGGCGCCGCTCCATCTTCCCGGCGTCTCTCCGCTCTGACTGTGCAGGTCAGAGGGCGCGATGACGCATATAGTGTGCGCGCCGCCCTCTGCCTGATCAGTCAGTGCGGAGAGACGCCGGGACGAGACGTCGGGAGCTACAAGCAAGAGAGGTGAGTATGGCATTTTTTTTTATAGCAGCAGCAATGGCAGAGCTTTCTATGGTGCATCAATGGGGCAATAATGAACAGTGCAGAGCACTATATGGCACAGCTATGGGACAATAATGAACAGTGCAGAGCACTATGTGGCACAGCTATGGGACAAAAATGAACGGAGCAGAGCACTATATGGCACAGCTATGGGGCAATAATGAACGGTGCAGAGCACTATATGGCATAGCTATGGGGTGATGAACGGTGCAGAGCACTATATGGAACAGCTATGGGGCAATAATGAATGGTGCAGAGCACTATATGGCACAGCTATGGGACAAAAATGAACAGTGCAGAGCACTATATGGCACAGCTATGGGGCAATAATGAACGGTGCAGAGCACTATATGGCACAGTTATGGGGCAATAATGAACGGTGCAGAGCACTATATGGCACAGCTATGGGGCAATAATGAACGGTGCAGAGCACTATATGGCACAGCTATGGGGCAATAATGAACAATGCAGAGCACTATATGGCACAGCTATGGGGCAATAATGAACGGTGCAGAGCATTGTATATGGGGCACAGCTTTATATGGAGCATCTATGGGGCAATAATGAACTGTATGGAGCATTATATGGGGCTCCTGATTCAATATGGATATTCAAAAACAGTTAACCTACTGATGTCTCAATTAATTTTACTTTTATTGGTATCTATTTTTATTTTTGACATTAATCGGTAGCTGCTGCATTTTCCACCCTAGGCTTATACTCGAGTCAATAAGTTTTCCCAGTTTTTTGTGGCAAAATTAGGGGGGTCGGCTTATAATCGAGTATATACGGTATATAATCTGGATTAGTATAGAACAAGGCTCACAAAAAAACTAATACCATAAAAATATATAAAGTTTATTCAAAAAACCAAACCAAACTTAAAAGCATCAATGTAACACCAGATCACTGTTTATTGATCCACCATGCTAGACAAAATCTAAGGTTCGTAAGAGTATGGGTATCCTGATTCACCCTTTCCACCCCTAACTAATCCTTCCTATTTGTGGAAGTTGGCACCCTCTTGAACGCAATATGGCACCCCCGCACCTCGGCGGCTCACCCTTCTATCCCTAGAATTCCCTAATTTTGACATCAATTGGAGTTACCGGATCTACCTCCTCAAAAACATACCGTACAAAACATCTTACATAATTGAAACAGTATGTACCCAACCAGGAAATTCTACTTAAGATACCACCACCACAAAAAACTCTGTCTAGTATAATTAAACAAATTAGACAATAATGGACAAATGGGGCAGCTTAAATGGCCCTAGTGAAACCCTAGCGTGATCCCTACCTGCCAGCGGAGGTTGGCACCCTCTTGGACGCAATGTGGCGCCCCCGCTCCTCGGCGGCTATCCCTGGTAACCCTACAAGTCCCTTAATATTCAATCACTAGGGGGCTATGTGAAGTCACCGTTCTATATATAAATTAACAGCCTTAGATCATCAGCCACTTCTCCCTGTCTTATATCTGATGGCTCTTTAAGGGTTTTCAAATTGTCACTTCAATAAATTGTAAAGAGAAAAAACTGCAAAAATGCTCAAAGAAACTGATTATCCTAGTGGGATCTCCCCTCCTAGGTCCCACTAACAAGGTTTATAATGTTCCCTCAGCATGTCCCTCCAAGCACATACAAGACACTGAAAGTTGCAACATGTCCTTTAGCATAAAGTTATATCCATACTACATGAGTGCTCCAAGCATGCCTATCTGTTAAATGCTCATTCAAATATCAGATGATTTTACAATATATCCTCAGCATGCCCTCCTGAGCACATTCATGATATTAAATATTGCAACATAAGGAGGGACCTTTGTCCATACACACTAAGCACCATTGCAATGTACCCCCAATTAGTAGGTCAAAAGATAACAAAATATCAGCGCCAGTAAATACTGGCAAACTTATCTGCACTCAAATCTCACCATGCCACGTTTCCCTCCCATGATACCGTTCCTCAGGAGGCATATGGGGATATCTGTGCATCCATAACATCAGAATTAGACATAGCGCCTGATTGCAGGTATGATTACCATTTGGCTGGTGTGTCTTTAAATAGCTAGGAAACAAATCCCTTATTCCAGGGTACAATCACATGGAGGGAGCCATAGGGCTCCTACTTGTCAGTCTGTCTCCATTTCCACTAAGCGCATATCTATAAAGTAAGCCTATTACTATTACTTACATAGCAAAGCCACACTCATCAGCGGTCCCTTGCTTAAGCGCCTGTTGATTTCCTAGACACTAAATGTCCAACGAGCCTCCTCCTGAACTGCGCATGCATTGGCGTCCTTCAATATCCTCGTGGAATCACAGACACCGCCGCAACAACAGATCAACTTCATGCCCCTGCATCATAGGGCAGAGCCAACAATAACATGTCCGCGCAAGCGTAGCCAAGCGCCCAGTCCTCAGCGTCCCCTGCAACAGATCAAAAAAAGGGGAGAAGCCAGCGCACCCTAAGGTTAAGACGCAATACATAAAGTGCAAATGCACATATTAATTTCTAACTGTATTTTCAAAATGAGACATTTAGCAAACAATTGATCAATTCTTTGAGCCACCCCGCCTCTTCACGGCAATCTCATATTGGGGCAGTCCTACACTACGTTTTTTATATTCGCTGTGCCATAAAGGCCTCCTAAATGAACTAAATGCAAGACCACATTAAAAACATGCTGTACCTGGAGCATATACTGAGTACCCCCATGGCGCCAGAGTAGGCAAGCGAGGATAAAGGTTGACCAGGTCCAGACAGACATTTCGGATCCAACCTCTACACTGCCCATCCAGAGCCACAGATGAAGAGTGAAACAGGCTGAAGCACAGGTGCATAATTAAACAAAGCCTGAGGCAGGGCAGGGCTGCTGTGTGTGGACAGCAGCCTATCAATCACTGAGACACAGAAAGAATGGCGCACATAACCAGGCACGGCGCACGGCAACAGTGGTGGTCAGCCACTTACCAATAACAGAGCAAATAAAGGGGAGAAGCCAGCGCAGCCTAAGGTTAAGACGCAATACATGAAGTGCAAATGCACATATTAATTTCTAACTGTATTATCAAAATGAGACATTTAGCAAACAATTGATCAATTCTTTGAGCCACCCCGCCTCTTCACGGCAATCTCATATTGGGGCAGTCCTACACTACGTTTTTTATATTCGCTGTGCCATAAAGGCCTCCTAAATGAACTAAAAGCAAGACCACATTAAAAACATGCTGTACCTGGAGCATATACTGAGTCACCCCCATGGCGCCAGAGTAGGCAAGCGAGGATAAAAGTTGACCAGGTCCAGACAGACATTTCGGATCCAACCTCCACACTGCCCATCCAGAGCCACAGATGAAGAGTGAAACAGGCTGAGGCACAGGTGCATAATTAAACAAAGCCTGAGGCAGGGCAGGGCTGCTGTGTGTGGACAGCAGCCTATCAATCACTGAGACACAGAAAGAATGGTGCACATAACCAGGCGTGGCGCACGGCAACAGTGGTGGTCAGCCACTTACCAATAACAGAGCAAAAAAAGGGGAGAAGCCAGCGCAGCCTAAGGTTAAGACGCAATACATAAAGTGCAAATGCACATGTTAATTTCTAACTGTATTTTCGAAATGAGACATTTAGCAAACAATTGATCAACCTTAGGCTGCGCTGGCTTCTCCCCTTTTTTTGCTCTGTTATTGGTAAGTGGCTGACCACCACTGTTGCCGTGCGCCGCGCCTGGTTATGTGCACCATTTTTTCTGTGTCTCAGTGATTGATAGGCTGCTGTCCACACACAGCAGCCCTGCCCTGCCTCAGGCTTTGTTTAATTATGCACCTGTGCCTCAGCCTGTTTCACTCTTCATCTGTGGCTCTGGATGGGCAGTGTGGAGGTTGGATCCGAAATGTCTGTCTGGACCTGGTCAACCTTTATCCTCGCTTGCCTACTCTGGCGCCATGGGGGTGACTCAGTATATGCTCCAGGTACAGCATGTTTTTAATGTGGTCTTGCATTTAGTTCATTTAGGAGGCCTTTATGGCACAGCGAATATAAAAAACGTAGTGTAGGACTGCCCCAATATGAGATTGCCGTGAAGAGGCGGGGTGGCTCAAAGAATTGATCAATTGTTTGCTAAATGTCTCATTTTGATAATACAGTTAGAAATTAATATGTGCATTTGCACTTTATGTATTGCGTCTTAACCTTAGGCTGCGCTGGCTTCTCCCCTTTTTTTGCCCTGCAACAGATGGTACCTTAGCAACCATACCCTCAAATTGCATCAGAATCCACCATAGTGTAAAAGTATTGATTCTCCATAGCAGCGCACACTTGATAGAGATGGCTAAATGATCGCCTTCGCCTTCGCACACACTTTATTTTTAAGGGAAAATAAAAAAAAAACATGGATTTTTCATTCCTTCTCTCCAGCGAACTGCTGGGGAGAAGGGATGAATACCGGCTTCAGCACCACACGCAGCGGGGACAGCGCTTAGTGTAGCACTGTCTCTCCTACGGGCGGTATGTGCACATGGAGGAGAGTGCACGCTGTTCTCCATGTGCACGTGTGCTGTCCGTATTGTGGTCCGTGCTGCCGGTAAAAAACGGACATGTCTACGTGTTTTGCACACGGACACACGGTCCATGTGAAAACACGCACATGTGCAGAAACACATAGATCCTAATGGGTCTACGTGTGTCAGTGTCTCCGGTACGTGAGAAAACTGACACTACACGTACATGAGACACTGATGTGTGAAAGAGGCCTAATACACATTTAGCTTCCAAATGTTTGAAATTTCTGTAGCAATGACAGCCTGGGTAATTTACAGGTACATGTCTCTAGAAGCATGAGCTGGGCCGTACAATGTACTGGGCACTACAACACACTGGTAACCACAACGTACAGGGCACTACAATGGCAGTTTTCATCTTCAGAGATCAACATTGTAAAATTCTGTGAAGCACCTGTGGGTTCAAGGTGCTCACCACCTGTGTAGATAAATTCCCTGAGGGATCTAATTTCCAAAATGGGTTCACTTAGGGGGATTTCCACTGTGAAGACACATCAGGGGCTCTCCAAACACGACATGACCTCTGCATAGCATTCCATCAAAATCTGTGTTCCAAAGTGTCACTCTTTCTTTTCTGAGCCCTGCTGTGCATCCAAACAAGAAAAATAGCTGTCCAAATATTAACTATAAACAGCAAAAAATACCAATTAAATACAAATATATAGCAATATATAAAAGTTAAAAAGGCCGCTACAAATCCTGAATGGCAGACCATTCGGAAAGCTGAACAACAAAGAACCCAATATATGGAGATCAAAAAAATGAAAAAAAAAAAAAATACAGTGGGGCAAAAAAGTATTTAGTCAGTCAGCAATAGTGCAAGTTCCACCACTTAAAAAGATGAGAGGCGTCTGTAATTTACATCATAGGTAGACCTCAACTATGGGAGACAAACTGAGAATAAAAAATCCAGAAAATCACATTGTCTGTTTTTTTTATCATTTTTTTTGCATATTATGGTGGAAAATAAGTATTTGGTCAGAAACAAACAATCAAGATTTCTGGCTCTCACAGACCTGTAACTTCTTCTTTAAGAGTCTCCTCTTTCCTCCACTCATTACCTGTAGTAATGGCACCTGTTTAAACTTGTTATCAGTATAAAAAGACACCTGTGCACACCCTCAAACAGTCTGACTCCAAACTCCACTATGGTGAAGACCAAAGAGCTGTCAAAGGACACCAGAAACAAAATTGTAGCCCTGCACCAGGCTGGGAAGACTGAATCTGCAATAGCCAACCAGCTTGGAGTGAAGAAATCAACAGTGGGAGCAATAATTAGAAAATGGAAGACATACAAGACCACTGATAATCTCCCTCGATCTGGGGCTCCACGCAAAATCCCACCCCGTGGGGTCAGAATGATCACAAGAACGGTGAGCAAAAATCCCAGAACCACGCGGGGGGACCTAGTGAATGAACTGCAGAGAGCTGGGACCAATGTAACAAGGCCTACCATAAGTAACACACTACGCCACCATGGACTCAGATCCTGCAGTGCCAGACGTGTCCCACTGCTTAAGCCTGTACATGTCCGGGCCCGTCTGAAGTTTGCTAGAGAGCATTTGGATGATCCAGAGGAGTTTTGGGAGAATGTCCTATGGTCTGATGAAACCAAACTGGAACTGTTTGGTAGAAACACAACTTGTCGTGTTTGGAGGAAAAAGAATACTGAGTTGCATCCATCAAACACCATACCTACTGTAAAGCATGGTGGTGGAAACATCATGCTTTGGGGCTGTTTCTCTGCAAAGGGGCCAGGACGACTGATCCGGGTACATGAAAGAATGAATGGGGCCATGTATCATGAGATTTTGAGTGCAAACCTCCTTCCATCAGCAAGGGCATTGAAGATGAAACGTGGCTGGGTCTTTCAACATGACAATGATCCAAAGCACACCGCCAGGGCAACAAAGGAGTGGCTTCGTAAGAAGCATTTCAAGGTCCTGGAGTGGCCTAGCCAGTCTCCAGATCTCAACCCTATAGAAAACCTTTGGAGGGAGTTGAAAGTCCGTGTTGCCAAGTGAAAAGCCAAAAACATCACTGCTCTAGAGGAGATCTGCATGGAGGAATGGGCCAACATACCAACAACAGTGTGTGGCAACCTTGTGAAGACTTACAGAAAACGTTTGACCTCTGTCATTGCCAACAAAGGATATATTACAAAGTATTGAGATGAAATTTTGTTTCTGACCAAATACTTATTTTCCACCATAATATGCAAATAAAATGTTAAAAAAACAGACAATGTGATTTTCTGGATTTTTTTTTTCTCAGTTTGTCTCCCATAGTTGAGGTCTACCTATGATGTAAATTACAGACGCCTCTCATCTTTTTAAGTGGTGGAACTTGCACTATTGCTGACTGACTAAATACTTTTTTGCCCCACTGTATATATATATATATATATATATATATATATATATATGTATATAAAATAATAATGAAAGAAGAGATATACGTACATATATATATATATATGCACATATATCAATAGGGATCAATAATCATAAATCAAATGAAACAGAAGCATAATGGAATGTAAAATACCTTTATTAAATTTAATGGTAAGAGAGTGGCACTACAAAATTGTGCCTGTACTTGGAGACAATTAAGTAAATTACTTATTTTTCTCCAATATAAATTACTTTTGTATATTTTGCACTTGTGCACTTTTTTTGCAATTTTTATTTACATCTTTGATTATACATTCGATTGCACTGTTGCTTGCACTATTTTATATATTCTTTTGCACATAAATATATGCCCCTGAGTGCACAGTTATATGCACTATTAGATTGCTATTGTGTTGGTTGTCTTTTCTTTTTTGCATATACCGTATTTTTTGGACTACAAGACGCACTTTTTCCCCCCCAAAAAAAGGGGGGAAAATGGGGGGTGCGTCTAATAGTCGCAATGCAGGCTTACCGTGGCGGCAGAGGTGCGGTGGCAGAGGTGCAGCGGCAGAGGTGCGGCGGCAGAGGTGCGGCGGCAGAGGTGTGGCGGCAGAGGAGGCTGTTATGATAAGATAATTCAGTACCACAATGGACATAGAGGTCAGAGCACATACAGTGACCTGACAATAACCCAAAAACATAGAACGAGCTCTGAGACGTGGGAACTCTGCTGACCGCAATCCCTAATCCTCTCCAACACACTAGAGGCGCCGAAGTACCACTTGTGACCACAGGAGGGAGCTCTGCCACAGAATTCACAACAGTACCCCCCTTGAGGAGGGGTCACCGAACCCTCACCAGAGCCCCCAGGACGACCAGGATGAGCCATATGAAAGGCACGAACAAGATCGGGAGCATGGACATCAGAGGCAAAGACCCAGGAATTATCTTCCTGAGCATAACCCTTCCACTTAACCAGATACTGGAGTTTCCGTCTTGAAACACGAGAATCCAAAATCTTCTCCACAATATACTCCAACTCCCCCTCCACCAAAACCGGGGCAGGAGGATCAACAGATGGAACCATAGGTGCCACGTATCTCCGCAACAATGACCTATGGAATACGTTATGTATGGAAAAAGAATCTGGAAGGGTCAGACAAAAAGACACAGGATTAAGAACCTCAGAAATCCTATACGGACCAATGAAACGAGGTTTAAACTTAGGAGAGGAAACCTTCATAGGAATATGACGAGAAGATAACCAAACCAAATCCCCAACACGAAGTCGGGGACCCACACAGCGTCTGCGATTAGCGAAACGTTGAGCCTTCTCCTGGGACAAGGTCAAATTGTCCACTACATGAGTACAAATCTGCTGCAACCTGTCCACCACAGTATCCACACCAGGACAGTCCGAAGACTCAACCTGCCCTGAAGAGAAACGAGGATGGAACCCAGAGTTGCAGAAAAACGGCGAAACCAAGGTAGCCGAGCTGGCCCGATTATTAAGGGCAAACTCAGCCAAAGGCAAAAAGGACACCCAGTCATCCTGATCAGCAGAAACAAAGCATCTCAGATATGTTTCCAAGGTCTGATTGGTTCGTTCGGTCTGGCCATTAGTCTGAGGATGGAAAGCCGAGGAAAAAGACAAGTCAATGCCCATCCTACCACAAAAGGCTCGCCAAAACCTCGAAACAAACTGGGAACCTCTGTCAGACACGATATTCTCTGGAATGCCATGTAAACGAACCACATGCTGGAAGAACAATGGCACCAAATCAGAGGAGGAAGGTAATTTAGACAAGGGTACCAAATGGACCATCTTAGAGAAGCGATCACAGACCACCCAAATGACTGACATCTTTTGAGAGACGGGAAGATCTGAAATAAAATCCATAGAGATATGTGTCCAAGGCCTCTTCGGGACCGGCAAGGGCAAAAGCAACCCACTGGCACGAGAACAGCAGGGCTTAGCCCGAGCACAAATCCCACAGGACTGCACAAAAGTACGCACATCCCGCGACAGAGATGGCCACCAAAAGGATCTAGCCACTAACTCTCTGGTACCAAAGATTCCAGGATGACCAGCCAACACCGAACAATGAACCTCAGAGATAACTTTATTCGTCCACCTATCAGGGACAAACAGTTTCTCCGCTGTGCAACGATCAGGTTTATTAGCCTGAAATTTTTGCAGCACCCGCCGCAAATCAGGGGAGATGGCAGACACAATTACTCCCTCTTTGAGGATACCCGCCAGCTCAGATAAACCCGGAGAGTCGGGCACAAAACTCCTAGACAGAGCATCCGCCTTCACATTTTTAGAGCCCAGAAGGTACGAAATCACAAAGTCAAAACGGGCAAAAAACAGCGACCAACGAGCCTGTCTAGGATTCAACCGCTTGACAGACTCGAGATAAGTCAAGTTCTTATGATCAGTCAAGACCACCACGCGATGCTTAGCTCCTTCAAGCCAATGACGCCACTCCTCGAATGCCCACTTCATGGCCAGCAACTCTCGATTGCCCACATCATAATTTCGCTCAGCAGGCGAAAACTTCCTGGAAAAGAAGGCGCATGGTTTCATCACCGAGCAATCAGAACTTCTCTGCGACAAAACAGCCCCTGCTCCAATCTCAGAAGCATCAACCTCGACCTGGAACGGAAGCGAAACATCTGGTTGACACAACACAGGGGCAGAAGAAAAACGACGCTTCAACTCTTGAAAAGCTTCCACAGCAGCAGAAGACCAATTGACCACATCAGCACCCTTCTTGGTCAAATCGGTCAATGGTTTAGCAATACTAGAAAAATTGCAGATGAAGCGACGATAAAAATTAGCAAAGCCCAGGAAATTTTGCAGACTTTTCAGAGATGTCGGCTGAGTCCAATCATGGATGGCTAGGACCTTAACAGGGTCCATCTCGATAGTAGAAGGGGAAAAGATGAACCCCAAAAATGAAACCTTCTGAACACCAAAGAGACACTTTGATCCCTTCACAAACAAAGAATTAGCACACAGGACCTGAAACACCGTTCTGACCTGCTTCACATGAGACTCCCAATCATCCGAGAAGATCAAAATGTCATCCAAGTACACAATCAGGAATTTATCCAGGTACTCTCGGAAGATGTCATGCATAAAGGACTGAAATACTGATGGAGCATTGGCAAGTCCGAATGGCATTACTAGGTACTCAAAATGGCCCTCGGGCGTATTAAATGCAGTTTTCCATTCATCGCCTCGCTTAATACGCACAAGATTATACGCACCACGAAGATCTATCTTGGTGAACCAACTAGCCTCCTTAATCCGAGCAAACAAATCAGATAACAACGGCAAGGGGTACTGAAATTTAACCGTGATCTTATTTAGAAGGCGGTAATCTATACAAGGTCTCAGTGAACCATCCTTCTTGGCTACAAAAAAGAACCCTGCTCCTAATGGCGACGATGACGGGCGAATATGCCCCTTCTCCAAGGACTCCTTCACATAACTCCGCATAGCGGTGTGCTCAGGCACAGATAAATTAAACAGTCGACCCTTTGGGAATTTACTACCAGGAATCAAATCGATAGCACAATCACAATCCCTATGCGGAGGTAGGGTATCGGACTTGGGCTCATCAAATACATCCCGGTAATCAGACAAGAACTCTGGAACCTCAGAAGAGGTGGATGATGAAATAGTCAGAAATGGGACATCACCATGTACCCCCTGACAACCCCAGCTGGACACAGACATGGATTTCCAATCTAATACTGGATTATGGACTTGTAGCCATGGCAACCCCAACACAACCACATCATGCAGATTATGCAACACCAGAAAGCGAATAACCTCCTGATGTGCAGGAGCCATGCACATGGTCAGCTGGGTCCAGTACTGAGGCTTATTCTTGGCCAAAGGCGTAGCATCAATTCCTCTCAATGGAATAGGACACTGTAAGGGCTCCAAGAAAAACCCACAACGCCTAGCATACTCCAAGTCCATCAAATTCAGGGCAGCGCCTGAATCCACAAATGCCATGACAGAATATGATGACCAAGAGCAGATCAAGGTAACGGACAGAAGAAATTTTGACTGTACCGTACCAATGGTGGCAGACCTAGCGAACCGCTTAGTGCGCTTAGGACAATCAGAGATAGCATGAGTGGAATCACCACAGTAGAAACACAGCCCATTCAGACGTCTGTGTTCTTGCCGTTCAACTCTGGTCAAAGTCCTATCGCACTGCATAGGCTCAGGTTTAAGCTCAGGTAATACCGCCAAATGGTGCACAGATTTACGCTCACGCAAGCGTCGACCGATCTGAATGGCCAAAGACATAGACTCATTCAGACCAGCAGGCATAGGAAATCCCACCATGACATCCTTAAGGGCTTCAGAGAGACCTTTTCTGAAAATAGCTGCAAGCGCACCTTCATTCCATTGAGTGAGTACGGACCACTTTCTAAATTTCTGACAATATACCTCTATCTCATCCTGACCCTGACACAGAGCCAGCAAATTTTTCTCTGCCTGATCCACTGAATTAGGTTCATCGTACAGCAATCCGAGTGCCAGGAAAAACGCATCGATATTACTTAATGCAGGATCTCCTGACGCAAGAGAAAATGCCCAGTCCTGAGGGTCGCCACGTAAAAAAGAAATAATGATCCTAACTTGTTGAACTGGGTCACCAGAGGAGCGAGGTTTCAAAGCCAGAAATAGTTTACAATTATTTTTGAAACTCAGAAATTTAGTTCTATCTCCAAAAAACAAATCAGAAATAGGAATTCTCGGTTCTAACATAGAATTCTGAACCACAAAGTCTTGAATATTTTGTACTCTTGCCGTGAGCTGATCCACACATGAAGACAGACCTTTAATGTCCATCGCTACACCTGTGTCCTGAACCACCCAAATGTCTAGGGGAAAAAAAAGGCAAAACACAGTGCAGAGAAAAAAAATGGTCTCAGAACTTCTTTTTTCCCTCTATTGAGAATCATTAGTACTTTGGCCTCCAGTACTGTTATGATAAGATAATTCAGTACCACAATGGACATAGAGGTCAGAGCACATACAGTGACCTGACAATAACCCAAAAACATAGAACGAGCTCTGAGACGTGGGAACTCTGCTGACCGCAATCCCTAATCCTCTCCAACAAACTAGAGGCAGCCGAAGTACCACTTGTTACCACAGGAGGGAGCTCTGCCACAGAATTCACAACAGGAGGCGCAGTAAGCGGGGTCCCTTTCTCCGGTGAGGTGATGCAGCAGCCCGGTATGCAGCAGAGCCGGGTGAATCCTGTTGCTATCGGTGGTGGCGGCCATTTTCCTGAGGCCGCGCGTGCGCAGATGGAGCGCTCTGCTTCCCGGGGCTTCAAGACAATGGCCACCGTGATCTCCATCTGCGCACGCGCGGCCTCCCGCGGCCATTTTCCTGAAGCCCCGGGAAGCAGAGCGCTTCATCTGCACATGCGCGGCCTCAGGAAGATGGCCGCGCCCACCGATAACAACAGGATTCACCCGGCTCTGCTGCATACCGGGCTGCTGCATCACCATACCGGGGAAAGGGACCCCGCTTACTGTGCCTCCTCTGCCGCCGCACCTCTGCCACCGCACCTCTGCCACCGCACCTCTGCCACCACGGTAAGCCTGCATTGCCTGCACGGTAAGCCTGGGACCCCTCTCACACCATACCTCTCACTGCACCTCCTGATCCCAGCACCTCCTGATCCCAGCACCTCCTCATCCCAGCACCTCCTGATCCCAGCACCTCCTGATCCCAGCACCTCCTGATCCCAGCACCTCCTGATCCCAGCACCTCCTCATCCCAGCACCTCCTCATCCCAGCACCTCCTGATCCCAGCACCTCCTCATCCCAGCACCTCCTCATCCCAGCACCTCCTCATCCCAGCACCTCCTGATCCCAGCACCTCCTCATCCCAGCACCTCCTCATCCCAGCACCTCCTCATCCCAGCACCTCCTCATCCCAGCACCTCCTGATCCCAGCACCTCCTGATCTCAGCACCTCCTCATCCCAGCACCTCCCGATCCCAGCACCTCCTGATCCCAGCACCTCCTGATCCCAGCACCTTCTCATCCCAGCACCTCCTCATCCCAGTATCACTCCACCTCTGCCGACACCTTGCCTCCTGTGACCCTGCTCTGCCACCGCCAGCCCTCAGGTAAGATACTGTAAATTCGGACAATAAGACGGACCCCCATCTTATAAAAAATCTTTTTTTCTGCAATTTTCACCCCAAATATGCGGTGCGTCTTATGGTCCGGTGCGTCTTATAGTCCGAAAAATACGGTGCATATATGCCCCTGAATGCATAGTTGCATGCATCATGGTTCTCGTGATTGATTGATTTTTTCTGCTGATGAAATTTTTTTCTATATATTTTTTATATGTATTTATTTCTCCCTTTTGTTTGTGTCTGTTCTATTTGTGCTACTTATATATAGATATATTTTCTACATATTCATATAAAAAATTGTTTTTAAGCCCAAATTTGGTATTTGTCTCCAAGTACAGGCACAATTTTGTAGTGCCACTATCTTACCATTAAATTTAATAAAGGTATTTTACATTCTGTTATGCTTCGGTCTCATTTGATTTATGATTATTGATCCCTATTGATATAAGTGCATATATATATATATATATATATATATATATATATGTGTACGTATATCTCTTCTTTCATTATTATTTTATATACACATATATTTTTTTTTTCATTTTTTAAATCTCCATATATTGGGTTCTTTGTTGTGCATCCAAACAGTAGTTTTCCTCCACATATGAGGTATCTGCATGCTGAGGAGAAATTGCACAAAAATTGCATGATGCAGTTTCCCCCATTACTTTTGTGAAAATAAAATAATCAGAGCTAAAATCATTTTTGTGGGTGTTTATTTTCTCAGCTCAATGTGTACTTCTGTGAAGCACTTGGGGGATGAAGATGCTCACCACACATCTAGATATATTTCTTGAGAGGTCTAGTTTCCATATTAGGGTCACTTGTGGGGGGTTTCTACTGTTTAGTCATATCATGGGCTTTCCAAATGTGACATGGAATTCTCTAATGATTCCAGCAAATTTGCTTTTAAGAAGCCAAATGGTGCTCGTTCCCTTCCATGCTCTGCCATGCTTCCAAACAGTAGTTTTCTTATACATATTGGATATTGGTGTACTCAGAAGAAATTACACAACAAATTGTACAGTGCATTTACTCCTTTTACCCTTGTGAAAATTACAAAATTAGGGCTAAAAGAACAAATCTATCTAAGTTCCTTGAGAGGGCTAGTTTCCAAAATCGGGTCACTTTTTAGGGGTTTCATTGTTTAGGCACATCAGGGGCTTTCCAAACTTGACATGACACCTGCAGAGCATTCCATCAAAATCTGTGTTTTGCAAAGCATCACTCTTTCTTTTCAGAGCCCTGCTGTGCATACAAACAGTAGTTTCCCCCCACATTTGGGGCATCTGCATGCTGATGGGAAATTGCACCAAATTGTATGATGCAATTTCTCCTGTTACCCTTGTAAAAATAATTGGAGCTTAAAGAACATTTTTGTGGGAAAAATTTGATTTGTTATTTTCTCAGCTCAGCGTTACTCCATCTGGAGGAAATGCCAACATACTAATGCCCCTTCTGAGGAAGTCAAGCAAAATTCATATTAAAGGAAGCCCAGATGACATCTGATTTACGGTAGTTCTCTTCACAACACTTATTGATATATCTTATTTGACTGAGATATTTTACTATTTTAGGACTAAGAGCTATATATTTAGGCTGCATATAAGAATGATATGTGTTTGATAAATAGTTTGGATGCACTATGTTGGCATTCCCACCAGAGGGAGTAACACTTGGTACCAACACAAAGAGCTTTAACTATGGATGCAGGTGGCATAAGGATTTTTCTCCTTTACCAGCTCTAACGTGGTTCCTGTCCACAAATCCTGGCCTAAAATGAGCGGGCCAGATCAAACAGAAAGAATGGATGGTAGGCAGTAAGCAGCACTGACAACCATCTGGTCCTCTTCTTTTTGGCACCGTATCTCCTCGCCTGTGCACTTTAGGAAGACTCAGTCTATAGTGAATCGGTTCAGAGATGTGGCTTGTAACGAAGGAAAGAAGAGGAGGTTCTAGGGACCGGACAACAAGCAACAAAGGTACTAGACAGGGTGGTGGTGAAGTAAGTATGTTTTTTTTTTTTGCTTTACTTGCTTTCTATGCTTCAGCAAATTAACGTCCAGCCAACTATCATTTTGATGAATTGAGGGAAGTGACTTTTCAAAAATCTGTATTTTCAAAAGTGCAGACTTTTTGTATATATATTTGAGTAGAATTCATTCCACTTGAATAAATTCACTCACTCATCTCTAATGTACAGTATATGGTTTGGTTCATTTAGCTAGGTTCTTGATGTCTGCATATTGTACATGTGGAGAGGGCCTCAATGTTTACCCCAGGTGAAGAAATGCCTAGCTACAGCGCTGTGCAGAACAACAGCTTGGAATGTGAATTCTAGTATCTACCCTGCTGTTTTATAATAGCTTTATATTAGAATGTGTCTTTTAAGCCACTACCTATTATGTTCTGGTAGATTCAGTAAATTAAATATATAAGATTACTTTGCTTCCATCTATTCATTAAACAGTCGGATTTATAAGTGAACAATTGAAAGGCTTTATGTACAGACCTTCTTGTATCTATTTTTATATGGCTTGATTGCAATGTCATTGTACAAGCCTACGGATGATGTGCTTTCTAGCAGCACAGAAGAAGGCAAATGTTATCTACCAACTTTGACTTTATTTTAGAAAACCCATGTTATTTATAATAATGGGAGCACAGAGCTGTCTTTTTTGATTACCGGAGATGCCACATCTTACAGTTTGAATGACAAATCTGGTCAGCTTAAGCTAGATGGTCCTATCACCAACAAATGACACATCTGATAATGTCAGGAGACAGGTTTCAACGTGAAAACAAAAAGGTTTCCAATCGCTCTTCTCAGATACAAAGGGAAAAAATAGCTCAAATGGATTTTAATGATGTTTACTTTGAAAGAATATTCTTAATGAAATAATTGCTTTGCCCGGAATACTTCTACCTGATCCACTCTCTGGTTTTCTACATTTGATAGTAGAACATCTGGATTGCTGCAGGCTTTATAGTAAATTGCCAATTAGCCTTAGTACACAAGTATGGCGATTCCTTAGAAAACTTTGTTCTCTGTCTCTGCTATTTGCCATGATCCTGTCAAATAGTCCCACAGTGGGTGTGATTTTTGTTCCATCATTACCTTACAGACTAATAACAAGTAACAAGAACTTATCTTGCCGGTGGTAATACGCTGGCTCCATGGTATGTCACGTCAGTTTCTTCACACAAATAGTGGCCCTGCAGTCCTCACAGCTGCTTAAACCATACTCACTATGAATAAGAATCACTTGCAGATGGTGAAATATATGTCTGCACTGATTTTAACTCAGTTTTTAATATCAGCAAAAGAGATAAGCAAGATGTTGTCTGTTCTTTTAGATGTTCTTACAAGACCTTAGCACCTGGGGAATAAGGGTTAAAAATAAGCTCTGAAAAATGCTAAATATTGGAGTGTTCAGAACTAGCACCAAATTCACAGGTTTGAAGACGGCGACTTCAAAAGTCAGTCTCAATCAAAAAGTTGCTGGAATAAATTATGGTAATAAATATGGCTGGAATTGGGTGTAAATTCTCATTAGCGCTTGTGTACAATACTGATTATATTGGACGAGTGCTATCCTTGGTTTTTACAGATAGAAATTATACTATTGTGTTATTCTACGGGGCTATGCACATGTCCAATTTTTCATCTTTATAATAATAATAATCTTTATTTTTATATAGCGCTAACATATTCTGCAGCGCTTTACAGGTTGCACACATCATCATCATCGCTGTCCCCAATGGGGCTCACAATCTAAATTCCCGATAAGTATGTCTTTGAAGATGTGGGAGGAAACCGGAGTACCCGGAGGAAACCTACGCAAACACGGAGAGAACATACAAACTCTTTGCAGATGTTGTCCTGAGTGGGATTAGAACCCAGGACTCCAGCGCTGCAAGGCTGCTGTGCTAACCACTGCGCCACCGTGCTGCCCATATCTTTGAAACACTTGGTGATATTTTCAAATGTTGATCTGAGTGTCAGATCAAAATCAAAAATGCAAGTCTAGGTGTCAATGTAAAGGATCAGAAGGCACTTGGATGACTTTTTAGTGCAGTCCGATGTTCATGGATTGACATAATGGAAAAGGTGGAGACCCTTTTTTCTCTTCACCTCCCAAGAAAATGATCCCACTCTGATCAAACTCTAAGAAAAGTCTGATCAGCATAAATGGATACAAAACAGTCATGTACACCTACCCTAATTCTCTCATGCTGTAGTTGGCCCCATCCATCCTGTCAACTTCATTCACTTTTTTAGGGAACGTAGAGAGAGCACTGTGACGTAAAATAAATAAATAAACCTTTTCCCTACTAACTTTCCCTTAAATAATAGCTGTCATTTAAATTTTTAGCCAACCCCTTTCCTTAGCAGACAGTTTTAATTTCTGCACTCATTTTTCCCTTCCCTTTGTCCCAGAGTCATAGCATTTTTATCGTTCTGTGTGTTTGATGGCTTGTTTTTTGCTGGACAAGCTGTAGTTTTGAATGACATCATTCATTATATGATTTAATGTACTGAAAACTGTAAAAAAAGAAATCCTAGTGTGGTAAAATTGGGGAAAAAATGCAATTCTGCCATCTTTTTATATTTTGTTTTTACGACATACATTCTGTGGCAATACTTCCTCTGAATAACTTTCCTCCAATTGCAATCATACCAAAGTTGAATAGATTTTTTCATTGAAGTGAATATGAAAAATACAGAAAGTTGTAAAAAAAAATGAATAAATTGGGGGTTTGTGTTGCTTTATTCCAAAACCAGTAAGGCCATGTTCACATGTCCAGTATTTGGTAGGTATTTTACATCAGTATTTGTAAGCCAAAACCAGGAGTGAAACAATCAGGGAACAGTGTAATAGAAACACGTCACCACTTTTGCATTTTTCATCCAAACCATTGGTTTACAAATAAGTACTGAGGTAAAAAAAAACTCACCAAATACTCAATGTGTGCACAAGAACTTACATTTTTGTTTTTCCATCGAGCTGGGTGAGGGCTTCTTTTTTGCAAGACGAGTTGAAGATTTTATTGACACCATTTTTAAGACAACATTTTGTTCTGTTCTTATTGACTTATTTAGGGATGAATATTGAAAAAAAAGCACATTCTTTGTCTCATTGTGAGACTTACTAATCAAGTTGATTAATTTTATATTTTACTAGATTCAAACTTAGATGAACATGGTCCCTGGCTGCCATAGCAATCTATCGAAACAGAGGGCGCTGATGGGAGCTGTAAGCACTAGCAGCAGTACAGGTCCTTGTAAATGCTGATTGACAGCCATGTTTAAATGGTTAACCACGACGGTAGGTCATCTTCAGTTGAATCTGTTGTGAGTAGCGGAAGCTCAACTCCTGAAAACCCTCCACTCACAATCACCCTCCTTATCACATACAGTTAGGTTCATATATATTTGGACAGAGACAACATTTTTCTCATTTTGGTTATAGACATTACCACAATGAATTTTATACAAAACAATTCAGATGCAGTTGAAGTTCAGACTTTCAGCTTTCATTAAAATTGGATGAAGGGTTTAGGAGTTTCAGCTCCTTAACATGTGCCACCCTGTTTTTAAAGGGACCAAAAGTATTTGGACAGATTCAATAATTGTAAATAAAATGTTCAGTTTTAGTACTTGGTTGAAAACCCTTTGTTGGCAATCACTGCCTGAAGTCTTGAACTCATGGACATCACCAGACGCTGTGTTTCCTCCTTTTTGATGCTCTGCCAGGCCTTCACTGTGGTGGTTTTCAGTTGCTGGTTGCTTGTGGGCCTTTCTGTCTGAAGTTTAGTCTTTAACAAGTGAAATGCATGCTCAATTGGGTTGAGATCAGGTGACTGACTTGGCCATTCAAGAATATTCCACTTCTCTGCTTTAATAAACTCTTGGGTTGCTTTGGCTTTATGTTTTGGGTCATTGTCCATCTGTAGTATGAAATGACGACCAATCAGTTTGGCTGCATTTGGCTGGATCTGAGCACACAGTATGTCTCTGAATACCTCAGAATTCATTCGGCTGCTTCTGTCCTGTGTCACATCATCAATAAACACTAGTGACCCAGTACCACTGGCAGCCATGCATGCCCAAGCCATCACACTGCCTCCACCGTGTTTTACAGATAATGTGGTATGCTTTGGATCATGAGCTGTACCACGCCTTCGCCATACTTTTCCCTTTCCATCATTCTGGTAGAGGTTGATCTTGGTTTCATCTGTCCAAAGAATGTTCTTCCAGAACTGTGCTGGCTTTTTTAGATGTTTTTTAGCAAAGTCCAGTCTAGCCTTTTTATTCTTGATGCTTATGAGTGGCTTGCACCGTGGAGTGAACCCTCTGTATATACTTTCATGCAGTCTTCTCTTTATGGTAGATTTGGGTATTGATATGCCTACCTCCTGGAGAGTGTTGTTCACTTGGTTGGCGGTTGTGAAGGGGTTTCTCTTCACCCTGGAGATTATTCTGCTATCATCCACCACTGTTGTCTTCCGTGAGCGCCCAGGTCTTTTTGCATTGATGAGTTCACCAGTGCTTTCTTTCTTTCTCAGGATGTACCAAACTGTAGATTTTGCCACTCCTAATATTGTAGCAATTTCTCGGATGTTTTTTTTCTGCTTTCGCAGCTTAAGGATGGCTTGTTTCACCTGCATGGAGAGCTCCTTTGACCACATGTTTACTTCACAGCAAAACCTTCCAAATGCAAGCACCACACCTCAAATCAACTCCAGGCCTTTTATCTGCTTAATTGAGAATGACATAGCGAAGGGATTGCCCACACCTGTCCATGAAATAGCCTTGGAATCAATTGTCCAATTACTTTTGGTCCCTTTAAAAACAGGGTGGCACATGTTAAGGAGCTGAAACTCCTAAACCCTTCAACCAATTTTAATGTGGATACCCTCAAATGAAAGCTAAAAGTCTGAACTTCAACTGCATCTGAATCGTTTTGTTTAAAATTCATTGTGGTAATGTCTATAACCAAAATTAGAAAAATGTTGTCTCTGTCCAAATATATATGGACCTAACTGTACATGTACATGATATTACATTATGAGATTAAAAAATCAATAGTACAAGTGATGATAAGAAGCATTTTTTAATGCATCTTATTGAAGAAAAAATCCTTCTATCCCATTTATCAGACTCTTCTGAGTTCATTTTTCAAATTAGTTTTTTTTCAATTTTTGCTGAAGGTTTCCTGCTAGAGTACAATTGCTGCCTATAGAAGTCCGTAAAGAAGGGAAGAAGAGAAAGGATCTTGTTAGAGGGATAGAAAGACAGGAAGAGAAAACTGCCCAAAAATTCATATCATGTTAAAGTTAATTTAATATTCTTTATGTGCATATACAACAGTTGCATGAAAAACTCAATTGAAATGACAGTTAAACTTGAATGACATAGACTGAAATTCCCCTTTACTCTGGTCAACCAAATTGTAACATTTCAGCTCCTTGAAATATGGGTTCAATTGAAGTTAGAAATAGCATAAACATTAGTCTGTTATAAATTACATAAATTCATCATGTAATGCTACATAGTGTGGGACTAAATACCACCATATGGTATTAAATATCACAACACAACATACATTGTAGGTATGCAGTGATCAAACAGAAGGTTATTTAATAATACCACCATACAGAGAATAAGTACGGTAATACTGCCCTATAAGAAACCTAATATCTAGAGAATATCTAATAATTAGAGATGGGTGAACCAATCTGCATGACAGCATGAAAAACACCGGCAGCTCTGATTGGTGGTGAGATTAATACCAGAGAGCAGTGGATCTCATGCTTTCAGATGACAGCATGATCCCATAGCTGTGATTGGAGGTAAAAGTTTACCTTCGATCACAGGCATTGGCTGATTGGACTACTACTCCTATAAGCCTATGCCTGCTGTCGCAGATAACGGAGAGCAGTTGTCGGCTGATGGGAGTATTCATCAGCCACCGTCTGCTCTATAAATAATTTTTTCAATGGCATGGGTTCCTCCGTATTTTTGATAACCAGCCAGGCAAAACTGACAGCTGCTGGCTGCAAGCCTCAGCTGTCAGCTTTTTCATGGCTGGTTATCAAGAACAGAGGGCACCCCATGCTGATTTATTAAATTATTTAAATAAATAATTTAAAACCGTGTGGGGTTCCCCACCATTTTTGGCAACCAGCCAAGCTAAAGCAGACAACTGGGGGCTGGTATTGTCAGGCTTGCAATGGGGCAGAGATATTGGCCCCCCAGCCTAAAAATGGCAGCCGCAGCTGCCCAGAAAAGGTGTAGCTATTAGAGGCGCCAATTCTGGCACTTTGCCTGGCTTTTCCCATTTGCTCTGTGGTCCTGGCAAGTGGAGTTCATATTTGTGGTGTTTATGTTACCTTTTTATTGTCTGTTGACATCAAGCTCACAGCTTAGTAATGGAGAAGCATCTAAAATGATTTATCCTAGGCATAGATGGCTTAGGACAGAACATTGGACAGGTGAGGATATGGTTGTCTTTTAGTGACTGGTAATTGGACTCGCTCTGACCCTCGGTGGCTTTTGAGCCCGCTCCTGAGGACGCCCTGAGTCAGATGCAGAGTCCAAGTGGGAATTCCCACCCTACACTAACTGGTTGTCAGGACAGAAGTAAACTAACATTTACCACACAGAGTGAGCACAGCGCCGCACTGGCGGACGCCACTGTCCACCCTAACTAGGGTCAGGAAAGCGCACTGGTTGAGCATGGCGCCGCACTGGTGGTCGCTGCTGATTTGACGCAGTAAAGTTATGCTTCTGTGCAGGATAGCACTGTAAGGCTCTAGGTAGCTCCATCATTTGCAAACATTCAACATCACTAAGAATTGGTATGATTAAGGAGCATTCACCAGAACAGGCACACAGCTACAGACACACGATAACAGGTTTATACTAGTGCATGGCCGTGCGGCCATGTGAATCTTTTATAGCGGAAGCTCTCCAGGACCTTCCTAGTGGTCCAATAGTAGCTGCTACAGGACCTGAGCATGTGACCCCTGACCCCCCATGGGAGGTCGTCCCTTGGGCATGCTCAGAAGAAGAAAAGCAGGACTTATTTCCAGGATCGCCCGCTCGCCGCTGATCAGTACTGGTTACGATGGCTGGGCCTGGAAGGACAGCAGTATCAGCTTGAGCCAGACGCTGGGACCGATGTCTCTGCTGAGCAGGCTCCACTGTGGCTGGAAGAGAATGGGAAACCGCAGCGGACATGGTTGGAGATTCCACCTGTGCAGCGGTGGGAACTCGACACCTAACAGTGTGAAAATATCTGATAGTACACTTTTCTATCTCATTCGGTGAATTGTATCCTTTGGTACAGTACATTTCATGTATCTGCCAAAAGCTATGCGTTATAAGTGCAATATAAAAAGTATCCATACTAACAAACATTTTTCAAAATGTAGGACATGGATTCAAGTCAGTGTGTAAGTAGTGATGAGTGAACATGCTCGCCAATACTCATTACTCGCCCGAGTATCACGGTACTTGGTGTACTCGACGAGCACCAAGCATTTCCGGGATTATTCAGCGGGAGCTCAGGTCTCCGCCCTGCAATTTTGGCGCTCATTAGAGTGTCAGTGAACATGCAGGGATTGTCTGCCATGCACTGAAATGCCGCAACCACCTTTGTTGTGGTATTACAGTGATTGGCTGGCCGCACAGCGTCATCAGGTCTATAAGAGACACCACCCTGCTCCGGACTCAGCTAGTGTAGGGAGAGCTGCTGCTGAGATAGGGTCAGATTTGTTCTTTTATTAGTTATTGTGAGTCTACCATCACAGAATCCAGATAAACGAACAGTCCTTTTTAGGGCTAATTAGGGGGTACATAGATTGCAGTGCTAGGTAAGCAGGGGAGTCTATGTACGCATATCCACATCAGTGCAAGTCATGCAAGCACTATATGTAAGTATATCGATCTTACTGCATACATCAAGAGGTTATTGCTAACTTTATTACAAAGCAATCCAGAGCCCCCTTTTTTTACATTTATTTGCTTGGTCACACTGCAGACTACAGCCAGATCATTTTAATACTACAGTGCGAAAATCTAGCAATTTAAAACGGCTTTTTTTTGTCCCAGGCATCAGATGTGAATGTGCATAAAATTCTGGCCCTTTTTTGGTATTGTAGAAGTTGTTTGGAGTGTTTTACAACATTTTTGACACCATTTTGCTGACCAAAAAAATCTTTAGCTGGCCAAAAAATATTTAGCTACGGTTCTCATATTTATATATATTTATATTTATCACTGTGCTTTGTACGCCACACAAATCGCACATCATTGCGCTAAATATTTTACAATTTTAGTACCCCAACATTTTTAATTTTTTGTGTCATAGCCTACTTATTGACACAGTTTTGATGGGCCCCAAAAAATTCAGGCCACATATTTAACAGTGCTCTATCTTCGTCAGATGCCAGATCTATCTGTGGTCTTTAAATTGTGGCATTTCTGGCCTATATGTCACTGTTTTTGCTGTATGTTACCCTAGGTGTATACAGTATTTTGTGGTAAAAAAAATAAAAAAAACTCCAGGCCACATATTGAACAGTCTGTTATCTCTGTCAGCACCTGGTGTTAGGCGCTGAGTTCCTGCCTCTGCCCAGGGGGAACCTCAAGCCATTTCCTCTGCGGTTTCCCATTTTTCCTCCGCCACAGAGGAGCCTGCTCGGCAGAGACATAGGTCCCAGTATCTTGCTCAGGCTAATGCTGTGCATCTGGTTGCTGCTGCCATTCCAGTTCTAGCTATAGCAACCAGCATTAGTCAGCGGCTTTTCTCCATCTGAGCATGCACGTGAGACGACCGCTCATTGGTGGTCATAGGTCACATGCTCAGTTCCTCAAGCAGCTTGGATTGGGCCACCCGCAAGGTCCCGGAAGGCTGCGGCTAAAAAAGGTTTAGATAGAACAAAACCACAATGGGCCACATTTATGTACAGGTGCCACAAAGACTACCATCCATGTGGTTGTCTTCCAGATACACCTGGTGGACGCTCCTGACTAATACTTATAAACACAGAAAATAGGAGCAATAAGTCCAATTGTATAAGAAAATGTAAATTGTATTAATCAATACAGATAAAACATTATAGACTAGGATCAGGTAGTGATGGCTACCAATGTCCAGACATCCTGATTATATACTATGTAGTCAGTAAACTGCTTAGTGCATAATTATGTATTTTTGAGGGAATACATATTAAAGGTCAAATATTCCAAAGATCATTGTAAATGTGCGCTTGATCAATGGAGGCTATTACCCCCACCCAATCAGCATTGCTTACCCATAGTATATCAGAGTCCGGACACGTGCCACGCCAACACCGACGTGCGTTTCGCCTTTCTTTCTCAAGGTGCGGTCTATGGGTGAGCTATGGGTAAGCAATGCTGATGGGGAATATCATCCAGATAGACTAGTCTACGACTGAGGTGGATAGCATATTGCAGATTATATCATTCAAAAAGTCTTGGAAAATGACTCCCACGGAGAGATGTTTGCAAAGTTTTCGACCTCCCATGGGCTAACTCCCTCTATGCCAAACTTGAAAAGTGTGTGTTTGAGCAGGAGTCCTTGCCTTTCCTGGGTTTTATCATCTCAGCCCAGGGATTGGCCATGGATCCTGTCAAGCTGCAGGCTGTGATGGACTGACAAGAGCTCCATTCTCTTAAAGCGGTGCAGCGCTTTATTGGGTTCATTAATTACTATAACCAGTTAATTCCCCATTTCTCAACTTTGGTAGCTCCACTGGTTGCCCTCACCAAGAAGGAAGCTAACCCCAAATTGTGGTCGGAGGAGGTTTCCAAGACCTTCCTCTCTATTTAGTCACACTTCACTAGCGCTCACATTTTACATCGCCCCAATATTGATAAACCATTTATCATGGAGGTGGATGCCTCTTCTGTCGGTGCTGGAGCCATCCTCTTCCAGAAGAATGCTCAAGGTCTTAAGCATCCTTTTATCTTTTTCTCCAAGACCTTCTCACCAATAGAGAGGAATTATTCCATTGGGGACAGAGAATTGCTAGCAATGAAGTTGACTTTTTTCAGATGGAGACATCTCCTGGAGGGAGCCCAGCGGCTGAACTCTCGCCAGGCCAGATGGTCCCTGTTCTTCTCCCGTTACAACTTTACCCTACATTTTCTCTCCAGGGAGAAGAACACTGGTGCTGATGCTCTTTCTCGATCCATAGTGTCATCTGAGGAAAGAGAAGAGCCTCGGCTTATTTCCCCTTCAGAGGGTCCAACATCTGTGGCCCTGGTTTCACTAGAGTCAGTGTCTCTGGGCATGACTTTTGTCCCTTCTAATTTGTGACCAGGGGTTCTCTCTTGGGCTCATTCGTCCAGGGTGGGTGGACATTTTGGGACGAAGAGGACATCTGAGCTCCTGGCAAGGACGTACTGGTGGCCGCATATGGCCCGTGACATCGGAGGCTATATTCTGGCGTGTGTCTCCTGCACCAAGAATCGGTCTCCTCAGCAACAGCCTGCTGGTTTATTGTACTCCCTGACAGTGGCAGATAGGCTCTGGGAAATGGTCGGGATGCACTTTGTTGTGGGCTTACCTAAGTCCCTTTACTGCACTGTAATCTGGGTAATCATCGACCATTTCTCTAAAATCTCTCTAAAACTTGGTGCCTCTTCCGTGGGTACCTTCTGCATGGGCTTTGGTGGTGCTGTTTATAAAACACGTTTTCCATCTTCATGGTATG
Organism: Ranitomeya imitator; assembly: GCF_032444005.1. Taxonomy (NCBI): domain Eukaryota; kingdom Metazoa; phylum Chordata; class Amphibia; order Anura; family Dendrobatidae; genus Ranitomeya; species Ranitomeya imitator. The sequence continues at coordinate 265,957,563 of NC_091282.1, forward strand.
CCTGACAAAATTGTCAGTGACCAGGGTCCCCAGTTTGCGTCTCGGTTCTGGAGAGAGCTTTCTCGTCTGCTCAGCATTGAGCTAAACCTCTATTCAGCTTACCATCCCAAGACGAAAGGGTTGGTAGAGAGGGCCTGGTCACATATCTGCAACGTTTTGTTTCGGCCAGGCAGGATGACTGGGTGTCCTTGCTACCATGGATGGAGTTTGCCCTTTACAACGCCGTCGCTGATTCCCCTGGGCAGACCCCTTTTCTACATAATTACGGCCAGCATCCACGTCTCCCTGTGCCCATGCCCGTGTCCTCCACCGACTCTAGGGTGGAAGACTGGGCAGTGGAGGCACGTGATATTTGGGACCACACACAGGATGCCATCTGGGCCTCCAAGGAGAGAATGAGAGTCTTGCCCAAGGCACATTTGCGCCCCACTCTGACTTTTGCCCTGGCGACTTATTGTGGCTCTCAACCCATAACATCAGGCTGCAAGTTGAGTTCACTAAGTTTGCCCCTTGCTACATAGGTCCTAGACCAGGTCAACCCTGTGGTCTATCGTTTGGCCCTTCCTCCATGCCTAGTTATCACTGACACCTTTCATGTGTCCCTCCTAAAACCACATGTCCCGGTTTTCTGAGTCATCTGCCAGGACATCGGGCTCGTCCGTGCTCGATTATGAGGTGAATGCCATTGTTGGATCCAAGGTGGTGAGTGACAAAAAGTTCTTTCTGGTGGACTAGAAGGGTCATGGGCCAGATGACAAGACCTGGGAGCCTACTGAGAAAATCCAGGCTCATCAGCTCATTGCAGCCTTTGAGTGTGGTGAGGCCCAAGGAGGAGGGTAATGTTAGGTGCCAAGTTCCCACCCCTGCACAGTGGGAATCTGAAGCCATATGCTCTGTGGTTTCCCATTTTTCCTCAGCCACAGAGGAGCCTGCTCAGCAGAAACGTAGGTCCCAGCATCTTGCTCAGGCTAATACTGTGCGTCTGGTTGTTGCTGCTGTTCCAGGTCCAGCTATAGCAACCAGCATTAGTCAGCGGTGAACAGACGGTCCTGGGACTAAGTCCTGCTTTTCTCAATCTGAACCTGCCCATGAGATGACCGCTCATTGGTGGTTGGAGGTCACATGCTCAGATGCTCAAGCTGCTCGGATTGGGTAATTCGCAAGGTCCCGGCCGGCTGCAGCTAAAAAAGGTTTGCATGGTCGTGCGCTAGTATATTCTGAAAACGTGTGTGTGCAAGGGTGTATGAATCTGGTGCCTGCTTCTAATTATTCCCTTCCCTCTAGTTGTGTTTGTGTCTGGGTGTTTGGAACTAGTTGCTGATTCAAAGAGTATCACCACTAGTGCACCTCTGTGCGCTCAGTCTGCACGAATCACTAGTGTAGCATCTATTAGTGGCGTACGCCAGAGCAGTGCTGTGCGCAGTCAGTGCGCTAAATCCCTTAGGCAGGGTTGGTTAGTGGCGTTCACCAGTGTGATGCTGTGCGCACTCAGTGTGCTAAACCTTCTAAGTTAGTTTTTGTTAGGCATAGCTGGTGCGATGCTGTGCGCATAGTGGGTCTAGAGACACTCATACGCTGCATCCTTGGGGCTGAGTCTTGTGACCATATACTTGCGCTAATACTTTTGTGCCCTGTGACAGCTAACAGGGTACAGTATCTGAATTTTGCGGTACAGCGGTTCTGTGACTTAACAGAGCTCATCGCACTGGGTGTTGGTTAACCCACGTGTGTCCAATGCGATACCGCCACTTAGTGTTCGCCATTACCGAGCAGCAGTTTCCACCTCTGCACGGTGGACCCCAGGCTGCGAACGCACATTATTATCATCTTTATATTTATTTGGTGCGTTCCACCAGCCCTAATACCTGGTCTATCTGTGCTCTACAAATAGTTGCTTTTCAGTTCTACATTCCACTTTTCTGACTGTCCACTACCCTAGGTCTCCACAGTGTTTTGGGGTAAAAAAAAATTACAAAAACTCTAGGCCACATATTGAAGAGTGTGATATCTCCGTCAGACTCTTGGTCTATTTGTGCTTTACAAAGTCTCTTTTCAGGCCTACATTCCACATCTTTGTTTGTCCGTTACCCAGGGTCTATACAGTATTTTTGGGTAATTTTTTTTTTTTTTAAACTCCAGGCCACATATGGAAGAGTATGATATTTCCATCAGACTCCTGGTCTATCTGTTCTCTATAAATAGTTGCTTTTCAGGACTACATTCCACTTTTTTTGCTGTCTGCTACCCTAGGTCTATACACTATTTTGGGGCCAAAAAATTAAAAATACAGGCCACTTATTTAACAGTCTGGTATCGCTGTCACATGCCTGATCTATTTGTTGCCTATAAATCGTGACAATTCAGGCCTACATTCCACTGTCTTTGCTGTCTGTTACCCTAGTTCTGTACACTATTTTGGGGTATAAAATAAAAAATACAGGCCACATATTAAAGAGTATAATAATAATAATTTTTATTTATATAGCGCCAACATATTCCGCAGCGCTTTACAAATTATAGAGGGGACTTGTACAGACAATAGACATTACAGCATAACAGAAATACAATTCAAAACAGATACCAGGAGGAATAAGGGCCCTGCTCGCAAGCTTACAAACTATGAGGAAAAGGGGAGACACGAGAGGTGGATGGTAACAATTGCTTTAGTTATTTGGACCGGCCATAGTGTAAGGCTCGGGTGTTCATGTAAAGCTGCATGAACCAGTTAACTGCCTAAGTACGTAGCAGTACATACACAGAGGGCTATTAACTGCATAAAGTGAATGAGAACATGATGCGAAGAACCGGTTTGTTTTTTTTTTTGGGGGGGGGGGGTTATATATAAATAGGCCACACAGGGATCGTTAGGTTAATGCATTGAGGCGGTAGGCCAGTCTGAACAAGTGAGTTTTTAGGGTATGCTTAAAACTGTGGGGATTGGGGATTAATCGTATTAACCTAGGTAGTGCATTCCAAAGAATCGGCGCAGCACGTGTAAAGTCTTGGAGACGGGAGTGGGAGGTTCTGATTATTGAGGATGCTAACCTGAGGTCATTAGCGGAGCGGAGGGCACGGGTAGAGTGATAGACTGAGACCAGAGAGGAGATGTAGGGTGGTGCAGAACAAAAGAGTGTGGTATATCCATCAGACTCCTGATCTATCTGTGCTCTACAAATAGTTGCTTTTCAGGCCTACATTCCACTTTTTTGCTGTCTGCTACTCTAGATCTATACACTATTTTGAGGTAAAATATGAAAAAATACAGGCCACGTATTGAACAGTTTGGCATCGCTTTCTGACACCTAATCTATTTGTGGCCTACAAATTGTGGCAATTCAGGCCTACATTCCACTTTATTTGCTGTCTCTTACCCTAGTTCTGTACACTATTTTGGGGTATAAAATAAAAAAATACAGGCTACATATTGAAGAGTGTGGTATCTTTGTCAGACTCCTGGTCTATCTGTGCTCTACAAATAGTTGCTTTTCAGACCTACTTTCCACTTTTTTGGCTGTCTGCTACCCTAGGTCTATACACTATTTTGGGGTAAAAAAAAATATACAGGCCACGTATTTAACAGTCTGGTATCGCTGTCAGACGTCTGATCTATTTGTGGCCTACAAATTGTGGCAATTCAGGCCTACATTCCACTATACTTGCTGTCTGTTACTCTAATTCTGCCCACTACTTTGGCTGTAAAAAATAAAATCCAGGCCACATATTGAAGAGTGTGATATCTCTGTCAGACTCCTGGTCTATCTGTGCTCTACAAATAGTCTCTTTTCAGGCCTACATTCCACTTTGTTTGCTGTCTGCTACCCTAGGTCTATACAGTATTTTGGGGTAAAAAAAATAAAAAAAACTCCAGGCCACATATTGAATAGTGTGATATGTCCGTCAGACTCCTGGTCTGTCTGTGCTCTACAAATAGTTGCTTTTCAGGTGCCTACTTTCCACTTTTTTGCTGTCTGCTACCCTAGGTCTATACACTATTTTGGGGTAAAAAAATACAGCCCACGTATTGAGCAGTCTGGTATCGCTGTCAGATGCCTGATCTATTTGTGGCCTATAAATTGTGGCAATTCAGGCCTACATTCCACTGTCTTTGCTGTCTGTTGCCCTAGTTCTGTACATTATTTTGGGGTATAAAATAAAAATACAGGCCACATATTGAAGAATGTGATATCTACATCAGACTCCTGGTCTACCTGTGCTCTATAGTTGCTTTTCAGGCCCAACATTCCACTTTATTGCTCTCTGCTACCCTAGGTCTATACACTATTTTGGGGTAAAAAGTAAAAAAAAATACAGGCCATGTATTGAACAGTCTGACATTGCTGTCAGATGCCTGATCTATTTGTGGCCTACAAATTGTGGCAATTCAGGCCTAAATTCCACTTTATTTTCTGTCTGTTACCCTAGTTCGGTACACTATTTTGGGGTATAAAATAAAAAAATACAGGCCACATATTGAACAGTGTGGTATCCTCGTCAGACACCTGGTCTATCTGTGCTCTACAAATAGTTGCTTTTCAGGCCTACATTCCACTTTTTTGGCTGTCTGCTACCCTAGCTCAAAACACTATTTTGGGGTAAAAAATAAAAAAATACCAGCCACATATTGAACAGTCTGGTATCTCTATGACATGCCACATTTATCTGTGGCCTACAAATTGTGTCATTAGATTAGAGACGAGGCTTGCATTCACCTTTTTTTAAAATGGACAAGGCGTATGGCATGGGACGAGAAAGTGGATGTGATGATGATGGTGCATGCAGAGATCGAGGCCGTGGGCAAGCTGAAAGTGGGCCACAACAAACACACACATCTTCTCGCAACAGATTCCTGTCAGAAATCATAGGGCATGGCGAAACAGCACTCTTGACACCAGAGCAGCATGAAAAGGTAGTTGGTTGGATGGCAGATAATGCTTCCAGTCACTTTACCACCACCACCACCACCAGCACTCTGTCTTCCACACGGTCAAGTCTGAGTAGCCTTGACTCTGCACCGCATATTGCTCACCCTGATCCTCTTTCCTCCCACCATGCTGAGTGCCCTGAGACAACTGATCCAACACTTGGGCTCTCCGAAGAGTTGTCCACTTTTCCATTTATCGATTCATGCCTCTTTCCCGGTCCACTTGAAGCGAGGCAAGAGGACATTCCATGTAGCGATGCCCAAATATTTGAGTAGCCATGGTCACACGAAGACGACGGTGTTAACATGTCACAAGAGGTGGACAATGATGAGACACAATTGCCAGAAACTCAGGAGGAGGACCAGGATGCGAAAGTGGAAGAAGAGCGGGTGGATGATATAGTAACTGACCCAACCTGGCAGGAGGACATGCAGAGCAAGGACAGCAGCATACAGGGGGATGAAGGCATAGCACCCCAACAGCCAGGAAGAAGCAATGTGGTGTCCACAGACAGAAGGTGGGAAACCGTTCCACACAACACCAACATGACGAAGTTGCCAGTCCAACTGTAAGGTCTTCCCTAGTCTGGTTGTTTTTTAAAGACTTTGCCGATGACCCCAAACAGGCCATTTGCAACACCTGCCATGCCGTGTTAAAAGATAAATCAAATGAACCCATACACAAAGTAAGTGTACCCAGCCCATATGGGTATCTGAGCCTCCACACACCTGTGCCTTGGTTTGAGTACAACCATCATATCACCAATAGCTCTGTCACTGTCCTGCCCAATACAAGGTAAAAAAACAAATTAATGGCTCCTGTAACTGGACAGCTCGACCATTGCATTAGGACAAATTGGATGTCTCCCTCTTAGTGCTGTCTCTGCCTTTTTTTTCTTTTCTGCCCAATCCAGGTGCCATATGTCAGGCATGCGATTTGATATATGATATATAATTATTATTTTTTTATTTTATTATATTGATTTGCCACAATAGCAGTACTTTCTCTCTCCACTGTGAGCAATTGCTTTGAGTTGGCATAAATTCCATATCAGACAGTTTATTTGATAAGGCATCTTAATATTTCAAAGGGAAAGTGGAAGGGTTGACTTTTCATTTAATTTAATTTATGTCTCTCTGAGAAGAAACACATATCACAGAACTTAGCTGTCAGACCTGGTGTCCAGCAAGAACAAGGAGGAGCACCATCATAATGGTTTAACTCTTTCACTATCATGGAATCACTGAGTTTCGTCAGTAACAGTGACTTGCTAAAGAATGAGGATAAAGCCATCAAACTTATGTATCTGGCACAGCAGCATGCCTATAGTCCACCTGCCTGTAGAAAATGTATGAAAATCATAAATATTTAGTCAGCTATTATTTCTTTTAGGTGCAGAGACATTGTCATTTTCCTGCACTTTTATGAATTGTGAGCCACCATTCCTTTGGCTGTGACTTTTGCAGAAACTGACGACAATCACTTTCTTTACAACAAAGTTGCAACAAAAATGATAGAACATTTGTAAAATTGCCATCCACAAGAAAAGAAGAAAAAATGCCTTTTTTTAATTTAGATGTATTATTTTTATTTTTAGCTCCTGCTTTTATCCACTTTTCATGTTTGTTATAAATCCCTTGAGTTGTGTATGTATGTAGCCATTGGAGTGAATGAGGACTGTCCCTTTATAAAGAAGCAGATTGGGATCCAGAGTTGTCATTCTTTCTAAATTTGGTGACAAACTATTGTTAGAATAGTTTTTTGTTTTTTTTATATGTTTTCATTGAGATTTTTCATGGGATTTTTTATATTTTTTATTATTGAGGTCACAGATGTTACTTTAAGGCTGAGTTTAGACATCCATAAAACACGGCCCATGTATGGACCATGATGGACTGACTGTGAGTTTCTTGACCTGAACTCAATAGTCTCATAGGCACATATAAAGCTGAGTTTGGGTCAGGAAATCACGGCCAGTCCGTACATCACTGTTCATGCACAGACCATGTTTCACAGACGTCTAATTTGGCTTATGGTATATATCAATATATTCTAAAGTCCAAATGCATATTGTTATTTTTTTATTAATTTTTATGTCACTTTTGCAAGTAATTCTATTTCTTTTTAAGACTTTTAAGACATCTACCAATGATAAAAACCTGATTGTTTTGCTTGGTATTCTTTTTATATACAGTACAGACCAAAAGTTTGGACACACCTTCTCATTTAAAGATTTTTCTGTATTTTCATGACTATGAAAATTGTACATTCACATTGAAGGCATCAAAACTATAAATTAACACATGTGGAATTACAGACTTAACAAAAAAGTGTGAAACAACTGAAATTATGTCTTATATTCTAGGTTCTTCAAAGTAGCCACCTTTTGCTTTGATGGCTGCTTTGCATACTCTTGGCATTCTTTTGATGAGCTTCAAGAGGTAGTCACCGGGAATGGTTTTCACTTCACAGGTGTGCCCTGTCAGGTTTAATAAGTGGGTTTTCTTGCCTTATAAATGGGGTTGGAACCATCAGTTGTGTTGTGCAGATGTCTGGTGGATACACAGCTGATAGTCCTACTGAATAGACTGTTAAAATTTGAATTATGGCAAGAAAAAAGCAACTAAGTAAAGAAAAACGAGTAGCCATCATTATTTGAAGAAATGAAGGTCAGTCAGTCCAAATAATTGGGCAAACTTTGAAAGTGTCCCCAAGTGCAGTGGCAAAAGCCATCAAGCACTACAAAGAAACTGGTTCACATGAGGACCGCCCCAGGAAAGGAAGACCAAGGGTCACCTCTGCTTCTGAGGATAAGTTTATCCGAGTCACCAGCCTAAGAAATCACAGGTTAACAGCAGCTCAGATTAGAGACTAGGTCAATGCCACACAGAGTTCTAGCAGCAGACACATCTCTACAGCAACTGTTATGAGGAGACTTTGTGCAGCAGGCCTTCATGGTAAAATAGCTGCTAGGAAACCACTGCTAAGGACAAGCAACAAGCAGAAGAGACTTGTTTGGGATAAAGAACACAAGGAAAGGACATTAGACCAGTGGAAATCTGTGCTTTGGTCTGATGAGTCCAAATTTGAAATCTTTGGTTCCAACCACCATGTCTTTGTGCGACGCAGAAAAGGTGAACAGATGGACTCAACATTCGTGGTTCCCACCGTGAAGCATGGGGCAGGAGGTGTGATGGTGTGGGGGTGCTTTGCTAGTGACATTGTTGGGGATTTATTCAAAATTCAAAGCATACTGAACCAACAAGGTTACCACAGCATCTTGCAGCGGCATGCTATTCCAACCGCTTAGTTGGACTGTCATTTTATTTTTCAACAGGACAATGACCCCAAACACACCTCCAGGCTGTGTAAGGGCTCTTTGACCAAGAAGGAGAGTGATGGGGTGCTACGCCAGATGACCTGGCCTCCACAGTCACCAGACCTGAACCCAATCGAGATGGTTTGGGGTGAGCTGGACCGCAGAGTGAAGGCAAAAGGGCCAACAAGTGCTAAGCATCTCTGGGAACTCCTTCAAGATTGTTGGAAGACCGTTCCCGGTGACTACCTCTTCAAGCTCATCAAGAGAATGCCAAGAGTGTGCAAAGCAGTCATCAAAGCAAAAGGTGGCTTCTTTGAAAAACCTAGAATATAAGACATAATTTCAGTTGCTTCACACTTTTTTGTTAAGTATATAATTCCACATGTGTTAATTCATAGTTTTGATGCCTTCAGTGTGAATGTACAATTTTCATAGTCATGAGAATACAGAAAATTCTTTAAATGAGAAGGTGTGTCCAAACTTTTGGTCTTCGGAACGAAAGCAAGGCGGTTGCAGGGGTGACAACCAGGGCGCGTCAGAGGGTAAGTATATCAATATTTTTTATTTTTATTCTTTATTTTACACATTAATCTTAATCCCGATACCGATTCCCGATATCACAAAAATATCGGAACTCGGTATCGGAATTCCGATACCGCAAATATCGGCCGATACCCGATACTTGCGGTATCGGAATGCTCAACACTAGTCAACACCAGAGCACTATCGAAAGAACCTTGCTGGGTGAAACACATGACAAGTCTAACCTCTCTCTGTGGTCCCTGGTTAGCTCTTCAAACTATGTTTTTGTTTTTTTTGTAAAATGCCAGAGAGTTTCAGATAATAAAAAAAACATATTCAGCTGCAATCATGTAGACAGGCTGTAATTCATGCTTCCTGTGGTTTGGGCAGCAATAATCAACTGACTGTATTTTAAATGCATATGTTCATTTTTTAACACTCCTTTACAGTTTAAATATAAAATTAATCAAAATAATGGTTGAGTACCATTTGTAAGTCTATTGAATTACTTATCTTTGGTTAAAGAGGACCTTTCACAAAATTTTTGTGAAAACAATACAGAAATAAAGCAGCCATAATTACCAATACTTGTTCTAAATATGAATGCACTGCAGAATGCAGCAAGCCCAAATGATAAATGTGGAGGCAGCACAGGTGCAAAATAATGGTAAGGCAACCACATATACCTACTAAACAAGGGGGGGTTGCCTCGTATTCCAAAAGCACACGGACAAGGTTGGTTTAAGGCACCAGTCACACAGCTATCTGTAATGCAGCCACATTAAAGACTATTGATCACGTCTATCGTCTATACTGTTGCATCAGTATGTATCGCCAGCCTAACAGCCTGTTACATACAGAAATATGGCAAAACAAATTGTCTCTCTATAGTGAATAGGGTTAATACAGGAATAAAATGCAATAAAAAGTGTTTAAAAAAATAAAGAAAAAAGTGTTAGAATGAGCAAAGTAAGAGAACATACAGATAACAATACTGCCTGCAGCAATCTTCCTACTGATCAGTACACATGAGCATCACCGCTCCAACTGCAGTTACTAGCACATGTAACCATAGTTGACTTTTGAGGAGTTCATCCATTATTTTAATTAAAATTTGTTTATTCAGGTTTCATAACACCAGTCATAAGTTAGCTTGCTAAAGGCATGTTTTGTGTCTGATCGATGGCGAGAATGTGAATTTAATATTCAAAATTGATTACTTCAAGACTTCAAAGGGCGGAAATATTCAAGTAAAAAATAAACATGAAAGAGGAATGGTTAAGGGAGTTAATTTTATATTCCAGATTGAATTGTTAATGTAAATTTTATTATGACTGTATATTATTATTAATTAATAATGATAATAATAGTAATAATAATAACAACAATAAATTATTCACCTTAGGTAGCCCATCCTTTAGTGACAGAGTCAATTTGGTACTTAATGACCAAGCCAATTTTTACAATTCTGACCACTGACACTTTATGAAGTTGTGGCTCTGGAACGCTTCAACATAACCCACTCATTCTGAGATTGTTATTTCGTGACATATTGTACTTCATGTTAGTGATCAAGACATTATCTTCTACCCTGTGAGGGCTATTATACAAGATCACATGCATACGCTTCATGAGTGAGAAAAACCAGTGTCCATACAACCATATACCGTATATACTCGAGTATAAGCCGAGATTTTCAGCCCAAATTTTTGGGCTGAAACTGCCCCTCTCGGCTTATACTTGAGTCACGGTCGGCGGTGGCGTCAACGGGTGAGGGGGAGAGAGGTCTGAGGCATACTTACCTGCTTCTGGGGCTCCTGGCTCTGTCCTTGCATGCAGTCCCACGGTCTTCGGGTGCCGCAGCTCTTACCCTGTTTAGCGGTCACGTGGGACCGCTCATTAGAGAAATTAATATGGACTCCACTCCCATAGGGGTGGAGCCACATATTCATTTCTCTAATGAGCGGTGCCAGCGACTGCTGATAGAGGAAGAGGCTGCGGCACCCGGAGACCAGCTGTCCGGGAGAAGGAGCGGGACGCCGGAAGCAGGTAAGTATTACATATTCACCTGTCCATGTTCCACACGCCGGGCGCCGCTCTGGCTCTCACTGTGCAGGTCAGAGGGCGCGATGACGCATATAGTGTGCGCGCCGCCCTCTGCCTGAACAGTCAGTGCGGAGAGACGGCGACGCCGAGACGGGACGCTGAGGAGCTGCAAGCAAGAGGGGTGAGTATGGCATTTTTTTTTTATTGCAGCAGCCGCAGCATTATATATACCGGTAGCACAGCTTTCTATTGCACATCTATGGGGCAATAATGAATGGTGCAGAGCACTATATGGCACAGTTTTATATGGCACAGCTTTCTATGGGGCAATAATGAACTGTGCAGAGCACTATATGGCACAGTTTTATATGGCACAGCTTTCTATGGGGCAATAATGAACGGTGCAGAGCACTATATGGCAGAGCTTTCTATGGCACATCTATGGGACCATTTTGAACGGTGCAGAGCACTATATGGCAGAGCTTTCTATGGCACATCTATGGGGCAATAATGAACGGTGCAGAGCACTATATGGCAGAGCTTTCTATGGCACATCTATGGGGCAATAATAAACGGTGCAGAGCACTATATGGCAGGGCTTTCTATGCATATCTATGGGGCAATAATGAACGGTGAAGAGCACTATATGGCACAGCTTTATATGGCACATCTATGGGGCAACAATGAACGGTGAAGAGCACTATATGGCAGAGCTTTCTATGGCACATCTATGGGGCAATAATGAACGGTGCAGAGCACTATATGGCACAGTTTTATATGGCACATCTATGGGGCAATAATGAACGGTGCAGAGCACTATATGGCACAGCTTTATATGGCACATCTATGGGGCAATAATGAACAGTATGGAGCATTATATATGGCACAGCTTTATATGGAGCATCTATGGGGCAATAATGAACAATATGGAGCATTATATGTGACACAGCTTTATACAGAGCATCTATGGGGCAATAATGAACGGTATGCAGCATTATATGTGGCACAGCTTTATATGGAGCATCTTATGGGGCAATAATGAACGGTATGGAGCATCTATTTTCATTTTTGAAATTCACCGGTAGCTGCTGCATTTCCTACCCTAGGCTTTTACTCGAGTCAATAAGTTTTCCCAGTTTTTCTGTGGCAAAATTAGGGGGGTCGGCTTATACTCGGGTCGGCTTTTACTCGAGTATATACGGTACTCAAATGTAAAGCGCCATGGAACAAATGGCGCTATAACAATAAATAATAATAATAATAATAATATATAAATATAACTAGATGGTGGCCCGATTCTAACGCATCGGGTATTCTAGAATATGCATGTCCACGTAGTATATTGCACAACCCACATAGTATATTGCCCAGCCACGTAGTATATTGCCCAGTTACATAGTATATTGCCTAGTGACGTAGTATATTGTGCAGCCACGTAGTATATTGGCTGTTATGGCTGGCAATCAGGCAACACAGCGTGCAGTAATCAGCGCACATACAGAGATCTGGCAATAACCAAAAACAATAGGACGAGCTCTGAGACGTGGAATCTCTGTAGACTGCAGTACCTGATCTATCCTCACACAACTATAAGCAGCAGTGGATTGCGCCTATCAACTACCTATGCAACTCGGCACTGCCTGAGGAGCTGACTAGCCTGAAGATAGAAATACAAGCCTGACTTACCTCAGAGAAATACCCCAAAGGAATAGGCAGCCCCCCACATATAATGACTGTTAGCAAGATGAAAAGACAAACGTAGGAATGAAATAGATTCAGCAAAGTGAGGCCCGATATTCTAGACAGAGCCAGGATAGCAAAGAGAACTATGCAGTCTACAAAAAACCCTAAAACGAAAACCACGCAAAGGGGCAAAAAGACCCACCGTGCCGAACTAACAGCACGGCGGTGCACCCCTTTGCTTCTCAGAGCTTCCAGCAAAAGTTAATAGCAAGCTGGACAGAAAAAACAGAAAACAAACTAGAAGCACTTATCTAGCAGAGCAGCAGGCCCAAGGAAAGATGCAGTAGCTCAGATCCAACACTGGAACATTGACAAGGAGCAAGGAAGACAGACTCAGGTGGAGCTAAATAGCAAGGCAGCCAACGAGCTCACCAAAACACCTGAGGGAGGAAGCCCAGAGACTGCAATACCACTTGTGACCACAGAAGTGAACTCGGCCACAGAATTCACAACAGTACCCCCCCCTTGAGGAGGGGTCACCGAACCCTCACCAGAACCCCCAGGCCGACCAGGATGAGCCACATGAAAGGCACGAACAAGATCTGGGGCATGGACATCAGAGGCAAAAACCCAGGAATTATCTTCCTGAGCATAACCCTTCCATTTGACCAAATACTGGAGTTTCCGTCTAGAGACACGAGAATCCAAAATCTTCTCCACAATATACTCCAATTCCCCCTCCACCAAAACAGGGGCAGGAGGCTCCACAGATGGAACCATAGGTGCCACGTATCTCCTCAACAACGACCTATGGAATACATTATGTATGGAAAAGGAGTCTGGGAGGGTCAGACGAAAAGACACCGGATTGAGAATCTCAGAAATCCTATACGGACCAATAAAACGAGGTTTAAATTTAGGAGAGGAAACCTTCATAGGAATATGACGAGAAGATAACCAAACCAGATCCCCAACACGAAGTCGGGGTCCCACACGGCGTCTGCGATTAGCGAAAAGCTGAGCCTTCTCCTGGGACAAGGTCAAATTGTCCACTACCTGAGTCCAGATCTGCTGCAACCTGTCCACCACATAATCCACACCAGGACAGTCCGAAGACTCAACCTGTCCTGAAGAGAAACGAGGATGGAACCCAGAATTGCAGAAAAATGGAGAGACCAAGGTAGCCGAGCTGGCCCGATTATTAAGGGCGAACTCAGCCAACGGCAAAAATGACACCCAATCATCCTGGTCAGCGGAAACAAAACATCTCAGATATGTTTCCAAGGTCTGATTGGTTCGTTCGGTCTGGCCATTAGTCTGAGGATGGAAGGCCGAGGAAAAAGATAGGTCAATGCCCATCCTACCACAAAAGGCTCGCCAGAACCTCGAGACAAACTGGGAACCTCTGTCAGAAACAATATTCTCAGGAATGCCATGTAAACGAACCACATGCTGGAAGAACAAAGGCACCAAATCAGAGGAGGAAGGCAATTTAACCAAGGGCACCAGATGGACCATTTTAGAAAAGCGATCACAGACCACCCAAATGACCGACATTTTTTGAGAAACGGGAAGGTCAGAAATGAAATCCATCGAAATATGTGTCCAAGGCCTCTTCGGGACCGGCAAGGGCAAAAGCAACCCACTGGCACGTGAACAGCAGGGCTTAGCCCTAGCACAAATTCCACAGGACTGCACAAAAGCACGCACATCCCGTGACAGAGATGGCCACCAGAAGGATCTAGCAACCAACTCCCTGGTACCAAAGATTCCTGGATGACCGGCCAGCACCGAACAATGAAGTTCAGAGATAACTTTACTAGTCCACCTATCAGGGACGAACAGTTTCTCGGCCGGACAACGATCAGGTTTATTAGCCTGAAATTTCTGCAACACTCTCCGCAAATCAGGGGAGATGGCAGACACAATGACTCCTTCCTTGAGGATACTCGCCGGCTCAGATAACCCCGGAGAGTCGGGCACAAAACTCCTAGACAGAGCATCCGCCTTCACATTTTTAGAGCCCGGAAGGTATGAAATCACAAAATCAAAACGAGCAAAAAATAACGACCAACGGGCCTGTCTAGGATTCAAGCGCTTGGCAGACTCAAGATAAGTAAGGTTCTTATGATCAGTCAAAACCACCACGCGATGCTTAGCACCCTCAAGCCAATGACGCCACTCCTCGAATGCCCACTTCATGGCCAGCAACTCTCGGTTGCCCACATCATAATTACGCTCAGCAGCAGAAAATTTCCTGGAAAAGAAAGCACATGGTTTGAACACTGAGCAACCAGAACCTCTCTGTGACAAAACCGCCCCTGCACCAATCTCAGAAGCATCAACCTCGACCTGGAACGGAAGAGAAACATCAGGTTGACACAACACAGGGGCACAGCAAAAACGACGCTTCAACTCCTGAAAAGCTTCCACGGCAGCAGAAGACCAATTAACCAAATCAGCACCCTTCTTGGTCAAATCGGTCAATGGTCTGGCAATGCTAGAAAAATTACAGATGAAGCGACGATAAAAATTAGCAAAGCCCAGGAATTTCTGCAGACTTTTTAGAGATGTCGGCTGAGTCCAATCCTGGATGGCCTGAACCTTAACCGGATCCATCTCGATAGTAGAAGGGGAAAAGATGAACCCCAAAAATGAAACTTTCTGCACACCGAAGAGACACTTTGATCCCTTCACGAACAAGGAATTAGCACGCAGTACCTGGAAAACCATTCTGACTTGCTTCACATGAGACTCCCAATCATCTGAGAAGATCAAAATGTCATCCAAGTAAACAATCAAGAATTTATCCAGATACTCACGGAAAATGTCATGCATAAAAGACTGAAAAACAGATGGAGCATTGGCAAGTCCGAACGGCATCACCAGATACTCAAAATGACCCTCGGGCGTATTAAATGCCGTTTTCCATTCATCTCCCTGCCTGATTCTCACCAGATTATACGCACCACGAAGATCAATCTTAGTAAACCAACTAGCCCCCTTAATCCGAGCAAACAAGTCAGAAATCAATGGCAAGGGATACTGAAACTTAACAGTGATCTTATTAAGAAGGCGGTAATCAATACACGGTCTTAGCGAACCATCCTTCTTGGCTACAAAAAAGAACCCTGCTCCCAATGGTGACGACGATGGGCGAATATGTCCCTTCTCCAGGGACTCCTTCACATAACTGCGCATAGCGGTGTGTTCAGGTACGGACAAATTAAATAAACGACCCTTAGGGAATTTACTACCAGGAATCAAATCGATAGCACAATCACAATTCCTATGCGGAGGTAGGGCATCAGACTTGGACTCTTCAAATACATCCTGAAAGTCCGACAAGAACTCTGGGATGTCAGAAGGAATGGATGACGAAATAGACAAAAATGGAACATCACCATGTACTCCCTGACAACCCCAGCTGGTTACCGACATAGAGTTCCAATCCAATACTGGATTATGGGTTTGTAGCCATGGCAACCCCAACACGACCACATCATGCAAATTATGCAGTACCAAAAAGCGAATAACTTCCTGATGTGCAGGAGCCATGCACATGGTCAGCTGGGCCCAGTACTGAGGCTTATTCTTGGCCAAAGGTGTAGCATCAATTCCTCTCAACGGAATAGGACACCGCAAAGGCTCCAAGAAAAATCCACAACGTTTAGCATAATCCAAATCCATCAGATTCAGGGCAGCGCCTGAATCCACAAACGCCATGACAGAATATGATGACAAAGAGCACATTAAGGTAATGGACAAAAGGAATTTGGACTGTACAGTACCAATAACGGCAGAGCTATCGAACCGCCTAGTGCGTTTAGGACAATTAGAAATAGCATGAGTAGAATCACCACAATAAAAACACAGTCTGTTCAGACGTCTGTGTTCGTGCCGTTCTACTTTAGTCATAGTCCTGTCGCACTGCATAGGCTCAGGCTTACTCTCAGACAATACCGCCAGATGGTGCACAGATTTACGCTCGCGCAAGCGACGACCGATCTGAATGGCCAAGGACATAGACTCATTCAAACCAGCAGGCATAGGAAATCCCACCATTACATCCTTAAGAGCTTCAGAGAGACCCTTTCTGAACAAAGCCGCTAGTGCAGATTCATTCCACAGAGTGAGTACTGACCATTTCCTAAATTTCTGACAATATACTTCTACATCATCCTGACCCTGGCATAAAGCCAGCAGATTTTTCTCAGCTTGATCCACTGAATTAGGCTCATCGTAAAGCAATCCCAGCGCCTGGAAAAATGCATCAACATTACTCAATGCAGAATCTCCTGGTGCAAGAGAAAACGCCCAGTCCTGTGGGTCGCCGCGCAAAAAAGAAATAATAATCAAAACCTGTTGAATAGGATTACCAGAAGAATGAGGTTTCAAGGCCAAAAATAGCTTACAATTATTTCTGAAGCTCAAGAACTTAGTTCTGTCACCAAAAAACAAATCAGGAATCGGAATTCTTGGTTCTAGCATCGATTTCTGATCAATAGTATCTTGAATCTTTTGTACATTTACAACGAGATTATCAATTGAGGAGCACAGAGCCTGAATATCCATGTCCACAGCTGTGTCCTGAAGCACTCTAATGTCTAGGGGAAAAAAAAGACTGAAGACAGAGCTAAGGAAAAAAAATGATGTCAGGATTTCTTTTTTCCCTCTATTGGAAATCATTGGAGGGCTCCTTGTACTGTTATGGCTGGCAATCAGGCAACACAGCGTGCAGTAATCAGCGCACATACAGAGATCTGGCAATAACCAAAAACAATAGGACGAGCTCTGAGACGTGGAATCTCTGTAGACTGCAGTACCTGATCTATCCTCACACAACTATAAGCAGCAGTGGATTGCGCCTATCAACTACCTATGCAACTCGGCACTGCCTGAGGAGCTGACTAGCCTGAAGATAGAAATACAAGCCTGACTTACCTCAGAGAAATACCCCAAAGGAATAGGCAGCCCCCCACATATAATGACTGTTAGCAAGATGAAAAGACAAACGTAGGAATGAAATAGATTCAGCAAAGTGAGGCCCGATATTCTAGACAGAGCGAGGATAGCAAAGAGAACTATGCAGTCTACAAAAAACCCTAAAACGAAAACCACGCAAAGGGGCAAAAAGACCCACCGTGCCGAACTAACAGCACGGCGGTGCACCCCTTTGCTTCTCAGAGCTTCCAGCAAAAGTTAATAGCAAGCTGGACAGAAAAAACAGAAAACAAACTAGAAGCACTTATCTAGCAGAGCAGCAGGCCCAAGGAAAGATGCAGTAGCTCAGATCCAACACTGGAACATTGACAAGGAGCAAGGAAGACAGACTCAGGTGGAGCTAAATAGCAAGGCAGCCAACGAGCTCACCAAAACACCTGAGGGAGGAAGCCCAGAGACTGCAATACCACTTGTGACCACAGAAGTGAACTCGGCCACAGAATTCACAACAATTGCCCAGTTGCGTAGTATTTTGCCTAGTGACGTAGCATATTGCGCAGCCACGTAGTATATTGCCCAGTGACGTAGTATATTGCCCAGTGACGTAGTATATTGCCCAGTCACATAGCATATTGCCCAGTCATGTAGTATACAGCACAGAGCCCCGTAGTATATTGCCCAGCCACGTAGTATATTGCCCAACCACGTAGTATACAGCACAGAACCACGTAGTATATTGCCCAACCACCTAGTATATTGCCCAGTGACGTAGTATATTGCCCAGCCACATAGTATATTGCCCAGTTAAGTAGTATATTGCCTAGTGACATAGTATATTGCGCAGCCACGTAGTATGTTGCCCAGCGACGTAGTATATTGCCCAGTGATGTAGTATACAGCACAGAGCCACGTAGTATATTGCACAGCAAAGTAGTATACAGCACAGAGCCACGTAGTATATTGGCCAGTCATGTAGTATATTGCCCAGCTACGTAGTATATTGCCCAGCCAGGTTTGTCACAGGTTAAAAAATAAAAAATAAACATATACTCACCTTTCCGAGGGCCTCTTGTAGTCCACGGCAGCTTCCAGTCCCAGGGTTGCTATGAGCACAGGACCTGTGATGACGTCGCGGTCACATGACCGTGACGTCATGGCAGGTCTTTCTAGCGCAGGCGCGCAGGGCCTGTGATGACGTCGCCATCACATGACCGTGACGTCATGGCAGGTCCTTCTCGCGCAGGGCCTGTGATGACGTCGCCGTCACATGACCGTGACGTCATGGCAGGTCCTTCTGCCATACCATCTTTGCCACTGGAACCTGCAACGGAAGATGGCGGCCGGTGCGAGCGACTACGGAGGGTGAGTATAGCAGGTTTTTTTTTATTTATTATTTTCAACATTACATTTTTTACTATTGATGCCGCATAGTCAGCGTCAATAGTAAAAAGTAGGGGACACACAGGGTTAATAGCGGCAGTAACGGAGTGCATTACCCGTGGCATAACGCGGTCTGTTACCGCCGGCATTAACCCTGTGTTAGCGGTGACCGGAGGGGAGTATCCGGGCGACAGGCACTGACTGCAGGGAGTAAGGAGCGGCCATTTTCTTCCGGACTGTGCCCGTCGCTGATTGGTCACGGCAGCTATGACAGGCAGCTGGCGAGACCAATCAGCGAATGAATAACCGTGACAGAAGGACAGACAGACAGGCAGACGGAAGTGACCCTTAGACAATTATATAGTAGATATGGAATGATCTCACCCATGTTTGAAAAGGACGTCAGCTGTCAGATGTCATCCCAATACAGCAAAAATGAATCGGGAGGAATGGGGTATACTTGCCCTATTAGACCCTGTAAAGGCTGGCATAAACTGAACCCCAAAACTCCCACCCTTGCAAGAGCAGTCCACATCTGACCCTTAAGGTACCGTCACACATAACGATATCGTTAACGATATCGTTGCTTTTTGTGACGTAGCAACGATATCGTTACCGAAATTGTTATGCGTGACAGCGACCAACGATCAGGCCCCTGCTGGGAGATCGTTGGTCGCTGGGGAATGATCAGGACTTTATTTTGGTCGCTGATCTCCCACTGACATCGCTGAATCGGCGTGTGTGACGCCGATTCAGTGATGTCTTCACTGGTAATCAGGGTAAATATCGGGTTACTAAGCGCAGGGCCGCGCTTAGTAACCCGATGTTTACCCTGGTTACCATTGTAAATGTAAAAAAAAACCACTACATACTTATATTCCGGTGTCTGGTCACGTCCCTCGCCTTCAGCTTCCCGCACTGACTGTGAGCGCCAGCCGGCCGTAAAGCAGAGCACAGCGGTGACGTCACCGCTCTGCTTTACGGCCGGCGCGCTGCTCACAGTCAGTGCGGGAAGCTGAAGGCGAGGGACGTGACCAGACACCGGAATGTAAGTATGTAGTGCTTTTTTTTTACATTTACAATGGTAACCAGGGTAAACATCGGGTTACCAAGCGCGGCCCTGCGCTTAGTAACCCGATGTTTACCCTGGTTACCCGGGGACTTCGGCATCGTTGGTCGCTGGAGAGCTGTCTGTGTGACAGCTCTCCAGCGACCAAACAGCGACGCTGCAGCGATCGGCATCGTCTATATCGCTGCAGCGTCGCTTAATGTGAGGGTACTTTTACAATAACAGCCCTATACTTTCCCTGTGCATCCCTGAATCTTCAGGGAACCTATTCGCACATAATGGGCATACTGCTAGTGCATTCAAAGAAAGGAAAAAACACTCCCGGGCTCTTCCTATAATTGTAAAGGATTAGCAACACCCGGCATGAATGCATATATATATATATATAGCGCATTACGGATTGGCCAAAATAAAATAGGTTTGAAAGTGTCCAATCATAGTAATGCACTCACCTATGTTCTGCTGAGATGCACGCCTGCTATCCGATCACGCCTTGGAACGCATAATTCCATCATGGCCAGCTCTAGATCGGATGGCAGGCAGTTTTTTTCTTCTCTTGCAGGTCGGTTTCGGGGCAGATATACGACATTATAGAATGCTGTATATCAGCCCTGAAAGGTGATGGCCGTATCTCTTATCGGCCAAACCTGGTGACAGTTTCATTTTAAAAAAGCTCTCCCATGAAGTTTTTTTTTCATTAAGGCTGTGTTCACACGTTGCGGTTTTTTCGCGTTTTTTTCGTGTTTTTTCCCGATAAAAACGCTATAAAACCGCAAAAAAACTGCATACAATAAGCATCCCATCATTTAGAATGAATTCCGGATGTTTTGTGCACATGATGCGTTTTTTTCCGCAAAAAAAACGCATACCGCACAAAATCCAGACATGCTCTATCTTTTTGCGTTTTTTTTGCGGATTTCCCACTCCAAAATGCATTGGGAAGTGTCCGGAAAAAAACGCGGCAAAAACGCGTCAAAACCACGGCAAAAACGCGTCAAAACCGCGGCAAAATCGCAGCAAAAACGCATGCGGTTTTCTTGCAGATTTCCTGCAGAAAATGTCCGGAATTCTCATGAATTTTCTGCATGAATTCCTGAACGTGTGCACATAGCCTAAATCTGTGTAATGTAGACGATAGTGTAGTGTGTGTGTATGAGTTAATATACTCACCTAAAGCCACGTTCTCCAGGATTCAGCATCGTTCTGCACCTCTTGTGAATAATTTCACCGCTCTACAGACTCTCTGGGTCACACTGACCCAGAAGTGGCTTTCATCATGTAAATATATCTAGAGTCAGAATGAGACACTGTAGAATTACGAGGCACCATTGTAACAGAGACTTTCCTCTCATACCTAGAGTGAGCCGAATTATCTAAAGAACAGTGACATCACTCAGAAGAGGAGAACCGTGCTGGATCCCAGAGAAGGTGGCGGTAGGCGAATGTAATAGCACAATGAGAGTGCTGTTGTGAATTCTGTGGCTGAGTTCACTTCTGTGGTCACAAGTGGTATTGCAGTCTCTGGGCTTCCTCCCTCAGGTGTTTTGGTGAGCTCGTTGGCTGCCTTGCTATTTAGCTCCACCTGAGTCTGTCTTCCTTGCTCCTTGTCAATGTTCCAGTGTTGGATCTGAGCTACTGCATCTTTCCTTGGGCCTGCTGCTCTGCTAGATAAGTGCTTCTAGTTTGTTTTCTGTTTTTTCTGTCCAGCTTGCTATTAACTTTTGCTGGAAGCTCTGAGAAGCAAAGGGGTGCACCGCCGTGCTGTTAGTTCGGCACGGTGGGTCTTTTTGCCCCTTTGCGTGGTTTTCGTTTTAGGGTTTTTTGTAGACTGCATAGTTCTCTTTGCTATCCTCGCTCTGTCTAGAATATCGGGCCTCACTTTGCTGAATCTATTTCATTCCTACGTTTGTCTTTTCATCTTGCTAACAGTCATTATATGTGGGGGGCTGCCTATTCCTTTGGGGTATTTCTCTGAGGTAAGTCAGGCTTGTATTTCTATCTTCAGGCTAGTCAGCTCCTCAGGCAGTGCCGAGTTGCATAGGTAGTGATAGGCGCAATCCACTGCTGCTTATAGTTGTGTGAGGATAGATCAGGTACTGCAGTCTACAGAGATTCCACGTCTCAGAGCTCGTCCTATTGTTTTTGGTTATTGCCAGATCTCTGTATGTGCGCTGATTACTGCACGCTGTGTTGCCTGATTGCCAGCCATAACAGTACAAGGAGCCCTCCAATGATTCCCAATAGAGGGAAAAAAGAAATCCTGACATCATTTTTTTTTCTTAGCTCTGTCTTCAGTCTTTTATTTCCCCTAGACATTAGAGTGCTTCAGGACACAGCTGTGGATATGGATATTCAGGCTCTGTGCTCCTCAATGGATAATCTCGTTGTAAATGTACAAAAGATTCAAGATACTATTGATCAGAAATCGATGCTAGAACCAAGAATTCCGATTCCTGATTTGTTTTTTGGTGACAGAACTAAGTTCCTGAGCTTCAGAAATAATTGTAAGCTATTTTTGGCCTTGAAACCTCATTCTTCTGGTAATCCTATTCAACAGGTTTTGATTATTATTTCTTTTTTGCGCGGCGACCCACAGGACTGGGCGTTTTCTCTTACACCAGGAGATTCTGCATTGAGTAATGTTGATGCATTTTTCCAGGCGCTGGGATTGCTTTACGATGAGCCTAATTCAGTGGATCAGGCTGAGAAAAATCTGCTGGCTTTATGCCAGGGTCAGGATGATGTAGAAGTATATTGTCAGAAATTTAGGAAGTGGTCAGTACTCACTCTGTGGAATGAATCTGCACTAGCGGCTTTGTTCAGAAAGGGTCTCTCTGAAGCTCTTAAGGATGTAATGGTGGGATTTCCTATGCCTGCTGGTTTGAATGAGTCTATGTCCTTGGCCATTCAGATCGGTCGTCGCTTGCGCGAGCGTAAATCTGTGCACCATCTGGCGGTATGGTCTGAGAGTAAACCTGAGCCTATGCAGTGCGACAGGACTATGACTAAAGTAGAACGGCAAGAACACAGACGTCTGAACAGACTGTGTTTCTATTGTGGTGATTCTACTCATGCTATTTCTAATTGTCCTAAACGCACTAGGCGGTTCGATAGCTCTGCCGTTATTGGTACTGTACAGTCCAAATTCCTTTTGTCCATTACCTTAATGTGCTCTTTGTCATCGTATTCTGTCATGGCGTTTGTGGATTCAGGCGCTGCCCTGAATCTGATGGATTTGGATTATGCTAAACGTTGTGGATTTTTCTTGGAGCCTTTGCGGTGTCCTATTCCGTTGAGAGGAATTGATGCTACACCTTTGGCCAAGAATAAGCCTCAGTACTGGGCCCAGCTGACCATGTGCATGGCTCCTGCACATCAGGAAGTTATTCGCTTTCTGGTACTGCATAATTTGCATGATGTGGTCGTGTTGGGGTTGCCATGGCTACAAACCCATAATCCAGTATTGGATTGGAACTCTATGTCGGTAACCAGCTGGGGTTGTCAGGGAGTACATGGTGATGTTCCATTTTTGTCTATTTCGTCATCCATTCCTTCTGACATCCCAGAGTTCTTGTCGGACTTTCAGGATGTATTTGAAGAGTCCAAGTCTGATGCCCTACCTCCGCATAGGAATTGTGATTGTGCTATCGATTTGATTCCTGGTAGTAAATTCCCTAAGGGTCGTTTATTTAATTTGTCCGTACCTGAACACACCGCTATGCGCAGTTATGTGAAGGAGTCCCTGGAGAAGGGACATATTCGCCCATCGTCGTCACCATTGGGAGCAGGGTTCTTTTTTGTAGCCAAGAAGGATGGTTCGCTAAGACCGTGTATTGATTACCGCCTTCTTAATAAGATCACTGTTAAGTTTCAGTATCCCTTGCCATTGATTTCTGACTTGTTTGCTCGGATTAAGGGGGCTAGTTGGTTTACTAAGATTGATCTTCGTGGTGCGTATAATCTGGTGAGAATCAGGCAGGGAGATGAATGGAAAACGGCATTTAATACGCCCGAGGGTCATTTTGAGTAACTGGTGATGCCGTTCGGACTTGCCAATGCTCCATCTGTTTTTCAGTCTTTTATGCATGACATTTTCCGTGAGTATCTGGATAAATTCTTGATTGTTTACTTGGATGACATTTTGATCTTCTCAGATGATTGGGAGTCTCATGTGAAGCAAGTCAGAATGGTTTTCCAGGTACTGCGTGCTAATTCCTTGTTCGTGAAGGGATCAAAGTGTCTCTTCGGTGTGCAGAAAGTTTCATTTTTGGGGTTCATCTTTTCCCCTTCTACTATCGAGATGGATCCGGTTAAGGTTCAGGCCATCCAGGATTGGACTCAGCCGACATCTCTAAAAAGTCTGCAGAAATTCCTGGGCTTTGCTAATTTTTATCGTCGCTTCATCTGTAATTTTTCTAGCATTGCCAGACCATTGACCGATTTGACCAAGAAGGGTGCTGATTTGGTTAATTGGTCTTCTGCTGCCGTGGAAGCTTTTCAGGAGTTGAAGCGTCGTTTTTGCTGTGCCCCTGTGTTGTGTCAACCTGATGTTTCTCTTCCGTTCCAGGTCGAGGTTGATGCTTCTGAGATTGGTGCAGGGGCGGTTTTGTCACAGAGAGGTTCTGGTTGCTCAGTGTTCAAACCATGTGCTTTCTTTTCCAGGAAATTTTCTGCTGCTGAGCGTAATTATGATGTGGGCAACCGAGAGTTGCTGGCCATGAAGTGGGCATTCGAGGAGTGGCGTCATTGGCTTGAGGGTGCTAAGCATCGCGTGGTGGTTTTGACTGATCATAAGAACCTTACTTATCTTGAGTCTGCCAAGCGCTTGAATCCTAGACAGGCCCGTTGGTCGTTATTTTTTGCTCGTTTTGATTTTGTGATTTCATACCTTCCGGGCTCTAAAAATGTGAAGGCGGATGCTCTGTCTAGGAGTTTTGTGCCCGACTCTCCGGGGTTATCTGAGCCGGCGAGTATCCTCAAGGAAGGAGTCATTGTGTCTGCCATCTCCCCTGATTTGCGGAGAGTGTTGCAGAAATTTCAGGCTAATAAACCTGATCGTTGTCCGGCCGAGAAACTGTTAGTCCCTGATAGGTGGACTAGTAAAGTTATCTCTGAACTTCATTGTTCGGTGCTGGCCGGTCATCCAGGAATCTTTGGTACCAGGGAGTTGGTTGCTAGATCCTTCTGGTGGCCATCTCTGTCACGGGATGTGCGTGCTTTTGTGCAGTCTTGTGGAATTTGTGCTAGGGCTAAGCCCTGCTGTTCACGTGCCAGTGGGTTGCTTTTGCCCTTGCCGGTCCCGAAGAGGCCTTGGACACATATTTCGATGGATTTCATTTCTGACCTTCCCGTTTCTCAAAAAATGTCGGTCATTTGGGTGGTCTGTGATCGCTTTTCTAAAATGGTCCATCTGGTGCCCTTGGTTAAATTGCCTTCCTCCTCTGATTTGGTGCCTTTGTTCTTCCAGCATGTGGTTCGTTTACATGGCATTCCTGAGAATATTGTTTCTGACAGATGTTCCCAGTTTGTCTCGAGGTTCTGGCGAGCCTTTTGTGGTAGGATGGGCATTGACCTATCTTTCTCCTCGGCCTTCCATCCTCAGACTAATGGCCAGACCGAACGAACCAATCAGACCTTGGAAACATATCTGAGATGTTTTGTTTCCGCTGACCAGGATGATTGGGTGTCATTTTTGCCGTTGGCTGAGTTCGCCCTTAATAATCGGGCCAGCTCGGCTACCTTGGTCTCTCCATTTTTCTGCAATTCTGGGTTCCATCCTCGTTTCTCTTCAGGACAGGTTGAGTCTTCGGACTGTCCTGGTGTGGATTCTGTGGTGGACAGGTTGCAGCAGATCTGGACTCAGGTAGTGGACAATTTGACCTTGTCCCAGGAGAAGGCTCAGCTTTTCGCTAATCGCAGACGCCGTGTGGGACCCCGACTTCGTGTTGGGGATCTGGTTTGGTTATCTTCTCGTCATATTCCTATGAAGGTTTCCTCTCCTAAATTTAAACCTCGTTTTATTGGTCCGTATAGGATTTCTGAGATTCTCAATCCGGTGTCTTTTCGTCTGACCC
Organism: Ranitomeya imitator; assembly: GCF_032444005.1. Classification (NCBI taxonomy): domain Eukaryota; kingdom Metazoa; phylum Chordata; class Amphibia; order Anura; family Dendrobatidae; genus Ranitomeya; species Ranitomeya imitator. Next base: position 265,983,522 of record NC_091282.1, read on the forward strand.
TCCCAGACTCCTTTTCCATACATAATGTATTCCATAGGTCGTTGTTGAGGAGATACGTGGCACCTATGGTTCCATCTGTGGAGCCTCCTGCCCCTGTTTTGGTGGAGGGGGAATTGGAGTATATTGTGGAGAAGATTTTGGATTCTCGTGTCTCTAGACGGAAACTCCAGTATCTGGTCAAATGGAAGGGTTATGCTCAGGAAGATAATTCCTGGGTTTTTGCCTCTGATGTCCATGCCCCAGATCTTGTTCGTGCCTTTCATGTGGCTCATCCTGGTCGGCCTGGGGGTTCTGGTGAGGGTTCGGTGACCCCTCCTCAAGGGGGGGGTACTGTTGTGAATTCTGTGGCTGAGTTCACTTCTGTGGTCACAAGTGGTATTGCAGTCTCTGGGCTTCCTCCCTCAGGTGTTTTGGTGAGCTCGTTGGCTGCCTTGCTATTTAGCTCCACCTGAGTCTGTCTTCCTTGCTCCTTGTCAATGTTCCAGTGTTGGATCTGAGCTACTGCATCTTTCCTTGGGCCTGCTGCTCTGCTAGATAAGTGCTTCTAGTTTGTTTTCTGTTTTTTCTGTCCAGCTTGCTATTAACTTTTGCTGGAAGCTCTGAGAAGCAAAGGGGTGCACCGCCGTGCTGTTAGTTCGGCACGGTGGGTCTTTTTGCCCCTTTGCGTGGTTTTCGTTTTAGGGTTTTTTGTAGACTGCATAGTTCTCTTTGCTATCCTCGCTCTGTCTAGAATATCGGGCCTCACTTTGCTGAATCTATTTCATTCCTACGTTTGTCTTTTCATCTTGCTAACAGTCATTATATGTGGGGGGCTGCCTATTCCTTTGGGGTATTTCTCTGAGGTAAGTCAGGCTTGTATTTCTATCTTCAGGCTAGTCAGCTCCTCAGGCAGTGCCGAGTTGCATAGGTAGTGATAGGCGCAATCCACTGCTGCTTATAGTTGTGTGAGGATAGATCAGGTACTGCAGTCTACAGAGATTCCACGTCTCAGAGCTCGTCCTATTGTTTTTGGTTATTGCCAGATCTCTGTATGTGCGCTGATTACTGCACGCTGTGTTGCCTGATTGCCAGCCATAACAGAGTGCACTACATGCACATATGCACAGATTTAGTGGAACAAAAACTTCATTGTAGGACTATTTTAAAAAGTCCCTTTATGCGATTAAAAAAACTATTGTAAACAATTTTAGAATTTGAAACAAAACACATTTTATAAAAAAAAAAAAAATACTTTTTCTTAGATACACATAATAATATAACCTCCAGAAAATTGGTTTAAACATCACAACATGTACTAAAAATATATCCACTATAACAAAGCAAAAATAATAATAAAAAATTCTAGTAGTTGCAGAATGGTTTGTTTAAAAATCCACAACATTTCTGTGGTCTTAGAGGCAAAATATAACCTGGATTATGCTAATGACATTCGGCTCAAACTCTGTCAAAAAATTAATCAACCTTAAAAATGGAAAGGCCAGATTAGACTTTGCAAAAAAAAATCTAAGAAGCCAGTCCAGTTCTGGAAAAATATTCTTTGGTCAGATGAAACTAAGATCAAACTTATACAAAGGTAGCTTGAGACGGTCAAAGTTGAAAGAAAGACAAACCTTTTCCCCAGATGTCTCTTGGCCATGTGTCTCTTCATCTGATCAGAAGATTTCGAAAATGTAGTCTTGGTGTCCTCCCAGATTTTAGAGAAGCCCTTCATGAGAATTTCAGCAGCAGGAATGTTGGTGGTAGTAGACACAGGAAATGGAATATTGAAGTGTTGGCCATACACAAGTAAAAACGGAGATTTAGTTGAAGATTTACTAACATGGTTGTTATAAGAGAATTCGGCCAAAGGCAGGAGACTGACACAATCATTGTAGTGGCCATTGATGAAATGCCGTAGGAATTTGGATGGGATCTGATTGATTTGCTCTAACTGACTTTCGGATTGTAGATGATAGGCAGAAGAGAAGTTCAAAGGGACATTAAGTAGCTTTCAGGTATCCCTCCAAAAGCAAGAACTGGATGCCTCTATTGGGGATTATATAGTGAGGTAAGCCATGAAGGCGGAAGATATGTTGGATGAACTTCTCGTCCAGCACAGGAGCAGTAAAATAGGCCATCTTAGAGAAGCGATCCACAACGATCCAAATGACAGTACATTCGGACAATACTGGGAGATCAGTAAAGAAGTCTGCAATGTGCTTCCAGGGAGCTGTTGGTACAGGGAGAGGAAGTAGCCAACTGGTTGGAAGCTGTTTCAGAGTCTTATTCTTGACACAGAGGGACAGGCCGAAACAAAATCTGCAATCAGCTCAATTGGAACATCGGGAGTTTCCCATGATGCCATCTGTGTGACAGCATGAGAAATGCCATCTCTGATTGGCAGTAAGTTTATTAAGATCAGAAAGATGACAGCATGGGAATCACCCGATGTTCAGGCTTCCAAATCTGAACAGTAACACAGACTTCCTGGAGTAGTCGACCTCACTGGATACCCGATATGCCCACTGATCCCAGTAGACCCCTCAACCAAGGATTCAAGCAGCCATCAGCCATTCGAGCAGGACTATCCTACTACACAAGAGAAACCCCACCAGGACAATGGTTTATAAACAGGACCTGTGATTTGCTCTGTTACACGTGCGGGCACCTTGGACCCATAGCCAAAGATTGTCTACAGAGCCAGGGCCCCATGAGTTGAGTCTGTCTGCTGGCTCATCTGATGAGCCATTAGCACCTGAGGGACGTTACCCACTGGATACACCAGCAGAGGATTAAATGATATACCCTGTTCACACTATATGGCAGATTGACCACTCTACATCAACCAACCTCCATAGCCACATCCATTCAATTAAGGTCAGTGATGTCATGGCCCAAGGACTTCAGAACACTGGTGAGCTCAGATATTGTTCCCCCAGAACAATATTTACCAGGCCACCAAGTGACCATCACCAACACTTGGGGTCAGTACTTTGGGAATACGTAGGTGCATTTACATGGGCAATTTACCAGCTAATGTTCTGAATGTTCTGGAAAGGAAGCTGGAGAAGTTGTTTCATTGGTACTAGTGGATCCATTCCATCGAGCTGAAGAATCACAGGGGGGGGGGGGGGCGGTGACACGCTGATTGCCTTCATCTGCAAGATAAGAAGGACGCAAATGATACAAGTTTATTTTTTGGTACAAAAAAGGAACAGCATCCCATCCAGGTGGTGAAAGATTAAAAGAGCTTTATTCTGGACTGGGACTTTCCCCAGTCCCACACGCCCGGTGCCTCGGGGTGATCCTCGACTCTGCCCTCTCTTTCAAGCCACATATCCAAGCCCTTGCATCCTCCTGCCGTCTCAAGCTCAAAAATATTTCCCGGATCCGTGCTTTCCTTGACCGCGACACCGCAAAAACGCTAGTGCATGCCCTTATCATCTCCCGCCTCGACTACTGCAACCTCCTACTCTCTGGACTCCCCTCTAGCACTCTAGCACCGCTCCAATCCATCCTACACTCTGCTGCCCGACTAATCTACCTGTCTCCCCACTATTCCCCAGCCTCTCCCCTATGTCAAGCCCTTCACTGGCTTCCTATCGCCCAGAGACTCCAGTTCAAAACCCTCACAATGACATACAAAGCCATCCACAACCTTTCTCCTCCATACATCTGTGACATGGTCTCCCGGTACCTACCTACACGCAACCTCCGATCCTCTCAAGACTTCCTTCTCTACTCCCCTCTCATCTCTTCTTCCCACAACCGCATCCAAGACTTCTCCCGTGCTTGCCCCATACTCTGGAACTCTCTACCCCAACACATCAGACTCTCGCCTACCATAGAAACCTTCAAAAAGAACCTGAAGACCCACCTCTTCCGACAAGCCTACAGCCTGCAGTGATCCTGAAGTTACTGAACCGCCGCGCAACCTGCCCTACCCTCTCCTAGTGTTTCATCACCCATCCCCTGCAGACTGTGAGCCCTCGCGGGCAGGGTCCTCCCTCCTTATGTACCCGTGTGCCTGTTATCTGCTCATGCTTAATGTATTTGTCTATATTTGCCTCGTATTCACATGTAAAGCGCCATGGAATAAATGGCGCTATAAAAATGTATAATAATAATAATAAAATAATAATAATAATTCTGCCATCATGCAACGTTTCGACCATAATAGGTCTTTATCAAGCATATACAAAACATAAAATGGCAGCCTTATATAGTGTGGTGGCACATGCACACCAATCACTCACAAGGTACTGCCCACTTTGCTTTAATACAAATATACACATAATAAGCAATTATTTTTCCAAACTCCTTATTCCTATTATATAATCAAATATAATCTTAGCATAAGACACTTAAAAAGAAAAAAATACAACAAGACATTTTCCAAAAATCACAATGTCAGACAAACAACCGATCAAATACAAATCTGAACACATTGTTATGGAAACCAAATCCCAATCAGCACTCACCCAATTGTTTGTTTACACCTCTAACCAATCATTGCTCATACAACTCATGGCGCTTAAACCGGCAAATCTGAGCTACTCACCCCATTCTGGCATTTCTAACCCGGGACTCCATTGGCCATCACCCAATCTGTGTGTACGCGCTGCTCGTGCATTAGCAATAGAGCGCTGGAGCCAGGAAGTGCCCACATGATCAAATCACATGGCCGCTCACCGACACCACGGTCCATGCGCCCGCACATCCTCAGGAATAAGCGTCCTGCCATCCCCATGGTGACATCATCTGACAGCATACAAAGGAAGTCACCCCTTTTAAAAGGCCACATTATACATCATAATATATGTTCATATTGCACAAACACTTCAGACATATCCATGTCAGTGAAAATATATATCTGTGGCTCCTGTCCTAACATAATAATTGTCTTTCACAGCGTATGTAGCCCAATAACAGGCATGGTGAGTCCTGCTAAACACTTTCCATCTTTATTGTCACATGACCACCAGAAGAGAAAAAAAGGCATGGGAAAATATACAAACATATCAAATAACATTAAGGTCCAATTTTCAGTCTCCAATTTCCCATGTCAGCTTCTCACTCCCCGTCGTCAGTGACAACATCTGAAAACAAATACAAAAAATTAATAAAGCAGAAAAATAAAAATACAAAAATAAAAAACTGAAAAAAGGAGAAAAAAGGAAATTTTCAAATACACCCCAGAAAATGCCCCTTCTACAAAGGATTCATGATACATAAATCTGTAGATTGTAATCAAGATTGAACCCCCTTGGATGTAACATACCAAGGGTGGAAATCCATTTCATTTCTTTCTTCTTTAAAATCCTCAATCTATCACCTCCCCTCCTTTGCAAAGGAACACGATATATCACCCTAAATATCAGCTGATTTAGTGCCTAAACTCACAAAAGTGCTTCTGTACAGATAAATCTATCAATTTTGTCCTAATTGTGCTCTTGTGTTTACTTATCTGAAATTTTATTTCCATCGTCATCTCCCCCACATACATCAGCCCACATGGGCACACCAATAGATATATCACAAAACTAGAAGTACATGTATATCTATTCTTAATAAAAAAAAAAAAACTTTCTTCCAGTATGAGGGTGATAGAAACAGTCTCCTTTAAGCATGTTACTGCAATATGCACAATTAAGGCAGGGAAAATTGCCCTGCCTCGGAGGACATAAAATAGTCTGTATAGAGTTTTTGAAGGACCCCACGTCCGATTTAGCAAGTCTATCCTTCAAATTCTATCCCCTTCTATAAGAGAGAATGGGAAAAGAAGCAAAATCAGGTATTGATGGTAAACCCCTCTGAAGTAGGTTCTAGTGTTTCCTCAGGATACTACCAATCTGTCTACTGGCTGGACCATAAGTGGAAACAAACAATACATGTTTAGAAACAGGTCCAGCATATTTTTATGCATTTCATCTCTTGTCAAATTCTTTGCCTTTTCCTTGTATCTAAAAACCTCCCTTTTTGGATACCCTCTCATAATGAATTTATTACACATTTCATCCAATCTATGGTCAATCCTGTCTTCATCAGATACTATCCTATGGAAAAGAAGTAACTGACTCCACGGAAGGTCATCTACCATTCTCCTAGGATTATTACTGTTGTATAGAAGCAAATTATTCCTATCAGTGTCCTTAACAAGCAAATCTGTACCTAGGGAACTGCCATTCTTGTATACCAGCATATCCAAAAATTGTACTCGTTCTGTAGAACATGCTAGAGTAAACTTCAATTCTGGAAACACATTATTAATTTTGTTTTGAAAGCACAGGAGATCCTCATATCCACCATCCCTATTAACAAAGACATCGTCGATGTAGCGCCACCAGGATTGGACATGGCCCCAGTAGATGGATTTGAACACGTGCTGGTCCTCAAATACCACCAGGATCCTTGATGCAAACAACTGGCTAAGACGATGGTGCAGACAACAAGGATTTGGATTCCTGGACCACGGTGTGAATTACTGGTATGATGGACTCCTCGCCAGAGACGGACTACACCTCAACAAACCTGGGAAACACACATTCGCCAGAAGACTCGCTACACTCATCAGGAGGGCGTTAAACTAGAAGAAGAGGGGACGGGAAGAAAAACATTAGACTCGAACAAAGACGACCCAGGAAAACATACTCAGAAGGGAGGTAAGAACATTTCTAAAACAATCCACAGTGAGGAGATTGGAACAAAACAAAATCCTCTAAACTGCATGCTCGCAAACGCCAGAAGCCTGACAAACAAGATGGAAGAACTAGAAGCAGAAATATCTACAGGTAACTTTGACATAGTGGGAATAACCGAGACATGGTTAGATGAAAGCTATGACTGGGCAGTTAACTTACAGGGTTACAGTCTGTTTAGAAAGGATCGTAAAAATCGGAGAGGAGGAGGGGTTTGTCTCTATGTAAAGTCTTGTCTAAAATCCACTTTAAGGGAGGATATTAGCGAAGGGAATGAGGATGTCGAGTCCATATGGGTTGAAATTCATGGAGGGAAAAATGGTAACAAAATTCTCATTGGGGTCTGTTACAAACCCCCAAATATAACAGAAAGCATGGAAAGTCTACTTCTAAAGCAGATAGATGAAGCTGCAACCCATAATGAGGTCCTGGTTATGGGGGACTTTAACTACCCGGATATTAACTGGGAAACAGAAACCTGTGAAACCCATAAAGGCAACAGGTTTCTGCTAATAACCAAGAAAAATTATCTTTCACAATTGGTGCAGAATCCAACCAGAGGAGCAGCACTTTTAGACCTAATACTATCTAATAGACCTGACAGAATAACAAATCTGCAGGTGGTTGGGCATTTAGGAAATAGCGACCACAATATTGTGCAGTTTCACCTGTCTTTCACTAGGGGGACTTGTCAGGGAGTCACAAAAACATTGAACTTTAGGAAGGCAAAGTTTGAACAGCTTAGAGATGCCCTTAATCTGGTAGACTGGGACAATATCCTCAGAAATGAGAATACAGATAATAAATGGGAAATGTTTAAGAACATCCTAAATAGGCAGTGTAAGCGGTTTATACCTTGTGGGAATAAAAGGACTAGAAATAGGAAAAACCCAATGTGGCTAAACAAAGAAGTAAGACAGGCAATTAACAGTAAAAAGAAAGCATTTGCACTACTAAAGCAGGATGGCACCATTGAAGCTCTAAAAAACTATAGGGAGAAAAATACTTTATCTAAAAAACTAATTAAAGCTGCCAAAAAGGAAACAGAGAAGCACATTGCTAAGGAGAGTAAAACTAATCCCAAACTGTTCTTCAACTATATCAATAGTAAAAGAATAAAAACTGAAAATGTAGGCCCCTTAAAAAATAGTGAGGAAAGAATGGTTGTAGATGACGAGGAAAAAGCTAACATATTAAACACCTTCTTCTCCACGGTATTCACGGTGGAAAATGAAATGCTAGGTGAAATCCCAAGAAACAATGAAAACCCTATATTAAGGGTCACCAATCTAACCCAAGAAGAGGTGCGAAACCGGCTAAATAAGATTAAAATAGATAAATCTCCGGGTCCGGATGGCATACACCCACGAGTACTAAGAGAACTAAGTAATGTAATAGATAAACCATTATTTCTTATTTTTAGTGACTCTATAGCGACAGGGTCTGTTCCGCAGGACTGGCGCATAGCAAATGTGGTGCCAATATTCAAAAAGGGCTCTAAAAGTGAACTTGGAAATTATAGGCCAGTAAGTCTAACCTCTATTGTTGGTAAAATATTTGAAGGGTTTCTGAGGGATGTTATTCTGGATTATCTCAATGAGAATAACTGTTTAACTCCATATCAGCATGGGTTTATGAGAAATCGCTCCTGTCAAACCAATCTAATCAGTTTTTATGAAGAGGTAAGCTATAGACTGGACCACGGTGAGTCATTGGACGTGGTATATCTCGATTTTTCCAAAGCGTTTGATACCGTGCCGCACAAGAGGTTGGTACACAAAATGAGAATGCTTGGTCTGGGGGAAAATGTGTGTAAATGGGTTAGTAACTGGCTTAGTGATAGAAAGCAGAGGGTGGTTATAAATGGTATAGTCTCTAACTGGGTCGCTGTGACCAGTGGGGTACCGCAGGGGTCAGTATTGGGACCTGTTCTCTTCAACATATTCATTAATGATCTGGTAGAAGGTTTACACAGTAAAATATCGATATTTGCAGATGATACAAAACTATGTAAAGCAGTTAATACAAGAGAAGATAGTATTCTGCTACAGATGGATCTGGATAAGTTGGAAACTTGGGCTGAAAGGTGGCAGATGAGGTTTAACAATGATAAATGTAAGGTTATACACATGGGAAGAGGGAATCAATATCACCATTACACACTGAACGGGAAACCACTGGGTAAATCTGACAGGGAGAAGGACTTGGGGATCCTAGTTAATGATAAACTTACCTGGAGCAGCCAGTGCCAGGCAGCAGCTGCCAAGGCAAACAGGATCATGGGGTGCATTAAAAGAGGTCTGGATACACATGATGAGAGCATTATGCTGCCTCTGTACAAATCCCTAGTTAGACCGCACATGGAGTACTGTGTCCAGTAGAGTTGAGCGACCTTGACCTTTTTAGAGTCGAGCCGGGTTTTGCGAAACCCGACTATGTCCAAAGTCGGGTCGAGTGAAATCGGCCGATTATGACGTAAAGTCGGGATCGACCGAAACACGAAACCCAATGCAAGTCAATGGGGCAGCATAGTCGGCAGTGAGTGGGGGCCAGGAAAACACCTAGAGTGCCCATTTTAATGTCAAAACCATCCATTCTTCTTAATGAAGCTTGTCAAGCGTAATTTACCTTATAATAATTGGAAGGCATTTGAAATTGGGGGTCATTTGGCTAAAGTTGTGGGGGGTAGGGCTGGTTCAAGTAATTAGTGGGCCCAGGAAATCTGGACCACGTCACGGCAGTGGAGCAGGGAGAGGTAAGTATTTCAACTTTGCAAGTGCTGTGAACCTGAGCAAGCAGGGGGGGCCCACTCGTTGGCATTGGCACTGGCACAGGGCCCCTCAAAGTACAGCGGTGTGTTTGCATGGCGGGGGCGCCTCCCACCGGCAGCAACACTTTTGCGTACTATGAGAGGCCCTGTGCCAGTGACGTCGCCAACTAGTATTCCTCCCCCCACCTGATGAAGGAACCTGCACTTTCATCTGCACCTTCCTCTTTGTCCCCGTGTAAGGTGGTATGGTATGCGGGAAGAGCAACCTGACTTTCAGCAGGGTCACAATGTTGTTGTGTAGCGTGCACGGGGAATGTTGTGTTATGGGTCAATGTACCAGCAGACTCATCTATCACTGGCTGGGCAATGGGCACGATGAAGTGGAAACACAGATATAGGCCCAAAGAAGAAAGTGGGCTAAATGCAGTTCAAAATTGGTAACACAGGAATAACCAGGGGGCATTGCAGTGGAGGACAACTGGAATGAGAGGCTGACACAGAGAGTAGGGCCAAATCAGTAAGTAGTCGAAATGCAGTTCAAAATTGGCAACCGTAGTAAACAGGCGGCACAGCTTTGTTCAGTGGAGGAGAACAGCAAGGAGTGGCAGACACCGATAGTAGGCCCCAACCCAACTAGTAGGCCAAATGCAGTCTAACATTAACAACTACTTAACGAGAGGCTGAAAATGGTATTTCAGGACAGGAAACCAGGAGAACAGCAAGGAGTGGCAGACACCGATAGTAGGCCCCAAACCAACTAGTACGCCAAATGCAGTTGTTCCATTTAACCACAATTTAATGAGAGCCTGAAGATAGAAGCTCAGGAAAGGCAACCTGGGGAACACCTTGGAGTGTAACACACCATCTCTCTCCACCCCATACCCATTTTGTAGGCCTAATGCTGTGTACTTTTCTACAACTACTAAACGAGAGTCGGAAGACCGAAGCAATGGCAAGGAAACCTGGGGAACACCTTGGAGTGTAACACACCATCTCTCTCCACCCCATACCCAATTTGTAGGCCTAATGCAGCCTACTTTCCGACACCTACTAAACGAGAGCATGAAGATCGAAGCTCAGGAAAGGCAACCTGGGGAACACCTTGGAGTGTAACACACCATCTCTCTCCACCCCATACCCATTTTTTAGGCCTAATGCAGTGTACTTTTCTACAACTACTAAACGAGAGTCGGAAGACCGAAGCAATGGCAAGGAAACCTGGGGAACACCTTGGAGTGTAACACACCATCTCTCTCCACCCCATTCCCCATTTTTTAGGCCTAATGCAGCCTACTTTCCGACACCTACTAAACGAGAGCATGAAGATCGAAGCTCAGGAAAGGCAACCTGGTGAAAACCTTGGAGTGTAACACAACCTGTCTCTACACCCCATACCAAATTTGTAGGCCTAATGCAGCGTAGTTTCCACCAACTACTAAACGAGAGCCGGAAGATCGAAGCTCATGAAAGGCAACCCGGGGAACACCTTGGAGTGTAACACAACCTCTCTCTACACCACGAAAGGGCTGATTCTTAGGAAGGAAGGCTGTTGTAAATAAGCATTGCGCATCCGAGGGTGATTATATTCTTATTCGGTATCTACTCACCCTCGGACGCGCCATGCTTCTTGATTTGTAATTAATGTTTATTTGCAATGTGCTTTTGACTTACTCAATTATTTTTTTAATTATTGATTTTATTAAATTAATAGTTTAACATCTTATTGGAAATAATTTAAAGGAGACGCGACAGGACAACACTCGGTGGATGCCATATCTGTGTTAACAACTCCAAAAAACTTTCAGTTAACTTCTTGCAGGAGAAAGAAATTGTAGCTGTTGGACCTTTGTAGTACAGTTCCAGATATTTGTTGTGTGTTTGTTTTGATTGTTAAAATGTCTGCATTTGAGATCTCAACACGATCTTATTTTTTATAATCAAATTAATTTTTTAAATATTTTATTAGGTTGGTTCAAGGGGTACACGGGCCGCAGTAGACAGGTCAGTGGAGGCCTAGTGGAAGGAGGGACCGCAGATGCGCCACTGTTTCACCCATACACAATTAGTAGGCCTAATGCAGCGTAGTTTCCAACAGCTACTAAACGAGAGCCGGAAGATCGAAGCTCAGGAAAGGCAACCTGGGGAACACCTTGGAGTGTAACACAACCTCTCTCTACACCACGGAAGGGCTGATTCTTAGGAAGGAAGGCTGTTGTAAATAAGCATTGCGCGTCCGAGGGTGATTATATTCTTATTCGGTATCTACTCACCCTCGGACGCGCCATGCTTCTTGATTTGTAATTAATGTTTATTTGCAATGTGCTTTTGACTTACTCAATTATTTTTTTAATTATTGATTTTATTAAATTAATAGTTTAACATCTTATTGGAAATAATTTAAAGGAGACGCGACAGGACAACACTCGGTGGATGCCATATCTGTGTTAACAACTCCAAAAAACTTTCAGTTAACTTCTTGCAGGAGAAAGAAATTGTAGCTGTTGGACCTTTGTAGTACAGTTCCAGATATTTGTTGTGTGTTTGTTTTGATTGTTAAAATGTCTGCATTTGAGATCTCAACACGATCTTATTTTTTATAATCAAATTAATTTTTTTTATATTTAATGATGTTGGTTCAAGGGGTACACGGGCAGCAATAGACAGGTCAGTGGAGGCCTAGTGGAAGGAGTGACGGCAGACAGGCATCAAAGGCCTAACATTGGGCTGGCTGTAGGCAAGTTAAAATTGGTTCCAGGGGAACACGGCCATCAGTGGCCTGGTCAGTGTAGTTGTAGTTGAAAGAACGGGACGCAGACAGGCTTCGAAGGCCTAACATAATAACATAGGGCTGGCTGTAGGCAAGTTAAAATTGGTTCCAAGGGAACACGGCCATCAGTGGCCTGGTCAGTGTAGTTGTAGTTGAAAGAACGGGACGCAGACAGGCTTCGAAGGCCTAACATAACAAACTTGGGCTGGCTGTAGGCACTTTTAAATTTGTTCCAGGGGTACATGGGCAGCAGTGTATGGTCAGTGGAAGTCTAGTGGAAGGAGTGACCGCAGACAGGCTTCCAAGGCCTAACATAACAAACTTGGGCTGGCTGTAGGCACTTTTAAATTGGTTCCAGGGGTACACGGGCAGCAGTGGTCTGGTCAGTGGAAGTCTAGTGGAAGGAGTGACCGCAGACAGGCTTCCAAGGCCTAACATAACAAACTTGGGCTGGCTGTAGGCACTTTTAAATTGGTTCCAGGGGTACACGGGCAGCAGTGGTCTGGTCAGTGGAAGTCTAGTGGAAGGAGTGACCGCAGACAGGCTTCCAAGGCCTAACATAACAAACTTGGGCTGGCTGTAGGCACTTTTAAATTGGTTCCAGGGGTACACGGGCAGCAGTGGTCTGGTCAGTGGAAGTCTAGTGGAAGGAGTGACCGCAGACAGGCTTCCAAGGCCTAACATAACAAACTTGGGCTGGCTGTAGGCACTTTTAAATTGGTTCCAGGGGTACACGGGCAGCAGTGGTCTGGTCAGTGGAAGTCTAGTGGAAGGAGTGACCGCAGACAGGCTTCCAAGGCCTAACATAACAAACTTGGGCTGGCTGTAGGCACTTTTAAATTTGTTCCAGGGGTACATGGGCAGCAGTGTATGGTCAGTGGAAGTCTAGTGGAAGGAGTGACCGCAGACAGGCTTCCAAGGCCTAACATAACAAACTTGGGCTGGCTGTAGGCACTTTTAAATTGGTTCCAGGGGTACACGGGCAGCAGTGGTCTGGTCAGTGGAAGTCTAGTGGAAGGAGTGACCGCAGACAGGCTTCCAAGGCCTAACATAACAAACTTGGGCTGGCTGTAGGCACTTTTAAATTGGTTCCAGGGGTACACGGGCAGCAGTGGTCTGGTCAGTGGAAGTCTAGTGGAAGGAGTGACCGCAGACAGGCTTCCAAGGCCTAACATAACAAACTTGGGCTGGCTGTAGGCACTTTTAAATTGGTTCCAGGGGTACACGGGCAGCAGTGGTCTGGTCTGTGGAAGTCTAGTGGAAGGAGTGACCGCAGACAGGCTTCGAAGGCCTAACATAACAAACTTGGGCTGGCTGTAGGCACTTTTAAATTGGTTCCAGGGGTACACGGGCAGCAGTGGTCTGGTCAGTGGAAGTCTAGTGGAAGGAGTGACCGCAGACAGGCTTCGAAGGCCTAACATAACAAAATTGGGCTGGCTGTAGGCACTTTAAATTGGTTCCAGGGGTACATGGGCAGCAGTGTATGGTCAGTGGAAGTCTAGTGGAAGGAGTGACGGCAGACAGTCTTCGAAGGCCTAACATAACAAAATTGGGCTGACTGTAGGCACTTTTAAATTGGTTCCAGGGTAACACGGCCAGCAGTGGCCTGGTCAGTGTAGTAGTTGTAGAAAGAAGGGACCGCAGACAGGCTTCGAAGGCCTAACATAACAAAAATGTCAAAACAATGGTATTGTCAGTGCCAGGCATTGAAGGATGTCAGCGCCTAGACTACACATTGGTGAAGCTGTGAGAGATAATTTTGCTAGTGGTAGAGCACTGTTTGAGCTGGGGGGGGAACTGTCTTGTGGCCGGCGGTACAGGCACAGGGCCCCTCATATTACAACGGTGTGTCTGACGTTGGGTGCGCACCACCACCGCCAGAGACACTTTATTGTACTATGAGGGACCCAGTGGCAGTGCCGTCGACCAAAAGCGGCCACACCCACCTCTTCAGACAAACAGCACTCTCAAGGGTCCAAGCGCAAAGTGGCGATAGCACGGCCCCGTGTGGGGAGTTTGGCCATTTCGTGAGGTGGAAACATGTCGTATGCTGGACAATCAGGTGAAGAAAATTACGAGATTGGAAAAGTCATTCAGAATAGTCCACAGGCAAGACCTTTTCATAGGAAAGCTAGGTGTCAGCCGGGCAGGGTGGGGCAAAAGATTTTGAAATCCAGTTGTGGTTCATTTTAATGAAGGTTAGATCATCTACATTTTGGGTAGCCAGACGAGTCCTTTTTTCTGTTAGTATTGAACCTGCAGCACTGAATACTCTTTCTGATAGGACACTAGCTGCCGGGCAAGCAAGCTCCTGCAATGCATATTCTGCCAATTCTGGCCAGGTGTCTAATTTGGATGCCCAGTAATCAAATGGGAATGACGGTTGAGGGAGAACGTCGATAAGGGATGAAAAATAGTTTGTAACCATACTGGACAAATGTTGTCTCCTGTCACTTTGAATTGATGCTGCAGTACCTGTCCTGTCTGCGGTCATAGAAAAATCACTCCACAACCTGGTCAGAAAACCCCTCTGGCCAACGCCACTTCTGATTTCTGCCCCTCTAACACCTCTGGTCTGCTGGCCTCTGGAGCTCGTGTGAGAACGATCACGGGCGCTGTGTGCAGGGAATGCCAGAAGCAAACGGTCAACAAGAGTTGATTGTTTTGTTGCTAATATTAGTTCCAAGTTCTCATGTGGCATAATATTTTGCAATTTGCCTTTATAGCGAGGATCAAGGAGGCAGGCCAACCAGTAATCGTCATCGTTCATCATTTTTGTAATGCGTGTGTCCCTTTTGAGGATACGCAAGGCATAATCCGCCATGTGGGCCAAAGTTCCCGTTGTCAAATCTGCGGTTGTGCTTGGTTGAGGGGCAGTTGCAGGCAAATCTACGTCACTTGTGTCCCTCAAAAAACCAGAACCCGGCCTTGCCACGCCACCAATTTCCCGTGCCCCCGGGAAAGCTTCCTCATTAAAAATATACTCATCCCCATCATCCTCCTCATCCTCCACCTCCTCTTCGCCCGGTACCTCGTCATGTACACTGCCCTGACCAGACAATCGCTGACTGTCATCAAGGCTTTCCTCTTCCTCTGGTGCAGACGCCTGATCCTTTATGTGCGTCAAACTTTGCATCAGCAGACGCATTAGGGGGATGCTCATGCTTATTATGGCGTTGTCTGCACTAACCAGCCGTGTGCATTCCTCAAAACACTGAAGGACTTGACACATGTCTTGAATCTTCGACCACTGCACACCTGACAACTCCATGTCTGCCATCCTACTGCCTGCCCGTGTATGTGTATCCTCCCACAAAAACATAACAGCCCGCCTCTGTTCGCACAGTCTCTGAAGCATGTGCAGTGTTGAGTTCCACCTTGTTGCAACGTCTATGATTAGGCGATGCTGGGGAAGGTTCAAAGAACGCTGATAGGTCTGCATACGGCTGGAGTGTACAGGCGAACGGCGGATATGTGCGCAAAGTCCACGCACTTTGAGGAGCAGGTCGGATAACCCCGGATAACTTTTCAGGAAGCACTGCACCACCAGGTTTAAGGTGTGAGCCAGGCAAGGAATGTGTTTCAGTTGGGAAAGGGAGATGGCAGCCATGAAATTCCTTCCGTTATCACTCACTACCTTGCCTGCCTCAAGATCTACAGTGCCCAGCCACGACTGCGTTTCTTGCTGCAAGAACTCGGACAGAACTTCCGCGGTGTGTCTATTGTCGCCCAAACACTTCATAGCCAATACAGCCTGCTGACGTATGCCAGTAGCTGCCCCATAATGGGAGACCTGGTGTGCAACAGTGGCAGGTGCGGATGGAGTGTTTGTGCGACTGCGGTCTGTGGACGAGCTCTTGCTTCTGCAGGAGGACGAGGAGGAGGAGGAGGAGGAGGGGGTGCGAACGGCTACAGACAACTGTTTACTAGACCGTGGGCTAGGCAGAACTGTCCCAAACTTGCTGTCCCCTGTGGTCCCTGAATCCACCACATTTACCCAGTGTGCCGTGATGGACACGTAACGTCCCTGGCCATGCCTACTGGTCCATGCATCTGTTGTCAGGTGCACCTTTGTGCTCACAGATTGCCTGAGTGCATGGACGATGCGCTCTTTAACATGCTGGTGGAGGGCTGGGATGGCTTTTCTGGAAAAAAAGTGTCGACTGGGTAGCTCGTAGCGTGGTACAGCGTAGTCCATCAGGTCTTTGAAAGCTTCGCTTTCAACTAACCGGTAGGGCATCATCTCTAACGAGATTAGTCTAGCTATGTGGGCGTTCAAACCCTGTGTACGCGGATGCGAGGCTAAGTATTTCCTTTTTCTAACCATAGTCTCATGTAGGGTGAGCTGGACTGGAGAGCTGGAGATCGTGGAACTAGCGGGGGTGCCGGTGGACATGGCAGACTGAGAGACGGTGGGAGATGGTATTGTTGCCGCCGGTGCCCTAGATGCAGTGTTTCCTACTACGAAACTGGTGATTCCCTGACCCTGACTGCTTTGGCCTGGCAAAGATACCTGCACAGATACAGCAGGTGGTGCGCTAAATGGTGGTCCTACACTGCCGGAAGGGATGTTGCGTTGATGACTAGCTTCATTGGCCGAGGGTGCAACAACCTTAAGGGACGTTTGGTAGTTAGTCCAAGCTTTCAAATGCATGGTGGTTAAATGTCTATGCATGCAACTAGTATTGAGACTTTTCAGATTCTGACCTCTGCTTAAGGAAGTAGAACATTTTTGACAGATGACTTTGCGCTGATCAATTGGATGTTGTTTAAAAAAATGCCAGACTGCACTCTTTCTAGCATCGGATACCTTTTCAGGCATTGCAGACTGAGCTTTAACCGGATGGCCACGCTGTCCTCCACCAGGTTTTGGCTTTGCCACGCGTTTTGGGCAAGATACGGGCCCGGCAGATGGAACCTGTGGCGATGTTGATGCCTGCTGCGGCCCCTCCTCCTCCTCTGCTTCAGAACTGCTGCCGCCTGCACCCTGTTCCCCCAATGGCTGCCAATCGGGGTCAAGAACTGGGTCATCTAATAACTCTTCTTGTACCTCCTGCGCAACTTCGTCTGTGTCACCGTGTCGTTCGGTGGTATAGCGTTCGTGATGGGGCAACATAGTCTCATCAGGGTCTGATTCTTGATCAGCACCCTGCGAGGGCAATGTTGTGGTCTGAGTCAAAGGACCAGCATAGTAGTCTGGCTGTGGCTGTGCGTCAGTGCACTCCATGTCAGATTCAATTTGTAATGGGCATGGACTGTTAACTGCTTCACTTTCTAAGCCAGGGACGGTATGTGTAAAGAGCTCCATGGAGTAACCCGTTGTGTCGCCTGCTGCATTCTTCTCTGTTGTTGTTTTTGCTGAAGAGGACAAGGAAGTGACTTGTCCCTGACCGTGAACATCCACTAACGACGCGCTGCTTTTACTTTTACCAGTTTCACGAGAGGAGGCAAAAGAGCTAGAGGCTGAGTCAGCAAGATAAGCCAAAACTTGCTCTTGCTGCTCCGGCTTTAAAAGCGGTTTTCCTAATCCCAGAAAAGGGAGCGTTCGAGGCCTTGTGTAGCCGGACGACGAACCTGGCTCCACAGCTCCAGACTTAGGTGCAATATTTTTTTCCCCACGACCACCTGATGCTCCACCACTACCACTACCCTCATTACCAGCTGACAATGAACGCCCCCGGCCACGACCTCTTCCACTAGACTTCCTCATTGTTTTAAAAACGTAACCAAACTAACGTTATTTGTTGCAGTCACACAACTTACACGGTGAGCTATAACTTCAGTATGATTTAGCTACCCCTTTACAGGTTGGTGAGACCACAGCGAAAATCAGGCCCAATGTTACACACTCTTTTTTTGGTGGCTGCAAATTAGAGAGATGCCCCACACGCAGGACTGTCACTGAAGCACAAATGTTAATATTAATGTCACACTATTATTTTTTTTTTATTTTTATTTTTTTCAGGAACACTTTAGAAACCCCCAAAAAAAAATAAATAGATTTTTGCAGGGAGAATTTAGAAAACAAATGTAACAAACTATATGCTTTCTATGGGCCACTGAGTGAGAGATGACGCACACAGGAATCAGGAGTGGCACACAAGCCCAGAGGCCAATATTTTTCTACCAATGATTGATGGAGTTATTTTCTCTGGTAGATTTTGGAACCCAAATCAAGGAAAAAAAATATAGGCTTTCTATGGACCACAATTGGAGAGAGAGAGAGAGAGAGAGAGAGAGAGAGAGAGATGGCACACCCAGGAGTCAAGACTGGCACACAAGCAGAAAGGCCAATATTAATCTCCCATTTTTTTGGGGGGTTTGTTTTTTTTTTTTTTTTTTTTTTTTTTTTTCAGGGAGACTTTAGAAAAAAAAATAATAAAAAAAATATGATTTTATCAGGAAGAATTTAGAAACCAAATAAAATAAAATTATTTTTTCAGGGAGAATTTATAAAACAAATAAAAACAAAAATAGGCGTTCTATGGCCCACTGACTGAGAGATGACGCACACAGGAGTCAGGAGTGGCACACAAGCCCAGAGGCCAATATTTTTCTACCAATGATTGATGTAGTTATTTTCTCTGGTAGATTTTGGAACCCAAATCAAGGAAAAAAAATATAGGCTTTCTATGGACCACAATTGGAGAGAGAGAGAGAGAGAGAGAGAGAGGGCACACCCAGGAGTCAAGACTGGCACACAAGCAGAAAGGCCAATATTAATCTCCCACTGTTTTTTTTGTTTGTTTTTTTTTTTTTTTTTCAGGGAGACTTTAGAAAAAAAAATAATAAAAAAAATATGATTTTATCAGGAAGAATTTAGAAACCAAATAAAATAAAATGATTTTTTCAGGGAGAATTTATAAAACAAATAAAACCAAAAATAGGCGTTCTATGGCCCACTGACTGAGAGATGACGCACCCAGGAGTCAAGACTGGCACACAAGCAGAAAGGCCAATATTAATCTCCCACTGTTTTTTTTTTTTTTTTTTTTTTTTTTCAGGGAGACTTTAGAAAAAAAATAATAAAAAAAATATGATTTTATCAGGAAGAATTTAGAAACCAAATAAAATAAAATGATTTTTTCAGGGAGAATTTAGAAAACAAATAAAACCAAAAATAGGCGTTCTATGGCCCACTGACTGAGAGAGAGAGAGAGATGGAACGCTTAGTACTGGCACACAAGCCCAAAGGGCAATATTAATCTCCCTTTTTTTTTCCAGGGAGAATTTCTAAAACCCAAAAAAAAAAAAAAATAGGCTTTCTATGGCCCACTATTTGTGAGAGAGATGGGACGCTCAGGACTGGCACAGATGGCACGCTCAGGACTGGCACAGAAGCCCAGAGGCCAATATTAATCTCCCTTTTTTTCTGGGAGAATTTATAAAACCAAAAAAATATTTAAATAGGCTTTCTATGGCCCACTATTTGTGAGAGAGATGGCACGCTCAGGACTGGCACAGATGGCACGCTCACAACTGGCACACAAGCCCAGAGGCCAATATTAATCTCCCTTTTTTCAGGGAAAATTTATAAAACCAAAAAAAAAATTAAATAGGCTTTCTATGGCCCACTATTTGTGAGAGAGATGGCACGCTCAGGACTGGCACAGATGGCACGCTCACAACTGGCACACAAGCCCAGAGGCCAATATTAATCTCCCTTTTTTCAGGGAAAATTTATAAAACAAAAAAAAAAATTAAATAGGCTTTCTATGGCCCACTATTTGTGAGAGAGATGGCACGCTCAGGACTGGCACAGATGGCACGCTCACAACTGGCACACAAGCCCAGAGGCCAATATTAATCTCCCTTTTTTTCAGGGAGAATTTATAAAACCAAAAAAAAAATTAAATAGGCTTTCTATGGCCCACTATTTGTGAGAGAGATGGCACGCTCAGGGCTGGCACAGATGGCACGCTCAGGACTGGCACACAAGCCCAGAGGCCAATATTAATCTCCCTTTTTTTCAGGGAGAATTTATAAAACCCAAAAAAAAATAAAATAGGCTTTCTATGGCCCACTATTTGTGAGAGAGATGGCACACTCAGGACTGGCACACAAGCCCAAAGGCCAATATTAATCTCCCACTGTATTTTTATCAGGGAGAATTTATACACCCCACAAAAAAAAATACAGAAAAATGAAAAGGCTTTCTATGGCCCACTATGTGAGAGAGATGGCACACACAGGGATGGCACTCTAGCAGAAATGCCAAATTGCCAATCTTAATCTCCCACCAAAAAAAAAAAAAAAAAAAAAAACAGGGAATGTCCTACAATTACTATCTCCCTGCCTGCAGTAATCTCAGCCAGGTATGGCAGGCAGCTACTATCTCCCTGCCTGCAGTAATCTCAGCCAGGTATGGCAGGCAGCAATAAGGAGTGGACTGATGCACAAATGAAATAAAAAGTGTGGACAAACAAAAAAGATAGCTGTGCAGAAAGGAAGGAACAAGAGGATTTGTGCTTTGAAAAAAGCAGTTGGTTTGCACAGCGGCGTACACACAGCAATGCAGCTATCAGGGAGCCTTCTAGGGCAGCCCAATGAGCTACAGCGCTGAGGGGAAAAAAAAAAAAAAAAAAACTTCCACTGTCCCTGCACACCGAGGGTGGTGTTGGACAGTGCAAATCGCTGCAGCACAAGCGGTTTTGTGGTTAATGGACCCTGCCTAACGCTATCCCTGCTTCTGACAAAGCGGCAGCAACCTCTCCCTAAGCTCAGATCAGCAGCAGTAAGATGGCGGTCGGCGGGAACGCCTCTTTATAGCCCCTGTGACGTCGCAGACAGCAAGCCAATCACTGCAATGCCCTTCTCTAAGATGGTGGGGACCAGGACCTATGTCATCACGCTGCCCACACTCTGCGTTTACCTTCATTGGCTGAGAAATGGCGCTTTTCGCGTCATTGAAACGCGACTTTGGCGCGAAAGTCGCGTACCGCATGGCCGACCCCGCACAGGGGTCGGATCGGGTTTCATGAAACCCCGACTTAGCCAAAAGTCGGCGACTTTTGAAAATGTTCGACCCGTTTCGCTCAACCCTAGTGTCCAGTTTTGGGCACCGGTGCTCAGGAAGGATATAATGGAACTAGAGAGAGTACAAAGGAGGGCAACAAAATTAATAAAGGGGATGGGAGAACTACAATACCCAGATAGATTAGCGAAATTAGGATTATTTAGTCTAGAAAAAAGACGACTGAGGGGCGATCTAATAACCATGTATAAGTATATAAGGGGACAATACAAATATCTCGCTGAGGATCTGTTTATACCAAGGAAGGTGACGGGCACAAGGGGGCATTCTTTGCGTCTGGAGGAGAGAAGGTTTTTCCACCAACATAGAAGAGGATTCTTTACTGTTAGGGCAGTGAGAATCTGGAATTGCTTGCCTGAGGAGGTGGTGATGGCGAACTCAGTCGAGGGGTTCAAGAGAGGCCTGGATGTCTTCCTGGAGCAGAACAATATTGTATCATACAATTATTAGGTTCTGTAGAAGGACGTAGATCTGGGTATTTATTATGATGGAATATAGGCTGAACTGGATGGACAAATGTCTTTTTTCGGCCTTACTAACTATGTTACTATGTTACTATGTTACTATATAGAGGTTAGCATAAGTGGGCACCACATTGGACCACATGGCGGTTCCCCTCCTCTGCAGGTAGTAGTCATTTATTTCTATTTGGATAAGTTTATTTTTTGTCTGTTATGTGTCCCAGGTCAAGCCGTAAACCACGGGGAGGATATGGAGGGCACTACAGGAGGAACGGACCCCCATCCTGGCTAACTGAATACAGAGTCCTTGACTCAGAGCTTCCCCCATTCGAAAATTGGAAGGATCTGAAGAACTATATGTAAAAAGCTGAAAATGTCTGTTATGCTGATGTACACAAGGATGGAATGGGGATTGTGGAGTTTATTCTCAAGGAAGACATGGAAAATGCTTTGAGGAAACTCGATGATACAAAGTTTTGTTCTTATGAAAGTGAAACCTCTCACCACACTCCTGTCTGTGCTGAATGAAATGCCGATGGACTCTCCAACAAGCATAGCAGGATAATCAGAATCCTATCGTGTATGGCTAATTAAGAAGGGATAGGAAAGTGACATCATAGCATTACTTCTTAGTTATGTCAGACATATAATTTCAGTAGGCACAGGGACATGAGCTATTGTTCATATGAATAAGATAATTGGACAATCCATGTTTGTTACTATGTTGATTACCCATTGTAACAGTCCATGTAGCTTTTTGTTTTGCAAATATTGAAGGGCAAACTATGCAGGTTATTTGAACACTCAAACAGTGAGATATGACCTCCTCTCACCTTTCCCCAATCCTGTGGAAAAATGCCTGAATAAAAGCTGTGAACTATAAAAGGGGTATATTCCTCTGCTTCCAGGCTGACTCTGCATGACAGTATCAAAGGCACCATGGTTCCAACCAGAGGAATACAGATTTGACAGTCTACAGGATGTCAGCTTAAGGGACCTTGGTCCCTGCTTGAGGAATACAGATCTCAAAGATGTTAGGAGAATCCAGGTTGGGACAATCAGGTCTCATAGCCACATAGCAGCCACATAGCATGTACTCTGTCAACTTCTTAAGCTTGCCGCTGCCTCCTATCTGTCGGTTCTCATCTTCCTGACCAAGCCAAATTTTACAATTCTCCGTTCCCAGCCAGGCTGAACTGCCGTGACCTCGGTGAGATTCCCGCTAGCACCGTGAGAAAAACTATTACACTGCTAGCAGGGATCTCATCAAGGTAACCGCAACTCAGCCCGGCTGGGAAAGAGGCCTCAGTGACCGGACTTAACGTCAATGACGTCACCACCGGTCACTGAGGGTGCGCTTGCAGACGTTCAGTCACCAGTGGTTCTAGCCTGGACGATCACATCTTGGCACCGTCTAGGTTCAAAACTGTTGATCCCCAGTCATGGATTACAGTTTGGGACAGAATGACAGACAGGTATCATATATTGTTTTCTTTTTATTTTAGTTTTAATACAGGAGATCAAGGGCTTTCAGTGTAATTAGGCAAGGTCGTAAGTTTAATTAAGATTATTAAATAAGTCTTTTTTATTTTAATTAAAGGTTTTTATTCTGGCTGTGTCTTTATTTACCATATAACTATAGGATTAGTAATGGAGAGGTGTCTTATAGATGCCTCTCCATTATTAAGCTGTGGGCTTGATGGCACCTGACAATACAAAGGTGACCTCAACCACAAATATTAACCCCACTTGCCACTGCTACAGGGCAAGTGGGAAGAGCTGGGCAAAGCACCAGAATTGGTGCATCTAATAGATGTGCCTTTTCTGGGCAACTGTGGCCTGCTATATTTAGGTTGGGGGGCCAATATCCATGGCGTCTTACCAGCCTGATAATACCAGCCCCCAGCTGTCTGCTTTAGCAAAGCTAGTTGCCAACAATGGGGGGGACTCTACACCGTTTTATTTAATTATTTATTTAAATAATTAAAAAAACAGCATGGGGACCCCTTTATTCTTGAAAACAAGCCTTGCTGTAGCTGACAGCTGATGATTGCTGCCCCCAGCTGTGAGTTTTGCTTGGCTGGATAGCAAAAATACAGGGAAGCCATGCCAGTTTTTTTTTTTTTAATTATTTATTTACTGCTCCTGCTCTCATTGTTATTAGCAGCAGCAGCTGTTGGATTATGGGGTCAGTAGTACCATCAGCTGACAGCAGTGACCGGATGTGAACTTTATACCTCCGATAACAGCTGAGCACTCATGCTGTCTTTTGACAGCGTGGGAACTGTGGCTCTCTTACTGGCGGGGATGAGTCACCGCCGATCAGAAGCAGTGTTTGCCGCACTGCCATGCACATGACAGCGTGACAAACACACGGCTTTTGGGCAGCCAAACCCAAACAGTAACATGGACTTTCTGGTGAAGTCTGTGTTTGGTGTCTGTGTCCAAACAGTAGGTGTTTGGTACAGACGCCGAGCTTCACTGTTTGGGTTCACCCATTTCTAATCACCTACCATCCAGCAAGACAGCTGGCTCTCACAGATCTGTTAGTTTTTCTTTAAGAAGCCCTCCTGCTCTGTACTTATTAACTGTATTAATTACACCTGTTTGAACTCCTTACCTGTATAGCCTTACCTATCCACCTAATCAATCACACTCCAACCTTGGCACCATGGCCAAGACCGAAGACCTGTCTAAGGATACCAGGGACAAAATCGTAGACCTGCACAAACCTGGGATAGGCTACAGGACAATAAGCAAGCAGCTTGGTGAGAAGGCAAAAACTGTTGGGGAATTATTAGAAAATGGAAGAAACACAAGATGAATGTCAATTTTCCTCAGTCTGGTGCCTCATGCAAGATCTGGCCCCATGAGGTAAGTATGATTCTGAGAAAGGTCAGGAATCAGCCAAGAACTATCCAGGACAATGACCTGAAGAGAGCTGGGACCACATTTTCAAACATTACTGTAAGTGACACACTATTGCATTGTGGATTAAGATCCTGCAGGGCACACAAGGTCCCCTGCTAATGCCAGCACATGTCCAGGACCCTTTAAAGTTCACCAAGGATCATCTGGATGATCTAGAGTGAGGCATGGGAGAAGTTCATGTTGTCAGATGAGATCAAAATAGAACTTTTTGGTATTAACTCCACTCGCCATGTTTGGAAGAAGAAGGATGAGTGCAACCCTAAGAGCACTGTCCCAACTGTGAAGCATGGTGGGAGAAAGCTCATACTTTGGAGGTGCTTTTCTGATAAGGGACAGAGTGACTGTACTATCTTGAAGGGAGGATGGATGGGGTCATGTATCGCGAGATTTTGGCCAACAACCTCCTTCCCTCAGTAAGAGTATTGATGATGGGTTGTGGCTGGGTCTTCCAGCTTGACAATGATCTGAAACACAGCCAGGGGAACTAAGGAGGGGCTCGGTAAGAAGAATTTAAAGGTCCTCAAGTGACCTAGCCAGTCTACAGACCTGAACCCAAAAGAAAATATTTAGAGGGAGACGAAACTCAGTGTTGCCAAGCGACAGCTCTGAAACCTGAAAGATCTGTAGGCGATCTCTATGGAGGCATAGGCCATTATCTCTGCTGCAGTGTTTGAAAACTTGGTCAAGAACTACAGGAAACATCTGACCACTGTAACTGTACATAAAGATTTCTGAACCAAATGTTAAGTTCTGCTTTTCTATTGTATCAAACACTTATTTTATGCAATAAAATGCTAATTATGTAAAAATCATGCAATGTGATTTCTAGATTTTTGATAGATTCTGTCTCTCAAAGTTGAAACGTACCTACGATAAATATTACAAACCTCTCCATTCTTTGTAGCTGGGAAAACTTGCAAATTCAGCAGTGAATCAAATGCTTATTTTTGCCACTGTATGGGACAGAACATTCAAAAAGTAACATCATTTTAAAAACTGCACCCCTCAAAGTGATCAAAGCACATTCAAAAAGTGTGTTAACCCTTCTGGTGCTTTGCAAGGTTAACAGAAGAAAAATTAGCATAAAATTTGTTGTGCAATTTCTCATAAGTACATTGATACCCCATATGTGGTGAAAACTACTATTTGTGGGCATGTCAAAGCTTTGAAGACAAAAAGCACAATTTGACTTTTGGAACACAAAATTGGCTTCAATTGATAGCAGGCTCCATGTCATGTATGAAGAGCCCCCAATGTGCCTAAACGGTGGAAATCCCCAACAAGTGACTCCATTTTGAAAATTACACCTCTAAACAAACTTGTCTAGAGGTTTGGGCAATTTCTGTAATCCATAGATGCTTTACCAAATTTTATAACTTTGAGCAGTGCAAATTAGAAAATGCATTTTTTCCACAAAATTATTTCTTTTGGTCAACATTTTTCATTTTCACAAAAGTAACAGAATGGATCATACTGTACAATTTGTTGTGCAATTTCTCTTGAGTACACCGATACCCAATATGTGGTGCAAAATAACTGTTTGGGCGCATGGCAGCGCCAACTTAATTCTGGAGCACGATTTTGACTTAAATAGATTGGGGATGCCATGTCACATTGATGTGCCCCTGACATGCCAAAACAGCAGAAACCCCAATAAGTGACCCCCATCTTGGAAACTACACCTGTTGAGGAATTTATCTATGGGTGTAGTGAGCATTTTTAAACTTTAAGCGATTCACAGAATTTTGGAAGGTGAAGAAAGAAATTCGTATTTTTCGGATTAATAAGATGTACTTTTTTCCTCCAAAGTTGGGATGAAATTGGGGGTGCGTCTTATAATCCGAAATGAGCTTATCAGGCTCCATTGGAAGTAAAGAAGGGTCCCAGGAAGCGGGATCGCTGCTTCTGGAGGCCGGCGGCAGCTGGAATCGGGTGATGCTGTGGTGCCTGGGATCAAAGAAACTGTCAGTGCCTGTGGGCGGAGTCCATTTTCCCTTTGATATCATTGTAGTTGGATTCGGGAAAATGGCTGCCAGAACTGGTGATTGCACAGATTGAGATTTTAGGAGACGAGAAGTGCCAGAAAAGCAGAATCCCCTCTCAAGCAGGGGTGGGCTGGGCTGGGTGGCAAATAGGCAATTGCCCCCTGGGCCACTCCCCCAACAGCAGTACAGGGCCTGCCTGATGGAAATTGTGCTGGGCCATGTGCACTGTACTGTGACGCAGCCGGCAGCAGACACAGCCACATCACAGTCAGCGCACACATCTGTGCCGGGGCTGGGAGCTGTGCACGGCCATCACCTTGACGGCTGCACAGCTCCCGCTCTCTCCATGTTCTCTATAATTCCGGGTCAGGTGTCGGGTGCATGCGCCGACATGTCCCGGATGCTAGAAGCAGAGATGCGCTGCAGGGGAGCGACTGGTGAGGTAAGTATGAAAAACTTTTTTGTTTTCTTTATAAAATGAATTAAATGGTGGGTAACTGCAAGTGATGAAGTGGGGGGTGTAAGGAGGACTGCACATGATGAAGGGGAGAGGGGCAGCACATGAGGGAGTTTGGGGGTTAAAGGAGGGTGCATATGATGGAGTGGGGGGTAAGTGGGGCTCCACCTGAAGGAGTGGGAGGGTAAGTGGGGCTGCACATGATGAAGGGGAGTGGGGCTGCACATGATGGAGTTTGAGGGCTAAAAGAGACTGCACATGATGGAGTGAGGGGAGTGGGGCTGTACATGATGGAGTGGGGCCTCACTTTGGGGGTAAGGGGGATTGCACATGATGAAGGGGTAGTGGGGCTGCACATGATGAAGTGGGGGAGTAAGGAGACCCCACCTGATGAAGGGGGAGTGGGGCTGCACATTATGAAGTGGTGGGTAAGGGGGACTGCACATGAAGTGGGAGGTAAGCAGGACTTCACATGATGAATGGGGTTAAGGGTGACTGCACATGATGAACTGGAGGTTACGGGGACTGCACATGATGAACTGGAGGTTAAGGGGGACTGCACATGATGAATTGGGGGTTAAGTGGGAGTTCACATGATGAAGTGGGGTGTAAGGGTGACTGCACGTGATGAAGTGGGTAATGGTGACTGCACATGAAGTGGGTGGGTAACGGGGACTGCACATGATGAAGTGGGTGGGTAAGGGTACTGTACATGATAAAGTGGTGGGTAAAGGAGTCTGCACATGATGAAGTGTGTCTGAGGTAGGACTGCACATAATGAAATGGAAGGGGGATAGGGGGCTGCAAATGATGAAGGGGCACTGCAGATGAAGTGAGGGGGTGATAGGGGACTGCAATGGATGTAGTAAGGGGACTTCAAATTAAAGTGGGGGGACTGCAAATGATGAATTCGGTGTGAGGGATGAAGACAGCAATTTAATTGAAGGTGGGGTGGGGAGCGCAAATGATGTTCTAGGGGGAGAACAAATGATGAATTTTGAGGGTGGGGGAGTAAATGATGTATTGAATGTGGAGTAGAGCAGTTAATAATGAATAGAGGGTGGAAGAGGGGCATGTAAATATAATAAATCAGGGTTATGGTTAGAGCGGGAGGTACATAGTGGGGACTTTGATGATGAAGTGACTAGTAATGAATTGGAGGAAAGAGTACAGGTGCTAATAATTTATATATTAAATGGGGAAAGTGGCTATTTATAGTTAGAGGGTGCACAGTGGTGGAATATAATTTATATTTGGAATGGTGGGTTAATAATAATAATAATAATAATTATTATTATTATTATTTTATTTCTACAGCGCCAACATATTCTGCAGCACTTTACATTTTAGAGGGGACTTGTACAAACAATGGACATTAAGCATAACAATAAACACATAGATCAACAGATACCAAAATGAATGAGGGCCCTGCTCGCACGCTTACAATCTATGAGGTTGCATAATAACTAGTGATGAGTGAACGTGCTCGCCACTACTCAGTACTCGCCCAAGTATCACTGTGCTCGGAGTACTCGGGGAGCACCGAGTATTTCCGGGATTATTCGGTGGGAGCTCAGGTCCCCGCCCAGCAATTCTGGCCGCAACCATATTTGTTGTGATATTACAGTGATTGGCTGGCCACACAGCATCATCAGGCCTATTAGAGACCTGGTGCCGCCCTGCTCACCACATTCTGCTCCGGACTTAGTGAGTGTAGTGAGAGCTGCTGCTGAGATAGGGTCAGAATCGTCCTTTAAATAGTTAGTGTAGGTTTGCAACTGTGCAGTCCACAACTCCTGAGAAACCAACAGTCCTTTTTAGGGCTAATTCGGGGGTCCAGATATTGTAGCGCTAGGTAGGCAGGTGAGTCTATGTGCACATATTCACATCAGTGCAAGGCCTGCAGGCACTGTATGTGAGTACCTAGCTCTCACTACATACATACAGTGGGGCAAAAAAGTATTTAGTCAGTCAGCAATAGTGCAAGTTCCACCACTTAAAAAGATGAGAGGCGTCTGTAATTTACATCATAGGTAGACCTCAACTATGGGAGACAAACTGAGAAAAAAAAATTCAGAAAATCACATTGTCTGTTTTTTTAACATTTTATTTGCATACTATGGTGGAAAATAAGTATTTGGTCAGAAACAAAATTTCATCTCAATACTTTGTAATATATCCTTTGTTGGCAATGACAGAGGTCAAACGTTTTCTGTAAGTCTTCACAAGGTTGCCACACACTGTTGTTGGTATGTTGGCCCATTCCTCCATGCAGATCTCCTCTAGAGCAGTGATGTTTTTGGCTTTTCGCTTGGCAACACGGACTTTCAACTCCCTCCAAAGGTTTTCTATAGGGTTGAGATCTAGAGACTGGCTAGGCCACTCCAGGACTTTGAAAAGGTTCTTACGAAGCCACTCCTTCGTTGCCCTGGCGGTGTGCTTTGGATCATTGTCATGTTGAAAGACCCAGCCACGTTTCATCTTCAATGCCCTTGCTGATGGAAGGAGGTTTGCACTCAAAATCTCACGATACATGGCCCCATTCATTCTTTCATGTACCCGGATCAGTCGTCCTGGCCCCTTTGCAGAGAAACAGCCCCAAAGCATGATGTTTCCACCACCATGCTTTACAGTAGGTATGGTGTTTGATGGATGCAACTCAGTATTCTTTTTCCTCCAAACACGACAAGTTGTGTTTCTACCAAACAGTTCCAGTTTGGTTTCATCAGACCATAGGACATTCTCCCGAAACTCCTCTGGATCATCCAAATGCTCTCTAGCAAACTTCAGACGGGCCCGGACATGTACTGGCTTAAGCAGTGGGACACGTCTGGCACTGCAGGATCTGAGTCCATGGTGGCGTAGTGTGTTACTTATGGTAGGCCTTGTTACATTGGTCCCAGCTCTCTGCAGTTCATTCACTAGGTCCCCCCGCGTAGTTCTGGGATTTTTGCTCACCGTTCTTGTGATCATTCTGACCCCACGGGGTGGGATTTTGCGTGGAGCCCCAGATCGAGGGCGATTATCAGTGGTCTTGTATGTCTTCCATTTTCTAATTATTGCTCCCACTGTTGATTTCTTCACTCCAAGCTGGTTGGCTATTGCAGATTCAGTCTTCCCAGCCTGGTGCAGGGCTACAATTTTGTTTCTGGTGTCCTTTGACAGCTCTTTGGTAACATAGTAACATAGTAACATAGTTAGTAAGGCCGAAAAAAGACATTTGTCCATCCAGTTCAGCCTATATTCCATCATAATAAATCCCCAGATCTACGTCCTTCTACAGAACCTAATTGTATGATACAATATTGTTCTGCTCCGGGAAGACATCCAGGCCTCTCTTGAACCCCTCGACTGAGTTCGCCATCACCACCTCCTCAGGCAAGCAATTCCAGATTCTCACTGCCCTAACAGTAAAGAATCCTCTTCTATGTTGGTGGAAAAACCTTCTCTCCTCCAGACGCAAAGAATGCCCCCTTGTGCCCGTCACCTTCCTTGGTATAAACAGATCCTCAGCGAGATATTTGTATTGTCCCCTTATATACTTATACATGGTTATTATTATTATTATTATTTATTATTATAGCGCCATTTATTCCATGGCGCTTTACATGTGAGGAGGGGTATACATAATAAAACAAGTACAATAATCTTGAAAAATACAAGTCACAACTGGTACAGGAGGAGAGAGGACCCTGCCCGCGAGGGCTCACAATCTACAAGGAATGGGTGAGGATACAGTAGGTGAGGGTAGAGCTGGCCGTGCAGCGGTTTGGTCAATCGGTGGTTACTGCAGGTTGTAGGCTTGTCGGAAGAGGTGGGTCTTCAGGTTCTTTTTGAAGGTTTTGATGGTAGGCGAGAGTCTGATATGTTGTGGTAGAGCATTCCAGAGTAGGGGGGATGCACGAGAGAAATCTTGTATGCGATTGTGGGAAGAGGAGATAATAGGGGAGTAGAGAAGGAGATCTTGTGAGGATCGGAGGTTGCGTGCAGGAAAGTACCGGGAGACGAGGTCACAGATGTATGGAGGAGACAGGTTGTGGATGGCTTTATATGTCATGGTTAGGCTTTTGTACTGGAGTCTCTGGGTGATGGGGAGCCAGTGCAGGGATTGACAGAGGGGAGAGGCCGGGGAATAGCGGGGGGACAGGTGGATTAGTCGGGCAGCAGAGTTTAGAATAGATTGGAGGGGTGCAAGAGTGTTAGAGGGGAGGCCACAGAGCAGGAGGTTACAGTAGTCAAGGCGGGAGATGATGAGGGCATGGACTAGGGTTTTTGCAGATTCTTGGTTTAGGAATGTGCGGATCCGTGAAATATTTTTGAGTTGGAGGCGGCAGGAAGTGGAAAGGGTTTGGATATGTGGTTTAAAGGAGAGATCAGTGTCAAGGATTACCCCAAGACAGCGGGCTTGTGGGACTGGGGAGAGTGGGCAGCCGTTTACTGTAATGGATAGGTTCGTTGGGGAGATCGCGTGAGATGGGGAAAGATGATGAATTCTGTTTTGTCCATGTTAAGTTTTAGAAATCTAGTGGAGAAGAAGGATGAAATAGCAGACAGACATTGAGGGATTCTGGTTAGTAGGGAGGTGATATCTGGTCCAGAGATGTAGATCTGTGTGTCGTCAGCATAGAGATGATACTGAAAGCCATGAGATTCTATGAGCTGTCCCAGGCCAAAGGTGTAGATGGAGAAGAGCAGGGGTCCTAGAACTGAACCTTGCGGGACTCCGACAGATAGGGGGCGAGGTGAGGAGGTGGTGTGTGAGTGGGAGACGCTGAATGTACGGTCAGTTAGGTATGATGAGATCCAGGATAGGGCCAATTCTGTGATGCCAAGGGATGAGAGGGTCTGCAGCAGCAGGGAATGGTCCACTGTGTCAAAGGCAGAGGACAGGTCCAGGAGGAGGAGGAGGACAGAGTAGTGTCGCTTGCTCTTGGCGGTTAATAGGTCATTGGTGACCTTAGTTAGGGCAGTTATTAGATCGCCCCTCAGTCGTCTTTTTTCTAGACTAAATAATCCTAATTTCGCTAATCTATCTGGGTATTGTAGTTCTCCCATCCCCTTTATTAATTTTGTTGCCCTCCTTTGTACTCTCTCTAGTTCCATTATATCCTTCCTGAGCACCGGTGCCCAAAACTGGACACAGTACTCCATGTGCGGTCTAACTAGGGATTTGTACAGAGGCAGTATAATGCTCTCATCATGTGTATCCAGACCTCTTTTAATGCACCCCATGATCCTGTTTGCCTTGGCAGCTGCTGCCTGGCACTGGCTGCTCCAGGTAAGTTTATCATTAACTAGGATCCCCAAGTCCTTCTCCCTGTCAGATTTACCCAGTGGTTTCCCATTCAGTGTGTAATGGTGACATTGATTCCTTCTTCCCATGTGTATAACCTTACATTTATCATTGTTAAACCTCATCTGCCACCTTTCAGCCCAAGTTTCCAACTTATCCAGATCCATCTGTAGCAGAATACTATCTTCTCTTGTATTAATTGCTTTACATAGTTTTGTATCATCTGCAAATATCGATACCATAGTGGAGTTTGGAGTCAGACTGTTTGAGGGTGTGCACAGGTGTCTTTTTATACTGATAACAAGTTTAAACAGGTGCCATTACTACGGGTAATGAGTGGAGGAAAGAGGAGACTCTTAAAGAAGAAGTTACAGGTCTGTGAGAGCCAGAAATCTTGATTGTTTGTTTCTGACCAAATACTTATTTTCCACCATAATATGCAAATAAAATGTTAAAAAAACAGACAATGTGATTTTCTGGATTTTTTTTTCTCAGTTTGTCTCCCATAGTTGAGGTCTACCTATGATGTAAATTACAGACGCCTCTCATCTTTTTAAGTGGTGGAACTTGCACTATTGCTGACTGACTAAATACTTTTTTGCCCCACTGTATAAAGGCTCCATTACTGTCTGCTGCTGCTTATGTAATATATATCTAGCTGCAGTTTTCTGTGGCCTTTTTTTTCTTCACATTATACCTGCTTCTTTTATTCTAAAGCAATCCATAGCCCCCTTATTTCAACATTTATTTGCTTGGTCACGCTGCCTACTACAGCCAGGTTATTGTGATCGAAGAACGTGCAAACCATTTTTTTTTGTCCCAGGCACCAGATGTGAGTGCGCCAAAAAATATATTTTTTTTTTGTGTCATAGCCAACTTGTTGACACAATTTAGTTGTGCCCAAAAAAATCAAGACCACATTTAGATCAGTCTGTTATCTGAGGCTGACGGCTTGTGAATCTGTGGTGGAAAAATCATAGCTTCGCAGGCATAAGTTTCATAGTTTTGTCTGCTATCCTTGTTGTACTCATTTTTAATTTTTTGCCAAATTTCACATACAAGAGAAAAAAAATTATACAGTCTGTTATCTGTGGCTGCGGCCTGGTGTATCTGTGGTGGAAAAAAATCGTAGTTTTGCAGGCATATGCACCATAGTTCTGTGTGCTGGCCTTGTTCTCCTTTTTTAAAAAAAAACTCACCAAAAAAAAGATATTTTATACAGTCTGTTATGTCAGGCTGAGGCCTGGTGTATCTGTGTTGGAAAAATCGTAGCTTCACAGGCATAAGTTGCATAGTTCTGTCCGCTAGCCTTGTTCCACTCTTTGTTTTAAAAAAAAAATTATCCAAAACCAACCGCAAAAATTTATACAGTCTGTTATCTGAGGCTGATGGCTGGTGTATCTGTGGTGGAAAAATCATAGCTTTGCAGGCATAAGTTTCACAGTTTCTGCTCCACTCTTTTTTTTATCAAAGAATCACAAAAAAACAAAAAATATTTTATACAGTCTATTATCTGTGGCTGCGGCCTGGTGCATCTGTGGCGGAAAAATGGTGGTTTCGCAGGCATACGTAGCATAGTTCTGTATGCTAACCTTGTTCTACTGTTTTTTTTCTTTTTAAAAAATTCACCAAAAACAGCCCAAAAATTTTATACAGTCTGTTATGTCAGGCTGAGGCCTGGTGTATCTGTGGTGGAAAAATCGTAGTCTCACAGGTATACATAGCATAGTTCTTTGTGCTAGCCTTGCTCTACTCTTTTTTTTATTTTCAAAAATTCACCAAAAACCCCCCAAAAATGTATGCAGTCTGTTATGTCAGGCTGAGGGCTGGTGTATCTGTAGTGGAAAAATCGTAGTCTCGCAGGCATACATAGCATAGTTCTGTTTGCTAGCCTTGTTCTACTCTTTTTTTTTCAAAATTTCACATACAACAGAAAAAATAATTATACAGTCTGTTTTCTGTGGCTGTGGCCTGTTGTATCTTTGGTGCAAAAATCATAGCTTTGAAGGCATACTGATCAGATATAATTTTTCCCCAAAGAAATACATTTGTGTTGAGCTTTTTAAATAGTTCAGTAGTCCTTTTAAAATGGGCAAGGCAAGGGGCAATGGACGGAGAAGTGGATGTGATGCTGTTGGTGCATGCAGAGGACGAGGCCATGGCAAAGCTGAAAGTGGGCCACAACAAAGACCCACATGACCCACATCTTCTCTCTCAAACTTCCTGTCTCCATTTCTAGGGGATCGCAGCATACCACTATTGAAGCCAGAGCAGTGTGAAACGGTTGTTGGTTGCATAGCGGATAATGCTTCCAGTCAATTAGCCACCACTAGGGTTGAGCGAAACGGGTCGAACATTTTCAAAAGTCGCCGACTTTTGGCTAAGTCGGGGTTTCATGAAACCCGATCCGACCCCTGTGCGGGGTCGGCCATGCGGTACGCGACTTTCGCGCCAAAGTCGCGTTTCAATGACGCGAAAAGCGCCATTTCTCAGCCAATGAAGGTAAACGCAGAGTGTGGGCAGCGTGATGACATAGGTCCTGGTCCCCACCATCTTAGAGAAGGGCATTGCAGTGATTGGCTTGCTGTCTGCGACGTCACAGGGGCTATAAAGAGGCGTTCCCGCCGACCGCCATCTTACTGCTGCTGATCTGAGCTTAGGGAGAGGTTGCTGCCGCTTTGTCAGAAGCAGGGATAGCGTTAGGCAGGGTCCATTAACCACAAAACCGCTTGTGCTGCAGCGATTTGCACTGTCCAACACCACCCTCGGTGTGCAGGGACAGTGGAATTTTTTTTTTTTTTTTTTTTCCCCTCAGCGCTGTAGCTCATTGGGCTGCCCTAGAAGGCTCCCTGATAGCTGCATTGCTGTGTGTACGCCGCTGTGCAAACCAACTGCTTTTTTCAAAGCACAAATCCTCTTGTTCCTTCCTTTCTGCACAGCTATCTTTTTTGTTTGTCCACACTTTTTATTTCATTTGTGCATCAGTCCACTCCTTATTGCTGCCTGCCATACCTGGCTGAGATTACTGCAGGCAGGGAGATAGTAGCTGCCTGCCATACCTGGCTGAGATTACTGCAGGCAGGGAGATAGTAATTGTAGGACATTCCCTGTTTTTTTTTTTTTTTTTTTTTTGGTGGGAGATTAAGATTGGCAATTTGGCATTTCTGCTAGAGTGCCATCCCTGTGTGTGCCATCTCTCTCACATAGTGGGCCATAGAAAGCCTTTTCATTTTTCTGTATTTTTTTTTGTGGGGTGTATAAATTCTCCCTGATAAAAATACAGTGGGAGATTAATATTGGCCTTTGGGCTTGTGTGCCAGTCCTGAGTGTGCCATCTCTCTCACAAATAGTGGGCCATAGAAAGCCTATTTTATTTTTTTTTGGGTTTTATAAATTCTCCCTGAAAAAAAGGGAGATTAATATTGGCCTCTGGGCTTCTGTGCCAGTCCTGAGCGTGCCATCTGTGCCAGTCCTGAGCGTGCCATCTCTCTCACAAATAGTGGGCCATAGAAAGCCTATTTAAATATTTTTTTGGTTTTATAAATTCTCCCAGAAAAAAAGGGAGATTAATATTGGCCTCTGGGCTTCTGTGCCAGTCCTGAGCGTGCCATCTGTGCCAGTCCTGAGCGTCCCATCTCTCTCACAAATAGTGGGCCATAGAAAGCCTATTTTATTTTTTTTTTGGGTTTCAGAAATTCTCCCTGGAAAAAAAAAGGGAGATTAATATTGCCCTTTGGGCTTGTGTGCCAGTACTAAGCGTTCCATCTCTCTCTCTCTCTCAGTCAGTGGGCCATAGAACGCATATTTTTGGTTTTATTTGTTTTCTAAATTCTCCCTGAAAAAATCATTTTATTTTATTTGGTTTCTAAATTCTTCCTGATAAAATCATATTTTTTTTATTATTTTTATTTCTAAAGTCTCCCTGAAAAAAAAAAAAAAAAAAAACAACCAAAAAAACAGTGGGAGATTAATATTGGCCTTTCTGCTTGTGTGCCAGTCTTGACTCCTGGGTGTGCCATCTCTCTCTCTCTCTCTCTCTCTCTCTCTCTCTCTCTCTCTCTCTCCAATTGTGGTCCATAGAAAGCCTATATTTTTTTTCCTTGATTTGGGTTCTAAAATCTACCAGAGAAAATAACTACATCAATCATTGGTAGAAAAATATTGGCCTCTGGGTTTGTGTGCCACTCCTGACTCCTGTGTGCGTCATCTCTCAGTCAGTGGGCCATAGAACGCCTATTTTTGGTTTTATTTGTTTTCTAAATTCTCCCTGAAAAAATTATTTTATTTTATTTGGTTTCTAAATTCTTCCTGATAAAATCATATTTTTTTTATTATTTTTTTTTCTAAAGTCTCCCTGAAAAAAAAAAAAAAAAACAGTGGGAGATTAATATTGGCCTTTCTGCTTGTGTGCCAGTCTTGACTCCTGGGTGCGTCATCTCTCAGTCAGTGGGCCATAGAACGCCTATTTTTGGTTTTATTTGTTTTCTAAATTCTCCCTGAAAAAATCATTTTATTTTATTTGGTTTCTAAATTCTTCCTGATAAAATCATATTTTTTTTATTATTTTTTTTTCTAAAGTCTCCCTGAAAAAAAAAAAAAAAAAACAACCAAAAAAAACAGTGGGAGATTAATATTGGCCTTTCTGCTTGTGTGCCAGTCTTGACTCCTGGGTGCGTCATCTCTCAGTCAGTGGGCCATAGAACGCCTATTTTTGGTTTTATTTGTTTTCTAAATTCTCCCTGAAAAAATCATTTTATTTTATTTGGTTTCTAAATTCTTCCTGATAAAATCATATTTTTTTTATTATTTTTTTTTCTAAAGTCTCCCTGAAAAAAAAAAAAAAAAAAACAACCAAAAAAAACAGTGGGAGATTAATATTGGCCTTTCTGCTTGTGTGCCAGTCTTGACTCCTGGGTGTGCCATCTCTCTCTCTCTCTCTCTCCAATTGTGGTCCATAGAAAGCCTACATTTTTTTTCCTTGATTTGGGTTCCAAAATCTACCAGAGAAAATAACTCCATCAATCATTGGTAGAAAAATATTGGCCTCTGGGCTTGTGTGCCACTCCTGATTCCTGTGTGCGTCATCTCTCACTCAGTGGCCCATAGAAAGCATATAGTTTGTTACATTTGTTTTCTAAATTCTCCCTGCAAAAATCTATTTTTTTTTTTTTGGGGGGTTTCTAAAGTGTTCCTGAAAAAAATAAAAATAAAAAAAAAATAATAGTGTGACATTAATATTAACATTTGTGCTTCAGTGACAGTCCTGCGTGTGGGGCATCTCTCTAATTTGCAGCCACCAAAAAAAGAGTGTGTAACATTGGGCCTGATTTTCGCTGTGGTCTCACCAACCTGTAAAGGGGTAGCTAAATCATACAGAAGTTATAGCTCACCGTGTAAGTTGTGTGACTGCAACAAATAACGTTAGTTTGGTTACGTTTTTAAAACAATGAGGAAGTCTAGTGGAAGAGGTCGTGGCCGGGGGCGTTCATTGTCAGCTGGTAATGAGGGTAGTGGTAGTGGTGGAGCATCAGGTGGTCGTGGGGGAAAAAATATTGCACCTAAGTCTGGAGCTGTGGAGCCAGGTTCGTCGTCCGGCTACACAAGGCCTCGAACGCTCCCTTTTCTGGGATTAGGAAAACCGCTTTTAAAGCCGGAGCAGCAAGAGCAAGTTTTGGCTTATCTTGCTGACTCAGCCTCTAGCTCTTTTGCCTCATCTCGTGAAACTGGTAAAAGTAAAAGCAGCGCGTCGTTAGTGGATGTTCACGGTCAGGGACAAGTCACTTCCTTGTCCTCTTCAGCAAAAACAACAACAGAGAAGAATGCAGCAGGCGACACAACGGGTTACTCCATGGAGCTCTTTACACATACCGTCCCTGGCTTAGAAAGTGAAGCAGTTAACAGTCCATGCCCATTACAAATTGAATCTGACATGGAGTGCACTGACGCACAGCCACAGCCAGACTACTATGCTGGTCCTTTGACTCAGACCACAACATTGCCCTCGCAGGGTGCTGATCAAGAATCAGACCCTGATGAGACTATGTTGCCCCATCACGAACGCTATACCACCGAACGACACGGTGACACAGACGAAGTTGCGCAGGAGGTACAAGAAGAGTTATTAGATGACCCAGTTCTTGACCCCGATTGGCAGCCATTGGGGGAACAGGGTGCAGGCGGCAGCAGTTCTGAAGCAGAGGAGGAGGAGGGGCCGCAGCAGGCATCAACATCGCCACAGGTTCCATCTGCCGGGCCCGTATCTTGCCCAAAACGCGTGGCAAAGCCAAAACCTGGTGGAGGACAGCGTGGCCATCCGGTTAAAGCTCAGTCTGCAATGCCTGAAAAGGTATCCGATGCTAGAAAGAGTGCAGTCTGGCATTTTTTTAAACAACATCCAATTGATCAGCGCAAAGTCATCTGTCAAAAATGTTCTACTTCCTTAAGCAGAGGTCAGAATCTGAAAAGTCTCAATACTAGTTGCATGCATAGACATTTAACCACCATGCATTTGAAAGCTTGGACTAACTACCAAACGTCCCTTAAGGTTGTTGCACCCTCGGCCAATGAAGCTAGTCATCAACGCAACATCCCTTCCGGCAGTGTAGGACCACCATTTAGCGCACCACCTGCTGTATCTGTGCAGGTATCTTTGCCAGGCCAAAGCAGTCAGGGTCAGGGAATCACCAGTTTCGTAGTAGGAAACACTGCATCTAGGGCACCGGCGGCAACAATACCATCTCCCACCGTCTCTCAGTCTGCCATGTCCACCGGCACCCCCGCTAGTTCCACGATCTCCAGCTCTCCAGTCCAGCTCACCCTACATGAGACTATGGTTAGAAAAAGGAAATACTTAGCCTCGCATCCGCGTACACAGGGTTTGAACGCCCACATAGCTAGACTAATCTCGTTAGAGATGATGCCCTACCGGTTAGTTGAAAGCGAAGCTTTCAAAGACCTGATGGACTACGCTGTACCACGCTACGAGCTACCCAGTCGACACTTTTTTTCCAGAAAAGCCATCCCAGCCCTCCACCAGCATGTTAAAGAGCGCATCGTCCATGCACTCAGGCAATCTGTGAGCACAAAGGTGCACCTGACAACAGATGCATGGACCAGTAGGCATGGCCAGGGACGTTACGTGTCCATCACGGCACACTGGGTAAATGTGGTGGATTCAGGGTCCACAGGGGACAGCAAGTTTGGGACAGTTCTGCCTAGCCCACGGTCTAGTAAACAGTTGTCTGTAGCCGTTCGCACCCCCTCCTCCTCCTCCTCCTCGTCCTCCTGCAGAAGCAAGAGCTCGTCCACAGACCGCAGTCGCACAAACACTCCATCCGCACCTGCCACTGTTGCACACCAGGTCTCCCATTATGGGGCAGCTACTGGCATACGTCAGCAGGCTGTATTGGCTATGAAGTGTTTGGGCGACAATAGACACACCGCGGAAGTTCTGTCCGAGTTCTTGCAGCAAGAAACGCAGTCGTGGCTGGGCACTGTAGATCTTGAGGCAGGCAAGGTAGTGAGTGATAACGGAAGGAATTTCATGGCTGCCATCTCCCTTTCCCAACTGAAACACATTCCTTGCCTGGCTCACACCTTAAACCTGGTGGTGCAGTGCTTCCTGAAAAGTTATCCGGGGTTATCCGACCTGCTCCTCAAAGTGCGTGGACTTTGCGCACATATCCGCCGTTCGCCTGTACACTCCAGCCGTATGCAGACCTATCAGCGTTCTTTGAACCTTCCCCAGCATCGCCTAATCATAGACGTTGCAACAAGGTGGAACTCAACACTGCACATGCTTCAGAGACTGTGCGAACAGAGGCGGGCTGTTATGTTTTTGTGGGAGGATACACATACACGGGCAGGCAGTAGGATGGCAGACATGGAGTTGTCAGGTGTGCAGTGGTCGAAGATTCAAGACATGTGTCAAGTCCTTCAGTG
The DNA here is from genome assembly GCF_032444005.1 of Ranitomeya imitator. Lineage (NCBI taxonomy): Eukaryota > Metazoa > Chordata > Amphibia > Anura > Dendrobatidae > Ranitomeya > Ranitomeya imitator. The sequence continues at coordinate 266,023,838 of NC_091282.1, forward strand.
TTTTGAGGAATGCACACGGCTGGTTAGTGCAGACAACGCCATAATAAGCATGAGCATCCCCCTAATGCGTCTGCTGATGCAAAGTTTGACGCACATAAAGGATCAGGCGTCTGCACCAGAGGAAGAGGAAAGCCTTGATGACAGTCAGCGATTGTCTGGTCAGGGCAGTGTACATGACGAGGTACCGGGCGAAGAGGAGGTGGAGGATGAGGAGGATGATGGGGATGAGTATATTTTTAATGAGGAAGCTTTCCCGGGGGCACGGGAAATTGGTGGCGTGGCAAGGCCGGGTTCTGGTTTTTTGAGGGACACAAGTGACGTAGATTTGCCTGCAACTGCCCCTCAACCAAGCACAACCGCAGATTTGACAACGGGAACTTTGGCCCACATGGCGGATTATGCCTTGCGTATCCTCAAAAGGGACACACGCATTACAAAAATGATGAACGATGACGATTACTGGTTGGCCTGCCTCCTTGATCCTCGCTATAAAGGCAAATTGCAAAATATTATGCCACATGAGAACTTGGAACTAATATTAGCAACAAAACAATCAACTCTTGTTGACCGTTTGCTTCTGGCATTCCCTGCACACAGCGCCCGTGATCGTTCTCACACGAGCTCCAGGGGCCAGCAGACCAGAGGTGTTAGAGGGGCAGAAATCAGAAGTGGCGTTGGACAGAGGGGTTTTCTGACCAGGTTGTGGAGTGATTTTTCTATGACCGCAGACAGGACAGGTACTGCAGCATCAATTCAAAGTGACAGGAGACAACATTTGTCCAGTATGGTTACAAACTATTTTTCATCCCTTATCGACGTTCTCCCTCAACCGTCATTCCCATTTGATTACTGGGCATCCAAATTAGACACCTGGCCAGAATTGGCAGAATATGCATTGCAGGAGCTTGCTTGCCCGGCAGCTAGTGTCCTATCAGAAAGAGTATTCAGTGCTGCAGGTTCAATACTAACAGAAAAAAGGACTCGTCTGGCTACCCAAAATGTAGATGATCTAACCTTCATTAAAATGAACCACAACTGGATTTCAAAATCTTTTGCCCCACCCTGCCCGGCTGACACCTAGCTTTCCTATGAAAAGGTCTTGCCTGTGGACTATTCTGAATGACTTTTCCAATCTCGTAATTTTCTTCACCTGATTGTCCAGCATACGACATGTTTCCACCTCACGAAATGGCCAAACTCCCCACACGGGGCCGTGCTATCGCCACTTTGCGCTTGGACCCTTGAGAGTGCTGTTTGTCTGAAGAGGTGGGTGTGGCCGCTTTTGGTCGACGGCACTGCCACTGGGTCCCTCATAGTACAATAAAGTGTCTCTGGCGGTGGTGGTGCGCACCCAACGTCAGACACACCGTTGTAATATGAGGGGCCCTGTGCCTGTACCGCCGGCCACAAGACAGTTCCCCCCCCCAGCTCAAACAGTGCTGTACCACTAGCAAAATTATCTCTCACAGCTTCACCAATGTGTAGTCTAGCCGCTGACATCCTTCAATGCCTGGCACTGACAATACCATTGTTTTGACATTTTTGTTATGTTAGGCCTTCGAAGCCTGTCTGCGGTCCCTTCTTTCTACAACTACTACACTGACCAGGCCACTGCTGGCCGTGTTACCCTGGAACCAATTTAAAAGTGCCTACAGTCAGCCCAATTTTGTTATGTTAGGCCTTCGAAGACTGTCTGCCGTCACTCCTTCCACTAGACTTCCACTGACCATACACTGCTGCCCATGTACCCCTGGAACCAATTTAAAGTGCCTACAGCCAGCCCAATTTTGTTATGTTAGGCCTTCGAAGCCTGTCTGCGGTCACTCCTTCCACTAGACTTCCACTGACCAGACCACTGCTGCCCGTGTACCCCTGGAACCAATTTAAAAGTGCCTACAGCCATGTGTTATTATTTTAGGCCTTCGATGCCTGTCTGCGGTCACTCCTTCCACTAGGCCTCCACTGACCACACCACTGCTGCCCGTGTACCCCTGGAACCAATTTAAAATTGCCTACAGCCAGCCCAATTTTTTTATTTTAGGCCTTCGATGCCTGTCTGCGGTCCATTCTTTCAACTACTACTACACTGACCAGGTCACTGCTGCCCGTGTACCCCTGGAACCAATTTAAAATTGCCTACAGCCAGCCCAATTTTTTTATTTTAGGCCTTCGATGCCTGTCTGCGGTCCATTCTTTCAACTACTACTACACTGACCAGGTCACTGCTGCCCGTGTACCCCTGGAACCAATTTAAAATTGCCTACAGCCATGTGTTATTATTTTAGGCCTTCGATGCCTGTCTGCGGTCACTCCTTCCACTAGGCCTCCACTGACCACACCACTGCTGTCCGTGTACCCCTGGAACCAATTTAAAATTGCCTACAGCCATGTGTTATTATTTTAGGCCTTCGATGCCTGTCTGCGGTCACTCCTTCCACTAGGCCTCCACTGACCACACCACTGCTGTCCGTGTACCCCTGGAACCAATTTAAAATTGCCTACAGCCATGTGTTATTATTTTAGGCCTTCGATGCCTGTCTGCGGTCACTCCTTCCACTAGACTTCCACTGACCAGACCACTGCTGCCCGTGTACCCCTGGAACCAATTTAAAATTGCCTACAGCCAGCCCAATTTTTTTATTTTAGGCCTTCGATGCCTGTCTGCGGTCCATTCTTTCAACTACTACTACACTGACCAGGTCACTGCTGCCCGTGTACCCCTGGAACCAATTTAAAATTGCCTACAGCCAGCCCAATTTTTTTATTTTAGGCCTTCGATGCCTGTCTGCGGTCCATTCTTTCAACTACTACTACACTGACCAGGTCACTGCTGCCCGTGTACCCCTGGAACCAATTTAAAATTGCCTACAGCCATGTGTTATTATTTTAGGCCTTCGATGCCTGTCTGCGGTCACTCCTTCCACTAGGCCTCCACTGACCACACCACTGCTGTCCGTGTACCCCTGGAACCAATTTAAAATTGCCTACAGCCATGTGTTATTATTTTAGGCCTTCGATGCCTGTCTGCGGTCACTCCTTCCACTAGGCCTCCACTGACCACACCACTGCTGTCCGTGTACCCCTGGAACCAATTTAAAATTGCCTACAGCCATGTGTTATTATTTTAGGCCTTCGATGCCTGTCTGCGGTCACTCCTTCCACTAGACTTCCACTGACCAGACCACTGCTGCCCGTGTACCCCTGGAACCAATTTAAAAGTGCCTACAGCCAGCCCAAGTTTGTTATGTTAGGCCTTCGATGCCTGTCTGCGGTCCATTCTTTCAACTACTACTACACTGACCAGGTCACTGCTGCCCGTGTACCCCTGGAACCAATTTAAAATTGCCTACAGCCAGCCCAATTTTTTTATTTTAGGCCTTCGATGCCTGTCTGCGGTCCATTCTTTCAACTACTACTACACTGACCAGGTCACTGCTGCCCGTGTACCCCTGGAACCAATTAAAAATTGCCTACAGCCATGTGTTATTATTTTAGGCCTTCGATGCCTGTCTGCGGTCCATTCTTTCAACTACTACTACACTGACCAGGGCACTGCTGGCCGTGTACCCCTGGAACCAACATCAGAAAATATAAAAATAAGTATTTTGCTTATAAAAAAGAAAATACTGGTGAGATATCAAATGCAGACATTTTAACATTAAAAACAAACACACAACTCTAATCTGGTACAGTACTAAAAATGGCCACCAGCTACAATTACTTTCTCCTGCAAGTAGTTAACTGAAAGTTTTTTTAAATTGAAAACACACATATGGCATCCACCGAGTGTTGTCCTGTCGCGTCTTCTTTATATTATTGCCGAGAAGATGCAAAATAATGAAAATAATAAAATCATTAATTACCAAAATAATAGAGAAAGTCAACACCACATTGCAAATAAACATTCATTCCAAATAAAGAAGCAGGGCGCGTCCGAGGGTGAGTATATACCTAATAAGAATATAATCACCCTCGGACGCGCAATGCTTATTTCCAACAGCCTTCCTTCCTAAGAATCAGCCCTTCCGTCGTGTAGAGAGACGTTGTGTTACACTCCAAGGTGTTCCCCAGGTTGCCTTTCCTGAGCTTCGATCTTCCGGCTCTCGTTTAGTAGTTCTTGGAAACTACTCTGCATTAGGCCTTCAAATTGGGTATGGGGTGTAGAGAGATGGTGTGTTCCACTCCAAGGTGTTCCCCAGGTTGCCTTTCCTGAGCTTCGATCTTCCGGCTCTCGTTTAGTAGTTGTTGGAAACTACGCTGCATTAGGCCTTCAAATTGGGTATGGGGTGTAGCGAGAGGGTGTGTTACACTCCAAGGTGTTCCCCAGGTTGCCTTTCCTGAGCTTCGATCTTCCGGCTCTCGTTTAGTAGTTCTTGGAAACTACACTGCATTAGGCCTTCAAATTGGGTATGGGGTGTAGAGAGAGGGTGTGTTACACTCCAAGGTGTTCCCCAGGTTGCCTTTCCTGAGCTTCGATCTTCCGGCTCTCGTTTAGTAGTTGTTGGAAACTACGCTGCATTAGGCCTTCAAATTGGGTATGGGGTGTAGCGAGAGGGTGTGTTACACTCCAAGGTGTTCCCCAGGTTGCCTTTCCTGAGCTTCGATCTTCCGGCTCTCGTTTAGTAGTTCTTGGAAACTACACTGCATTAGGCCTTCAAATTGGGTATGGGGTGTAGAGAGAGGGTGTGTTACACTCTAAGGTGTTCCCCAGGTTTCCTTGCCATTGCTTCGGTCTTCCGACTCTCGTTTAGTAGTTGTAGAAAAGTACACTGCATTAGGCCATACAAAATGGGTATGGGGTGGAGAGAGATGGTGTGTTACACTCCAAGGTGTTCCCCAGGTTGCCTTTCCTGAGCTTCTATCTTCAGGCTCTCATTAAATTGTGGTTAAATGGAACAACTGCATTTGGCGTACTAGTTGGTTTGGGGCCTACTATCGGTGTCTGCCACTCCTTGCTGTTCTCCTCCACTGAACAAAGCTGTGCCGCCTGTTTACTACGGTTGCCAATTTTGAACTGCATTTCGACTACTTACTGATTTGGCCCTACTCTCTGTGTCAGCCTCTCATTCCAGTTGTCCTCCACTGCAATGCCCCCTGGTTATTCCTGTGTTACCAATTTTGAACTGCATTTAGCCCACTTTCTTCTTTGGGCCTATATCTGTGTTTCCACTTCATCGTGCCCATTGCCCAGCCAGTGATAGATGAGTCTGCTGGTACATTGACCCATAACGCAACATTCCCCGTGCACGCTACACAACAACATTGTGACCCTGCTGAAAGTCAGGTTGCTCTTCCCGCATACCATACCACCTTACACGGGGACAAAGAGGAAGGTGCAGATGAAAGTGCAGGTTCCTTCATCAGGTGGGGGGAGGAATACTAGTTGGCGACGTCACTGGCACAGGGCCTCTCATAGTACGCAAAAGTGTTGCTGCCGGTGGGAGGCGCCCCCGCCGTGCAAACACACCGCTGTACTTTGAGGGGCCCTGTGCCAGTGCCAATGCCAACGAGTGGGCCCCCCCTGCTTGCTCAGGTTCACAGCACTTGCAAAGTTGAAATACTTACCTCTCCCTGCTCCACTGCCGTGACGTGGTCCAGATTTCCTGGGCCCACTAATTACTTGAACCAGCCCTACCCCCCACAACTTTAGCCAAATGACCCCCAATTTCAAATGCCTTCCAATTATTATAAGGTAAATTACGCTTGACAAGCTTCATTAAGAAGAATGGATGGTTTTGACATTAAAATGGCCACTCTAGGTGTTTTCCTGGCCCCCACTCACTGCCGACTATGCTGCCCCATTGACTTGCATTGGGTTTCGTGTTTCGGTCGATCCCGACTTTACGTCATAATCGGCCGATTTCACTCGACCCGACTTTGGACATAGTCGGGTTTCGCAAAACCCGGCTCGACTCTAAAAAGGTCAAGGTCGCTCAACTCTAGCCACCACTATCACCACCATGTCTTCTTCCACACATTCAAGTCTGAGTAGCCGTGAGTGTGGACCGGATATTCCTCACCCTGACCCTCATTCCTCCCACCATGCCGAGTGCCCTGAGACATCTGATCCCACACTTGGACACTCCGAAGAGCTGTTCAGTTTTCCCTTTCAAGATTCCGGACTCTCGTCCGGTCAACTTGAAGTGGGGCCAGATGAGATTGCATGTAGCGATGCCAAAAGCTTTGACCAGCCACGGTCACATGAAGGCGATGGTGGGATAGTGTCACAAGAGGTAGATGATGATGAGACACAATTGCCAGAAAGGCAGGAGGAGGAGCAGGGTGCGGATGTGGAAGATGAGGTGGTGGATGGCATAGTAACTGACCCAACCTGGCAGGAGGACATGCAGAGTGAGGACAGCAGCACACATCGGGAAGGAGACATATCACCCCAACAGGCAGGAAGAAGCAATGTGGTGGCCACAGAAAGAAGGTGTGCATCCGTTCCCCGTCACACCACCAACATGAGAGAAGTTGTCATTCCAACTTTTAGATCTTCCCGAGTCTGGTTATTTTTTAAAGACTCTGCCGATAACCCAAAACAGGCCATTTGCAGCACCTGCCATGCCCGCATCAGCAGGGGTAGCAACACTACCAGCCTGACCACCACCAGCATGATCAGGCACATGGCAGCAAAGCACCAGACTCTGTGGGCCGGAACCCCAGGCTCCAGAAACACTGTCTGCAGGTGACACCACTGCTTCTTCCACTGTTTTGAAAACACAAAAAAGCACAGTAAAACCAGAAACACTCTGTTGCAAAAAAAAAACACAGTGGACAGCAAGTGCTAGTAAAAGATGAAAAAAACAGGGTATTTGGTTGATACGTTTTTTGCAAAAAATGTATATTAAGCCGCTCTACCAAACGTCAAGGTATACCCATATCAGAGCAGTCCTAACTAATGTATGTAATCCCTATCTGATGTATTTAAAACCTGACTGGACAGAACGGCTCCTGTGAGCACAGCTCTTCCACTGTTTTGCGTAGAAGCCAATCCCCACCCAGTCCACCGTGCATGTGGCAATGCCTGTAGCCTTGCACCTGTTGTTGCCCCCAGTCAAGCAGCAGTATCATCAAGCCCGTCAACCTCCTTGTCCCAGCACAGCCTTCAGTTGTCTATACCCCAGTCATTGGAATGCAAGCAGAAATACCCAGCCAACGCTCCACAGGCCACAGTACTAAATTCTGAAGATTCTCCTCTGCTTGCGCTCAAAATGTGGCCTTTTAGGCTCATTGAGACGGAAGCTTTCCTCAACCTGATGGCGGCGGCCGACCCAAGGTACTCGGTCCTCAGTCTCCAGGTGTGCAGTACCGGTATTACAGCAGCATGTGTCCCACAACATTACCCATGCCCTCAACAATGCTGTTACTCGGTCAGGCCACCTAACCACAGATATGTGGACAATAGCTTGTGGCCAGGAACGGTACATCTCACTGATGGCATGCTGGGTTAACATAGTGGAAGCCGGGACCCAGTCGGACCTTGGGATGGAACACATCCTCCCCACGCCGAGGATTGTGGGCCTTACGTCAATCAGAGTTGCCCCCACAGTCTACCGCTCCTGCACCTCCTCCTCTTCAGCCTCCATCTCTGAAATCAACACATCAATCAGAAGCTGGAAGCACTGCAGCACTGCCTCAACCAAGCCGCAACAGGCTGTGCTGAAGCTAATCTGCATAGGTGACAAACTGCACAATGCAGAAGAGTTGTGGACAGCGCTGAAAGAGCAGTCAGATATTTGGATGACACAGCTGAACCTCCAGCCAGGCATGGTCGTGTGAGACAATGGCCGGAACCTGGTGGTGACTCTGAGGCAAGGTGAGCTCACACATGTATTTTGCCTGGCCCATGTGCTTAACCTCGTGGTCAATGTTTTCTGAAAAGCTACCTAGAGCTGCAGGATCTGCTAATGAAAGTACGCCGTCTGCCCATTTTAGAAAGTCAGCTACAGCTTCAGCCACCCTTGCCGTGCTTCAGCAGCGTTTGCAGCTTCCGGCTCAACGACTGGTGTGTGATGTCCCCACGCGTTGGAACTCTACGCTGCATATGTTGGAAAGGATTTGTGAGCAGGTTCCTTCTTTTTTGGGGGGGACATTGTTACTTTAAGTGAGCACTCAACGGTATTTGTTGCTGGAAGGGGGCACTTGGGATATTATATCCTTCAAAGGACCATACAGGTCTTTGCACAGTAGGGGCATTACTACTTTCTGTGGGACACTTTAATTTTTTACGGCGTGGTAGTAATCCTAGTACTGACACAATTGATTAAATATTGGGGTCAGTGGTCCACACTGCAGGTGCACACAGAGTGGGGAATTTTTGTAGGTTGGGAATAGATGGAGACGGCGCTGGAAATGTGAGAAGTCAAACGTACCTTTGTTGTAATCTGTGCAGAGGAGTCCTGGCTGGAGAAGTTGTCATGTCAGTCTGGGCCAGATTGAAAAGTGAACGATCTGAATCAGAAAGAACGTCATCTGTAACTTACTATATACAACTGTACTGTAATCACTTCTTCTGCGGAACTGGTATCAACTAATATACAATTACTATTAGATTGTAATATTGCTCTTTTTATGTTGCATTGTTTTTTTAAATTTAGTAGCAGTTTGATGTAATTCAGTCATTATAGTAAAAGGTGTATGGTGGTATCATTGGTCTTTGTATAGAATGTTTCATGTAGAGGTAATGGTGATATTATAATACTACAGTCATGGACAAAAATTTTGAGAATGAGACAAATATTAATTTTTCCAAAGTCTACTGCTTCATTTTTTCTAATGGCAATTTGCATATACTCCTGAATGTCAGAGTGATCAGCTTAACAGCAATTACTGTACTTGCAAAGTCAATATTTGCCCAGAAAATGAACTTTAACCCCCAAAACACATTTCAACATCATTGCAGTCCTGCCTTAAAAGGAGCAGCTAACATCGTTTTAGTGATTGATCCATTAACACAGGTGTGGGTGTTGATGAGGACAGGGCTGGCGATCAATCAGTCATGATTAAGTAAGAATGACATCACTGGACACTTTAAAAGGAGGCTGCTGCTTGGTATCTTTGTTTCTCTTCAGTTAACCATGGCTATCTCTAAAGAAACACGTGCAGCCATCATTGCACTGCACAAAAATGGCCTAACAGGGTAGAGTATCGCAGCTATAAAGATTGCACCTCAGTCAACAATCTATCACATCATCAAGAACTTCAAGGAGAGAGCTTCCATTGTTGTCAAAATGGCTCCAGGGCGCCCAAGAAAGACCAGCAAGTGCCAGGACCGTATCTTAAAACTGTTTCAGCTGCGGGATCGGACTACCAGCAGTGCCGAGCTTGCTCAGGAATGGCAGCAGGCTGGTGTGAGTGCTTCGGCATGCACTGTGAGGCGGAGACTCTTTGAACAAGGCCTGGTTTCAAGGAGGGCAGCAAATTCTGCAAAAGGTACAGGGAGTGGACTATTGAGGACTGGGGCAAAGTCATTTTCTCTGATGAATCCCCTTTTCGATTGTTTGGGACATCTGGAAAACAGCTTATTCAGAGAAGAAGAGGTGAGCGCTACCACCAGTCTTGTCTCATGCCAACTGTATAGCATCCTGAAACCATTCATGTGTGAGGTTGCTTCTCAGCCAAGGGAATCGGCTCACTCACAGTCTTGCCTAAAAACACAGCCATGAATAAAGAATGGTACCAGAATTTCCTCCAAGAGCAACTTCTCCCAACCGTCCAAGAGCAGTTTGGCGCCCAACAATGCCTTTTCCAGCATGATGGAGCACCTTGCTAAAGCAAAGGTGATAACTAAATGGCTCATGGAACAAAACATAGAGATTTTGGGTCCATGGCCTGGAAACTCCCCAGATCTTAATCCCATTGAGAACTTGTGGTCAATCATCAAGAGACGGGTGGACAAACAAAAACCAACAAATTCTGGCAAAATGCAAGCATTGATTATTCAAGAATGGACTGCTATCAGTCAGGATTTGGTCCAGAAGTTGATTGAGAGCATGCCAGGGAGAATTGCAGAGGTCTTGAAGAAGAAGGGTCAACACTGCAAATATTGACTTGCTGCATTAACTCATTCTAACTGTCAATATAACCTATTGGTACTCATAATATGATTGCAATTTTATTTCTGTATGTGATATAAACATCAGACAAACACTAATAAAAACCAGAGGGCAGCAGATCATGTAAAAATATAATTTTGGTGTCATTCTCAAAAATTTTGGCCATGACTGTATGTATTCGCTGTGTAGTGGTGATATTAGTAGGCACTGTGTAGCCATATTGTTGTATGTATGTTTGGAAGTAAGCTCTGTTATGGTACCATATCTGAGCGTAAGCTTGGTTCTGGTATTGTATCAATGTAGCAATCTAGATTATGGTACCATATGTATGCCGTAATCTCGGTTGTGCTCCAGTTTCTATGTAGCATTATTGGTTCCATGTAGTAGACTTATTAAGTTTGGTTCTGCTCCCTTATCTCTGTAGTAAGCTCGGTTCTGCTCCCATATCTCTGCAGTAAGCTCGGTTCTGCTCCCATATCTCTGTAGTAAGCTCGGTTCTGCTCCCATACCTCTGTAGTAAGCTACATTTTGCTCCCATATCTCTGGAGTAAGCTCAATTCTGCTCCCATATTTCTGTAGTAAGCTCGATTCTGCTCCCATATCTATGGAATAAGCTTGGTTCTGCTACCATATCTATGCAGCAAGCTCTGTTCTGTTGCCATATCTATGTATCAGCCTGTTTTTAAAGCCTGTTATCACTCCTACTTTAATGCAGTGGCCAGTGATAAGCAGGGAAAAAAAGGGCCACCGCAACTCGAGGGCCACTGCCTTGTGATTGACCCCCAGACTGAAAAGTGCCAGCCAGCCCCTGCTCTCAAGTGACCATATTTTGGAAATTACACCCCTCTAGAAGTTTATCTACATGTGTTGTGATGATTTAGACTCCATGTGTGTTTTCCAGAATTTATAGAAGCAAACAGCAGTGAATGTTGCAGAGTGACAATTTCAAATCTAACAGTTTAGTGCCCAGTACATTTTTGTGCCAGGTACATTTTCTCATCACTACAGAAATGCCAAACATGTAGATACTATTTGCTGCTAAGGCACACTGTTGAGCTCAGAAGGGAGAGGGGCATTTTCATTTGGAAGCACAGAATTCTCTGGATTTCTTTTAGGAGGTGAGGAGCCGCCAGTAGCGTGGAGGCCTAGTATATTTCCACTGACAGATGATGGATCTCAGTGGGGACTTGATTTTCTTGTGGATTAAGCTGAAGTTTTTGTTGGGAACATTTTGCATAACATTTTGCATCATATGTACCCTGAACTCTACGCTGAGCACTTAGGCCTCTTTCACACATCAGTTTATCGCCGTCAGGCAAAATCCAGCGTCGCGCCGGAGCAGTGGATCCGGCATAAATTGTGGAAAACTAATGCGACAGATCCGGTTTTTCGCTGGAACTGTCTAGCGCATCCGGCTAAAAACCGGATCCGTTCCATCCATTTTGCATCGGTATCGTCTGGTTTTTTATCTGTTTTATGTTGGATCCGGTTTTTAAAACGCCCTTGGGAGGCTCACAAACGTGACTGGTTACTGAAAACCTATATATACAGTGTTCCTACAGCCCATCTTTGACAGGATGTAGAGGAAAAAGTGCAGGTTGTAGAGGATCAAGTGGCTGGCGTAGATAGAAGGCTTGATAGCAAACATTCTGAAGATTACTTTGGATTTTACTGTTGAGGCAAATCGTTTGAAAGCGATTGTGCTGGAGAAGGAGTGAGAGAGACAGCAGTGCATCATGCATCAGCGGCGACGGTGTTTTTGGATTCACCCAATAACAGCACAGAGAATGACGCATGGTTTTTTTTCTACTTTATACATGGAGCTATGAGGAATTCCCGAGAAGTTTTTCAGATACGTGCGGATGAAAGCAGAGAACTTCGACTTGTTGGTGGAGCGGATTGGACACCTCATCGCAAGAAGTGACACATATTGCCGCTTCTCCATTTCACCGGAGGAGCGTCTGATGGTGACTCTTAGGTAAGCCATTTTTACTGTATCTCTTACTGTTAAAGCACACTTATAACTGTAATGTTGTTGCTGGTAGTTTTTAATAATTATTTTTATTGTGTCTCCAACTGTTAAAGCTGACTTATAACTGTAATATTATTGCTGGTATTTTGTACTAATTTTTGTATTCTTTTTTTCAGATTCCTTGCAACTGGAGAATTTATTTCGTCACTACATTTTCAGTTTAGATTTGAGATTTCTACAATATCGGGGATTGTGAAGCATACGTGCCATGCATTGTGGGACTCTTTACATGGCGAGTTTATACCACATTCCACAACAGAGAGTTGGCTGAAGATTGCTGAAAAATTTCAACAAATTTGTCAGTTTCCCAATTGCTTGGGTGCAGTGGACGGGAAACATATCCGCGTTGTGAAACCTGCTGCATCTGGATCGGAATTTTTTATCTACAGAAAATATTTCTCCATGTGCTCATGGCCATTTGCGATGCAGAATACAAATTTATAGCAGTCGATATTGGGGCTTATGGCCACTCCAATGATTCCCAAGTCTTTAAACAGTCTGCAATGGGGCGTCATCTCTATGGAAACACATTCCAATTTCCATCACCAAGAACGCTACCTGAAACCTCGGGGCTGCCAATGCCTTTCGTATGTGTTGGAGATGAAGCCTTTCAACTGTCAGAACACCTGCTTAAGCCTTACTCAAGTAGTAGATTGACGCCAACTAAAAGAATTTTTAACTACCGACTAACACGAGCACGGAGAATGGTGGAGTGCGCAAGTTCTGTTAATATCTATCAACCTGAAGACTGACACTGTTGATGAGGTGGTTAAAGCTTGTGTGGTCCTTCACAATTTTGTTATATGCAAGGAACAGATTTGCATTGATGGCAGCTTAGAAGAAACCACCTTGCCTGATTATCACAACATTACTTATAAAAGTTCTGTGTCAGTTTCCAGAATGAGAGACAAATTTGCTGAATAATTTCACCACAAGGAAGAGTAGACTGGCAGGATGAGAGAGTGTGAAAAATTTGTCTTGGACCATATTACCCAAAGCATTTGACCTTTTTTTTACCCAAAGTATTGTATCTGGTTGGGATTTACCCAAAGCTTTTAACATGTTTAACCCAATGTATTGTGCCTGTTTGGTTGTATTGTACCTGGTTGGGATTTACGCAAAGTTTTTAACATGTTTAACCCAATGTATTGTAATAGTTTGGTTGTATTGTACCTGGTTTAGATTTACCTAAATTTATTTTACATGTTTAACCCAATGTATTGTACCTGTTTGGTTGTATTGTACCTGGTTGGGATTTACCCAAAGTTGTTTTTACATGTTTTACCCAATGTATTGTACCTGTTTGGTTGTATTGTACCTTATTAACCAAAAGTATTGTACCTGGTTGGGTTTTACCCAAAGTATTGTAAGTATTTAACCTTATAATGCAATAAATGAAAGACAAGAAATGTAAAACCAAAACATTGTTTAATTTACAAATTAACAAAAGTTTCCTAAATTTAAAAAGTGTGGGGTGGAGATAATACTGAAGGCGCTGTCGGATTGGGACACTTCGACTGTGGGAGTGTGGAGAGAGGAATGTAGTGGTGGTAATGACGGATCAGTTGGTAAAGGTGAAGGGGTGGAGAAAGAAATAGAACGTGTGGACTTAAAAGCGGGAGTAGTGTTGTGATTTTGGAAGGTTTGAGGGGTGGAGTGGAGGGATTGGGAGGCAGAAGAGGATGTGGGTGGAGAAGAGGGTTGTGTTTGGGGCATGATGGGTGTTGAAGGAGACTGGTGGTAGTGGGCAGAGTGTAGAGGTTGGGCAGGGAGTGGAGGCGCAGGTGATATGGTTGTGAACTGGTACAGGGCAGGATGCTGGTATTGTATAGGAGGGGGAGGAGGGACAGTGGCTGGAGAGAGGGCATGTGCGAGGGGAACTACTGGGGTGGGTGGAGGAGCATGGGAGCTAACATCAAACTCGCACACAGGTACACTTACATGCATCTGCTGATCAGGAGATAGCTTGTCCATGCGCTCGAGTACTGACTGAAAAAAGGTGTGGTTTGGAGATTTACTTGCATCTGAATGCATCCTATCCAGGCATGTGTGCAACCCAAGAATACTGTTGCTGAGCAAATTAAATCCTGCAGTTATTTTCTCAGACAACAGTTTGAGACAGTTCTGGAAGGCTGCATTCAGATACAAGAACTCGGCCGCAAAGCTCTTTTCCTGACCCCTCTGGCGCTGCCGCCCAGCACCCACAGGTGTTGTAGAGGTGGCAGCATCAGAGGGGTGGGGTACAGGAAAAGCTATATCCTCACTAGCAACTTCATGTAACTTAGTCAGCCACGATTCTCCAGTGCTGGTGGATGGGACCGAGGGATCAGATGGGAGGGAAAGGTGCAGAGGAGTCGGGTCTGTCAAAGTGTCCCTCGGTGGCGGACTCCTGAGGGATCGCTTCAGAAGGGTTGAAGTCTGCAGGCTCTCAAGTGCTGCAGGTGGTGCTGTTGAAAAAAGAAAATAAATTGACATTGCTTGGCCCTGGCTGAAACCCCAAAAAAGTGTAAGACATGTAAATATTTTTTATTAAATGGGGTGGGTAATATTTACCTTCTGCTCACCATCACTGACCGGAGGAACGACAGGGTCCTTGCATACTTGTACTTGCTCCTGCGTCCTCCCGATCCACTTGGGGCCTGCATCTCTTTGTTGAATTCCTTCTTGAAGTGATCCTTGATTGATCGCCACCACTTGACAACTCTCTTGCCTGTAAAGTGAAAGCACAAATTGGTTAGTATACAATACATTACATCCAGCAACATAACTGAACTGTGAATACTTGCGCGCTTGATTCTGGGCCCGAACATCGATGTCCTCCCAGTTGTCCACAAGTTGTTGGCATACTTGCTCCCAGAGCCGACGGGTAACACCAAGATCTGTGTGACAGCGGTCCCCCATGTTCCACAGCGTCTCCCGCTCTCGTAGTAGATCGATGAGGAGGTCGATAGCTAGCCCGACCTCCACACCGTCCGAGTCAGTAGCACGCTGTGAAGCCTGTTATAATATACAAAAAACAAAGACATTAGACTCAAAACAACATAAAGTGGAAATTAAAAAAATGATACTTACTCGATGGCGACCGCCTTGATGCTCACGCCTTGGGAGGACCTCTTGATTGAGCTGCAGAATCAGAAGACTAAAAGAAAAAAAAATTATGTGCTTGGATTTAGGCTATGTGTTGTGCGTACAGTGATGCCTGTAATAATCTGTTTTTGTGTTGTGTGTACTGTGATGTGTGTGATGTGGTTTTGCGATGCATGTAAACTTACCAATAGGGGAGCCCGCTCCAGGTATCTCTCCACCCTTTATGTCCCCTTCTGGAAGCACCTCTTCTGCAGCTTCCTGTTATACAAAAATGATATATTAATTATATATATAGATATATATTACATGAACATCCCCAACAACAAAAAACCGTGAACAAATCCCCCCAAAAATACATTTATTTACCCCACAGCGCTGACGACGCAGGCGAGGGCTCCCAGATGAAGACATGGCTGCCTATGGCTGGCTCTAGCTGTAGCTGGCTGTGGCTGTAGCTGACTGCTGGCTGGAGGCGGCTGCTGGCTAGAGCTGTAGCTGGCTGGCTGTGGCTGTAGCTGGCTGTGGCTGTAGCTGGCTGTAGCTGGCTGTGGCTTTAGCTGGCTGGCTTGGCTGCTGGCTGGCTGGCCTGGAGCAGGTTCAGCTCTGGCTCTGGCAGCAGGTTCAGCTCTGGCTCTGGGCAGCAAGTTCAGCTCTGGCTCTGGTGGCAGGTTCAGCTCTGGCTCTGGTGGCAGGTTTAGCTCTGGCTCTGGCAGCAGGTTCAGCTCTGGCTCTGGTGGCAGGTTCAGATCTTCAGGCAGGTGTTCTCTATCGTCTTGTTGGCTGGTAAATGGATGAGTGAAGACCTACTTGGCTGGCATTATATCTGTTTCCAAATTTTTGGCTGGCCAATTGTATAGGAGCATGCTGAGATTAAAAAAAACGGAATCTGGCACTGGATACGTCATTTGCCGGCGTCTTCCGACTCAACAGGTTTATAGAGTGGGTCTTTCTAGACATGGTGATATCAAATATGTGTATTTCCTTTTAGTTTTGGTTTTTTTTTTTTTTTTTTTTTATATTTTTACACTTGTTTTAAACATTTTTTCTCTAGTCACCTTCCACGACAGCATAGGAGGTTGTCTCCACGCTTTAATGGGGGACAGGAAGCACAAGTGGTTAAAAGACCCTCCCATCTTCTAAACCTCAGTGTCTTTCCTTTCCCTCATGGGGCATGGAGAGATTAACCGGTAGGCTGTGTGGCCAGTGACTGCAGCGTTACCTTGTTCTATATTAGCCAGGCAGTGGCATTCGAGTTCTTCCTCCGCAATGAAGCTGCTCCCATCTCCCCCCTTGTGGTGGATCCCAGGACCTGTCCTGGCCCTCCTGCGCCTCCTATGGGGGTAAAGTGGACCAGTGACCCCCGGCCAGAGGCCTCCAGCAGCTGTCCAGCTATCCTTCTCCCGCGCGCGCTGCTCAATGAACCCGAAAGTGACACCAAAACGCTTCCGGGTTGTGTGTTCAGTGTGGAGCGCATGTACTTCCGGAGTTTTGCCGTCATGGCCCCTGGAGGACTGAGCGGCATGTGGAGCACGCCAAAATATTAAAGCCTGCTCAGGACCCAGGGAGAAGGAGGTGGAAAACGTTTCCACGCTGGGGGAGGGTTTAAGGATATAAACCCTCCAGAAGACGCCAGGTAAGAAAGATGGATGGTGTTCCTGCAAGCCCTGTGTCTGCAAAGCCCAGCGCCACCCCTGCCCCAGTAAGTGGTGGGTTTTTAGGGAAGATCCTACTACAGGCATTCTAGGTAGCTGTGTGTGTCACTCCTCTCCCTTCTCTGTTGTAGGGATTCAAGGCTACACGCAAGCCCTCAAAGTCAGTGCCCAGATGTGCAATCTGCCTCAAAAAACTCCCATCAAAATGGGACAAGAATTTGTGCTATGAGTGCACAGACACAGTAATTAGGGCTGAACATACCTCCCTAATAGAAGAAATAAGATCCGTTGTGAAAAATGAGGTTCAGTCATCTCTCACAAGCCTGACACCTCCTACCAGTACTCCGCTATCCCCTGGCCCTTCAGCTCCTAAGAAAATGAAAATATATATTGAACCCTCTGAATCTGACTCAGACGGTTCTGTGAGTTCCACCTCGCTAAAGTGGGATGAATCCTCACCCAGAAGACCTTCTGAAAAGAGGAAATATTTTTTTCTCTATGTCGTATAGCCGCTAGAGCAATGGCTCAGTCTAACTCCGCTAGAAGAGCTTTATGTTTGAAAATGTGGAGTGCTGACGTCACATCCAAAATTAAAATCTGCTCTATCCCGTTTAAGGGTGTATATGTATTTGGGCCTGCCCTTGACGACATTTTGGAAAAGGCCACAGATAAAAAGAAGTCTCTGCCAGAACAAAAAATAGCAAAAAAGCGTTTTTTTCGTTTCCCCTTACCTCAAACTGCTCAAATGGGAAGGGAAAAACAGGAAGTTGGTGCTATGCTAATGGGAGAGGAAAAAATATCCTTGTTTCCCAAAAACAACAGGTAGACAAGCAATGACTCGGATGCTGTAGGAGGGAGTCTCTCAAGATTCCTTCACCAATGGACATAAATTTCAGAAAACCATTGTGTAACAAATATTATCAGAGAGGGGCTATTAATAGAATTTCAATCTCACCCCCCTCAGGGGTTACGAGTCACTTCTCTTCCCTCACCAACTTCCCAAAATCTCCTAATATCAGGTCTTCAGAGTCTTCTGAAAACGAATGTAATTTCCCCAGTGCCAAATCAGGAGCTAGGAGAAGATCACTATTCCCAACTTTTTATAGTTAGGAAACTGTCTGGGGATGCACGAATAATAATAAATCTAAAGGGTCTAAATCGTCATGTTCTATACCGAAGATTCAAAATGGAGTCAGTACAAACGGCGATTCCATTGATAAGGCCACAATTCGTGATGGTAACGATCGATCTAAAAGATGCCTATTTTCATATTCCTATTCATCCCTGTCACAGAAAATGTCTAAGATTTGCAGTTCTCCAAAATCAACAGATAAAACACTACCAATACAATGTACTCCCATTCGGAATATCTTCAGCTCCAAGAATATTTAAAAAAATTGTGGCAGAGACGGTAACTAGGGTTGAGCGAAACGGGTCGAACATTTTCAAAAGTCGCCGACTTTTGGCTAAGTCGGGGTTTCATGAAACCCGATCCGACCCCTGTGCGGGGTCGGCCATGCGGTACGCGACTTTCGCGCCAAAGTCGCGTTTCAATGACGCGAAAAGCGCCATTTCTCAGCCAATGAAGGTAAACGCAGAGTGTGGGCAGCGTGATGACATAGGTCCTGGTCCCCACCATCTTAGAGAAGGGCATTGCAGTGATTGGCTTGCTGTCTGCGACGTCACAGGGGCTATAAAGAGGCGTTCCCGCCGACCGCCATCTTACTGCTGCTGATCTGAGCTTAGGGAGAGGTTGCTGCCGCTTTGTCAGAAGCAGGGATAGCGTTAGGCAGGGTCCATTAACCACAAAACCGCTTGTGCTGCAGCGATTTGCACTGTCCAACACCACCCTCGGTGTGCAGGGACAGTGGAAGTTTTTTTTTTTTTTTTTTTCCCCTCAGCGCTGTAGCTCATTGGGCTGCCCTAGAAGGCTCCCTGATAGCTGCATTGCTGTGTGTACGCCGCTGTGCAAACCAACTGCTTTTTTCAAAGCACAAATCCTCTTGTTCCTTCCTTTCTGCACAGCTATCTTTTTTGTTTGTCCACACTTTTTATTTCATTTGTGCATCAGTCCACTCCTTATTGCTGCCTGCCATACCTGGCTGAGATTACTGCAGGCAGGGAGATAGTAGCTGCCTGCCATACCTGGCTGAGATTACTGCAGGCAGGGAGATAGTAATTGTAGGACATTCCCTGTTTTTTTTTTTTTTTTTTTTTTTGGTGGGAGATTAAGATTGGCAATTTGGCATTTCTGCTAGAGTGCCATCCCTGTGTGTGCCATCTCTCTCACATAGTGGGCCATAGAAAGCCTTTTCATTTTTCTGTATTTTTTTTTGTGGGGTGTATAAATTCTCCCTGATAAAAATACAGTGGGAGATTAATATTGGCCTTTGGGCTTGTGTGCCAGTCCTGAGTGTGCCATCTCTCTCACAAATAGTGGGCCATAGAAAGCCTATTTTATTTTTTTGGGGGTTTTATAAATTCTCCCTGAAAAAAAGGGAGATTAATATTGGCCTCTGGGCTTGTGTGCCAGTCCTGAGCGTGCCATCTGTGCCAGCCCTGAGCGTGCCATCTCTCTCACAAATAGTGGGCCATAGAAAGCCTATTTATTTTTTTTTTTGGTTTTATAAATTCTCCCAGAAAAAAAGGGAGATTAATATTGGCCTCTGGGCTTCTGTGCCAGTCCTGAGCGTGCCATCTGTGCCAGTCCTGAGCGTCCCATCTCTCTCACAAATAGTGGGCCATAGAAAGCCTATTTTATTTTTTTGGGGGGTTTTATAATTTCTCCCTGAAAAAAAGGGAGATTAATATTGGCCTCTGGGCTTGTGTGCCAGTCCTGAGCGTGCCATCTGTGCCAGCCCTGAGCGTGCCATCTCTCTCACAAATAGTGGGCCATAGAAAGCCTATTTTTTTTTTTTTTTTGTTTTATAAATTTTCCCTGAAAAAAGGGAGATTAATATTGGCCTCTGGGCTTGTGTGCCAGTTGTGAGCGTGCCATCTGTGCCAGTCCTGAGCGTGCCATCTCTCTCACAAATAGTGGGCCATAGAAAGCCTATTTAAATATTTTTTTGGTTTTATAAATTCTCCCAGAAAAAAAGGGAGATTAATATTGGCCTCTGGGCTTCTGTGCCAGTCCTGAGCGTGCCATCTGTGCCAGTCCTGAGCGTCCCATCTCTCTCACAAATAGTGGGCCATAGAAAGCCTATTTTATTTTTTTTTTGGGTTTTAGAAATTCTCCCTGGAAAAAAAAAGGGAGATTAATATTGCCCTTTGGGCTTGTGTGCCAGTACTAAGCGTTCTCTCTCTCTCTCTCTCTCTCTCTCTCTCTCTCTCTCCAATTGTGGTCCATAGAAAGCCTATATTTTTTTTCCTTGATTTGGGTTCTAAAATCTACCAGAGAAAATAACTACATCAATCATTGGTAGAAAAATATTGGCCTCTGGGTTTGTGTGCCACTCCTGACTCCTGGGTGCGTCATCTCTCAGTCAGTGGGCCATAGAACGCCTATTTTTGGTTTTATTTGTTTTCTAAATTCTCCCTGAAAAAATCATTTTATTTTATTTGGTTTCTAAATTCTTCCTGATAAAATCACATTTTTTTTATTATTTTTTTTTCTAAAGTCTCCCTGAAAAAAAAAAAAAAAAACAGTGGGAGATTAATATTGGCCTTTCTGCTTGTGTGCCAGTCTTGACTCCTGGGTGCGTCATCTCTCAGTCAGTGGGCCATAGAACGCCTATTTTTGGTTTTATTTGTTTTCTAAATTCTCCCTGAAAAAATCATTTTATTTTATTTGGTTTCTAAATTCTTCCTGATAAAATCACATTTTTTTTATTATTTTTTTTTCTAAAGTCTCCCTGAAAAAAAAAAAAAAAAACAGTGGGAGATTAATATTGGCCTTTCTGCTTGTGTGCCAGTCTTGACTCCTGGGTGCGTCATCTCTCAGTCAGTGGGCCATAGAACGCCTATTTTTGGTTTTATTTGTTTTATAAATTCTCCCTGAAAAAATCATTTTATTTTATTTGGTTTCTAAATTCTTCCTGATAAAATCATATTTTTTTTATTATTTTTTTTTCTAAAGTCTCCCTGAAAAAAAAAAAAAAAAAAAACAGTGGGAGATTAATATTGGCCTTTCTGCTTGTGTGCCAGTCTTGACTCCTGGGTGTGCCATCTCTCTCTCTCTCTCTCTCTCTCTCCAATTGTGGTCCATAGAAAGCCTACATTTTTTTTCCTTGATTTGGGTTCCAAAATCTACCAGAGAAAATAACTCCATCAATCATTGGTAGAAAAATATTGGCCTCTGGGCTTGTGTGCCACTCCTGATTCCTGTGTGCGTCATCTCTCACTCAGTGGCCCATAGAAAGCATATAGTTTGTTACATTTGTTTTCTAAATTCTCCCTGCAAAAATCTTTTTTTTTTTTTTGGGGGGGTTTCTAAAGTGTTCCTGAAAAAAATAAAAATAAAAAAAAAATAATAGTGTGACATTAATATTAACATTTGTGCTTCAGTGACAGTCCTGCGTGTGGGGCATCTCTCTAATTTGCAGCCACCAAAAAAAGAGTGTGTAACATTGGGCCTGATTTTCGCTGTGGTCTCACCAACCTGTAAAGGGGTAGCTAAATCATACTGAAGTTATAGCTCACCGTGTAAGTTGTGTGACTACAACAAATAACGTTAGTTTGGTTACATTTTTAAAACAATGAGGAAGTCTAGTGGAAGAGGTCGTGGCCGGGGGCGTTCATTGTCAGCTGGTAATGAGGGTAGTGGTAGTGGTGGAGCATCAGGTGGTCGTGGGGGAAAAAATATTGCACCTAAGTCTGGAGCTGTGGAGCCAGGTTCGTCGTCCGGCTACACAAGGCCTCGAACGCTCCCTTTTCTGGGATTAGGAAAACCGCTTTTAAAGCCGGAGCAGCAAGAGCAAGTTTTGGCTTATCTTGCTGACTCAGCCTCTAGCTCTTTTGCCTCATCTCGTGAAACTGGTAAAAGTAAAAGCAGCGCGTCGTTAGTGGATGTTCACGGTCAGGGACAAGTCACTTCCTTGTCCTCTTCAGCAAAAACAACAACAGAGAAGAATGCAGCAGGCGACACAACGGGTTACTCCATGGAGCTCTTTACACATACCGTCCCTGGCTTAGAAAGTGAAGCAGTTAACAGTCCATGCCCATTACAAATTGAATCTGACATGGAGTGCACTGACGCACAGCCACAGCCAGACTACTATGCTGGTCCTTTGACTCAGACCACAACATTGCCCTCGCAGGGTGCTGATCAAGAATCAGACCCTGATGAGACTATGTTGCCCCATCACGAACGCTATACCACCGAACGACACGGTGACACAGACGAAGTTGCGCAGGAGGTACAAGAAGAGTTATTAGATGACCCAGTTCTTGACCCCGATTGGCAGCCATTGGGGGAACAGGGTGCAGGCGGCAGCAGTTCTGAAGCAGAGGAGGAGGAGGGGCCGCAGCAGGCATCAACATCGCCACAGGTTCCATCTGCCGGGCCCGTATCTTGCCCAAAACGCGTGGCAAAGCCAAAACCTGGTGGAGGACAGCGTGGCCATCCGGTTAAAGCTCAGTCTGCAATGCCTGAAAAGGTATCCGATGCTAGAAAGAGTGCAGTCTGGCATTTTTTTAAACAACATCCAATTGATCAGCGCAAAGTCATCTGTCAAAAATGTTCTACTTCCTTAAGCAGAGGTCAGAATCTGAAAAGTCTCAATACTAGTTGCATGCATAGACATTTAACCACCATGCATTTGAAAGCTTGGACTAACTACCAAACGTCCCTTAAGGTTGTTGCACCCTCGGCCAATGAAGCTAGTCATCAACGCAACATCCCTTCCGGCAGTGTAGGACCACCATTTAGCGCACCACCTGCTGTATCTGTGCAGGTATCTTTGCCAGGCCAAAGCAGTCAGGGTCAGGGAATCACCAGTTTCGTAGTAGGAAACACTGCATCTAGGGCACCGGCGGCAACAATACCATCTCCCACCGTCTCTCAGTCTGCCATGTCCACCGGCACCCCCGCTAGTTCCACGATCTCCAGCTCTCCAGTCCAGCTCACCCTACATGAGACTATGGTTAGAAAAAGGAAATACTTAGCCTCGCATCCGCGTACACAGGGTTTGAACGCCCACATAGCTAGACTAATCTCGTTAGAGATGATGCCCTACCGGTTAGTTGAAAGCGAAGCTTTCAAAGACCTGATGGACTACGCTGTACCACGCTACGAGCTACCCAGTCGACACTTTTTTTCCAGAAAAGCCATCCCAGCCCTCCACCAGCATGTTAAAGAGCGCATCGTCCATGCACTCAGGCAATCTGTGAGCACAAAGGTGCACCTGACAACAGATGCATGGACCAGTAGGCATGGCCAGGGACGTTACGTGTCCATCACGGCACACTGGGTAAATGTGGTGGATTCAGGGTCCACAGGGGACAGCAAGTTTGGGACAGTTCTGCCTAGCCCACGGTCTAGTAAACAGTTGTCTGTAGCCGTTCGCACCCCCTCCTCCTCCTCCTCCTCCTCGTCCTCCTGCAGAAGCAAGAGCTCGTCCACAGACCGCAGTCGCACAAACACTCCATCCGCACCTGCCACTGTTGCACACCAGGTCTCCCATTATGGGGCAGCTACTGGCATACGTCAGCAGGCTGTATTGGCTATGAAGTGTTTGGGCGACAATAGACACACCGCGGAAGTTCTGTCCGAGTTCTTGCAGCAAGAAACGCAGTCGTGGCTGGGCACTGTAGATCTTGAGGCAGGCAAGGTAGTGAGTGATAACGGAAGGAATTTCATGGCTGCCATCTCCCTTTCCCAACTGAAACACATTCCTTGCCTGGCTCACACCTTAAACCTGGTGGTGCAGTGCTTCCTGAAAAGTTATCCGGGGTTATCCGACCTGCTCCTCAAAGTGCGTGGACTTTGCGCACATATCCGCCGTTCGCCTGTACACTCCAGCCGTATGCAGACCTATCAGCGTTCTTTGAACCTTCCCCAGCATCGCCTAATCATAGACGTTGCAACAAGGTGGAACTCAACACTGCACATGCTTCAGAGACTGTGCGAACAGAGGCGGGCTGTTATGTTTTTGTGGGAGGATACACATACACGGGCAGGCAGTAGGATGGCAGACATGGAGTTGTCAGGTGTGCAGTGGTCGAAGATTCAAGACATGTGTCAAGTCCTTCAGTGTTTTGAGGAATGCACACGGCTGGTTAGTGCAGACAACGCCATAATAAGCATGAGCATCCCCCTAATGCGTCTGCTGATGCAAAGTTTGACGCACATAAAGGATCAGGCGTCTGCACCAGAGGAAGAGGAAAGCCTTGATGACAGTCAGCGATTGTCTGGTCAGGGCAGTGTACATGACGAGGTACCGGGCGAAGAGGAGGTGGAGGATGAGGAGGATGATGGGGATGAGTATATTTTTAATGAGGAAGCTTTCCCGGGGGCACGGGAAATTGGTGGCGTGGCAAGGCCGGGTTCTGGTTTTTTGAGGGACACAAGTGACGTAGATTTGCCTGCAACTGCCCCTCAACCAAGCACAACCGCAGATTTGACAACGGGAACTTTGGCCCACATGGCGGATTATGCCTTGCGTATCCTCAAAAGGGACACACGCATTACAAAAATGATGAACGATGACGATTACTGGTTGGCCTGCCTCCTTGATCCTCGCTATAAAGGCAAATTGCAAAATATTATGCCACATGAGAACTTGGAACTAATATTAGCAACAAAACAATCAACTCTTGTTGACCGTTTGCTTCTGGCATTCCCTGCACACAGCGCCCGTGATCGTTCTCACACGAGCTCCAGGGGCCAGCAGACCAGAGGTGTTAGAGGGGCAGAAATCAGAAGTGGCGTTGGCCAGAGGGGTTTTCTGACCAGGTTGTGGAGTGATTTTTCTATGACCGCAGACAGGACAGGTACTGCAGCATCAATTCAAAGTGACAGGAGACAACATTTGTCCAGTATGGTTACAAACTATTTTTCATCCCTTATCGACGTTCTCCCTCAACCGTCATTCCCATTTGATTACTGGGCATCCAAATTAGACACCTGGCCAGAATTGGCAGAATATGCATTGCAGGAGCTTGCTTGCCCGGCAGCTAGTGTCCTATCAGAAAGAGTATTCAGTGCTGCAGGTTCAATACTAACAGAAAAAAGGACTCGTCTGGCTACCCAAAATGTAGATGATCTAACCTTCATTAAAATGAACCACAACTGGATTTCAAAATCTTTTGCCCCACCCTGCCCGGCTGACACCTAGCTTTCCTATGAAAAGGTCTTGCCTGTGGACTATTCTGAATGACTTTTCCAATCTCGTAATTTTCTTCACCTGATTGTCCAGCATACGACATGTTTCCACCTCACGAAATGGCCAAACTCCCCACACGGGGCCGTGCTATCGCCACTTTGCGCTTGGACCCTTGAGAGTGCTGTTTGTCTGAAGAGGTGGGTGTGGCCGCTTTTGGTCGACGGCACTGCCACTGGGTCCCTCATAGTACAATAAAGTGTCTCTGGCGGTGGTGGTGCGCACCCAACGTCAGACACACCGTTGTAATATGAGGGGCCCTGTGCCTGTAACGCCGGCCACAAGACAGTTCCCCCCCCCAGCTCAAACAGTGCTCTACCACTAGCAAAATTATCTCTCACAGCTTCACCAATGTGTAGTCTAGGCGCTGACATCCTTCAATGCCTGGCACTGACAATACCATTGTTTTGACATTTTTGTTATGTTAGGCCTTCGAAGCCTGTCTGCGGTCCCTTCTTTCTACAACTACTACACTGACCAGGCCACTGCTGGCCGTGTACCCCTGGAACCAATTTAAAAGTGCCTACAGCCAGCCCAAGTTTGTTATGTTAGGCCTTGGAAGCCTGTCTGCGGTCACTCCTTCCACTAGACTTCCACTGACCAGACCACTGCTGCCCGTGTACCCCTGGAACCAATTTAAAAGTGCCTACAGCCAGCCCAAGTTTGTTATGTTAGGCCTTGGAAGCCTGTCTGCGGTCACTCCTTCCACTAGGCCTCCACTGACCACACCACTGCTGTCCGTGTACCCCTGGAACCAATTTAAAATTGCCTACAGCCATGTGTTATTATTTTAGGCCTTCGATGCCTGTCTGCGGTCACTCCTTCCACTAGGCCTCCACTGACCACACCACTGCTGTCCGTGTACCCCTGGAACCAATTTAAAATTGCCTACAGCCAGCCCAATTTTTTTATTTTAGGCCTTCGATGCCTGTCTGCGGTCCATTCTTTCAACTACTACTACACTGACCAGGTCACTGCTGCCCGTGTACCCCTGGAACCAATTTAAAATTGCCTACAGCCATGTGTTATTATTTTAGGCCTTCGATGCCTGTCTGCGGTCACTCCTTCCACTAGGCCTCCACTGACCACACCACTGCTGTCCGTGTACCCCTGGAACCAATTTAAAATTGCCTACAGCCATGTGTTATTATTTTAGGCCTTCGATGCCTGTCTGCGGTCACTCCTTCCACTAGGCCTCCACTGACCACACCACTGCTGTCCGTGTACCCCTGGAACCAATTTAAAATTGCCTACAGCCAGCCCAATTTTTTTATTTTAGGCCTTCGATGCCTGTCTGCGGTCCATTCTTTCAACTACTACTACACTGACCAGGTCACTGCTGCCCGTGTACCCCTGGAACCAATTTAAAATTGCCTACAGCCATGTGTTATTATTTTAGGCCTTCGATGCCTGTCTGCGGTCACTCCTTCCACTAGGCCTCCACTGACCACACCACTGCTGTCCGTGTACCCCTGGAACCAATTTAAAATTGCCTACAGCCAGCCCAATTTTTTTATTTTAGGCCTTCGATGCCTGTCTGCGGTCCATTCTTTCAACTACTACTACACTGACCAGGTCACTGCTGCCCGTGTACCCCTGGAACCAATTTAAAATTGCCTACAGCCATGTGTTATTATTTTAGGCCTTCGATGCCTGTCTGCGGTCACTCCTTCCACTAGGCCTCCACTGACCACACCACTGCTGTCCGTGTACCACTGGAACCAATTTAAAATTGCCTACAGCCATGTGTTTTTATTTTAGGCCTTCGATGCCTGTCTGCGGTCCATTCTTTCAACTACTACTACACTGACCAGGGCACTGCTGGCCGTGTACCCCTGGAACCAACATCAGAAAATATAAAAATAAGTATTTTGCTTATAAAAAAGAAAATACTGGTGAGATATCAAATGCAGACATTTTAACATTAAAAACAAACACACAACTAAAATCTGGTACAGTACTAAAAATGGCCACCAGCTACAATTACTTTCTCCTGCAAGTAGTTAACTGAAAGTTTTTTTAAATTGAAAACACACATATGGCATCCACCGAGTGTTGTCCTGTCGCGTCTTCTTTATATTATTGCCGAGAAGATGCAAAATAATGAAAATAATAAAATCATTAATTACCAAAATAATAGAGAAAGTCAACACCACATTGCAAATAAACATTCATTCCAAATAAAGAAGCAGGGCGCGTCCGAGGGTGAGTATATACCTAATAAGAATCTAATCACCCTCGGACGCGCAATGCTTATTTCCAACAGCCTTCCTTCCTAAGAATCATCCCTTCCGTGGTGTAGAGAGACGTTGTGTTACACTCCAAGGTGTTCCCCAGGTTGCCTTTCCTGAGCTTCGATCTACCGGCTCTCGTTTAGTAGTTGTTGGAAACTACGCTGCATTAGGCCTTCAAATTGGGTATGGGGTGTAGAGAGATGGTGTGTTCCACTCCAAGGTGTTCCCCAGGTTGCCTTTCCTGAGCTTCGATCTTCCGGCTCTCGTTTAGTAGTTCTTGGAAACTACACTGCATTAGGCCTTCAAATTGGGTATGGGGTGTAGAGAGAGGGTGTGTTACACTCCAAGGTGTTCCCCAGGTTGCCTTTCCTGAGCTTCGATATTCCGGCTCTCGTTTAGTAGTTGTCGGAAACTACGCTGCATTAGGCCTACAAATTGGGTATGGGGTGTAGAGAGAGGGTGTGTTACACTCCAAGGTGTTCCCCAGGTTGCCTTTCCTGAGCTTCGATCTTCATGCTCTCGTTTAGTAGTTGTCTGAAACTACGCTGCATTAGGCCTACAAATTGGGTATGGGGTGTAGAGAGAGGGTTTGTTACACTCCAAGGTGTTCCCCAGGTTGCCTTTCCTGAGCTTCGATCTTCCGGCTCTCGTTTAGTAGTTGTTGGAAACTACGCTGCATTAGGCCTTCAAATTGGGTATGGGGTGTAGCGAGAGGGTGTGTTACACTCCAAGGTGTTCCCCAGGTTGCCTTTCCTGAGCTTCGATCTTCCGGCTCTCGTTTAGTAGTTCTTGGAAACTACACTGCATTAGACCTTCAAATTGGGTATGGGGTGTAGAGAGAGGGTGTGTTACACTCTAAGGTGTTCCCCAGGTTTCCTTGCCATTGCTTCGGTCTTCCGACTCTCGTTTAGTAGTTGTAGAAAAGTACACTGCATTAGGCCATACAAAATGGGTATGGGGTGGAGAGAGATGGTGTGTTACACTCCAAGGTGTTCCCCAGGTTGCCTTTCCTGAGCTTCTATCTTCAGGCTCTCATTAAATTGTGGTTAAATGGAACAACTGCATTTGGCGTACTAGTTGGTTTGGGGCCTACTATCGGTGTCTGCCACTCCTTGCTGTTCTCCTCCACTGAACAAAGCTGTGCCGCCTGTTTACTACGGTTGCCAATTTTGAACTGCATTTCGACTACTTACTGATTTGGCCCTACTCTCTGTGTCAGCCTCTCATTCCAGTTGTCCTCCACTGCAATGCCCCCTGGTTATTCCTGTGTTACCAATTTTGAACTGCATTTAGCCCACTTTCTTCTTTGGGCCTATATCTGTGTTTCCACTTCATCGTGCCCATTGCCCAGCCAGTGATAGATGAGTCTGCTGGTACATTGACCCATAACGCAACATTCCCCGTGCACGCTACACAACAACATTGTGACCCTGCTGAAAGTCAGGTTGCTCTTCCCGCATACCATACCACCTTACACGGGGACAAAGAGGAAGGTGCAGATGAAAGTGCAGGTTCCTTCATCAGGTGGGGGGAGGAATACTAGTTGGCGACGTCACTGGCACAGGGCCTCTCATAGTACGCAAAAGTGTTGCTGCCGGTGGGAGGCGCCCCCGCCGTGCAAACACACCGCTGTACTTTGAGGGGCCCTGTGCCAGTGCCAATGCCAACGAGTGGGCCCCCCCTGCTTGCTCAGGTTCACAGCACTTGCAAAGTTGAAATACTTACCTCTCCCTGCTCCACTGCCGTGACGTGGTCCAGATTTCCTGGGCCCACTAATTACTTGAACCAGCCCTACCCCCCACAACTTTAGCCAAATGACCCCCAATTTCAAATGCCTTCCAATTATTATAAGGTAAATTACGCTTGACAAGCTTCATTAAGAAGAATGGATGGTTTTGACATTAAAATGGGCACTCTAGGTGTTTTCCTGGCCCCCACTCACTGCCGACTATGCTGCCCCATTGACTTGCATTGGGTTTCGTGTTTCGGTCGATCCCGACTTTACGTCATAATCGGCCGATTTCACTCGACCCGACTTTGGACATAGTCGGGTTTCGCAAAACCCGGCTCGACTCTAAAAAGGTCAAGGTCGCTCAACTCTAACGGTAACATACATTCGCAAGCAGGGCATCTGTATAGTACCCTATCTAGACGACCTGTTAATTATAGCCCCATCCTCTCACATCCTTAGAAGTCAGGTACAAAAAGTATAAGATATCCTCCAGTCGCTGGGGTGGCTTCCAAATTTGAAGAAATCAGAGCTTCAGCCCTCTATAGTGAGGAAATTCCTAGGAGTGATCCTAGATTCCAAACGACAAATGTCTTTTCTTCCGGAGGATCAACGCAGCAACCTGATAACAAAAATAAAGAATTTCAAGGAAATGAGGCGTCCTACCATTCGAGAGGCAATGTCTGTTTTGGGCTCAATGATGGCCTGCATTCAGACTGTTCCCTGGGCTCAAGCACACTCCAGAACCCTACAAGCTCACATCTTAAAAAATTGGTATGGGAATTCCAGTTTCCTAAACAAAAGGGTTCAGAGGGCAGAGTAAACGCGTCTTTGATATGGTGGCTAAAGTCAGGGAATCTCTGGAAAGGAGTAGCATGGTATCAGTCTCCCCTTATCACGGTAACCACAGATGCCAGTCAGAGGGATTGGGGGGGTATGGTTCTACATACTCCCTTTCAGGGTCTCTGGAGTCCAGGGATGGCTGCCAGATCATCCAATACTAGGGAGTTGAAGGCGGTGGAAGAAACCTTTTTGGCAGCAAGTGGGATGATTACAGGTCATCACATAAAAGTTTATTTGGACAATGTCACCACTGTAGCCCATCTCAAACACCAGGGGGCATGAAGTTCGACAATCTAAGAATTATTTCAAGCTGAATATTTTGTTGGGCGGAGAGGCATCTACTATCCCTAATAGCAGTACACCTAAAAGCGTCCTCCAACAGTCAAGCAGATTTTTTGAGCCGACAGGATATAAATCTGGGAGAGTGGAAACTGAATCAGGAGATCTTTTCAATGCTGGTTTCCAGATGGGGTCTTCCAGACATTGACCTATTTGCCTCAGCCCAGAATGCGCAACTCAGCAGTTATTTCTCCCTAAATCCCATAGACAGCTACGAAGGGATAGATGCATTCGCTCATCGGTGGAATTTTTCACCTAGCTTATGCTTTTCCCCCAATACCAATGATAGCCAAAACCCTCCAGAAAATCAGAGAGGATTAGGTTCCAACAATTTTAATAGCTCCAATGTGGCCAAAGCAAAGTTGGCTCAGCCTAGTGATCAATCTTCAGGTGGATGGACCAGTACTGCTACCCGTCAAAACAAACCTTTTATCTCAGGGGCCAATATACCCTCCAGATCCAGGAAGGCTGAAGTTGGCTGCCTGGCTTCTGAGGCCCGAGTACTAAGGGGAAAAGGACTATCGGATAACGTAATAGCAACGCTTCAAATGTCTAGAAAACCAGTCACTAGGGTTAAGCAAAACGGGTCGGCCAGATTCAGAAGTCGCCGACTTTTGGCAAAGTCGGGTTTCATGAAACCCGACTCCTGTGTGGGGTCGGCCATGGGGTCGGCGATCTTCTGATCTGGAATCGGAATTCCGATACCGAGTTCCGATATGTTTAAGATATCGGGAATCGGTATCGGAATTCATATTTAAGTGTAAAATAAAGAATAAAAATTAAAAAATATTGATATACTCACCCTTGGACGCGCCCTGGTTCTCACCGGCAGCCTTCTTTCCTAAGAATGAGCGCCTGAAGGGCCTTCGATGATGTTGCGGCTTGTGATTGGACGCGTGAGCGGTCACATGGGCGGTCACGCGACCAATCACAAGCCGCGACGTCATCTAAGGTCCTTCAGGCGCTAATTCTTAGGAAGGAAGCGTCCGAGGGCGCGTCCGAGGGTGAATATATTCCTAATAGGTATATACTCACCCTCGCACGCTCCCTGGTTCTAACCCGCAGCCTTCCTTCCTAAGAATCAGCGCCTGAAGGACCTTAGATGACGTCGCGGCTTGTGATTGGTCGCATGATGACCGCTCACGCGACCAATCACAAGCCGCGACGTCATCGAAGGTCCTTCAGGCGCTCATTCTTAGGAAGGAAGGAAGGCTGCTGGTGAGAACCAGGGCGCGTCCGAGGGTAAGTATATCAATATTTTTTATTTTGATTCTTTATTTTACACTTAAATATGGATCCCAGGGCCTGAAGGAGAGTTTCCTCTCCTTCAGACCCTGGGAACCATTAGAAACCCAATGCACTGCATTGGGTTTCGTGTTTCGGCCGACCCCGACCCCGACCCCGACTTTTCTATAGGATCGGCCGATTTCACTCGACCCGACTTTTGAAAAAGTCGGGTTTCGTGAAACCTGACCCGATCCTATAAAAAGAAAAGTCGCTCAACCCTACCAGTCATTAATATGATATATAATAAAGTGTGGAAAAAATTTGCATCCTCATGTAAGCCTAACCCGCCTGACCCTCTACATCCCAATATATTCCAAATACTGGATTTTTTACAAAAGGGCCTAGAGCTAGGCCTGAGCCTTAGTACTTTAAAGGTTCAGGTCTCAGCCCTCAGTTCTGTTTTTGATTTTGACTTAGCCGGTCACAGGTGGATTAAAAGATTCATGGTGTCAGCCATGAGGAAAAGTCCTAGAAGACAACCAAATATTCCACCATGGAACTTAAATGTGGTTCTCAAAGGACTCACACAACATCCATTTGAGCCTCTATCATCTTGTACTCCCCAGATTCTTTCTTATAAAGCAGCCTTTTTAGTAGCCATTACCACAGCGAGACATGTGGGAGAACTTCAAGCTCTGTCCATTAGAGAACCTTACTTCACTATTAGAGATGATAGCCTAGTTTTACAACTTGATCCATCATTCCTACCCAATGTTGTATCAGATTTCCATCGCTCTCAGGAGATACTGCTCCCCTCCTTCTGCCAAAATCTGAGAAATGCTGGCGAAAGAGAGTTCCATACTCTTGATGTTCGCCGAACAATACTGTTGTACCTGGAGCAGACTAAATTTTGGAGGATTGACTCAAATCTATTTATCAACCCTTCGGGGGAAAAAAACGGTAGGAAGGTGGCAAAGAGTACCATAGCAAGATGGATTAGAAAAGCAATTTCTGAATCATACCTTACTTAGGGGATGACTCCCCCGGAAGGCATTAAAGCCCATTCTACAAGATCTACCTAGACTTCCTGGGCAGAAAAAGCGGGTGCATCTACAGAGCAGATTTGTAAAGCTGCCACATGGTCTTCCGTCCATACATTTACGAAACATTACAGGTTGGATTCCATATCCAACCGGGACTTAGCCTTTGGCCATAAGGTTCTTCAGGCTGTTGTCCTCCCCTAACTACAGAATAGGTTGGTATTCCTCCTATACTGTCGTGGAAGGTGACAAGAGAAAATAGAATTAGTCTTACCGGTAATTCGGTTTCTTGGAACCTTTCACGACAGCGCTAATTTCCCTCCCTTTGTTCCTTGATTAATTCTTGGAACTTTAAAATAACCAGTGCTACGGGATTCAATATAAGTCACTGAGGTTTAGGAGGTGGGAGGGTCTTTTAACCTCTTGTGCTTCCTGTCCCCCATTAGGGCGTGGAGACAAACTCCTATGCTGTCTTGGAAGGTCAATGCTGCTCTCAGCATGGTCTAACAGGCTTGCTGTAGCTGGCCAACACAGTGGTTTTCATGATGACCTCGGGTTACAAGGCAATGATCGGTGTTATGAACAGGTAAGTCAGAACCACAATGGACATTGAAGTTCAGAGCACACAAAGTGACCTGACAATTACCAAAAACAAAGGACAAGCTCTGAGACGTGGGAACTCTGCTGACCGCAATTCCTAATCCTAACACACCACACTAGAGGTAGCCGTGGATTGCGCCTAACGCTCCCTGTGCAACTCGGCACAGCCTGAGAAACTAACTAGCCCTGAAGGTGGAAAAATAAGCCTACCTTGCCTCAGAGAAATTCCCCAAAGGAAAAGGCAGCCCCCCACATATAATGACTGTGAGTAAGATGAAAATACAAACACAGAGATGAAATAGATTTAGCAAAGTGAGGCCCAAATTACTGAATAGACCGAGGATAGGAAAGATAGCTTTGCGGTCAACACAAAAACCTACAAACAACCACGCAGAGGGGCAAAAAGACCCTCCGCACCGACTAACGGTACGGAGGTGCTCCCTCTGCGTCTCAGAGCTTCCAGCAAGCAAGAAAAACCAATAAAGCAAGCTGGACAGAAAAAATAGCAAACAAAAATAACACAAGCAAAACTTAGCTTATGCAGGATAGACAGGCCACAGGAATGATCCAGGAGGAAGCAAGACCAATACTAGAACATTGACTGGAGGCCAGGATCAAAGCACCAGGTGGAGTTAAATAGAGCAGCACCTAATGACTTAACCTCATCACCTGAGGAAGGAAACTCAGAAGCCGCAATACCACTCTCATCCACCAAAGGAAGCTCATAGACAGAACCAGCCGAAGTACCACTCTCGACCACAGGAGGGAGCTTGGCCACAGAATTCACAACAGTACCCCCCCCTTGAGGAGGGGTCAACGAACCCTCACCAGAGCCCCCAGGCCGACCAGGATGAGCCACATGAAAGGCACGAACCAGATCGGCAGCATGGACATCAGAGGCAAAGACCCAGGAATTATCTTCCTGACCATAACCTTTCCACTTACCCAAATACTGGAGTTTCCGTCTCGAAACACGAGAATCCAAAATCTTCTCCACTATATACTCCAATTCCCCTTCAACCAAAACTGGAGCAGGAGGATCAATAGATGGAACCACAGGTGCCATGTATCTCCGCAACAATGACCTATGGAACACGTTATGGATGGAAAAAGAAGCTGGAAGAGTCAAACGAAAAGACACAGGATTAAGAACCTCAGAAATCCTATATGGACCAATGAAACGAGGCTTTAATTTAGGAGAGGAAACCTTCATAGGAATATAACGAGATGACAACCAAACCAAATCCCCAATACGAAGTCGGGGACCCACACAGCGCCTGCGGTTAGCGAAACGTTGAGCCTTCTCCTGGGACAAAGTCAGATTGTCCACTACATGAGTCCAAATCTGCTGCAACCTATCCACCACAGTATCCACACCAGGACAGTCCGAAGACTCAACCTGCCCTGAAGAGAAACGAGGGTGGAACCCAGAATTGCAGAAAAACGGCAAAATCAAAGTAGCCGAGCTGGCCCGATTATTAAGGGCGAACTCAGCCAAAGGCAAAAAGGACACCCAATCATCCTGATCAGCAGAAACAAAACTTCTCAGATATGTTTCCAAGGTCTGATTGGTTCATTCAGTCTGGCCATTTGTCTGAGGATGGAAAGCCGAGGAAAAAGACAAATCAATGCCCATCCTAGCACAAAAGGCTCGCCAAAACCTCGAAACAAACTGGGAACCTCTGTCAGAAACAATGTTCTCTGGAATGCCATGTAAACGAACCACATGCTGGAAAAACAACGGCACCAAATCAGAGGAGGAAGGCAATTTAGACAAGGGCACCAAATGGACCATCTTAGAGAAGCGATCACAAACCACCCAAATGACCGACATTCTTTGAGAGACGGGGAGATCCGAAATAAAATCCATAGATATATGTGTCCAAGGCCTCTTCGGGACCGGCAAGGGCAAAAGCAACCAACTGGTGTTAGAGGTCGAGTTCCCGCTTCTGCACAGGGGGAATCTCGAGCCATCTCCACTGCGGTCTCCCATTCTGTTCCAGCCGCAGTGGAGTCTGCTCAGCAAAGACGTCGGTCCCAGCGTCTTGCTCAATCTCACTCTGTTCTAAGAGTTACTGCTGCTTCTCCAGCTCCTGCCATTAAAGCCAGTACTGGTCAGCAGCAAGCGGACTTCTCTGGGACTAAGTCCTTGTCTGCACATACTGAGCATGCCCAGGGCAAGATCTCCCGTTGGAGATCGAGGGTCAGGTGCTCAGGCTCTGCGGCACATTCCATTGGTCCTCTTGGCAGGTCTTGGAAGGGCAAAAGTTCTGTAGCCACTTCCTGTGCTGCAACTATATAAACTGCGCATGACCGCACGGCCATGCGCTAGTATTTTCTCATAATGATATATGTGTGTGTGTAGATGGATGTATGTCGATGGATGAAAGCTCCTAAATATCCCTCCCTAGAGTTGTTGTCTGCTCGCGGATGTTGGTAGCTATCTAGCGCCCGACTAACCATCTGCACGATACACACATTACAGCGTCCTCTTGCTGTGTTCGCCTGTACGGCGCCGTGCGCTTGCCTTGCGCTTTCCATACACAAGCCTGTGTGGTTGGTGGCATCCGACAGTGCGGCATTGCTCGCACTCCTGCGCATTTATATATTTCTACTTAGTTTCCTTACACACCCAGTTGTGGTGTAGTGCCAGCAAGGGTCTAATCGGACTTCAATCCCTGTTGGGGTTAAGTACGCTGACTGCTTGCTCGCACTTTAGGTGCGGTACCGCGGTCCTGTGACGCAACAGGATTGCTTCCTTCACGCTGGGTGAGGTTGAACCCACGTG
Organism: Ranitomeya imitator; assembly: GCF_032444005.1. NCBI lineage: Eukaryota > Metazoa > Chordata > Amphibia > Anura > Dendrobatidae > Ranitomeya > Ranitomeya imitator. The sequence goes on from NC_091282.1 coordinate 266,059,788, forward strand.
TGTTTACTTTAGTTTACCGCCAGATAGTCTGCAATTTACTAGCAGCGGGTTTTCACCTGCACAGTGGACCTCGGACTGCAAACGCATCTAAATCATTTTTCTGTGTGCGTTCCGCCAGTCCTAACAACTGGCATGAGAACAGCAGGGCTTAGCCCAAGCACAAATCCCACAGGACTGCACAAAAGAACGCACATCCCGCGACAGAGACGGCCACCAAAAGGATCTAGCCACCAAATTTCTAGTACCAAAGATTCCAGGATGACCAGTCAACACCGAACAATGAAGCTCAGAGATAACTTTATTCGTCCACCTATCAGGGACAAACAGCTTCTCCGCTGGGCAACGGTCAGGTCTATTAGCCTGAAATTTTTGCAGCACCCACCGCAAATCAGGGGAGATGGCAGACAAAATTACCCCCTCTTTGAGAATACCCGCCGGCTCAGACAAACCCGGAGAATCGGGCACAAAACTCCTAGACAGGGCATCCGCCTTCACATTTTTAGAGCCCGGAAGGTACGAAACCACAAAGTCAAAACGGGCAAAAAACAGCGACCAACGAGCCTGTCTAGGATTCAACCGTTTGGCAGACTCGAGATAAGTCAAGTTTTTGTGATCAGTCAAGACCACCACGCGATGCTTAGCTCCTTCAAGCCAATGACGCCACTCCTCGAATGCCCACTTCATGGCTAGCAACTCTCGATTGCCAACATCATAATTTCGCTCAGCAGGCGAAAATTTCCTGGAAAAGAAGGCGCATGGTTTCATCACCGAGCAATCAGAACTTCTCTGCGACAAAACAGCCCCTGCTCCAATTTCGGAAGCATCAACCTCGACCTGGAACGGAAGCAAAACATCTGGTTGGCACAGCACAGGGGCAGAAGAAAAACGACGCTTCAACTCCTGAAAAGCTTCCACAGCAGCAGAAGACCAATTGACCACATCAGCACCCTTCTTGGTTAAATCAGTCAACGGTTTAGCAATGCTAGAAAAATTAGCGATGAAGCGACGATAAAAATTAGCAAAGCCCAGGAACTTCTGCAGACTCTTCAGAGATGTTGGCTGAGTCCAATCATAAATGGCCTGAACTTTAACAGGGTACATCTCGATAGTAGAAGGAGAAAAAATGAACCCCAAAAATGAAATCTTCTGAACACCAAAGAGACACTTTGACCCCTTCACAAAAAAAGAATTAGCACGCAGGACCTGGAACACCATTCTGACCTGCTTCACATGAGACTCCCAATCATCCGAGAAGACCAAAATATCATCCAAGTATACAATCAGGAATTTATCCAGGTACTCTCAGAAGATGTCATGCATAAAGGACCGAAACACTGATGGAGCATTAGAAAGTCCGAATGGCATAACCAGGTACTCAAAATGGCCTTCGGGCGTATTAAATGCTGTTTTCCATTCATCGCCCCGTTTAATACGCACAAGATTATACGCACCACGAAGATCTATCTTGGTGAACCAACTAGCCCCCTTAATCCGAGCAAACAAATCAGACATCAGCGGCAAGGGGTACTGAAATTTGACGGTATTTTTATTGAGAAGGCGGTAATCTATACAAGGTCTCAGTGATCCATCCTTCTTGGCCACAAAAAAGAACCCCGCTCCCAATGGCGACGATGACGGGTGAATATGACCCTTCTCCAAAGACTCCTTCACGTAAGTCCGCATGGCGGCGTGCTCAGGTACAGATAAATTAAACAGTCGACCCTTAGGAAACTTACTACCAGGAATCAAATCGATAGCACAATCACAATCCCTATGCGGAGGTAGGGCATTGGACTTGGGCTCATCGAATACATCCCGGTAATCAGACAAGAACTCTGGGACCTCAGAAGGGGTGGATGATGAGATAGACAGAGATGGAACATCACCATGTAACCCCTGACAACCCCAGCTGGACACAGACATTGATTTCCAATCTAATACTTGGTTATGGACTTGTAGCCATGGCAACCCCAACACGACCACATCATGCAGATTATGCAACACCAGAAAGCGAATATCCTCCTAGTGCGCAGGAGCCATGCACATGGTCAGCTGGGTCCAATACTGTTGTGAATTCTGTGGCCAAGCTCCCTCCTGTGGTCGAGAGTGGTACTTCGGCTGGTTCTGTCTTTGAGCTTCCTTTGGTGGATGAGAGTGGTACTGCGGCTTCTGAGTTTCCTTCCTCAGGTGATGAGGTTAAGTTGTTAGGTGCTGCTCTATTTAACTCCACCTGGTGCTTTGATCCTGGCCTCCAGTACTGTTATGAACAGGTAATTCAGAACCACAATGGACATTGAAGTTCAGAGCACACAAAGTGACCTGACAATTACCAAAAACAAAGGACGAGCTCTGAGACGTGGGAACTCTGCTGACCGCAATTCCTAATCCTAACACACCACACTAGAGGTAGCCGTGGATTGCGCCTAACGCTCCCTATGCAATTCGGCACAGCCTGAGAAACTAACTAGCCCTGAAGATAGAAAAATAAGCCTACCTTGCCTCAGAGAAATTCCCCAAAGGAAAAGACAGCCCCCCACATATAATGACTGTGAGTAAGGACTGTGAGTAAGATGAAAATACAAACACAGAGATGAAATAGATTTAGCAAAGTGAGGCCCGACTTACTGAATAGACCGAGGATAGGAAAGATAGCTTTGCGGTCAACACAAAAACCTACAAACAACCACGCAGAGGGGCAAAAAGACCCTCCGCACCGACTAACGGTACGGAGGTGCTCCCTCTGCGTCTCAGAGCTTCCAGCAAGCAAGAAAAACCAATAAAGCAAGCTGGACAGAAAAAATAGCAAACAAAAATAACACAAGCAAAACTTAGCTTATGCAGGATAGACAGGCCACAGGAACGATCCAGGAGGAAGCAAGACCAATACTAGAACATTGACTGGAGGCCAGGATCAAAGCACCAGGTGGAGTTAAATAGAGCAGCACCTAACAACTTAACCTCATCACCTGGGGAAGGAAACTCAGAAGCCGCAGTACCACTCTCATCCACCAAAGGAAGCTCATAGACAGAACCAGCCGAAGTACCACTCTCGACCACAGGAGGGAGCTTGGCCACAGAATTCACAACAGATCGGGCCCTCTCGATGACTTTGCGGGGGGCGCTGATTTGACTGAAAAGGGAGCCCTCTCTCAGCCTTCTAAATAATTTGAACATTATCATGGCATTTAGGGGGTTAAATGGCATTTAGGGGGTTAAATGGCTTGGGGTGGCAGTGACAGCCACCACTCCTGACAGTGACAGCCGGACCTTGGCTACAACCATGACGTAAATTTATGTCATTTTGTGGGAACCCTTTCCCGAACTTGATGTAATCTTGCATCAAATGTTGTGATGGGGCTAAATGAGTGCAGATTTTCAGGGGCTGAAAATCCCATAACCTGGGCACCACAAAAGTGTGTCCAATCTGTGTGTATCATTCATTGTTCCTCCTGTAATCAGTTGGATGGAGCACAAAAACATAAGCACTCTTCCCAATTGTCTAAAAAAAATTGATGGATCAGATCACATAATTGTTCTAAACGGTTAGATCCCAAGTGTATAATGTGAAAATTAGGACCTGGGCTTTCATTATATTTGTGCCTCATAAGGTTACTTTACCTTAGCAAATTATTTTATTCATTTGCTGTAAATATACTCTAAAATAAATTTGATTTAGCTGTCTTAAACAATGAGTCGCTCCATCTGCCAATATCATTGTGAACTGCATAACTGAACTATTCTGGTAGTCATTAGAAGAATCACTGAAACAGAATTTTATGGACGATTGGTTTAATGCAGTTGGTTTTCTCTGCAAAATTATTTAACATTTAAAAAAATCCTTTTAGAACGTGAGTGCATTAATATACAAAAGCACAATGAAAAGACTGAATCCAAGCTTTCCGGAGAATGTGCTCAAGAACATTTACTAGTGAGGTTATCATGATCCACATCAAGTGATTCATGCTTCTCTATAGTCAACGTCCAAGGAGAATAGTGAGTGGTTGATTTATCATTCTCTGAGAACCACTTCCACCCAAAAAAAGCACTTTGCAATTTATTTGACAGATAAAAAATAAAGCATGTTTAAAACCTCAAAGGAAAAGAAAACTAGTGCTCTGTACAGCACAGGTCGTAATGTAAGCTATTAAATCACTACTACATGGAACATATAAAAGTGCAGGACACAGCTATGAATAACCTGAATGCTTACTATAAAGAATTGACAACTTAAAGATTTTGGATTTATAACATATATCCCTAGAAGTATAAAAAGCCAAGAACACACTTTCGTAGAAGAGTATAAAAGGCCATGTGCACCTCTACAAATAATTTTTTTTATTGCTTTATTTCCTAAACAGAAAGTTAAGTAAAATTATAATTCATTACATTAATTAAAATTATATGACTTTGCTGCTGCATAGTGGGTGAAAGACCTTTAACTAGCCAAATTCGCTGCAGAAATGTTTCCAATGCTTTAAAGCTTCTGCTCTGTTCTAAAGCCTCTTCTGCTCTCCTCCCTTCTCCTTGGGTTAGAGATAACAGGAGGGAGAGGGCTTCAAAGAGGTCGGCAGGAGAAAATGTCAAAAATATCTGGGGAGGGCAGACAAAATAAAATATAGAGAAGGCAGAAAGTAAAATGGAAAGAAAGTAAGTACAGCATCAGAGCTGTGTTGATACATGACAACAAGTAAAGACAGTAGCACGCTGGATACATGCAGATTTTAAATCCAGTCTATATTAAGGTGAAGGAGATACCCTCATCTAATTGAAATGAACCTACTGAAAGGGGTATGGATGGTGATATCAATTATTGACAATATGGGGTTAAAATTGTACGATCTGGTCTTCATAAGAACACTAGTTTTTTAAATCAAGTTTAGTTGTCATGGTCAGACTACTTACAAAAGTATCAGAGAACAATGTGGTAGATATGGGCTGAATAATGAGTTGTATGCCCCCCAAAAATCCCACATACAACAAATAAGATTTAATAAAATAATTTATTAGCTGCGATACCACTTATGTAATCCATACATATGTAATTGAGTGCGTTGCTTGCGACATGAAATATGTTGGATTCACAATACGAAAAATGAAGAAAAGATTAGCAGAGCGTATTTACAACAGTAAGGCTGCAGTCACACTATCAGTATTCGGTCAGTATTTTACATCAGTATTTGTAAGCCAAAACCAGGAGTGGGTGATAAATACAGAAATGGTGCATATGTTTCTATTATACTTTTCCTCTAATTGTTCCACTCCTGGTTTTGGCTTACAAATACTGATGTAAAATACTGACCAAATACTGCGAGTGTGTCGGCAGCCTAATACAAAAAAAAAATCCAGAACATATTCAGGAGCTGTGAAGCATTCTTTGGATAGCCAAAATGGAAACATACATTTTTTTTCACATTTTTGGCATTGAAAAAGTTAGGTAGCCAGATCGAGGTGGAAACTAGCAGAAAATAACTTTTTATAAGGTAAACATTTTGGATGACGACGCTATACACAAAAACCGTCAAAAGGCATGAATTATAGGAATGATGCTATGTTTATTTATTGAAAGGTTTTTTTTGTAGCTTTTTTCTAATATGGGAACTAATGATTGAAATATTTTTCAGACAGTATAGCATGTTCTCTGCATACCCATTTGCCCAGTTACAATCATTGGCTCCACATGATTGGCGAGGTTTTTATTTTATATAAGGTGGTTTTCCACAATGTTTTTGCATTCTATGACTAAGTGTGCGCAAAGCACCAGAAACGCCGCAGAGTGGTTTTTCTATCACCACCATGTGAGCTTTAATTGTTGTCATAAAATTTGACGATGTTACCTACTTTACCAACTTTACTTTTCTTGGACTAATTTCTTGACGATCGGCATTATTTGGAACGTCACTTATTGCACGCAGATTTGTTCATTCACTGCCCGGTGAACAATTTATCCTCTCTTTTTTTAAAAATTGCAATTTTGCAACTTGGGAACATTTATGAGATTATTTGCAAATAACCTATCAGACTTTTTTGATGCCATGACCAATAGGTATAATGATGTCATGAGAAATTCAGCTAAACGAGATAAAATCCGCTAGAGATAAGGAACATCAGGTCTCGGCCTGATAGCATGGCATCTCATACAGCCACAGTTTTCTTCCTACTGGAGAAAAAGTCATTTCCCATAATTTCCACAGTGAGCATAGCCTCAACTAGTCCCTAATTTTGCTAGACCCCTGCTGCACAATACATTTGGTACATGAAAATAAAACATAACTTTTGCGTTATTCTTAACTCTACTTTATGGCCATGATAGTAGAAGTAGCAAATTTTGCAACGACTTGAATAAAGAGATTGCTATAAATAAATCAATATGTTAATGCTAATTTTAGTAAAGAGAGAAATTATTATTTTAAAAATATGACTCTTGGCTTTTTGTTTTCCCTGTTTTGTACTCAATGATGATACTTTACTGCATACATGGAGCACAAGTCAAAACTATCTGCCTTTTTGCAGAAAAGGGATATTTATGCTCCAATTTCCTTTTTATTAAGTTTGTTTATGAAATTCTGCATTTCTACTGCCAGCACTGAAGTAATCAACCCGAAATATGTTTATACTCACCATTTGATCTATATATTCATCATTTCATACATCTTTTCCTCCACCTGGCGCCAACTAGACAGTGACTTGTTACTTAAAACTTACTTAAAGACATTTGAAACAAATGTGTTTTTCGCTGTTTTCAATTTCGTCTGCTTATCAGCATTCAGGCTCTGGCATTTTAGCAGCTTTGGATTTAATAAACAAAGAGGATAAGAGCATGCTGCCAGTGGGAATATAATATTATTGTGAAGAATGGTATCCCACTGTTAGATATGCAGTGGTGAGAATATTGATTTCTCCTACGTGGGTTGTAGGTACCAGGCTTCATTTTCAGACAGCTCCTTCACATGGAATATATTCTTGCTTTATGTCCGCTTTTACTGTAATATAAATGGGATCCGGAGCCAGTCTGTCTTTTGATCCCTTAAAACAATTGAGATGCAAGCAGTGACCTCATTCACTGACCTGAAACGTTCATATTTTCAGTTCCCACTCAGGTTCTACACAGCCCTGCTAACAATTATTATTATGATAATGTATTTATCTTGACAGGTCTGATTTGTGTCTTCTTTAGTTCCATGAAATGTTACAATTAGTTGTAAAATATAATCTTATCAAGGTTAACATAGAGGGTGTCTGCATTCATTAGAGTATTTAATGGTACCACTCTTTGGATGAGTTGTGTCAATCAGTTAGTCTTTTGACAAGCATGAATCAATTTATTATGAAATATTAGATTTTCTTGTACAAATACAATGTAACCTCCTACTGAGACTTTGCGTTGATTTTTTTAAAATGTTGGCATTAAAGGGAACCTATTACCATTTTTTTCCGATATAACCTACATCTAACACGTCTAAAATGCTGCGGATATGACTCCAATTCTCCCTGCAAGACAAAAAAAAGGCCATTTATTACACTCAGCTATGTGGCGGTCTGGTTATAGTCTGGTGCCTCCTCTCTTCTTCATATGCTATCCTCCTTTTGTGTTTCTGTGTGGATAACGCATCCTATGTCATCCAAATAGTGTTCCCCTTCGAATATCTGTGCAGGCACACTTCTCTTTGCTATGCCAAGGGCAGAGCAAAGTACTACAGTGCGCATGTGCCGGTGATCTTTTGATCTTTCCCGGCGCATGCACACTGCAGTACTTTCCTCTGCCCTCGGATGGAACGAGAGAAGTACACCTGCACAGAAGCGCGAATGCTGAATGCTGATTGCTGTCACAGCAGGCTGAAAGATGGTGGCTGTAAATTATATCAGAAAAAAATGGTGCTAGGTTCCCTTTAAAGGTTGTCCTATTAGACCATTTGATAGAGGGAAGACACTTGTTCATAGCTTCAACTTATTTATATGGGTAATCCAACTTACCATTGTGTTATAAAGACAGTCCATGGATTTCAGTGTGAATCATTTAGAGTGGCTCTTTAGGATATAGTGCCATACTATTGTTTGTGCTGGTTATTGATGATATCTAATTATAAAGGATGGTAGGGGAATCTGTGAACACCTTATGTTCATTTGTCCCTTTTAATAAAAAAAGGTGCCAAACAATATACACCTATAGGTCCAGTCAATTAGATTATTTTCAACGGTCACTGCAATTAGGAGTTACATCTGAAACTCACCCTCCAATTCAAGTGGGTTGTGAAATCACAAATAAATCTCAATAAGGCTACTTTCACATATCAAGTTTTTTGTTTCAGGCACAATCCAGCAAGTTTTGAAAAAAATGGATCCGTTTTGTTTTTACGCCGAATCTGTTTTTTTCTCATAGACTTGCATTAGCACCGGATTGTGCCTGATGGGCAGACGTTTCATCAGTTTTTTTCCAGATCCGTCCAAATAGTTGTTTCCAGTGGATGGAGAAAATGTCCAGAGGAACCTTTTTTTTGTCTGGCGAAAAAAGCGCACAGTGACGGAAACGGCCAAAAACGCGTGAAACAGAGATGTGAAACAATCAATATGGCGTGTGGATCCCGTTTTCCATTGAAATCATGCATAATTTCTGTTCTGGGGTCTCTCTCTCCTTTTTTCCAGAAAGTCACAGTATACACCATGAAAAAAATAAAAACTGGATCCGGCAGAAAAACGGATCCGTTGCATCAGTTTTTTCACTATTTGCAACGGATCCTTTTTTACAACATTAGCCAGATTGTGCCTGGAACAAAAAAACCTGATGTGTGAAAGTAGCCTAATGCATCCATTTAAAAGCAGTGCATTTAAGCCCGCCATACACATTAGATGGCTGTCTTGGCAATTTCTCCCATACACAGAGTGTTACTTTGTTCTCTATGAGAAAATCGTAGACAGATGTCTGGTGGTGGTTTATCTCAGAGAAAACAAAGAGATCCGCAGTCCAAAATTGAACATGTCTGATTGACATTTCTCCCAACAATCACTTGGCTGGTGCCACATATATATTAAAGTGTGGCCAAACCAGGTGATATTGGCGGGTGGAGCTGACATAATGTTTAAGGGGGCTTTACCAATGAGGTTAAAGCCATGAGATCACAGCTATCTACAGTACAGACCAAAAGTTTGGACACACCTTCTCATTTAAAGATTTTTCTGTATTTTCATGACTATGAAAAATGTACATTCACACTGAAGGCATCAAAACTATGAATTAACACATGTGGAATTATATACTTAACAAAAAAGTGTGAAACAACTGAAATTATGTCTTACATTGTGGGTTCTTCAAAGGAGCCACCTTGTGCTTTGATGACTGCTTTGCACACTCTTGGCATTCTCTTAATGAGCTTCAAGAAGTAGTCACCGGGAGTGGTCTTCCAACAATTTTGAAGGAGTTCCCTGAGATGCTTAGCACTTGTTGGCCCTTTTGCCTTCACTCTGCTGTCCAGCTCACCCCAAACCATCTCGATTGGGTTCAGGTCTGGTGACTGTGGGGGCCAGGTCATCTGGTGTGGCTCCCCATCACTCTCCTTCTTGGTCAAATAGCCCTTACGCAGCCTGGAAGTGTGTTTACGGTCATTGTCCTGTTGAAAAATAAATGATGGTCCAACTAAACGCAAACCGGATGGAATAGCATGCCGCTGCAAGATGCTGTGGTAGCCATGCTGGTTCAGTATGCCTTCAATTTTAAATAAACCCCAACAGTGTCACCAGCAAAGCGCCCCCACACCATCACATCTCCTCCTCCATGCATCACGGTGGGAACCAGACATGTAGAGTCCATCCGTTCATCTTTTCTGCGTTGCACAAAGACACGGTGGTTGGAACCAAAGATCTTTAATTTGGACTCATCAGACAAATGCACAGATTTCCACTGGTCTAATGTCCGTTCCTTGTGTTCTTTAGCCCAAACAAGTCTCTTCTGCTTGTTGCCTGTCCTTAGCAGTGGTTTCCTAGCAGCTATTTTACCATGAAGGCCTGCTGCACAAAGTCTCCTCTTAACAGTTGTTGTAAAGCTTGATGGTTTTTGCCACTCCACTTGGGGACACTTTCAAAGTTTTCCCAATTTTCTGGACTGACTGACCTTCATTTCTTAAAGTAATGATGGCCACTCATTTTTCTTTACTTAGCTGATTTTTTCTTGCCATAATACAAATTCTACTCAGTAGGACTATCAGCTGTGTATCTACCAGAGTTCAACACAACTTATGGCCCCAACCCTATTTATAAGGCAAGAAATCCCACTTATTAAACCTGACAGGGCACAGCTGTGAAGTGAACACCATTCCCGGTGACTACCTATTGAAGCTCATCAAGAGAATGCCAAGAGTGTGCAAAGCAGTCATCAAAGCAAAAGGTGGCTACTTTGAAGAACCTAGAATATAAGACATAATTTCAGTTGTTTCACACTTTTTTGCTAAGTATATAATTCCTCATGTGTTAATTCATAGTTTTGATGCCCTCAGTGTGAATGTACAATTTTCATAGTCATGAAAATACAGAAAAATCTTTAAATGAGAAGGTGTGTCCAAACTTTTGGTCTGCGCTGTATATTTGTAGGTAGATGATGATTTCAGGAGATGCATTTTAGCAGAATTTGTATTAGAAATAATAATCATTTGAGTCCTGAGGGATGCTTCCTAGTCCTGCAGGGAGGCAGCTTGTGAGCGCCTGCTGAGAGAATGCACCGGCATGCCTCCTTCCCTGCCTGTCAGATCACTGATCTAATACTCTGCAGTGTAGTGTGTCAGATAAGCGATCTGACAGTATATAGTGAAGTCCCATCCTGGGACAATGCAAAAAAGTTAAAAAAAAAATAGAATGTGTAAAAATATATTTTTTAAAATTCCTAAATAAACAAAAATAAATAAATCAATATTTTTCTAATAAATACATATAAAAACAAACAATAAAAGTACACATATTTAGTATCGCTGCATCCAAAACAACCCGCTCTATAAAACTGTCCCACTAGTTAACCCCTTCAGTGAAAAAAATAAATTAAAAGCCAGGCAAATAACAATGCTTTATCATCATACCACCGAACAAAAAGTGCAATTAAATGCAATTAAAAAGACGGATGTAGATAAAAATGGTACTGCTGAAAACGTCATCTTGTCCCACAAAAACAAGCCACCATACAGTTCCATCAGCAGAAAAGTAAAAAAGTTATAGCTCTCAGAATAAAGCGATGGAAACATAATTATTTTTTCTGTCAAATAGTTTTTATTGCATAAAAACATCAAAACATAAAAAAATAACTGTGGTATCACTATAATTGTACTGACCCAAAGAATAAAGCTGACTTATCAATTTTACCACACGCGGAATGGTGCATATATATAAAAAACAAAAAACAAAAAGCAATTCCTGAATTGCTGGTTTTTGTTCATTCTGTCTCACAAAAATCAGAATAGAAAGCGATCAAAAAATGTTATGTACCCGAAAATGGTACCAATAAAAATGTCAGCTCGTCCCACAAAAAACAAGCCATCACATTACTCTGTCGGAAGAAATATGAAAAAATTATAGCTCTCAAAATATGGTGATGCAAAAACTAGTTTTCGCAAAAAAAAGCGTCTTTTAGTGTGTGACAGCTGTCAAACATAAAAACCCAATGTAAATCTGGCATTACTGTAATCGCACTGAGCCGAAGAATAAAGTTGCCTAATCATTTATACTGCATGAGGAACGGCGTAAAAAATAAAACCATTTCTTCACATGTTGTTGATTTTTTTCATTCTGCCTCCAAAAGATCGCAGTAAGGCTTAATGCACATTTATCCTGCACTCTGTGCTGAGCGCTTACACCAGGGTTTCTGTGTAAGTCTCTGAAATATGTGATTCAGACAGAACCCCAGTGGAAGATTCCCTATAATGAGGCAGATGGAGGCACTGTGGATGCCGTCTGACCTGTGATCCAGCGGTGTCCGTCTTTTTAAAATTGCATAAAGGTACTGTTGGCCACAGTTTTGTCTAATTCTGAAAAGGACACTGTTGAACAGAGGCCAGATGGAGACCAGATTAAATCTGCTGCCTCATTTTAGTGAATGGATCCCTCAGGGGTTTCCCCCGTCACTGAGAGATTTAGATGGAAACCCCAAAGTAAGTTCTCAGCGTAGAGCGCCAGATTAATGTGATCCCTAACATTATGTAAAATGTTCCTAATAAAAACTTCAACTAAATCAACAAAAAAGCAAGCCCTCACTCAGGTCCATCATCTGTTAATGGAAATATAGGGGGGCTTCCACGTTACTGGTAGCACAAAGGCTCTGGAAAAGCTAAATGGCTTCACGATCCCAAAAAGAAATTCAGCAAATTCTCTACTCCCAAATCCAAATGCCCGCCTCCCTTCTGAGCCCCAGTGTGCCTAAACAATATTTAGTGCCCACATGTTTGGCCTTTCTGTAGTGATGAGAGCCTTCCTAATTTACAGGTGCGTGTCTCCAGAAGCATGGGCTGGGCATAATGTACTGGTCACTACAACTGCAGTTTGCAATTTTCACTCAGCAACATCCACTGCTGCCTGTTTCTGGAAAAAAACCATGGAGCCAAAATCGTCACTACATCTGTAGATAAATTCCCAAAGGGTTATAATTCCAAAATGTCTTCATTTGAGGGGAGTTTCCACTGTTTAGGCACATCAGTGGCTCTCCAAACGCGACATTTCATCCGCTAATTATTCCAGTAAATTTTACATTCAAAAAGTCAAATGGTGCTACTTCCCTTCCAAGCTCTGATGTGCACACAAACAGTAGTATTCCCCCACATATGGGGTATCAGTGTACTCAGAAGAAATTGCACAACAAATTTTATTGAGCAATTTCACCTGCTACTCTTATGAAAATGCAAAATATGGACCTAAAAAAGATTTATTTGGAAAAATTTTTTTTTTTTTATTTCTACGGCTCTACGTTATAAAACTTTGTGAAGCACCTGTGGGATCAAGGTGCTCAATACACATCTAGATAAGTTCCATAAGGGGTCTATTTTCTAAAATGGTGTCACTTATGGGGGATTTCCAATGTTTAGGCACATCAGGGGCTCTCCAAAAGGGACATGGCATCCGCTAATTATTCCAGCATATTTTACATTCAAAAAGTCAAATGGTACTCCTTCCCTTCCAAGACCTGCCATGCACCCAAACAGTAGTTTCCCTCCACATATTGGGTATCTGCACAATCAGGAGAAATTGCAGAACAAATTTTATTCCACAATTTCTCTTGTTACCCTTATGAAAATGCAAAATTTGGAGCTAAAAAAGATTTATCTGGGAAAAATTTGATTTTTTTTTACGGCTTAACATTATAAACTTCTGTGAAGCACCTGGGGATTCAAGGTGCTCAATACTATCTAGATAAGTTCCCTAAGGGGTCTAGTTTCCAAAATGGTATCACTTGTTGTGGGTTTCCACTGTTTAGGCACATCAGGGCCTCTTCAATTGCAACATGGTGACAGCTAATTATACAAGCAAATTTTACATTCAAAAAGTGAAATGGAGCTCCTTTCCTTCTGAGCCCTATTGTGTGCCCAAACAGTAGATTTCCCCCACATATGGGGTATCAGCATGCTCAGGACAAATTTCTCAACAAAGTATATTGTCCATTTTCACCTGTTACCCTTGCAAAAGTAAAAAAAATAGGTCTAAAAGAAAATTTTTGTGAAAGAAAAGTAAATGTTTATGCTTTTCCTCCACATTCCAAAAATTCCTGTGAAGCATCTAAAGGGTTAATAAACTTATTGAATGTGGTTTTGAGTACCCTGAAAGGTGCAATTTTTAGAATGGTGTCATTTGGGGGTATTTTCTGTAATATAGGCCCCTCAAAGTCATTTCAAATGTGAGGTGGTCCGTAAAAAAATAGTTTTGCAAATTTTGTTGTAAAAATCAGAAATCGCAGGTCAACTTTTAACCCTTATAACTGTATAATAACAAATTATATTGTGGTACCGTGTTAGCCAGAAAAATCGATGTGAATACTTTTCTGCCCAATGACGACAAAAGTATTCTGGGAGTGATACCTATCTTGGCTAACCAGAAAATAATATGCTTTCAAGCTTTCAGAGCACAGTGGCTCCTTCTTCAGGCAAGATTACTTTTGTGACGGGGTATACGACAGTGCAGAAAGAGACACCAGGCTGATAAACAATCCAACAAGATTTATTGGAACAGGGAACTGAGACAACTGAAATGAAAGTAATTCTGCAGCGTCCACAATGAGTCCACAATGAGTCCACAGAAAGGGAGCAGATCCGGGGGCGTAACCCGGCAATCCGATGCCAGGGAAATAAAAATAGCCCTTGAGTCAATTCAATGGCTCCAGCAGATGAGGGACACAACACAGTCCAACATGACAGCTTTTAACCCTCCACACATGGGCACCAGGATCTCGCCTCAGCATAAGATCCCAGCCCTTCCCAAGTCACCACACAACAGTCTTCAGATTCAGTCCTTAAATCCAGTAGGGTGGTGAGACCTCACAATTCCATGTGGCAAATTGATCTCCAATCTCCATACATGATACCAGGATCCAGCTGCAGCAGCAGATACTTGTCCTTCAAAGCACACAGCATCGACTAACCTAAGATGTGGCTTGTTGTCCTACCACTCTTAGTATCTCTGCCCAACAAAGGGGCTGATCCCAACACCCACCCCCTTAAACATAGCTTCAAGGATTAAGAAAGTTCCAGAAACCCTGTCTGCAGTCTCTCTACAGGTTTGTGTATTGGAGCTAAGTGGTTGACAAAAGATTAACTTTTACCCTTCCAGCTGTCCCCACAGCATACAGCCCATCGTAGGATCTTCTATACCTCCATCACATTTCTGGCCCAGTGGTCACTCTAGACCCAGGCCTTGTGCAGTGAATGCTGGAGATTGCTTGCTGCTGGAATCCCCAGCCTAGAGTGAATACTGGGCCAGATATGCGATGCGACAAAGATGAAAAGGACCGGACAGTGGGCAGGGAATAGTAGGGGCAGGAGGGATGAGCGATGAGGTATGTTTTTCTTTCCTAATTTATTTCCAGCCCTATGCTCAACAAGATGGTGTCCACAGCTGACTGCCATTTTACTAAATTCATGCAGTGCCAATTGCAAAAAATACTTATTTTCCAGATTGTTGTAAAAATTTGAATGGAATTCAATTCCACTCAAATAAATTTTTCTAGCAAGAAGAATATCAGATGAACACCAACACATGAGAAATTACACCATGTCATCATCTATTTAATACGTGTTCAGGGGCTACAGTGCTGCTTTAGGACTTAGCCTCCTTCACAGTTTTTCCCCTGCACAGGTTATACCCGACATCCCACTGCAGCACGGCTCCATTCAAGTGAAGGGGACTGGCTGCAGATCACTTCACAGGCGAGATATCAGCAACGCCACTGTACAGGAAAAATTGTGAATGGGAAATACCGCTTTAATTAGCAGAGCTCTGTTGAAATGTAATTATGTTTTCAATCTAATTAATTTCTACAGTTATACATATGGCAATATATTGAGATATACCTGGCAGTAGCAGCTTTGGTGCAGAAATGTCTACCACTGAAAAAAAATGTTTTACGTATCTAAATTTGTTTCTGCAGCATGAACATAAATTTCTTCAAACCCCATTCTCATGAATGGCACAGTAATAAGAAAAAGTCTGCTATGTGTGAACATTCCTGTTAAAGGGGAATTCTAAAGATTAGAAGTTATTTCTTATGAAAAAGATAGAGGATAACTTCCCTATCGCTGGGGATCCAAGCGCTGGGACACCCACTGATCACAAGAACCTAGCTTTTGAAGAGCACCTTTGAGTGGAATGAAAGTTGATCATTCACACTGCCTTTCCATTCATTCTTCTTGGAGTGTTAAAGATGAGCCTTGGTTATTTCCGGTGGTACAACTAAGAATGAATGTATCGGCAGTGTGCATGATAGACCGCCACTCCACTCACACAAGGGCTCTTCAAAGTCCTAGTTTGTGGGATCAGTGGGGGTCCCAGTGGTCAGACCCACAGCGGTTGGGATGTTATGTCCTGTGGTTAGGAAATTACTTCCAAACTTGAGAGTACGTCTTAAAGTCTTGTCTAACCGTCTTGCCTCTTATCTGCACTTACTGACGGCTATGCAAGCTTTGAATGAAGATCTCTCTAATCTAAGACGGTTCGGTCTACAATACATGACTCAGCTGTTGTATTGTATTTACTGCACAGTGAAAAGCAAGACGATGAGAGTCAATGTTCATACTTACTTTTGCAGGCTGGTTTTGCTAAAAAAATATACAAAAATGTAGGTGGTAACCGGTTGAAAATATTCTACATCACATTGAGATAACTCAGTAAGATTTCCTTTACAAACAGTATAATGTTCCAGAAAACACTGGATCTGGGTATCACAATGATTTTGGCCTTGGTGTAACAACCATTTGTATCAATGACAAGCTCAAGCCCGCTACTTCATGCATCACTCCTAATAATAAAATGGCAGTATTCCTTACAATATTCTTCACTACTATTTTCTACATTGCCATTTTCCTGTCTCTACCTTATTAATAACGTTGGCTCTGGGATTCTTGTTTACCAGCCAAAATGGTAAAATACTAGCCAAATGGCAACTTTGCATCTTTTTGATAGCCAGATGAGGTCAGTAATGAATTTTTAATGGATTGAAGAAAGCAAGTTTCTCATCCAAGAAAGATCATTACTCAATACCATCAGCGTACTCCAGTTTAATGTAAAATCTTTTATGTTTAGAGGCTGTCCTTAAATATACTGAACCTTTTACCAGACAGCACGCTCTCTCACACTTCACTGCATGATTTTAATCATTGAGATACACATGGATCAATGCCCCTTGAAGTTTCAGTGCAGCATATTAGATATAACGCAGCTAAGAGTTTATGGTATTAAAGACAATTCCATTATATTGCGGAGCTTTTTGCTTACCTTAGATCTTATCTGGCTCCATGTCAACTTCTGTTTTCTATTATGACTGTAGGAGTATGCTCAATGGAGTGGTTTGGAGAGACTCTTAGCAACTCGCATGCCATAATTCTTCCATCGGTACTAACCAGCTGATCCAAGCTAAATAGCACCCAAGTGACAGATTTCGTGACTATTACGAGTGTGTAATGTTTATCTGTGCTCCAGGCACAATGTTAACAGGTTGTAAATCTAGACAGATTAAACATACCACTGTGAATTACTCCTAGTCTGGAAATGCATCAGTCTCTCTGTAGCTGTTGTGATTTTTCTTCTATTGTCTGAGATCGTTTTGTTGTCTTATTTCTTTATGTTGCTTTTTTGTCATTCTTTTTAGTATATTACACTTTTTCGTACCTGTATCAATTGTCAAATAAATGCTATAAAAAACGTTAGATTGACATTTTTATAAACTAGGAGTTTCATGCACAGCTACTATGGAAAGTTGCTGCACTTACTCTAGACAAGGAAACTCTGCCTGAAACGACTACCCAAATTGTACAATTTTCTATTCAGACAGAATTGTACTTTAGGATGAGAGCAGAGCAGTATAGAAGAGTGGATTTTATAGATCATGTGAAGGTAATTTTTTTATCATTATATCCATATTACATTGCAAACTTCATATATACGGGACCTAGAGCAAAATCTTGATGTGTGTGGATGTACACTGTTTGCATTGCAGCCTACACTATGAGCTTCTGGCTATACTGTTAGTAGCTTATCTAGACAAATGCACTGGGAAACTGCGACATACAGGACAGGCTTAAAATGAATAATTTCACTTTAGGTGTAGATGTTTTAGAGAAGAAAAGCTTCAACAGTATATCTTCTCTTCTCTTGCTCCTGAACGAGGTATAGCTGCAATACCGTAAGCAGATCAAAGTGGTGCCATTTCCTCAAAGAGAGAAGAACTTCTTTAAACTAAACATTAGAGATGAGCGGTGTTTGAGTCGAACTGTTCGCCAATTTCAAATTCGAGCTGTTTTGGGCGGTGTTCGAGTCGATCGTCAAACTCGAACAATTTGCTTAAAATTCAGCTGTTCGAGTTTCTGTTCGATAACTGTTCGTTCACCAAATGCCTAACTTGATTTGCACATTAAAACTGTTTATCATTGTTAATAGACTGTTTCAGTGTATAGTGGGCGAGGGGAGCGGGGGATAGATCTGTGCCGAAATAATGCCGATCTCCATTTTTTTTTCTTTCCCGCATTTACAGTGGGGCAGTGCAGTTTCTCAGCCTATAAGCAGTGCGCACACACACAGCAATGTGCATGTGATTCACACAAGCAAGGGCATGTGTCATTGGCTGTATATGTTTACATGTCCTTGCCCTATAAAAACCAGCCATTTTCCCCATCGCCACCATTTCCTCACTGCTGCAGCTTAGTGTTGGACGGCACCGCTGCTGCTTTGGGCGCTATACAGTATAAGAGTGTGAATTGCGATCAAATTTTCTGAGAGATAGGTTTAGGGAGTCGGGAGTTGGGACTGGTTGTAATATCAGCCCTTTTCAGGGTAGGTTACAGCAGTTCATAGCACTGTTTGCTAGGCAGGTCTGTGCCAGTGCTGTGCAAGTGTTTGTCACAGCATGTGGTGTAATCTAGCTCAGCCAATCCTTTTGGGCTAGTAGCATTATCTGGTAGTCATCTGAGTAGCCTGCCTGTGAAGCTAGCTACACCGCCTGTGTATCTAAATTTTTACTGCATCTATCCCAGTAAATCTTTTTGGGCTTAGTATCAGTGTCTGTATGTCAGTGGAGTAGCCCACCTGTGAAGCTAGCTACACCACCTGTGTATCTAAATTTTTACTGCATCTAACCCAGTAAATAGTTTTGGGCCTAGAAGCAGTGTCTGCACATCAGCAAAGTAGCCCACCTGTGAAGCTAGCTACACCCCCACTGTATCTAAATTTTTACTGCATCTAACCCAGGAAATCATTTTGGGCTTAGTAGCAGTGTCTGCACATCAGCGGAGTAGCTCACCTGTGAAGCTAGCTACACCGCCTGTGTATCTAAATTTTTACTGCATCTAACCCAGTAAATCTTTTTGGGCTTAGTAGCAGTGTCTGCATGTCAGCGGAGGAGCCCACCTGTGAAGCTAGCTACACCGCCTGTGTATCTAAATTTTTACTGCATCTAACCCAGGAAATCGTTTTGGGCTTAGTAGCAGTGTCTGCACATCAGCGGAGTAGCCCTCCTGTGAAGCTAGCTACACCACCTGTGTATCTAAATTTTTACTGCATCTAAGGCCATGTTCACACAGTGCGTTTTTTACTGCGGAACCGCAGCGGTATTGCCGCTGCGGTTCCGCAGCTGTTTTCCATGCAGGGTACATAACAATGTAACCCTATGGAAAACAGTCACTGCTGTGCACATGATCCGGAATTTCGTGTAAAAAGCCGCGCTGAATAGCTGCGGGAAAAAAGAAGGAGCATGTCAATTCTTTTTCCTGAACCGCAGCGGTTCTGCACCCATAGACCTCCATTGTGAGGTCAAAATCGCAGTAAAACCCGCAGATCAAAAATATATCTGCGGGTTTTACTGCGATTTGATGTGCAGAACCGCTGCAGCAGGAAGTGCGGGGGAGCGGGCGGAAGTGCGTGGGCGGAGTGTGGCTGCCCCCCCGTGCTCCGATCCCGCCCCCCGTGCTCCAATCCCACCGCCCCGTGCTCCGATGCCCCCCCCCAGTGCTCCGATGCCCCCCCGTGCCCTAATCTCCCCCCCTTATACTTACCCGGCGTCCCGGTGTCCGTCCGGCCGTCTTCTCCCTGGGCGCCGCCATCTTGCAAAATGGCGGGCGCATGCGCAGTGCGCCCGCCGAATCTGCCGGCCGGCAGATTCGCTCCAAAGTGCATTTTGATCACTGTGATATAATCTATCTCAGTGATCAAAATAAAAAAAATAGTAAATGACACCCCCCCCCCACTTTGTCACCCCCATTGGTAGGGACAATAAAAAAATTAAGAATTTTTTTTTTTTTCACTAAGGTTAGAATAGGGGTAGGGGTAGGGTTAGGGTTAGGGGTAGGGTTAGGGGTAGGGTTAGGGATAGGGTTAGGGTTATGGTTAGGGGTTGTGTTAGGGTTAGGGGTAGGGTTAGGGGTAGGGTTAGGGGTAGGGTTAGGGTTAGGGGTAGGGGTAGAGTTAGGGTTAGGGGTAGGGTTAGGGGTAGGGTTAGGGTTAGGGGTAGGGTTAGGGGTAGGGTTAGGGTATTTTCAGCCATTTTAGCCCTAAAAAGCTTCCCAGGAAACACACAGTCTCTGCATAGAAAACTGCATAAAAAAAGGATCAAAAAACGCCTCAAAAAACGCATCAAAAAACGCATCAAAAACGCATAAAAAACGCATCAAAAAAGGACCAAAAAAAGGACCTGCGTTTTCTGCCAAGAGCTGCAGTTTTTAAAAAAACTGTCCTGAAAAAAAAAGGATGGAAATCCTGAACGTGTGAACATACCCTAACCCAGGAAATCCTTTTGGGCCTAGTAGCAATCTACACAGCAGAGTACCCCACCCATGAAGCAAGCTACACTGCCTCTTTACCTAAGTACTATTTTATAATGGCATCTAGCCCAGGAAATCCTTTTGTGCCTAGAAGAATTTTGTGCTACTCAGCAGAGTACCCCACCCGTGAAGCAAGCTACACCGCCTGTTTATCTAATGACTAATTTTTAACTGCATCTAGCCCAGGAAATCCTTTTGCGCCTAGTAGCATTTTGTGCTACTCAGCAGAGTACCCCATCCATGAAGTAAGCTACACCACCTGTTTATCTAATTGCTAATTTTTAACTGCATCTAGCCCAGGAAATCCTTTTGGACCTAGTAGAATTTTGTGCTACTCATCAGAGTTCACCACCCATGAAGCAAGCTACACCGCCTGTTTATCTAAGTACTATTTGTTAACGGCATCTAGCCCAGGAAATCCTTTTGGGCCTAGTAGTATTTTGTGCTAATCAGCAGAGTACTGCACCCATGAAGCAAGCTACACTGCCTGTTTATCTAATTACTAATTTTTAACTGCATCTAGCCCAGGAAATCCTTTTGGGCCTAGTAGCATTTTGTGCTACTCTGCAGAGTACCCCACCCATGAAGTAAGCTACACCGCCTGTTTATCTAATTACTAATTTTTAACTGCATCTATCCCAGGAAATCCTTTTGGGCCTAGTTGAATTTTGTGCTACTCAGCAGAGTACTGCATCTAACCCAGGAAATCCTTTTGAGCCTAGTAGCATTCTACTCAGCAGAGTACCCCACGCATGAAGCAAGCTACACTGCCTGTTTACCTAAGTACTATTTTATAATGGCATCTATCCCAGGAAATCATTTTGGGCCTAGTAGAATTTTGTGCTACTCAGCAGAGTACCCCACCCATGAAGCAAGCTACACCGCCTGTTTATCTAATCACTAATTTTTAACTGCATCTAGCCCAGGCAATACTTTGGGCCTAGTAGCAATTTCTGCTACTCAGCAGGATACCCCACCCATGAAGCAAGCTACACCGCCTTCTTCCTTTCTCAATCTAACCCCTCGGCTCTGGGGTGTCCACTCTCCCTCCAGCTCTCTCCTTTTCACAGGTGGACTACCGCGTGTATTCACACTGTGGCTAATCTTTTGGGCCCAGGCATAAGAAGTCGTCGAGGTAATGGATAATATATGCCCCCTTAGAAACGTCCATGATGACCCATTTGAGGAAGCAACTAAATGCCTCAAATAGTGAGCAGGATATGGAGCACCCCATGGGCAAACAGCGATCTATGTAGTATGCTCCTTCACAGAAGCAGCCCAATGGGAGGACACTATTCGGCGGCAAAGGTAGTAACCGGAACGCCCCCTCAATGTCTGTTTTGGCCATTAGGGTGCCCCTTCCCAACTTGTTGACCCGCATGATTGCCTCGTCAAAGGAGGTACAGTACATAGTACTGTACTTGCTTCCGCGTTGATGTTGTTGTTTACTGACCTGCCCCTTGGATATGACAAATGGTGGATTAGTCTAAATGGAATGGGTTCCTTTTTTGGCACAACTCCCAATGGGAATACCACTACGTCTTCTAGGGAAAGTGTTCTGAATAGACCCGCCACCATTCTACCTAAAGATATTTCTTTTTTACATTTTTTTGTCTTGACGTATGGGTGTTGGTAGGGTGATTTTAGATTTTTACTCCAGCCTTTCTTGATTTTAGAAGGGGATGACATGCCTATATCTGTGTCTCTTCCTCCTTTTACTCCTCCACCTCTTTTCTTTTCACATGACTATGTAGTTGTGACTTTTCCATATGTTTGTTGTGTCTTCTGAGCAGTTTGTCAGCTTTTAGACACCTTCTAAGATGTTTTCTATGTGTTTTCTATGTGTTTGTATGTGTTTGTGTTTGGCTGCCATTGGTTTCAATGGGGTTCGACGGTGTTCGTCGAACGTTCAACGACCATTCGTGAAACACGCCCCAATTCGACGAACCGAACCGAACTCGAACACTAGGGGGGTGGCTCAACACTACTAAACAAGCATTCATTGAATCATAGAATGTTAGAGTTGGAAGGGACCTCCTGCGTCATCTGGTCCAACCCCCTGCTCAAAGCAGCTAAAGGGCAGCTAAACAGTGTATATGGCTGTTATATTAGTTACTGAAATACAATTACATCCATATATGAATGATGTTACCCCTTTCTGATCCAACGGCTGAAATGGTCTGACACTATGATTTTGTTGTATCGCATCGATGTCAGAACACATCCATCAAGTTTTTTTGTTGCATTTGTTCTGATTAGTATATACGTCACCCAACGGATAGTACCAATTGTTCTCTGTTTCTCGACAGGCCCTGGCCCCAATTTATCAAAGCTTTTACATCAGAACTCTGGCGTAAAATGTTTTGAAAAGTTTTGAAAAGTTTTAAAATCTTGGCACAAATGGGAGGAACTGGGTTGGAACAGGGTGTGGCAATCTCTGGAAAAAGGTGGCGTTCCCTACACCACAAATGCTATTCTAGTCCCACATTCGAATAAGATTTGTGGGGAGAGATACATGGAGATGTATGTCACTTTTCTGATGCACCCGTTTTATTAAGAAAGGTCCACCTCTTAAAGAATCAGGAGGGTCTGACTCCAGCATGCTTCATGGCCTATGAAAAAAATGAATTTGAAAGGGTTAAAGCAATGAACCAGTGAAGAGAAATCCTGATTACAAAGTTTAAGCAAATGAGCCTAGAAGTGCACAGGGGGTGGGACGTTGCACTAATTATCTTAGCCACACAGTCCATAATACATCTGTTTGTTCATTTGCATAAACTTTCTAACCGAGATGTCTCTACCAGCTTATTGCTGTAAGGCCACACAGGTTTGCATCAACCTATATTTATATAACCTTCACTGTCAAGTATTTTGCTTAGTCACACTAAACATCTTGACACATTCACTTTAATTTTTTTTACCTTTTCTGTGGCAATTTTTAATCTGGTTGTCCCTTTTAATGTTTTGCGAGATTACTGTATGCTATCATATTTGATATTATACAGTGACCAAGGAGCCTTGGGAACTTTTTTTCTTGTTACATGAAAAGGCTATGGTTCATTACCATGGTACATCTTTTTATCTTGGCACAACCTGGAGAGATCCCAATATTTTCTCAGAACTTTATGTCCTGATATATGTATATATGTTTTGTGTCAATTGTATTGTCATACTTTCAAAGTGGAGGTTGTTTCCACTACACAGGTTCAAATGGTAGATTGTTAGAGATTACAGCAATAATACAAACATGTCTGCTTTGAAACAATACTTTACTTAACAGCCCTATATTTGTCAAATTTCTCTGTTTGAATACGAAGAACCTTAGCTTTGAAGATGTATTTTTCTGGACCAAATGTAGAAATGTATATTCAAGAGATAGAAAAATATTTATACGTTAGAGTCCTCAGCGGTTGTTACCTTTTAATGGGTAACTAAAAAGATGGTAACAAATTGCAAGCTTTTGAGACTACATACGTCTCTTGATCAGGCAAAGATTTTGCCTGATGAAGAGACGTATGTAGTCTCGAAAGCTTGCAATTTGTTACCATCTTTTCAGTTAGCCACTAAAAGGTATCAACCACTGAGGACTCTCACGTATAATTATTTTTCTACCTACTGGCTAACACGGTACAAATATATATGTCTTTCCTGTATTCAAGAGATATTCTAAGAAATAAGCATTATTGAGTAGATGAACTGTCTGTTGCTTCAGAGCAACCACTATGGTGATTCCCACCAGTCCTTTAATGATCATATTACTGGCAACCAATTAACTGGACTCAGTCATATAATATACTTGAAAAAGATAATGCTGGGGCTGATTGATTGCAACCCTCACATATATGGGACATTAGCCATTGCAAGACCAAGAGGGGCCACACGACTGGGACACAAGATGGCTGCCTTGCTCAGTTTAAAAGCTAACCCAGTAACCATTTCCCTTATGTTTCAAGCAAATCCCTAGGATGAGGGGAAAAAAGCTCTCCTCTATATGTAAATCAATGAGAAAAGTTGGAGGTGACTGCATCCTGGGTCTAACACTGAAATATCAAAAATGGGCAAAGTTAAGCAGAGTTGACCAAAACAATTCACTGGAATCTAGTTCATTAGTGACATTGATAGTTTGTGGTCACTTAACCTTCCTACTATCTGCTGGCTTTGCAGGCGCCTCTTCTGACTAGTAATCGATAAATGTTCTATTTATTTTCCCTCGTTTAGTACATTGATGAAGGTCTAAACAGACCAAAATGTCTACTGTATGTACTTTACCTCATTAAATTCTCACTGCATTAACTTTGTGTGTGCCAATATTGTCGAAAACTTATACAGCTTGGGCACCTACTTGAGCACCACATACTTAGTAGTGCCTACGATATCTTATTCTTCTCATTAGTAGGCTTTGAGACATCATTATGTTGTGGTGCAACTCAAATGTGGGCCTACTAATCAGAAGAGGTGGCGCGGATGGTAGCAGGAGGATCACATGACTATCCAGCTCAGTGACTACGGACTACCAACATGACTGATAGACCTAGATTCTGCACATATTGCTCAACTCTTAATTAGGAGATAGCAGTAATTTTAATGTATTTTCACATAAGACTACAACTATTTTTATCTAGCTGGACAACCCCTTTTATAATAGTTTTGATGTAAAAAATTTGATCCCCTTGATTAATTGTATAGAGTGAGCTATTAAATGATGTCTGATATAGCATTATGGAACATAGGGACCTAAAACGGGAAATATTCTGACCATGTTGTTTCAAATATCTATGAAGACTTCCAGACTTATTGGGCAAACTGTGTAAACTGCTGTATGTGATGTTGTATAGCTGCCTTGTCTGTCATAAAAAGTTAACTTATTAAAGTTTTTCCAGTACTGATTATTGTTTTAAATAATATATAATATAATAGCAGGTCAGCAATATTAGCACAGCTCAGGGGTATGATATACTGATGTATGATGGCCATGAGTTGTTTTTACATCCATATTTAACAAGGTTCACATTTAGAATAGCTATTAATTATGTACAATGTTTTTGAGAGCATGAGATAAACAAAAAAATGAATATATTCAAATGTAACAGATTTATTCATTGTTTTACGTTGTGGCTTATTCTGTGTGGGCTATAGAAATAGCTAATAATGGCAGATATTTCATATATGTTGGCATATTGTTTCAGGTGTGAACAGGCTTCACGTTAAAGTTGTCTGAGATACATTCTAATATGTGAAAGACTTCACTATGGCCTCTTTCACACTTACGTCTTTCTTTTTCCATCACAATGCGTCGTTTTGGGAAAATGGTGCTGCTGGACCCGTTTTTTCTCATAGACTTGTATTAGTGACAGATTGTGACGGATGGCCATGCGCTTCATCTGTGGTGCACTGGATCCGTCATAAAATCGCTGTCCGTTGGGCAGAGACAATGCTCAGAGGAACGTTTTTTCTGTACGTCAAAAAATCGCTCAGCGACGGGTCCTGCACTGTCCATCGTTGGCTATAATGGAAGCCTATGGACGCAGGATCCGTCGCTGAATGTGAAAAGCAGGAATCCAGTGATGGATGCCGTCTTTTCAAACTGAGCATGCGCGGAAGAATTTCCAGTCAGGGAGATTCTCTCTTGCTTACTCTCTCTCTCTTTTTACTATTGCTGCTACCTATGCAGCATCAATAGTAAAAAGATATAATGTTAAGAATAATTAATAAAATAAAAAATCGTGATATTCTTACCTTCCGGCGGCCTCCGCAGCCTTCCCTTGCCCCCCCCCCCAATGCTCGCGATGCTGCAGGCAGCTCCGGTTCCCAGTGATGCATAGCGGTGACCCGATGACTTAGCGGTCTAGTGAGACTGCTACGTTATCACAGGTCATTGTCTCGCTATGCAAAACTGGGAACGGAGCATCTCAAGCATCGGGAAGGCTGCAGAGGCTGTGTGAGACTCCGGAAGGTAAGACTATCACGATTATTATTATTTTATTTTTTTATTATTTTTTTTACATGGGTTGTGTTGTCTATGGGTTTTCGCAGCGAAAAAACGCGGCGAAGACGCATACACAACGTGTGCATATAGCCTTCTAGGATGCACTGGAACCATCAAAAAATTGGCTCCAGTGCACCCGTTTTTTACAATCAGCACAGGATCCATCTTTTCAACATTTTGATGGATTGTGACTGATTGTAAAAAACGGAAGTGTGAAAGAGGCCTACGTCAGTATTTTTGACGTGCAAGAACAATGGAGTCTCATCACTGATCTTCTTCAGAGTGTCATTAGAGTTTCATCCATTTTTTTTCCATCTATGAGAAAAAAAAAGTTTATCCACCTCCTATCAGTCAGTGAAAACGGATAACACACGTATGTCAGCCGAGTTATGTCCAATTTTTTTCCCGAACCATTACACTTTAATTGCTGAGTTTGATGTGACACTCATAAATATCAATATCGGACATGTCTCCATGAATTTGTACAGACAAAAAAATCAATGACGTGTATAGCCCAATAGACTGCTGCAGGTAAAACACAGATCGTATGTGAAAAACTGAGCCTTAACAGATATGAAAAACATATAGATAGTAATAAGCATTTGATATTCTGTTTAAAGATAACTTAAAGCTTTGTAACAACTTCTAAAATATTCCTTCTATCAAGGTGAAACCACTAGTACCGATATTTTGAATCTAATGTAAGTTTCATTTAACCACATTGGGTAACAACAGGGTCCTGCAAGGTCTTCTAACTTCCCATAAATACTTATATATGCAAATTGCCTCTTCAGAGAAAAAGAGGACTTGAAATCTATAGCGCCAGATCACTCTCCACAAGGAGAAACCTTACCCCTTAGGCCGGCGTCACACACAGCGTAAAACAATACGGTCCGTATATTACGGCCGTAATACGCTGAAAAGTCCCAAAAATAGTGGTCCGTAGCTCCTCCGTAGGCAGGGTGTGTCAGCGTTTTTTGCGCATGGCATCCTCCGTATGTAATCCGTATGTCATCCGTACTGCGTGGTTTTCTCGCAGGCTTGCAAAACCAACATACCGCTATAGAAGTGATCCATGTGTCCCAAAAAAAAATATATATATATATATACTGTCTATATATATATATATATATATGTCAGTAGACACATATATGTATATATATTAATATTTATTCCAGCGCTATACAGCTTGAAAGCCGGTAATTCAATTACCGGCTTTTTCTTTCTCCTTCCTAAACCCGACATGATTTGAGACATGGTTTACATACAGTAAACCATGTCTTCTCACCATTTTTTTTTGCAGATTCCACACTATTAATGTTAGTAGTGAGTATCTGCAAAATTTGGCCGTTCTATCTACTAAATTAAAGGGTTAAATGGCGGAAAAAATTGGCGTGGGCTCCCGCGCAATTTCCTCCGCCAGAGTAGTAAAGCCAGTGACTGAGGGCAGATATTAATAGCCTGGAGAGGGTCCACGGTTATTGGCCCCCCCTGGCTAAAAACATCTGCCCCCAGCCACCCCAGAAAAGGCACATCTGGAAGATGCGCCTATTCTGGCACTTGGCCACTCTCTTTCCATTCCCGTGTAGCGGTGGGATATGGGGTAATGAAGGGTTAATGCCACCTTGCTATTGTAAGGTGACATTAAGCCAGATTAATAATGGAGAGGCGTCAATTATGACACCTATCCATTATTAATCCAATACTAATAAAGGGTTAAATAAAACAAAAACACATTATTTAAAATTATTTTAATGAAATAAAAACAATGGTTGTTGGAGTATTTTATTCTACGCCCAATCCAATCACTGAAGACCCTCGTTCTGTAACAAAAATAACATAATAAACCAACAATATCCTTACCTTCCGCAGATCTGTAACGTCCAACGATGTAAATCCATCTGAAGGGGTTAAAATATTTTGCAGACACGAGCTTTGCTAATGCAATGATGCTCATGGCTGCAAAAACCCCGGAAAATGAAGGTAAAGTAGGTCAATGACCTATATTTATCTGCATTTGCGGTGAGGCGCCCTCTGCTGGATGTTTCTAGATCGTGGGAACTTTCCTAGAAAGCTCCCAGGCTCGAGTTCATATGAGGACAACCAGCAGAGGGCGCCCTCTTATGAACTCGAGCCTGGGAGCTTTCTAGGAAAGTTCCCACGATCTAGAAACATCCAGCAGAGGGCGCCTCACCGCAAATGAAGCTAAATATAGGTCAATGACATACTTTACCTTCATTTTCCGGGGTTTTTGCAGCCATGAGCATCATTGCATTAGCAAAGCTCGTGTCTGCAAAATATTTTAACCCCTTCTGATGGATTTACATCGTTGGACGTTACAGATCTGCGGAGGGTAAGGATATTGTTGGTTTATTATGTTATTTTTGTTACAGAACGAGGGTCTTCAGTGATTGGATTGGGCGTAGAATAAAATACTCTAACAACCATTGTTTTTATTTCATTAAAATAATTTTAAATAATGTGTTTGTGTTTTATTTAACCCTTTACTAGTATTGGATTAATAATGGATAGGTGTCATAATTGACGCCTCTCCTTTATTAATCTGGCTTAATGTCACCGCATGCTGCGATTTTGTACGGCCGTAGAAAGCCGTATAATACTGATCAGTAAAATACGGCAGATAGGAGCAGGGGCATAGAGAATAATTGTGCCGTATGTTTTGCGAGTTTTACGGACGTAGTTTCTGCGCTCTTACGTCCGTAAAACTCGCAAGTGTGACGCCGGCCTTAGACATAAATACTTAGTAAGCTGATAAATCTGTATTCTTTATGATTTCGCTAGAAATGCATGTTGGACCTATAGATGCAAGTAATTTTCAGTATAATCACTGAACAATGTAGATGCAGGTGGACTCTGTTTGTTTCAGACAAATGTCATGATGGAGCATGATTGCAGAGCTTTCCCAATTTGCTTCCGAACACATTGAGATGCCCTTATTTACTAAGGTGTTTTTCTCGGAAATCATCCAGCAAGTTTAGAGACATAAAGTTGGCCTCCTGCTCTGGCAATAAAATGTCTAATAAAAATGATCAAATAATAGATGAATTAGGAACACGAGAACATTTGTGATATCTGCAGTTGTGGTCGCCCTAATTTGTCTGATATAATCAGTATATCAGTAAATAAAAATATAATAATAATCTATGATTACAAGAAAATGGTTATTTCTGAATTCTCTTGGAAACAATTGTTGGATGAAATGCATTATTAATACACCAAGTTTTCTTGTTCTCTTGTTTTTTGGGTTTTTTATTTACCATGTTCACTGTGTGGTAAAACTGGTTTGGAAATGTGATTCTCCATGTCAGTATGAGTACATAGATACTAAACATGTATAGTTGTTTTTTATTTAAGTGGTGAAAATTTTGGGGGGAGATTTGTAAAAAAAAAAAAAAAAAGTTGCTTTTGTCGGCATCTTCCGAGACCTGTAAAGTTTTCATTTTTTGGGATCTGGGACTGGCCGAGGGCTTATTTTTTGCACCCTTAGCTGACATTTTTAGTGATACCATTTAAGGGTAAATACGATGTTTTGATCACTTCCTATAGTTTTCAATTGCAATTATTGCGTGGGCCAAAAAAACCCATAATTCTGATGTGATTTTTTTACCTTACAATGTTTACTAGATTAACCCAGATTATCGGATTAATTTATTTTATATTTTGATAGATCAGACATTTACAGATGCAGCAAAACCAAGTGTCTATCTTTGAATTATTTTAAATGTCTTTGTTTTTAATGGAGGGTGATTTGAACTTTTATGTTTTTCATGTTTTTCATATTTTAAAAGAAATGTTTTCACTTTTTATTGATGATCGTCTTCACAATGGTCTATGTTGTATCTAATGCCTTGAATATTTTTGTAACTTTCTCTTGACTGATAACTTTCAATAATGAGATCCCTTTGCTGTGTTGTCAGCATTTTACAGACTATTATTATTATTATTATTATTATTATTATTTATTATTATTATAGCGCCATTTATTCCATGGCACTTTACATGTGAGGACTATAGCTTTTGCTGTAAAAATGCCACTAAGAAAATATCAAGGAGAATCCTACTAGAACAACTAAACTATGTATGGAGTTCAGCCGTATCACTTTAAATGATGGCAGCTGTGTAGACTCTTTATATTCACTGCATCTGCTCAGTTTATCATCAAAGGCCATGATGTTGGTCAAGGTAGGTAGACCTAGTTCAACAAGGTGATTTACCTAAAATGTAAATTCCACCTTGAAATTTTTTTGTTCTATCTTAGGATTTATTACTAGTTGCCTTCTGCTCCTTTCTTTTTTAGCCTTGTGATTCCTGGCCTTATTCATAAATCTTACATTACTTTTTTGGAATTCTGAAAACTTTGGTAGCTGACTCTACTTGAAACTCTTTGTTTTTTCATGCAAAGTCTTGAACAGAGTCCTCACTTACCAAGTGCCATTTATAATACAGGTGTCTAGTGACGAGCGAATATACTCGTTACTCGGGATTTCTCGAGCACGCTCGGGTGACCTCAGAGTATTTTTTAGTGCTCGGAGATTTAGTTTTCCTCACCTCAGCTGAATGTTTTACATCTGTTAGCCAGCATAAGTACATGTGGGGATTCCCTAGCAACCAGGCAACCCCCACATGTACTTATGCTGGCTAACAGATGTAAATCATTCAGCTGCGGCGATGAAAACTAAATCTCCGAGCACTAAAAAATACTCGGAGGTCACCCGAGCGTGCTCGAGAAATCCCGAGTAACGAGTATATTCGCTCATCACCACCGGTGTCTTTTTATTACAAAGAAGGGCCATCAGGAGCTTTCCAGCCCAAGAGCCCAATGTAACTTCTACTTCTTCCCCTTACTCTATTTCTCCTTTCTTTATATCTTGCAGGCCTTTCAGAAATCATTTTTATAAAATAGGCTTCCTTCCACGCAATCTTCTTATGTCCAATATATGGACACAGCTAAAGTTATTTCTGCCAGGACAGTAGATGCTGTATCATTTTTTGTACTGAGCAGCAATCCTAGTCTTAGAGACATATGAGTTTTCTTTTTTTTTTCTTTTTTTTTTTTTTATAGAGTGGAGCCAAGACGTTATGATGAGATTAAAGCATTAAAGGCATTAGAACAAAACAAAACCTTTTGGTTTGAGTGCAATTTTGTTTAAAGCACTGCTTCAAACCCAACCAGGCAGATCAAGCCTATAAATCTGAGACAAAATAGAAACTGTTTGCAAAGGAGCAGATGGAAAATACCAGCTGTGACACATCCAGAACTATTCTTCCAGTTTAAGACTTCTGCAAAGTAATGCAATTCTTGTTTTAAGTATCAGAACTGCATCACCCCTTAAAAATAAACATTCTCTTATCCATGGGGTATGCCGCATTTTTGCCGACTAAAGTGGCATTTTATGTCACATACGCAATAACTTAGTCTGTAATTTTTAAATAAACTATACAAAAACCAATATATTTAATGCAGTCTTATTTTTTTCAAGACCTAAAAGGGATAAGGATTCTTGAGATATTAGGAGGAGATTTGCTATAATAACATGATCAAATCTACCAGAAAGTGTCCCTTCCCTATGATTAAATCAATGTTACTTCTTTTATGTTTTAGTAGATGTTTTAATTTCAAAATATAAATCTTGATTTCAGCTATCTAGATAATGTTATAAGTTCTGTAATTTACTCAATCTGTCACATCCAGTGGTAATAAAGAATATACCAAATCTCATCAGCCTGCAGGCACAGAATATCTGGTGCCCTAGATCCTGGAGATCTTAGTCTAAACCTAAAGATTTTAAGCTTCTTTGGCTGCTGTTTTTAGTTTTTTCTATCCTTCCAAACTTCAAATTTATTAAGGCATGTTGTACTTATTTAACAGTTGCACAGATTATATATACAGTCATGGCCAAAAGTATTGACACCTCTGCAATTCTGTCAGATAATACTCAGTTTCTTCCTGAAAATGATTGCAAACACAAATTATTTGGTATTATTATCTTTATTTAATTTGTCTTAAATGAAAAAACACAAAAGAGAATTAAGCAAAAAGCAAAACATTGATCATGTCACACAAAACTCCAAAAATTGGCCAGACAAAAGTATTGGCACCCTCAGCCTAATACTTGGTTGCACAACTTTTAGCCACAATAACTGCAACCAACCGCTTCCGGTAACCATCAATGAGTTTCTTACAATGCTCTGCTGGAATTTTAGACCATTCATCTATGGCAAACTGCTCCAGGTCACTGATATTTGAATGGTGCCTTCTCCAAACTGCCATTTTAGATGTCTAGAAAAGGTGTTCTATGGGATTCAGGTCTGAACTCATTGCTGGCCACCTTAGAAGTCTCCAGTGCTTTTTCTCAAACCATTTTCTAGTGCTTTTTGAAGTGTGTTTTGGGTCATTGTCCTGCTGGAAGACCCATGACCTCTGAGGGAGACCCAGCTTTCTCACACTGGGCCCTACATTATGCTGCAAAATGTATTGGTAATCTTCAGACTTCATAATGCCATGCACACAGTCAAGTAGTCCAGTGCCAGAGGCAGCAAAGCAACCCCAAAACATCAGGAAACCTCCGCCATGTTTGACTTTCGGGACTGTGTTCTTTTCTTTGAATGCCTCTTTTTTTCTCCTGTAAACTCTATGTTGATGCCTTTGCCCAAAAAGCTCTACTTTTGTCTCATCTGACCAGAGAACATTATTCCAAAATGTTTTAGGCTTTCTCAGGTAAGTTTTGGCAAACTCCAGCCTGGCTTTTTTATGTCTCGGGGTAAGAAGTGGGGTCTTCCTCGGTCTCCTACCATACAGTCCCTTTTCATTCAGATGCCGACGGATAGTATGGGTTGACACTTTGTACCCTCGGACTGCAGGGCAGCTTGAACTTGTTTGGATGTTAGTCGAGGTTCTTTATCCAACATCCGCACAATCTAGCGTTCAAATCTCTTGTCAATTTTTCTTTTCCATCCACATCTAGGGAGGTTAGCCACAGTGCCATGGGCTTTACACTTCTTGATGACACTGCACACAGTAGACACAGGACCATTCAGGTCTTTGGAGATGGACTTGTAGCCTTGAGATTGCTCATGCTTCCTCACAATTTGCTTTCTCAAGCCCTCAGACAGTTCTTTGGTCTTCTTTATTTTCTCCATGCTCAATGTGGTACAAACAAGAACACAGGACAGAGGTCGAGTCAACTTTAATTCATGTCAACTGGCTGCAAGTGTGATTTAGTTATTGCCAACACCTGTTTGGTGCCACAGGTAAGTTACAGGTGCTGTTAATTACACAAATTAGAGAAGCATGATTTTCCGAACAGTGCCAATACTTTTGTCCACCCCCTTTTTATGTTTGGTGGGGAATTTATCCAATTTGGCTTTAGGACAATTCTTTTTGTGTTTTTTTTTTCATTTAAGATAAATTAAATGAAGATAATAATACCAAATAATTTGTGTTTGCAATCATTTTCAGGAAGAAAATGAGTATTATCTGACAGAATTGCAGGGGTGTCAATACTTTTGGCCATGACTGTATATATATATATATATATATATATATATATATATATATATAATCAAAGAGTAATTGTCAGCACGTTTTTGTGTAGGCACTTTGTCCCCTCAATAAAATATATATCTTATTTGAAGGGTTACTATGTGACTTCTAATGTAGAGGCTGTATGTATATCAGACTGGAAGCACAAGGTGGAGAGGAGTCATTGAACTTGAAAGGAGCATCCAACCTTGGTGTTACCAAAAACTCATGAGCTCATTCATGGATAGAGAAAAAAATTGATGTTGGTTCCCCTGTATTTTTGATAACCAGCTAGGCAAAACTGACCGCTGCATTCTCCAACCCTAAACTGTCAGCATTAGCATGGCTGGTTATCAAGAATAGAGCAGTCCCCACCCTGTTTATTTAATTATATAAATAAATAATTTTAAAAAATTATGTGAGGCCCTCCACCCATTATTTACAACCAGCCAAGCTAAAGCAGACTGCTGGAGGCTGGTATTCTTAAGCTAATAAGGGGCCATGGATATTGGCCCCCAGCCTAAAAATAGCCTGCAGTCGCCCTGGAAAAGGGCCCATAACTAATCCTATAGTTATACTGTAAATAAACACACAGCCAGAATAAAGTTATTTAATTTGAAAGAATGACAAAGACTTCTTTAATAAATCTAAATTAAACTATATTCACGTCATCACCCATTCCACTGAAGCCATGGATTCCTGTAATAAAGCAAAAATGAAAAACAACCATATCCCTCACCTGTTCATCGTTCTGTCCACGCCATAATCCTTTTCAGAAGATAAACAGTTTGCAACCTGGATGCTGCCAAGATGCAACCGTCCAGGCTGAGAACCATTGGTGAATGAGCTGCTGCGAGCGCAGCATCAGTGACTAGCTGTGACATCTTGGAGGTTACTGCTGGTTACTGAGGCTGTGTTGTCAGCTGGTGAGATCACCGCTAGCTCATTGAGAAAGTCTTGTGGTGCATCTCTGATCTCATCAAGGTCACTGCAGTTCAGGGGCCTGGCTGGGAATGGAGCCTGGACTAGGTTGAAATCTGTTTGTGGCATGGGACAGAACGTCAGACAGGTGAGGGATATGGCAATTTTTTTATTTTTGCTTTATTACAGGAGACCAAGGCTTCAGTGGAATGGGTGATGATGTGAGTGTGGCTTAACTTATATTCATTAAAGGAGTCTGTACAAATCCCTAGTTAGACCGCACATGGAGTACTGTGTCCAGTTTTGGGCACCGGTGCTCAGGAAGGATATAATGGAACTAGAGAGAGTACAAAGGAGGGCAACAAAATTAATAAAGGGGATGGGAGAACTACAATACCCAGAAAGATTAGCGAAATTAGGATTATTTAGTCTAGAAAAAAGACGACTGAGGGGCGATCTAATAACCATGTATAAGTATATAAGGGGACAATACAAATATCTCACTGAGGATCTGTTTATACCAAGGAAGGTGACGGGCACAAGGGGGCATTCTTTGCGTCTGGAGGAGAGAAGGTTTTTCCACCAACATAGAAGAGGATTCTTTACTGTTAGGGCAGTGAGAATCTGGAATTGTTTGCCTGAGGAGGTGGTGATGGCGAACTCAGTCGAGGGGTTCAAGAGAGGCCTGGATGTCTTCCTGGAGCAGAACAATATTGTATCATACAATTAGGTTCTGTAGAAGGACGTAGATCTGGGGATTTATCATGATGGAATATGGGCTGAACTGGATGGACAAATGTCTTTTTTCGGCCTTACTAACTATGTTACTATGTTACTATGAGTCTGTGTCATTCTTTCAACTGGAGGACTTTATTCTGGATGTGTGTTTATTTGCAATATAATTATAAGATGAGTAATGGAAAGGAGTTTTATAGATGCCTTTCTGTTACTAAGCCATGAGCTTGATGTCAATACAAGGGTGACATCAACACCACAAATATTAACCCCACTTTCCTTTTCTGGGGCAGCTGCAGGCTGCTATTTTAAGGCTCGGAGGGACAATATCAATGGCCCCTTACCAGCCTGAGAATAACAGCCCCCAGCTGTATTCTTTAGCTTGGCTGGTTGTCAAAAATGGGGTGGATCCCATGCTGTTTCTTTTTATTTATTTAAATAATTAAGATATGTGGCGTGGGGACCTCTCTATCCTTGGTAACGAGTCTTGATGAAACTGACATTTGAGAGTTTCAGCCCCCAGCTCTCAGTTGTGCCTGGCTGGTTATCAAAAAAAAGGGGAACCCTGCATCATTTTATTCTTATTTATTTATAGTGCAGGCGGCATCTGATAAATACTCCCATCAGCCACCGCCTGCTCTCACTGTTAACAGATGAATACAATTTTAAACATTGTCCCTTGCTAGTGCTGATTGCAGCGCAAGCAGGGGACCGTGATGGATGTGAGCTGTCTTCACTTTAGCACTTGGTGCCAGGGAACAGTGCAAACAGTACCACTGATTCCCAGGTGTCGAAACGTGTCACCCTGATGACACAGTGATGTCATCCGTGTGTCATCAAAGTGCACATGTGCGGGTTGTTTTGCGTTCCATGCTGCTATTGTAAATATTGCTTTTTGGAAGAGCCCTTAGTGAACTCACTTTCTTATTGAACTTTGGCCAACTTTTGCCGATTTTTGGTGAAATAGCTTGAGAATCCGAACATGAATCTGAATGTACAACGTTAATGACGAATTTGAGATTGGCGAACGTTTTCCGAACAAGTTCGCTCATCTCCATTTGTGGACACAGATTGACATGACTTTTTTCTGTATGTTTCTACAACACCTTTAAATCCCAGACTAATGCTCCAATTTAGCCATGAAGATTAACCAATAATTGACCAATAAATAATAAATTTAACCCCTTCCCGACCTTTGACGCATACGCTGCGTCATGAAAGTCGGTGCCATTCCGACCCATGACGCAGCATATGCGTCATGGAAAGATCGCGTCCCTGCAGATCGGGTGAAAGGGTTAACTCCCATTTCACCCGATCTGCAGGGACAGGGGGAGTGGTAGTTTAGCCCAGGGGCTACGATCGCTCTGATTGGCTGTTGAAAGTGAAACTGCCAATCAGAGCGATTTGTAATATTTCACCTAAAAAAATGGTGAAATATTACAATCCAGCCATGGCCGATGCTGCAATATCATCGGCCATGGCTGGACACACTAATGTGCACCCACTCCACTCCTCCGATCGCCCCCCCAGCCCCCCGATCTGCGGTCTGCTCCCCTCAGTCCTGTGCTCCGCTCCCCCGTCCTCCTGCCCGCTCCCCCCGTTCTCCAATCACACCCCCCGTGCTCCAATCAAACCCCCCCGCACTCCGATCCCCCCCGCACAGCGATCCCCCCCCGCACAGCGATCCCACCCCCGCACAGCGATTCCCCCCCCCGTGCTCCGATCCACCCGCCCGCACAGCGATCCCCCACTCCGTGCTCCAATCCACCCCCCCGTGTTCCGGTCCACCCCCCCCGTGCTCCGACGCCCCCCCCGTGCCCTGATCTCCCCCCCTTATACTTACCTGGCCTCCCGGGGACCGTCCGTCTTCTTTCCTGGGCGCCGCCATCTTCCAAAATGGCGGGCGCATGTGCAGTGCGCCCGCCGAATCTGCCGGCCGGCAGATTCGTTCCAGAGTGAATTTTGATCACTGAGATAGGTTAAATCTCAGTGATCAAAATAAAAAAAAAAAGTAAATGCCCCCCCCCTTTGTCACCCCCATAGGTAGGGACAATAAAAAAAATATATATATTTTTTTCCACTAAGGTTGGGGTAAGAACTAGGGTTAGGGTTAGGGTTAGGGTTAGGGGTAGGGTTAGGGTTAGGGGTAGGGTTAGGGGTAGGGTTAGGGTTAGGGGTAGGGTTAGGGTTAGGGTTAAGGGTAGGGTTAGGGGTAGGGTTAGGGGTTTGGGTTTCGGTATGTGCACACGTATTCTGTTCCTCTGCGGATTTTTCCGCTGCGGATTTGATAAATCCGCAGTGCTAAACCGCTACGGATTTATGGCGGATTTACCATGTTTTTTCTGCGCATTTCAATGCGGTTTTACAACAGCGATTTTCTATTTGAGCAGTTGTAAAACCGCTGCGGAATCCGCAGAAAGAAATGACATGCTGCGGAATGTAAACCGCTGTGTTTCCGTGCAGTTTTTCCGCAGCATGTGTACAGCGATTTTTGTTTCCCATAGGTTTGCATTGAACTGTAAACTCATGGGAAACTGCTGCGGATCCGCAGCGTTTTCCGCAGCGTGTGCACATACCTTTAGAATAAGGCTATGTGCACACGGTGCGGATTGGCCGCTGCGGATCCGCAGCAGAGTTCCATCAGGTTTACAGTACCATGTAAACATATGGAAAGCCAAATCCACTGTGCCCATGGTGCGGAAAATACAGCGCGGGAACGCTGCGTTGTATTTTCCGCAGCATGTCAATTCTTTGTGCGGATTCCGCAGCGTTTTACACCTGTTCCTCAATAGGAATCCGCAGGTGAAATCCGGACAAAAAACACTGGAAATCCGTGGTAAATCCGCAGGTAAAACGCAGTGCCTTTTACCCGCGGATTTTTCAAAAATGGTGCTGAAAAATCTCATACGAATCCGCAACGTTGGCACATAGCCTTAGGGCTAGGGTTGGGTTGGAATTAGGGTTGTGGTTAGGGTTAGGGGTGTGTTGGGGTTACGGGTGTGTTGGGGTTAGGGTTGTGATTAGGGTTACGGCTACAGTTGGGATAAGGGTTAGGGGTGTGTTGGAGTTAGAATTGAGGGGTTTCCACTGTTTAGGCACATCAGGGGGTCTCCAAACGCAACATGGCGCCACCATTAATTCCAGCCAATCTTGTATTCAAAAAGTCAAATGGTGCTCCCTCACTTCCGAGCCCCGACGTGCACCCAAACAGTGGTTTACCCCCACATATGGGGTACCAGCATACTCAGGACAAACTGCGCAACAATTAATGGGGTCCAATTTCTCCTGTTACCCTTGTGAAAATAAAGAAATGCTTGCGAAAACATCATTTTTGAGGAAAGAAAAATGATTTTTTATTTTCACGGCTCTGCGTTGTAAACGTCTGTGAAGCACTTGGGGGTTCAAAGTGCTCACCACATATCTAGATAAGTTCCTTGGGGGGTCTAGTTTCTAAAATGGGGTCACTTGTGGGGGGTTTCTACTGTTTAGGCACACCAGGGGCTCTGCAAACGCAATGTGACGCCCGCAGACCATTCCATCAAAGTCTGCATTTCAAAAGTCACTACTTCCCTTCTGAGCCCCGACGTGTGCCCAAACAGTGGTTTACCCCCACACATGGGGTATCAGCGTACTCAGGAGAAACTGGACAACAACTTTTGGGGTCCAATTTCTCCTGTAACCCTTGGTAAAATAAAAAATTCTGGGCTAAATAATTATTTTTGAGGAAAGAAAACGTATTTATTATTTTCACGGCTCTGCATTATAAACTTCTATGAAGCACTTGGGGGTTCAAAGTGCTCACCACACATCTAGATAAGTTCCTTTCGGGGTCTAGTTTCCAAAATGGGGTCACTTGTGGGGGGTTTCTACTGTTTAGCCACATCAGGGGCTCTGCAAACGCAACATGACGCCCGCAGAGCATTCCATCAAAGTCTGCATTTCAAAACGTTACTACTTCAATTCCGAGCCCCGGCATGTGCCCAAACAGTAGTTTACCCCCACATATGGGGTATCACCGTACTCAGGAGAAACTGGACAACAAATATTGGGGTCAAATTTCTCCTGTTACCCTTGGGAAAATTAAAAAATTCTGGGCTAAATTATTATTTTTGAGGAAAGAAAACGTATTTATTATTTTCACGGCTCTGCATTATAAACTTCTATGAAGCACTTGGGGGTTCAAAGTGTTCACCACACATCTAGATAAGTTCCTTTCGGGGTCTAGTTTCCAAAATGGGGTCACTTGTGGGGGGTTTCTACTGTTAAGCCACATCAGGGGCTCTGCAAATGCAACGTGACGCCCACAGCGCATTCCATCAAAGTCTGCATTTCAAAATGTCACTACTTCACTTCCGAGCCCCGGCATGTGCCCAAACAGTGGTTTACCCCCACATATGGGGTATCAGCGTACTCAGGAGAAACTGGACAACAACTTTTGGGGTCAAATTTCTCCTGTTACCATTTGTAAAATAAAAAATTGCAGGCTAAAAGATCATTTTTGAGAAAATAATTTTTTTTTTTTATTTTCATGGCTCTGCGTTATAAACTTCTGTGAAGCACTTGGGGGTTCAAAGTCCTCACCACACATCAAGATTAGTTCCTTTGGGGGTCTAGTTTCCAAAATGGGGTCATTTCTGGGGGATCTCCAATGTTTAGGCACACAGGGGCTCTCCAAACGTGACATGGTGTCCGCTAATGATTGGAGCTAATTTTCCATTTAAAAAGCCAAATGGCGTGCCATCCCTTCCGAGCCCTGCCGTGCGCCCAAACAGTGGTTTACCCCCACATATGGGGTATCAGCGTACTCAGGACAAACTGGACAACAATATTTGGGGTCCAATTTCTCCTATTATCCTTGGCAAAATAGGAAATTCCAGGCTAAAAAATCATTTTTGAGGAAAGAAAAATTATTTTTTATTTTCATGGCTCTGCGTTATAAACTTCTGTGAAGCACCTGGGGGTTTAAAGTGCTCAATATGCATCTAGATAAGTTCCTTGGGGGGTCTAGTTTCCAAAATGGGGTCACTTGTGGGGGAGCTCCAATGCATAGGCACACAGGGGCTCTCCAAACGCGACATGGTGTCCGCTAACAATTGGAGCTAATTTTCCATTCAAAAAGTCAAATGGCGCGCCTTCCCTTCCAAGCCCTGCCATGTGCCCAAACAGTGGTTTACCCCCACATATGAGGTATCGGCGTACTCGGGAGAACTTGCCCAACAAATTTTATGATCCATTTTATCCTACTGCCCATGTAAAAATGAAAAAATTGAGGCGAAAAGAATTTTTTTGTGAAAAAAAAGTAATTTTTCATTTTTACAGATCAATTTGTGAAGCACCTGAGGGTTTAAAGTGCTCACTAGGCATCTAAATAAGTTCCTTGGGGGGTCTAGTTTTCAAAATGGGGTCACTTGTGGGGGAGCGCCAATGTTTAGGCACACAGGAGCTCTCCAAACGCGACATGGTGTCCGCTAACGATGGAAATAATTTTTCATTCAAAAAGTCAAATGGCGCTCCTTCCCTTCCGAGCCTTACCATGTGCCCAAACAGTGGTTTACCCCCACATATGAGGTATCGGCGTACTCAGGAGAAATTGCCCAACACATTTTAGGATCCATTTTATCCTGTTGCCCATGTGAAAATGAAAAAATTGAGGCTAAAAGAATTTTTTTGTGAAAAAAAAGTACTTTTTCATTTTTACGGATCAATTTGTGAAGCACCTGGGGGTTCAAAGTGCTCACTATGCATCTAGATAAGTTCCTTGGGGCGTCTAGTTTCCAAAATGGGGTCACTTGTGGGGGAGCTCCAATTTTTAGGCACACGGGGGCTCTCCAAACGTGACATGGTGTCCGCTAAAGAGTGGAGCCAATTTTTGATTCAAAAAGTCAAATGGCGCTCCTTCCCTTCCAAGCCCTGCCGTGCGCCCAAACAGTGGTTTACCCCCACATATGAGGTATCAGCGTACTCAGGACAAATTGCACAACAACTTTCGTGGTTCAGTTTCTCCTTTTACCATTGGGAAAATAAAAAAATTGTTGCTAAAAGATAATTTTTGTGACTAAAAAGTTAAATGTTCATTTTTTCCTTCCATGTTGCTTCTGCTGCTGTGAAGCACCTGAAGGGTTAATAAACTTCTTGAATGTGGTTTTGAGTACCTTGAGGGGTGCAGTTTTTAGAATGGTGTCACTTTTGGGTATTTTCAGCCTTATAGACCCCTCAAACTGACTTCAAATGTGAGGTGGTCCCTAAAAAAAATGGTTTTGTAAATTTCGTTGTAAAAATGACAAATCGCTGGTCAAATTTTAACCCTTATAACTTCCTAACAAAAAAAAATTTTGTTTCCAAAATTGTGCTGATGTAAAGTAAACATGTGGGAAATGTTATTTATTAACTATTTTGTGTCACATATCTCTCTGGTTTAACAGAATAAAAATTCAAAATGTGAAAATTGCGAAATTTTCAAAATTTTCGCCAAATTTCCGTTTTTATCACAAATAAACGCAGAATTTATTGACCTAAATTTACCACTAACATGAAGCCCAATATGTCACGAAAAAACAGTCTCAGAACCGTTAGGATCCGTTGAAGCGTTCCTGAGTTATTACCTCATAAAGGGACACTGGTCAGAATTGCAAAAAACGGCAAGGTGTTTAAGGTCAAAATAGGCTGGGTCATGAAGGGGTTAAACTGCATTTCATAAAACATGGGTCCATGCTTATTGAGAGTAGCTAAGCCTTTATTATTTTTTGTGAGACTTCTAAAAATTTCAGTCTAGAAGTATATTTGAATGAACATCAGAACCTAAAGTTTGATTTTTAGCATAATGAGATATTGCTATTTTTAATTCAGCAGACATTGTTCAGCAATTTCTGCAAGTTAATATGTGACTAATATTTTCTTTAGCTGAGAAGTGACAACCAACATGGCTGCTGTTCTAAAGAAATCATGTCAATTAAGTCTATTAAAGCAGAGTACCCAACTGTTAAACAGAAATATCTCAATCCAGATCCAATACAACAATATGCCGATGTCTCACCATTTTACTTAGCAATTGATTTAACTGTATCAGAAAACCTAAAATAGAAACTGTTAAGAGCAAGTACTGTAGGTTACCACTTTACTAATTGAGGTGACATAGGATCGAATTTAATGTAGCCATATTGCTTCTTATAATGGACTGACATATTCTTTATATCACTTAATGCATCTGGGTGTCCAGGTAACTCCCATTATGTCCTGTGCGTGTCTGATATTCCATAGTAAGAACGTTTTTGTTTTTTTCTTTTTTAATTCCATAAAGCATCTGTAAAGTCAAAAAAGTATTCTGATACTTTAACTAATGGATTTTAATGTCCACATATTTCAGATTTATGGCAATTAAGGAGTAATCCTGTGTTAGCACATAGAACCCAGACATAAAATACTTTTTCTGTGAAAGTTCTGAGCACAGAATATTACTAATTTTTCGGATTATAAGACGCACTTTTGTTCCCCCAAATTTTGGTGGAAGGTGAGGGTGCGTCTTATAATCCGAATCTGCGTGCTGTGCTGCACTGTAGAGGAGGGGGAGCAGCTCTGGGGTGGTGTCAGGGGGGTGGAGTGGGCTGGCAGCGGGTAGCTGAGACAGCAGGAGGTCACGTGCTCCCGCTCAATAGCCTCATGTAATATTCACTGCACCCGCTGTCAATCACCTCAGTGCTGAAGCTGCAGGAGTTGATTCATAGGGGAGCAGCGAATATTACATGTGCCTGAATCTCCCCCCTTCCCATCATGGATATGGCCCCCCTGTCACTCTTATATGCCCCCCCCTGGCTGATGGCAGGCACATGGTAAAATAACAAGCACTTAACTCACCTTTCCATGATGGCTCCGTGCTCCCAGCTCCTCGGTTGCTCTT
Organism: Ranitomeya imitator; assembly: GCF_032444005.1. Taxonomy (NCBI): domain Eukaryota; kingdom Metazoa; phylum Chordata; class Amphibia; order Anura; family Dendrobatidae; genus Ranitomeya; species Ranitomeya imitator. The sequence goes on from NC_091282.1 coordinate 266,103,347, forward strand.
CCTGTGTCTGATTATGTGCTGACATCCGATCATGTGATTGGCACAGCACAGGCATCACTGTGTGCCCAGGTCACATGATCCGATGTCTGGGAAACAGGAAGCGCAACCGAGAAGTTGTGAGCACGGAGCCATCATCAGAAGGTGAGTTAAGTATTTGTTATTTTATCATGTGCCTGCCAGCAGCACAGGGGGGCATATTGTGACTGGGGGGACATGTCCCTGCCAGCACGGGGGGCATATTGTGATTGGGGGGCATGTCCCTGCCAGCACAGGGGGCATATTGTGATTGGGGGGCATGTCCCTGCCAGCACAGGGGGGCATATTGTGACTGGGGGGCATGTGCCTGCCAGCACCACAGGGGGCATGTCCCTGCCAGCACAGGGGGACATATTGTCACCGGGGGCCATGTCCCTGCCAGCACAGGGGGGCATATTGTAACTGGGGGGCATGTCCCTGCCAGCACAGGGGGCATATTGTGACTGGGGGGCATGTCCCTGCCAGCACAGGGGGGCATATTCCTGCCAGCTCAGGGGGGGCATATTGTGACTAGGGGGCATGTCCCTGTCTGCACGGGTGGGCATATTGTGACTGGGGGGCATGTCCCTGCCAGCACAGGTAGGGCATATTTTGAATGGGGGGCATGTGCCTGCTATCAGCACAGGGGGGCATGTTACTGCCAATACAGGGAGACATATTGTGACTGGGGGGCATGGGCCTGCTTGCAGCACAGGGGGGCATGTCCCTGCCAGCACAGGGGGGCATATTGTGACTGGGGGGCTTGTCCCTGCCAGCAGAGGGGGGCATATTGTGACTGGGGGGCATGTCCCTGCCAGCACAGGGGGGCATATTGTGACTGGGGGGCATGTGCCTGCCAGCAGTACAGGGGGCATATAGTGACCCAGGGGGGGCATGTGTCTGCCAGTAGCACAGGGGTGCATATAGTGACCAGGGGGCATACACCTGCCTGCAGTACAAGGGACATATAGTGACCCGGGGGGGGGGCATGTGTCTGCCAGCAGCACAGGGGAGCACATAGTGACCAGGGGGCATGCACCTGCCTGCAGTACGGGGGACATATAGTGACCCGGGGGGCATGTGTCTGCCAGCAGCACAGGGGGGCATATAGTGACCAGGGGGACATATGCCTGCCAGCAGCACGGGGGGATGTGCCAGCACAAGGATGGGTGTTATATAGATACCAGGATGAGGGACGTATGATTTGTAAGACGGACACTGGCATTATAAGACAGATCCCCATTGAACATAAAAAATTATTTTTTCTCTTTTTCATCACCAAATTTGGGGGTGCGTCTTATTATCAGGTGTGTCTTATAAAGCGAAAAATATGGTATATATCTGATTTGAAATGACTCTCTTAAAGTGAGTCTGTCAACAAGTTTTTGCTATGTAATCTGAAGACAGCAGGAGATAAAGGCTGAAACACAGAATTCAGGGATATGTCACTTGTGAAAGTGCATTTATAACCTGAGAAGGATTAACCCCTTTCCAATGTTGGGAGTAATAGCACGCTCATGTCGGAATCCCTCCTTTTGATGTGGGCTCCGGCATCAAGCCCACATCTTTCCCATCACATGTCAGCTGTTTTGAACAGCTGACATGTGCCTCTAACAGCCATGGGTGGAATCACAATCCACCCACATCTATTAACCCGTTAAATGCTCAATCTCTGACAGCAACATTTAACTTGCGCTTCTGAGAAGCACGCCGGAAATCCCAGCCCTCGGTGACCCCATCACGTGATTGTGGATCACTGATGGGTTGGCATGACAACCAGAGCTCTCCAGCAGACCTCTATGGTTGTCATAGTCAGATTGCTATGAGTGCCACCTGGTGGTCAGTGCTCATAGCAAGTGAGCATTTCTTCTACATACAGGTGATCTGATCATCGCCTATATGTAGCAGATCCGATCCGACAACTGCAACTTCTAGTCTCACATGGAGACTGTTGAAGCATGCAAAAAAGCAAAAAAAAATGTCTTTTAAAAATATTTTAAAAAATATATGTATGAAAGTTCAAATCACCCACCTTTCGCCCCATTCAAAATAAAACAATACAAAAAAATCACACATATTTGGTATCACCGCGTACAAAATTGCCCGATCTATCAAAATAAAAAAATAATTAACCTGATCGCTAAATGGCGTAAAAAAAGTCAAAGTGCCAGAATTAATTTTTTTGGGTCACCGCTACATTGCAATAAAACGCAATAACGGGCAATCAAAAGATCATGTCTACACCAAAATGGTATCAATAAAAATGAAGGCTTGGAGAGGAAAAAGTAAGCCCTCATGCAGCCCCAAATCACGAAAAATGGAGATGCTATAGGTCTCGGAATATGGCCCCATTTTTTTTTTACCAAAGTTTAGATTTTTCTTTCATCGCTTAATTATAAAGAACCTAGACATGTTTGATGTCTGTAAACTCATAATGACCTGGAGAATCATAATGGCTGGTCAGTTTTAGCATTTAGTAAATACAGTAAAAAAAACAGTTGTGGTATTTTCTTCCTGTATTCCAGTACACAATATTTTAAAACCAATGGTGTCATTCAAAAGTACAACTTGTCCCGCAAACAACAAGCTCTCACACGGCCATATTCACCCAAAAATAAAAAAAAGTTATGGCTCTGGAAAGAAGGGATGCAAAAAACAAAAACGCAAAAATGGAAAATGGCCCTGTGGTTAAGGCTGGGTTCACATTGCATTATGGCAGTCCGTTAACGCTGCCATTAACCGCTATTATCGGGCGCATCGCCAACGCATGCCATAATCGGCATGCGTTAGCAATGTGCCATCATTCTGTGACGGACCCTCGGACTTGGGCTGCAGCGTTTCCAGGTCCGTCACCGCTAGCGCAGATAGAGCATCTGCGCTAGCGCGATCACGTATCACGATCTTTTTCGGCACTTGCATTAACGCAGTCCGTTTAACGCATGCGGTGAACGAACTGCACTAATGCAATGTGAACCTAGCCTAAGTGATTAATCACTAAGAAAACAACATTGCTGGACTAGTCCTGCAATTCAGCACCTCACTGCCTATGGACTGTGTACACTGAGAGCATGGTGTGGGTGGGGTTAGCTTTCTAAGCTCTGCTTGATTCTATATACACCATACAGGTCCTTCTTATTTATTGCTGATTTTTATTGTATTTGTCAAGAAGGCGTGGCTCATATATAGTTATTTGGTGGCCTGTCTTTAAACTTAACTGTATAATTGCACTGTGGACCATGCCCCCTTAATAAAGATCATAAAAATTAGCACTAAACATAAAGACCCTTATCTCTGGACCCATATGGCAGATTTTAAAAACTAGAATCAGATTCATCAGTGGAGCTGCCGGAATATGAGAGCAAAAACTGGCCACTTTGTCTTGGTAACAAGTCCTCCGTAAAGAAAATGAATGAGATTAAGGAAAGACATTGCTGTTTTTCCCAGAAACAGAGCCACAATAACCCACATAAGTAACACTTTGGTAATTTCCAGTTGTTAACAAACTCACTAGTTCTCATCCTAAAAAAACAAGCAGGGCACCCAAGGGAATCCTTTCCTGTTAGCAGAAAATAGGCTATTTTTTATTTTTTTTCAGCATCTTCCATATTATTTGCAGAATATAGACTCATGGATATACAGTAGATGTTACTAGTGACCATGTAAAATGCAGCTCCTGGAAAAAGTTTCACAGGGCCTCCGAATTATCACATTAATTATAATACTGGTCTCCTTATACAGAGCAGAGGAATAGTTTGTGCCCCCTCAGGCTCCGACTGTGTCTGGAACTTATACCCTTGTGTCCAGCTTCCTGATAGGATTTCATAGTTATAAAATTTCATCTGATGCCAATATAACAAGGAATTCCTGTTTATACACCAGAAGTAAGAAAACCTCTCCTATCAGCAGCATTTTACAATAATAACGCTTTAGCTACAAGGCCTAGCTTGGTATTATGGTCTGAAGGACTTATTTTGTCCCTGTATTCAGAGAGTACAATTTTTTATTTTATTTTTTCATTTGCATGGCTGTATGAAAGGTTTCTGTGTGATAAATTGTATTTTGTAATTACACCATGAGCGGTTGGTGCTAGGCCGCAGCCTGTAATGTGGGCTAAGGTAGAGGGAACGCTGCGAAAGTAGAAGGGGAAGAGGACCAGTACTTGTGTCTTCTGACAGATTTCCTACGAGTAGAAAGACTTCATTCTGGTGTTATGTCTGATAATGTCACATCCAGGCAGGAGGGCAGAGGAAACATTTACAGAACGCTCCAATCCAGGTGGTTTCTGCTACTTCTGGGAGACTCGACAACAATTCTCGGAGTCCAGTTTTCCCTTTTCTAGGAGTCTTCTGTACATTCCTGGAGAATTGGCAAATAGGCCACAAAAGACATAGTCAACCAGGCTCGGACTGGCCCACAGGGTAACAGGGGAATCCCCCCGGTGGGCCCCTGTGTAGATCTGGGCCCCCAACCCCACTGTATGGGCAGTCCTTGGCAGAATTCACTTGATTCCCTCTGTACAGAAAAAAGCAGCATCTCCTCAATCATTAACCACGCTACCCAGTTTATTATTATATGGAGATATAGGTAAATTTGTGAACTAAGGTAGTATAATATTTGCATGCAGGTGAAAAGCGGGCCCCCAAAGTCAATGATATTGGTGGGCCCTTGTCACCCCTGTCCGACACTATAGTCAACTATATAGATATGCTCCCTATGCTTGCTTCCATAATACCACACAGGTTATTTCTTCAGATAGAGAAGAGCACAGATTATGAAAGTAGCATTTGGTGAATAGATCAGGAGTTCACCCATAAAAGGTGTTTTCGGTGTTATTGTACCCAATAACATGGAGCTGACACCCGATCCACAGGACGCATGTATCAGACACTGGCTGTATGATTTCAGCTCCATTGGTTTGACTCTGAAAAGCTATGGAGTTTCATAGAGAAATACTTTGAATGCTGCCAGGGACCGAGCCACACTGGAGACCAGTCGGATAGGCGGGACCCAGGAAGGCTTTCTCCATGCACGCATGCATTGGGAGAGACCTGTCAGTCAATGGAAGAGGGTGGGAGGAAGCTGCAAGTCCAACTAGTTTCCCATGACACATCGTTTCAGAGTCAAACATACCTGGCTAAATCATTCAATCAGTGTCTGATACATGCGGCTCGTGGAGAAGCATGTATCAGCTGTCAGGTTCACTTTAAAGGAAAGCTCAAAGGCTCCCTCTGACCCATTTGAGGAGTCCAGCATTATAGATGACATCTGGTGGCTAAGGATCTCTTTTACAGATTAAAGAGTGGGATCCAGGCCTCGTGGGCAGACATTGGCAAAGTCGTGATGAGTCCTTTTATCTTCATTTTTAGTTCACATGTGAGTAAATGTATTGTAGAGAAGGAGATATAGCAAACACCTAATTGTATATTAATGAAAGTTCAAAGATCAGATGCAATACCACATCATTCTATGTAAGGTTAAAGGTAATCTGTCACCAGGTAATTGCTACCTAATTTCAGAAGAGCATAATGTAGAGACAGAGACCCTGATTCCAGCAATGTGTCAGTGTAATTTACTGGGCTGCTTGCTATAGTTTTGATAAAATCAGGGTTTTGTCAGCTGGAGATTATCACTAGGGGACTAGTAAAGCTGCTGCCCTGTAGTCCTAAAGATATGACCTGGGATATAAACTGGTGTGCATGCAGCATGTAAGCGCACGTTTGTACTGGCCATTGAGCAGAAATAAATCAATAAACAGCAACATAATCATTGAATACCCTGCAGTAAGTAAATGAATAAATAGCATAGTGCATGACAATAATATACGATACTATATTATAAAACAAAATGCAAAAGCCATCCCACCACTTCACGTTCACCCTAATTGGAACAGTCCTAACTCTAATATTTCAAACCTTACTGTTTGTCAAGTGACATGTATGTGGATAAAGGCTGAGAAGGACTGAGCCCAACTAGTGGACACACAGCCATGGGAGACAACATCATTATAATCCCCAGCTCAAAGGAAAGGCAGGCCACACCTTTATATGCATATGGTGCAAACAGACTGAAAAAACCCTTTGCCATGTAGTCCTTCACATTCATTGGCTCTGCATAGCTCTGCCCCACCATTGACTTGCAGCTTTTTGCCTATGCACAGTGTACACAGAAAAATGACAAGCAGTGGTGTGGGCGGGTTATACAGAGCTCAGTATTAGGGTATGTTTCCACGTTCAGGAAACGCTGCGTGTTTGACGCTGCATAGAGACGCAGCGTCAAACACGCAGCATCCAGATGGTACAGCATAGTGGAGGGGATTTAATGAAATCCCGTCTCCACTATGCGTGGTAACACGCATCCGGCGGCCCTGCGATTCCGGACATGTGGCGCATCTTTTTAGATCGCAGCATGTCCGTTTACCTTGCAACGCTGCGCCGACGCAAGGTATAACACAGTGCCAAAGGGGGCGGAGCTTTGGGCGGAGCGAGTTCGCCGCTCCGTCAAAACTGCCGGCCATCCTGAACGTGGACACGTACCCTTAGAGAACTGGTAGATTGACAGCAGAGAAAACAGTGATTTTATCAAAACTAGAGCAAGCAGCCCTGAATCAGGGTCTCAGATTGGCAACCCGCTCAAATGGGGTACACAAAACCCGGTGACTGATTTGCTTTAAGTAAATCACTCATCCAGAACCTTTGTTTTACCGGGCGGCACGGTGGCGCAGTGGTTAGCACAGCAGCCTTGCAGCGCTGGAGTCCTGGGTTCAAACCCACCAAGGACAACATCTGCAAAGAGTTTCTATGTTCTCTCCGTGTTTGCGTGGGTTTCCTCTGGGTTCTCCGGTTTCCTCCCACATTTCAAAGACATACTGATAGGGAATTTAGATTGTGAGCCCCATTGGGGACAGTGATGCTAATGTGTGCAAGCTGTAAAGCGCTGCGGAATATGTTAGTGCTATATAAAGATTATTATAGGCAGTTATGACAGCTGTTAGCCTTGCATGATGGTCTGTCAATGGACAGTTCTTTAACAATTGCATTACTTCTTTTGTTATCTTTCTGAGTAGCTTGATACAACGTGAGCTTGCCAAATATTTATTACTCTTTCACATAAAAGAAAAATGTTTTATGCTCCTAGTGACTGAATGACCTGTTGTATCCTTAGCAATCATCACTTGTTCACATTACTATGTATAAAGCTGGATTATACAGAGGAGAAGGTCAAACATTTAGCCCTTCTGCTGTTTTCAGTGCATCTATGTAAATACCTAGAATTTGCATTGTTTTGCATACAGCGCTGCTCACCAAAGGCTATCCCAATGATTCTGTATGCTCACAGCGAATAGTTAATATGTATGTGGTTGGTCAAGTGCAGTCAGAGAAGCAATGTGGTGTCTACACATCCGGGGAGATATAGTTTAATGCACATCACGCTCACTTATATAGCATATTTATTATTTTGAATGCCCTTTGCTCCATCATGTTACATGATATGTGTACTGAGTGCTATCATAAATGAATGAATAGACAGACTTCACTGGAAAATTCATCTTTAAGAGGATAGACAGGTAGAGAGAGATGGGCAGGTGAATCCCACAATCCTCCTACAGAGAAGTGCTTGGCGTAGTGCAGTTAGTGTACTATATACAGAGGAGACAGTCACATGATGCATCTCATCATTCATTTAATAAACTGCCCTTTTTGCTATCATTACCGACCTGGTATAAAGGAGAGGCGGCATACCTTCCAGCCACCGCCATCTCTATGCCCCGTCTCTTGACATTGCCGCAGAGGCCCTTTCCCCTCCAATCACGTTACAGCTTGCTTCTGGTTAGCTTGTCATTGGGTGTGCCCAAAGAGACCCCAATCAAACTTACAGACCAGGTATCATGCCACTAAAAGGGATCCCAAGGCAGAAACATTGCGAGGCAAGGACAAGGATGCAGGACAACACTGTTATTAGTGTCCCCCTTACGTCTCAGCAGGTCTTGCAGAACTTCAGGACCTTTTGAGAGTTGTTATTTTTTTCCATAGTTTACCTTTTACAAAGGAACTTTCTTAAAGGAGTAGTCTCAAGTTTGAAAGCTATTCCCTATATATGGGATAGGTAATAACGTTCTGATCGCTGGAGGTCTGAAGACAGGGACCCCCACTATCCTGAGAACTAGGCCATGATACGTGTTGTTTGAATGGAGCACAACTAGGCCATGATGCATGTTGTTTGAATGGAGCAGTGTTCCTACAGATGCTCCACTCATTCTTATAAGGCCGTCTGAGATATCCAAGCATTGCACTTGGTTGGTCTTCCACATTACCATTAAGAATGAATGGACCGTCCTTGCACCCGATTGACCTTTTCGCCTTTCATACAGGGCTCCTGGTTCTTGGGATCTGTAGGGGGTGCCAGCTGTCAAACCCTCAGCGATTGTGAAGTGTTTCCTATCTCATGGATATGGGATAACTTTAAAACTTGAAAATACCCTTTAAGGATAAGTCTAAATATAGAAGCCACGGCATAATTGCAATATAGACAAAACCAGTATTAATCTTATTATTTTACTACACAATGGCTAGTGGGTTTCCAAACTGTTTGTGGATTAAAATGTTACTTACTCAAATTCACAAGGGTCAGGTAGTGTCTATAGCATTTCAAAATCAGCAAAATCATGAAAAAAAACAATAAAAAACACAAGAACAACTGACAATGAAGTATAAAGGATATACTTGATAAGATTGTGTGTACTAATTGGAAATAGTTAAAGGGAAGGTGCCATCAAAAAAAAATTTTTTTCAGAAATTGTAAAAATGTAAAGAATTAATGATTACATTTTCTTAAAAAATATTATCATTTGTTTATAATTTAGTAAAATATGAAAAATAATTTGAAAAGTTTTGGAATTTCCACTTTTCAACACTAGGGGGAGCAGCTGCTGAAATTTCATAAAAACCTAGTGTACAAATAGCTCACATTACTGCACTGCTGTAATTATGGGCGGAGTTTGCTGACCTGTGTGATGTCTCCTCTCCTCCCCTTCTGGGTGTTTGCTAAGGGATTAGAGAGGATGAGATTCAGGAACCCAGTGAGCAGCCATTTTGTTGGTGACTGCAGAGTATGGCTGCCGTCACACTATCAGTATTTGGTCAGTATTTTACCTCAGAATTTGTAGCCAAAACCAACAGTGGAACAAATAGAGGAAAAGTATAATAGAAACATATGCTCCACTTCTGCATTTATCACCCACTCCTGGTTTTGGCTACAAATACTGAGGTAAAATACTGACCAAATAATGATAGTGTGAAGGCAGCCTTATACTGACAAGTAGACAGTCACCGAGAATGGCAGGCAGCAAGGATTCTGGGAGATATGTGGTGGAGGGAGCAGGGTGACAGCAGCACAGAGTATTTCAGGAGAGCAGTGTGCTGGTCTATAGGGGCCCCCTGTTTGGTGTGCGGAGCAGCCAGGGATTGTACATAGAGCGCTGTCTTTTATACACATGGATGGACCGTCTGCTCCACAGAAATCCAGGAAACATTTCTGCGGATTGATGGCCTGGTCTGATCCAGACTTTGCATGCAGACCCCATTCCCCTCCTCAGATCCTGTCTTCTCCATCCTGTCCTGGCGATGTGTGAAAGCGAGGCGACAGGCGCAGTCTGGGGTGACGCTGGGAAGGAAATGTAGCCATATAGTAACGATAAAAATGAGACCCCTCTCTTCAGCTGCCTCACCAGCCCTGACTGCACCTAACTGGAGGTCATGCTTTACCCTCTATTACCCCAGACCCGCGTGCAGGTGCTCAGCCAGAACCACCATAGAATGGGTCCGCTTTCTGAAGATAATACTGCCATAGTGTTCTTGCATAATACCGCCATATAGATCACACACAATACTATCAAATAGATCACACAATACTGTCATACAGTTCTCACATAATACCACCATATAGATCACACATAATACCGCCAGTGTTCTCACATACCGCCATATAGATCACACATAATACCGCCAGTGTTCTCACATACCGCCATATAGCTCACACATAATACCGCCAGTGTTCTCACATACCACCATATAGATCACACATAATACCGCCAGTGTTCTCACATACCACCATATGCTTCTCACATAATACTGCCATATAGATCACCCATAATGCCGCCACATAGATCTCACATGTATTGTAAATAAAGACTCGGCCAGAATAAAGTCCTTTATTAATCTTTTTTATACCATACCGAACGCATAATCCTCGACTCCCTCATCTCCCACAACAAAAATAATAAACCACAATGGGGAAAGACACGCAGAGGGGAGAGGAGTGCATAGGAGAGGATTAGATACTGACTGCTGAGCCGTGTATCTAATCCTGTCCTGTGTGATACTGTGCTGCGCCGTGTATCTAATCCTATCTTGTGTGATACTGTACACAGGACAGGATTAGCTACACAAAACTAGATTAGCTACACAGGACAGAGGTAGCAGTGGTAGATGGTATATAGAGGCAGGCAGCAGTGGTAGATGGTATATAGAGGCAGGCAGCAGTCGCAGATGGTATATAGAGGCAGGCAGCAGTGGTAGATGGTATATAGAGGCAGGCAGCAGTGGTAGGTGGTATATAGAGGCAGGCAGCAGTCGTAGATGGTATATAGAGGCAGGCAGCAGTGGTAGATGGTATATAGAGGCAGGCAGCAGTGGTAGGTGGTATATAGAGGCAGGCAGCAGTCGTAGATGGTATATAGAGGCAGGCAGCAGTCGTAGATGGTATATAGAGGCAGGTAGCAGTGGTAGATGGTATATAGAGACAGGCAGAAGTGGTAGATGGTATATAGAGGCAGGCAGCAGTGGTAGGTGGTATACAGAGGCAGGTAGCGGTGGTATACAGAGGCAGGTAGCGGTGGTATACAGAGGCAGGTAGCGGTGGTATACAGAGGCAGGTAGCGGTGGTATACAGAGGCAGGTAGCGGTGGTATATAGGGGCTGGTAGCAGTGGTATATAGGGGCTGGTAGCAGTGGTATATAGTGGCTGGTAGCAGTGGTATATAGGGGCTAGTAGCAGTGGTATATAGGAGCAGGTAGCAGTGGTATATAGTGGCTGGTAGCAGTGGTATATAGTGGCTGGTAGCAGTGGTATATAGGGGCTAGTAGCAGTGGTATATAGGAGCAGGTAGCAGTGGTATATAGTGGCTGGTAGCAGTGGTATATAGTGGCTGGTAGCAGTGGTATATAGGGGCAGGTAGCAGTGGTATATAGGAGCAGGTAGCAGTGGTATATAGGGGCTAGTAGCAGTGGTATATAGGGGATAGTAGCAGTGGTATATAGGGGCTAGTAGCAGTGGTATATAGTGGCTGGTAGCAGTGGTATATAGGGGCTAGTAGCAGTGGTATATAGGGGCTAGTAGCAGTGGTATATAGGGGCTAGTAGCAGTGGTATATAGGGGCTAGTAGCAGTGGTATATAGGGGCTAGTAGCAGTGGTATATAGGGGCTAGTAGCAGTGGTATATAGTGGCTGGTAGCAGTGGTATATAGGGGCTAGTAGCAGTGGTATATAGGGGCAGGTAGCAGTGGTATATAGGAGCAGGTAGCAGTGGTATATAGGGGCTAGTAGCAGTGGAATATAGGGGCTAGTAGCAGTGGTATATAGGGGCTAGTAGCAGTGGTATATAGTGGCTGGTAGCAGTGGTATATAGGGGCTAGTAGCAGTGGTATATAGGGGCTAGTAGCAGTGGTATATAGGGGCTAGTAGCAGTGGTATATAGGGGCTAGTAGCAGTGGTATATAGGGGCTAGTAGCAGTGGTATATAGGGGCTAGTAGCAGTGGTATATAGTGGCTGGTAGCAGTGGTATATAGGGGCAGGTAGCAGTGGTATATAGGAGCAGGTAGCAGTGGTATATAGGGGCTAGTAGCAGTGGTATATAGGGGCTAGTAGCAGTGGTATATAGGGGCTAGTAGCAGTGGTATATAGTGGCTGGTAGCAGTGGTATATAGGGGCTAGTAGCAGTGGTATATAGGGGCTAGTAGCAGTGGTATATAGGGGCTAGTAGCAGTGGTATATAGGGTCTAGTAGCAGTGGTATATAGTGGCTGGTAGCAGTGGTATATAGGGGCTAGTAGCAGTGGTATATAGGGGCTAGTAGCAGTGGTATATAGTGGCTGGTAGCAGTGGTATATAGGGGCTAGTAGCAGTGGTATATAGGGGCTAGTAGCAGTGGTATATAGGGGCTAGTAGCAGTGGTATATAGGGGCTAGTAGCAGTGGTATATAGGGGCTAGTAGCAGTGGTATATAGGGGCTAGTAGCAGTGGTATATAGTGGCTGGTAGCAGTGGTATATAGGGGCTAGTAGCAGTGGTATATAGGGGCAGGTAGCAGTGGTATATAGGAGCAGGTAGCAGTGGTATATAGGGGCTAGTAGCAGTGGTATATAGGGGCTAGTAGCAGTGGTATATAGGGGCTAGTAGCAGTGGTATATAGTGGCTGGTAGCAGTGGTATATAGGGGCTAGTAGCAGTGGTATATAGGGGCTAGTAGCAGTGGTATATAGGGGCTAGTAGCAGTGGTATATAGGGTCTAGTAGCAGTGGTATATAGTGGCTGGTAGCAGTGGTATATAGGGGCTGGTAGCAGTGGTATATAGGGGCTAGTAGCAGTGGTATATAGGGGCTAGCAGCAGTGGTATATAGGGGCTAGCAGCAGTGGTATATAGGGGCTAGTAGCAGTGGTATATAGTGGCTGGTAGCAGTGGTATATAGGGGCTAGTAGCAGTGGTATATAGGGGCTAGTAGCAGTGGTATATAGGGGCTAGTAGCAGTGGTATATAGGGGCTGGTAGCAGTGGTATATAGGGGCTAGCAGCAGTGGTATATAGGGGCTAGCAGCAGTGGTATATAGGGGCTAGTAGCAGTGGTATATAGGGGCTAGTAGCAGTGGTATATAGGGCTGGTAGCAGTGGTATATAGGGGCTAGTAGCAGTGGTATATAGGGGCTAGCAGCAGTGGTATATAGGGGCTAGCAGCAGTGGTATATAGGGGCTGGTAGCAGTGGTGTATAGGGGCTAGCAGCAGTGGTATATAGGGGCTAGCAGCAGTGGTATATAGGGGCTAGCAGCAGTGGTATATAGGGGCTAGTAGCAGTGGTATATAGGGGCTGGTAGCAGTGGTATATAGGGGTTACCAGCAGTGGTATATAGGGGCTAGCAGCAGTGGTATATAGGGGCTAGTAGCAGTGGTATATAGGGGCTGGTAGCAGTGGTATATAGTGGCTGGTAGCAGTGGTATATAGGGGCTAGTAGCAGTGGTATATAGGGGCTGGTAGCAGTGGTATATAGGGGCTAGCAGCAGTGGTATATAGGGGCTAGCAGCAGTGGTATATAGGGGCTAGTAGCAGTGGTATATAGGGGCTAGTAGCAGTGGTATATAGTGACTGGTAGGAGTGGTATATAGGGGCTAGTAGCAGTGGTATATAGGGGCTGATAGCAATGGTATATAGGGGCTAGCAGCAGTGCTATATAGGGGCTAGCAGCAGTGGTATATAGGGGCTAGTAGCAGTGGTATATAGGGGCTAGTAGCAGTGGTATATAGGGGCTGGTAGCAGTGGTAGATGCATAAGAAAATAAAAACTCTGTACTTACCTTCAGTCCTCTTCCAGGAAGTGCTGAGTCATGTTCAGGGCAGAGCAGTGTGACGATCTCCCTGCTCTGCTCTGAACAGGTCGGCAGTGAGCAGTGATTGCAGCCTGTGCTGTAATACTAAGTACAGGCTGCACTCACAGCTCCTGGCTGCAGATAGTCACCCCGACCCTCGCTTCCCAGCAGCAGCTTCTCCCTGGCAGCTCCTGCTATGATCGCACACACTGAGCTGTGTGTGCGATGACAGAGGAAAAAAACAAAATGGCCGCGATCTCCTCTCACAGCTGTGACGTAGCAGCCCAGTGGGCGTGCCCAAGTCACAGCTGAGAGGCAGGAAAAGCGGTCGGAGCCCGACTGTTGGCTCCTATGCCCATGGCTGCCATAAGTGAGGTGTGCAAATGTCGTGCCCAGACACTTACACGCACACTAATGAAAATGGCGGCCTCCAGTGGCAAAAGTAAAAATGAATAAATAAAAAAGTATTTAAGTACTACATTTACTTTTGTATTAAAAATAATTGATCAATAATTATTAATACAAAAACTAAAATCACGGCACCCTCCCTTTAAGTAAATAAGGCAGCACACTGCAGCGCTAAAACATGTAAACTTGAAAACACGAAATTTGAACTGCATTACTGCACTAGAAATATGAAAAATGAGAGCTTTTAGCGCATAAAAATGGCCAATTTTATGTGTACCTGGTAGCCCCTTTATGGCATCTCTCTTATACCAGGTCCTAAACTTGCCTTACCTCGCTGAGAATAAACGTCTCCATCTGAATGGGTACATGTGAAACCTCTTCTTAGACTAACATTCTCTCTCTCTGTGGAGGGGTATTGGACCTGCTGTAATTAAAACACCTGAAGCTAGGAGGCGGAGTGCACGATCAGAAGGCTAAAGAATACATTTCAAAAACCTGACCGGCACATCCAAACATAGACTAAGTGTGAACAGGTGCTGAACCCAGAGTCGCCAACTCGTATATAGTTAAGTAAATAAGGCAGCACACTGCAGCGCTAAAACATGTAAACTTGAAAACACGAAATTTGAACTGCACTACTGCACTAGAAATATGAAAAATGAGAGCTTTCAGCGCATAAAAATGGCCAATTTTATGTGTACCTGGTAGCCCCTTTACGGCATCTCTCTTATACCAGGTCCTAAACTTGCCTTACCTCGCTGAGAATAAACGTCTCCATCTGAATGGGTACATGTGAAACCTCTTCTTAGACTAAAATTCTCTCTCTCTGTGGAGGGGTATTGGACCTGCTGTAATTAAAACACCTGAAGCTAGGAGGCGGAGTGCACGATCAGAAGGCTAAAGAATACATTTCAAAAACCTGACCGGCACATCCAAACATAGACTAAGTGTGAACAGGTGCTGAACCCAGAGTCGCCAACTCGTATATAGTTAAGTAAATAAGGCAGCACACTGCAACGCTAAAACATGTAAACTTGAAAACACGAAATTTGAACTGCACTACTGCACTAGAAATATGAAAAATGAGAGCTTTTAGCGCATAAAAATGGCCAATTTTATGTGTACCTGGTAGCCCCTTTACGGCATCTCTCTTATACCAGGTCCTAAACTTGCCTTACCTCGCTGAGAATTAACGTCTCCATCTGAATGGGTACATGTGAAACCTCTTCTTAGACTAACATTCTCTCTCTGTGGAGGGGTATTGGACCTGCTGTAATTAAAACACCTGAAGCTAGGAGGCGGAGTACACGATCAGAAGGCTAAAGAATACATTTCAAAAACCTGACCGGCACATCCAAACATAGACTAAGTGTGAACAGGTGCTGAACCCAGAGTCGCCAACTCGTATATAATTAAGTAAATAAGGCAGCACACTGCAGCGCTAAAACATGTAAACTTGAAAACACGAAATTTGAACTGCATTACTGCACTAGAAATATGAAAAATGAGAGCTTTTAGCGCATAAAAATGGCCAATTTTCAAGTTTTCAAGTTTACATGTTTTAGCGCTGCAGTGTGCTGCCTTATTTACTTAACTATATACGAGTTGGTGACTCTGGGTTCAGCACCTGTTCACACTTAGTCTAGGTTTGGATGTGCCGGTCAGGTTTTTGAAATGTACTAATTGGAAATAGACAGACACATACAGGTTTTGAATTCCAAGATCATATTTCATATATACAGTTTCCAAAAACAAACGCGTTTGAATAATTTTATTGATTCTTAACTTTTTTCGCATAAATCTTGAGTTTTCTAGATGCTAAAGCAGCAGAAAATTTTCCACATTACTGTTTCTTTGGAGAAATTGCATTTCAAGTAGCTTTAGAATAAACCCATTCATTTTATTTATTCTTGCATACAGGGCCAAGGTAAAGAAAGGGGTCAACATTCTAAATGTGAAGATCAGCGACCCAAGACAATGGGATGTTAAACAAGAGCTAGGCAACGGTGGCAAACATTCGACTACAACAGTTATGTGTCAAAGAATTGGACCTAATCCTCGTAATAGGTACGTTGCCCATTCTCATCTTCACTAAATGTCAACCAATTTGTTTTTTTTAATCTTTTTTTGCTTCAAAATGCTTTTTAGTTTCTTGATATATAATTTTAGTTGATGGATACAGTGGGTAAAATAAATATTTGTCCATCAAAAAGAAGAAAGGTAGGTAGCACTCACCAATCCTTAATTTGTTTGTTTTTTTAATCGTGACTGAATAAAGGATGGACTTTTGAGGATCGGTGAGTGCTACCTACCTTTCTTCTTTTTGATAGACAGTATTCACTAGGGTTGAGCGACTTTTCTTTTTTTAGGATCGGGTTGGGTTTCACGAAACCCGACTTTCTCAAAAGTCGGGTCGAGTGAAATCGGCCGATCCTATAGAAAAGTCGGGGTCGGGGTCGGCCGAAACACGAAACCCAATGCAGTGCATTGGGTTTCTAATGGTTCCCAGGGTCTGAAGGAGAGGAAACTCTCCTTCAGGCCCTGGGATCCATATTAATGTGTAAAATAAAGAATAAAAATAAAAAATAGGGATATACTCACCCTTGGACGCACCATGGTTCTAACCGGCAGTCTGCGTTCCTAAAAGTGAGCAAGTGAAGGACCTTCGATGACGTCGCGGCTTGTGATTGGTCGCGTGAGCAGTCACATGAGCGGTCACGCGACCAATCACAAGCCATGACGTCATCGAAGGTCCTTCACTTGCTCATTCTTAGGAAGGAAGGCTGCCGGTTAGAACCAGGGCGTGTCCGAGGGTGAGTATATCCCTAATAGGAATATACTCACCTTCGGACGTGCCCTGGTTCTAACCGGCAGCCTTCCTTCCTAAGAATGAGCACGTGAAGAACCTTAGATGACGTCGCAGCTTGTGATTGGTCGCGTGACTGCCCATGTGACCGCTCATGCGACCAATCACAAGCCGCGACATCATCGAAGGTCCTTCACTTGCTCATTTTTAGGAACGCAGGATGCCGGTTAGAACCAGGGCGCGTCCGAGGGTGAGTATATCAATATTTTTTTTTTTTATTCTTTATTTTACACTTAAATATGGATTCCGATACCGATTCCCGATATCGCAAACATATCGGAACTCGGTATCGGAATTCCGATACCAGATCAGAAGATCGCCGACCTCATGGCCGACCCCACACAGGGGTCGGGTCGGGTTTCATGAAACCCGACTTTGCCAAAAGTCGGCAACTTCTGAAAATGGCCGACCCGTTTCGCTCAACCCTAGTATTCACATGTTTTCTTCTGAGGAGCACCCAAGATCCTGAGGCACAGCTTTAATCTGTACATTGCACTCAAGGCGCACAGATCCAGTGAAGCCGGTGGTGCTGTCTGCCTTTTGCACTTAATACGGTAAAATTACAACCCCTGGCAAAAATTATGGAATCACCGGCCTTGGAGGATGTTTTGTAGATGCTTTGTATATTTTGTTGAAAAAAAGCAGTTCACAGACATGGCACAAAACTCAAGTAATTTCAAATGGCAACTTTCTTGCTTTAAGAAACACTAAAAGAAATCAAGAGTAAAAAATGTGGTATTCAGTAATGGTTACTTTTTTTAACCAAGCATAGGGGAAAAATTATGGAATCACTCAATTCTGAGGAAAAAACTATGGAATCACCCTGTAAATTTTCATACCCAAAAATAACACCTGCATCAAATTAGATCTGCTCGTTAGTCTGCATCTAAAAAGGAGTGATCACACCTTGGAGAGCTGTTGCACCAAGTGGACTGACATGAATCATGGCTCCAACACGAGAGATGTCAATTTAAACAAAGGAGAAGATTATCAAACTCTTAAAAGAGGGTAAATCATCACACAATGCTGCAAAAGATGTTGGTGGTTCACAGTCAGCTGTGTCTAAAATCTGGACCAAATACAAACATTATAGGAAGTTTGTTAAAGGCAAACATATTGGTAGACCAAGGAAGACATCAAAGCATCAAGACTAGAAACTTAAAGCAATATGTCACCAAAACAGGAAATGCAAAAAAAACAAATGAGGAACGAATGGGTGAAAACTGGAGTCAATGTCTGTGACTGAACTGTAAGGAACCGCCTAAAGGAAATGGGACTTACATACAATAAAGCTAAACAAAAGCCATCATTAACACCTAAACAGAAAAAAACAACGTTACAATGGGCTAAGAAAAAGCAATCGTGGACTGTGGATGACTGGATGAAAGTCATATTCAGTGATGAATCACTGATCTGCATTGGGCAAGGTGATATTGCTGGAACTTTTTTTTGGTGCCGTTCCAATGAGATTTATAAAGATGACTGCCTGAAGAGAACATGCAAATTTCCACAGTGATTGATGATATGGGGCTGCATGTCAGGTAAAGGCACTGGGGAGATGGCTGTCATTACATCTTCAATAAATGCACAAGTTTATGTTGATATTTTGGACACTTTTCTTATCCCATCAATTGAAAGGATGTTTGGAGATGATGAAACCATTTTTCAAGATGATAATGCACCCTGCCATAGAGCAAAAACTGTGCAAACATTCCTTGAAAAAAGACACATAAGGTCAATGTCATGGCCTGCAAATAGTCTGGATCTCAATCCAATTGAAAATCTTTGGTGGAAGTTGAAGAAAATGGTCCATGA
Organism: Ranitomeya imitator; assembly: GCF_032444005.1. Lineage (NCBI taxonomy): Eukaryota > Metazoa > Chordata > Amphibia > Anura > Dendrobatidae > Ranitomeya > Ranitomeya imitator. Next base: position 266,122,081 of record NC_091282.1, read on the forward strand.
CAAGGCTCCAACCTGCAAAGCTGATCTGGCAACAGTAATCAGGGAAAGTTGGAGCCAGATTGATGAAGAGTACTGTTTGATACTCAATAAGTTCATGCCTCAGAGACTGCAAGCTGTAATAAAAGCCAGAGGTGGTGCAACAAAATACTAGTGATGTTTTGGAGTGTTTTTTTGCTTGTTTGTTTTTCATGATTCCATAATTTTTTCCTCAGAATTGAGTGATTCCATAAGTTTCTCCCTACGTTTGGTTAAAAAAAGTAACCATTACTGACTACCACATTTTTTGTTCTTGATTTCTTTTAGTGTTTCTTAAAGCCATAAAGTTGCCATTTGAAATTACTTTAGTTTTGTGCCATGTCTGTGATCCGCTTTTTTCTACAAAATTAAACAACTGGATGAACATTCTCCAATGCCGGTGATTCCATAATTTTTGCCAGGGGTTGTAGTATTTGATACACTGCAAATTTTCCCATCTACAAAGAATGGAGAATTCTTTAATTTTTATTGTAGGTACACTTCAACTTTTGGAGACAGAATCTTGAAAAAAAATCCATAAAATTACATTGTATTTAAAATAATTAATTTTCATTTTATTGCGTGAAATAAGTATTTGATGCAATAGAAAAGCAGAACTTAATATTTGATATAGAAACCTTTGTGCAATTACAGAGGTCAGATGTTTCCTGTAGTTCTTGATCAAGTTTGCACACACTGCAGCAGGGATTTTGGCTCACTCCTCCATACATAGCGTCACCAAATCTTTCAGGTATCGGTTTCAGGGCTGTCACTTGGTAATATTGAGTTCAAGGTCTGTTCAAAGATTTTCTATTGGGTTTAGGTCTGGAGATTGGCTAGGCCACTCCAGTACTTTGAAATGCTTCTTACGGATCCACTCCTTATTTTCCCTGGCTATGTGTTTCAGGTCAGTGTCATGCTGTAAGACCCAGCCTCGACGCATCTTCAATGCTCTTACTAAGGGAAGAAGGTGGTTGGCCAAAATCTCGCAATATATGACCCCTTCCATCCTCCCTTCAGTATAGTGCAGTCATCCTGTCCCCTTTAAAGAAAAGCACCCTCCAAAGTGTGATGTTTCCCCCACCATGCTCTACGGTTGGGATGGTGTTCTTGGGGTTGTAATTACCCTTCTTCCTCCAAACAAAACGAGTGGAGTTGATATCAGAAAGTTCTACTATTTTGGTCTCATGTGACCACATTACCTTCTCTCATGCCTACTCTGGCTCATCCAGATGGTCAATGACCAACTTCAAATGTCCCTGGACATGTGCTGGCCTGAGCAGGGGGACCTTGCAGGATTTTAATCCATAATGTCATACTGTGTTACTAATGGTAATGTTTGAGACTGTGATCCCAGCTCTCTACAGGCCATTGACCAGGCCCTCCTGTATAGTTCCGGGCTGATTCCTGAATGATCTCAGAATCATCCTTAACCCATGAGGCGAGGTATTGTATGGAGCCCCAGACCGAGGAAGATTGACAGTCTTGTGTTTCTTCCATTTTCTAATAATTGTGCCAAGAGTTGTTGCCTTCTCAGCAAGCCACTTCCCTATTGTACTGTAGGCCATCCCGGCCTTGTGCAGGTGTACAATGTTGTCTCTGGTGTCATTAGACAGCTCTTTGGTCTTGGCCATGGTGCAGAGGTTGGAGTGTGATTGATTGAGTGTGTGGACAGGTGTGTTTAATAAAGGTAATATATTCAAACAGGTGAAATTAGTACAGTTATACAGGTATTGAGTGCAGAGTAGGAGCGCTTCTTAAAGAAAAAACTAACATGTCTGTGAGAGCCAGAATTCTCCTGGTTGGTAAGTGATCATATACTTATTTCATGCAATAAAGTGCAAGTTAATTATTTAAAAATGATAAAATGTGATTTTATGGTTTTTAATTTTAGATTCTGTCTCTCACAAGTGAAGCGTACCTATGATAAAAATTACAGACGTCTCCATTCTTTGTAGGTGGGAAAACTTGCAAAATCTGCACTGTATCAAATACTTATTTTGCTCACTGTATGTGTGCATCTGATGCAAAGTCCTGAAGGGAACCTGTCAGTTAGTGGCAGAGACACTGTCACTGGAATATGAATGGTGTCTGAAATGGCGATGACCCACCCCTATGATTGAAAGCTCAAGCTTTAATGAATTAATAAAGTTAATTTCCCCTGGCAGCAGGGATCTCATTGCTGGTGCTGGGTTGCTTTCAAATGCTATTAACCTGCAGATTAACCCCATATGTGCAGGTTAATGGTATTTTTCAAATCACAGGTTTCCTTGAAATCACCTGCATGGACAAAAAGTTACTTACCTACAGCCACCACTAGTGGGCATGAAGGAGCATATTGCCTACAGCTTATACATGGAACTCAATGTTAAAACTGTATGCCATGAGTTTCTCCCTAGTTTTTGTCTAACCATGGGCACTGGTAATTGAGGATAGTAGTTAATGGGCAACTATTGTTATTGCTGGATATACTATTTACTGTTTTCCATTGCCCTTCTTTATATGGTGTTTTCATTTCATTTGTGTTTTTATTTGTTAGTTATTGACCTAATCACTCTATTGCAGGGTATTTAGCTGGCTGGGATTAAACTTGTGATTTTCAACATTATATTTTTTTAGCTGCCTTTCGAGACCTTTTTGTATTGTCCTGGTGGCTTTTATCCATGTATATAATATATTGACATTTATATAATTAATTTAAGATTTTGTATTTATT